>NC_080571.1:212911379-213628995 GCF_030247185.1 Malaya genurostris | reverse complement strand
TATGCGAATCCAATGGATTATTTTCTTTGGGCCATTTTGGAGAGCAAAGTCCGAACTAAAAGATACACCAGTCTCGAGGTGCTGAAAAAAGTTATTGTTCGCGAGTGGACCAAAATACCTGCAAGTCACATTCGGGCAGCTTGCGATTCGTTTTTTGACCGTCTCAAGGCCATACTCAAGGCAAAAGGTGGTCATATCGAGCAAAAGTGAATTGATTCTGAATTTTGTATTATTTTTACACATTTTGTACTTTGAATTAAGTAAAAGAAATTTTCCAAACTGAGTTTATGGCCTTTTTAATTGGTTACACTTCGAGTGCCTGACCCTGTAAACTAGAGCTTGATTATTTAGGTGGAAAATATTATTGACTTGTTTCGTTTTAATTATACTTATTTAAAAGTGAATAATATTTTTCCATTTCTCATAATTTTTTGAAGAAATTATAGATACTTTTTGTTTACAATTGGCGAGGAGATATTATTAATTTATAGTTTTAGAATTCTTATAATCCAAGTTGTCGACTTTCGGCTTGCGAATATTATTTCAAATCGCTATATAGATTGCATTTTTTAGATGGATTCCATAAGCAAGCTATTGAAATTAATGTCATATCCATTTCTAATATAAATTTAGGAAACCACAAAAGATTTGTTACGAGTTTTTTCAAGTTTCAATGGATTTTTGAATGAATTGGAACATAGCATTTTTAATGACATCGTTATCTCTCGTTATTTTGCTCTCGTGTGTTCCGCCTTATATTTTCATTGATTCACACAATCAACCCACTAGTATGTGCGATTATCGATATTCGAAAGCGAGGAAAAAGCATATCAGCTTTATTCGAATCCATGTCATCCAGGAATGTCTCTGACATTACCCATCCCTCTTTTTTTCTAAACATCATTTTAATCGAATTAACAGTGTTTGAGCTACAATTATTAGAAAAAGCTGTTTTTTTCAAAATACATATACCCTTTGGAAAATCAGTATAGCGTTGAATCGATTTCTCTATCCGTGCAAAACAAATGCCGTGCCAAGTTTCATCCAAATTAGAGCCTGAGAGATCTGATGATTTATTATCCATTTCTGGAATTGCTACTATTTTCTTTCACATATTCCGTAAGCCACATACATCCGATTCCAATCGCAAGAGGAATGGTCAAAAACATTAACTTCCAATCAAAACTCTTATACCAGCATGGGGAACGTTCTCGTCATAAGCTGGGCTATTTGAATTTCTAGGTATCTTCTTATAACATATTACATTTCCTCAGTGAGATACAGGATCAAAATTTGCTACTTGTGACAAATAAGCTCTTACGCAGAGAGAAAAAAAACCTGATTTTTTAAAATTTGCATAAGCTAGCATGTAATCTCTGAATACAATGTAAAATTTGACCAGTACATTACATGCTTCACTTGTATTTATTCTGAAACGATCAGAAATTATAAATTTCAGTTAAGTACTTTTTTCTACGTGAATTTGAAAAAAAAACCTGCATACATTTAGTTTCAAAGATGTAGACAATTGGATTTCGGTCTTCGCCAAAAAAAAACTTAAGCTAAAAAGCAAGCATTCCGGAACTGATTTCACGAAATTCTCCCAGAAACACCCGCAACGAATTTAAAAAGTGAAATCGAAACCGTAAATCCACCAGGCTTTCCTGTCGTTTTTTATCAGCACATTTTTCATTGAATCTATACTCCTAGCTGCAGGAAAATTCCCTCCCTTGTATTGGTCTAATCTTATCGCCCAGCTGATCACCCGAGAGCGAAAAATGGGATTAGAAGAGCTTTGTCAGATATAACACTCCAGCTCGGAGCCTACTTCATGGAGAAAACAGAGCGACGCGGAACTGACATGACTAAAGCAATGTTTGCTGTATTTCCGACTTTTTGTCGTCAACTGTGACTAAAGTCTGCTTTCTGCTCTAAGCGTTTGCCTCTAGTTTAAGCTTTCAGCAGGAAGTACAAAATGGCTTTTATTTTGATAGGGAGTTTTACACCAGTTCGTTATTCCGTTTGCGAATGACATGTAAACACACACACACAAAAATAAGAAACACGACGTTGTCAGTTTCGACTGGTGTTCTGTTAACACTTGTAGCTTTTTTTCACCAAAGGAAGAAAACGTGCATGGATCCGGCCGCAGTTTTGCAAGAAAATTTAAAATCTCCAGACGCGGTTTGAGGTATGATCGCAATCGTCCCTCATTCCTTGTCAATGGAAATACGCTTGACACCACGAGCTCGACGAAGTGACAAGTTTTTGTTAACATTTTGGTTATGTAAGGTTGTCCACGCTGTCATTTGGTTTATATAAGAAAAAATCCACCTGCTTTAATCCACCTAGTGATGTAATGGTACCTTTCTCATTACAATTTCACGAGAAATCGATGCAAGTTGTATCTTGAACATTTGGAATAACTGTTTTTGAAGCCGGAATCAGGAGACTGTCGCAGTTGCAGTAAGTTCATAGGGTAATTTAATAGACAGGCCTACGAATTCAAATAGTTCTACAATTTGTTTTGAAAATTTCACACTTTCTTGTGTCGTCAACTACAACGTTGGACAACGGATAAAACTCAACCGCATTCAATAGGGATAGTAAGCTGTTTATTTGAATCAAAGTTCGACCGGTTTAATCACAGTTAGTTTGTTCGGTTATAAGCTAATAAGACTTGCATCCGAGAATAATTTACTGGCTTGTTTTAGGTTTTTTTTACCAGCAAGAATGCATTGTTTATGAAATCATTGTGAAAACCAACTTTTTAACCGAAGTCCGGAGGGCCGAATGTCACACACCATTCGACTCAGCTCGACGAACTGAGCAAATGTCTGTGTATGTCTGTGAGTGTGTGGGTGTCTGTATGTAAGTATGTAACAAAAATGTGTACTCGATTTTCTCGGAGATGGCTGAACCGATTTTCACTAACTTAAATTTAAATGGAAGGTCTCTTGATCCCTTAGGGTGCAATTGAATTTTATCCTGATTTATGAATGAAAAGTGCATTCGATTTTCTCAGAGACCGCTCTACCAATTCTGCTCAACTAACATTTAAATTATAGGACTTGTAGCCTCATAAGCTGCTATTGAATTTCATCTCGGTCGATTTTCTCACAGACCTCTAATCCGATTATTACTAGCCTAGGTTCAAATGAAAGGTCTTACGACCCCATCTAATCCTATCAAATTTCATTCGAATACGAATTACAAATTACAAATTGATAGGTTTAAAAATGTCATTTACAGGGATCGGTTTTCATAATATAAGATCCAAATGAAAGGTCTTTTGATCACATACAAATTTTTCGAATTTTGTCTGGATAAGGCTTTAGGTTACGGAGTTATGGGGTAAAATGTGCAAAAAAATGAAAATATCTGCGCTGATTTTTCTCAAAGATGGCGTGACCGACTTTTACGATTCCGGAGGCATCGGAAATAGTAGTCGTATTTTCCCAAATGGATCTCACTAACTTTTCTCAGCGATGGTTAGACCGAGTTTCACTTTCCTGAATTTTCTCAGGATCCGACTTCCGGTTCCGTAATTATAGGGTACAGTGTGTTTGAAATTTTATAACATCACTTCAAAGAAGCGAAGCGAAAAACGTGAAAAAATTCTAAATCAACATCTAAACTTCTCCAAATGTTAGTCAATATCAGTAGACGGTACGTACGCTTTATAAGACAATTTGAAATTATGGACACTCATCACGGAAGACAGATCAAGATGATATTCAGAAGTCCCCAAGTTGAACCTAAGTTTACGAAAAACGGTCAGGCCATCGTAGACAAAAGTGAGTTTTTGATTGAAAATAGAATTTTAACACCAATCACTCTGTAATTCGGTTTTCACAGTGACTGCAGTGAATAACATACATTCCATAACGACAAAAACTCAAATTCAAATGAAAGGTCTCACATACTCGTATAACAATATGCAATGACTTTTCTATACCTAACAAGGTACAAACGAAAAAATAAAAATAAGGTAAAATTCATATGAAACTAAACAAAAGGTCAAAGCCATATAAAATTATGTTGTGCACGTCTTATTAGTTATTGACCACCAAAATTGATTCAGAAGATATTGATTATTGGCTCCCGGCTCCGGAAGTCCTAGAAATAGTAGACAGAAGCCACCGTCATTCAGAGAGGCGAAGTTGAAAGTTATGTCAGTTGCTGGCCAACCAACCCCAGTTCTCGGTTCCGGGAACCAAAATTGAAGAACTTCGAAAGGGAGTTTTTATTTTTACAATGATGATCAAATGAAATTTCAAATTCTTAGTTTCAAATGAAAGGTCTTACGGCTTTCGGAAAGCATTATTTTTTGTTTTCATTGAAAGAAAGAGTTTGAGGCATATGGTAATAAACAGATCATTAAGAAGCAACATGTAAAAGCTAATTCAAACGGTTCAGAGATAATGTTTTTTTAATAATGGGAAATAAAGACCGTCAAAAAGTTTGAAGACGTCGAATTGCTAGCAATATTGAATAATACTTCTAGTCAAAATCGAATTTCAACAATGTTAAATGTTGCACAATAAAAACAGCTACTGTCTGTTTACAAAGTCCAAAAGTATGGAAAATGGGTACCACATGAATTGAATGACAAACTTGTGCAAAAGCGAATAAAACACTTTTGCTTCAAAGACATGGAGAAAAACAGTTTGACAAATTGTTTATGGCGAAGAAAAAGGATTTTTTTCTAGAATTTTAAACGGAAAAAATCATGCGTTAATGCAGAACAACTATCAACATCGACTAAACAAACCTTTTTTATTACACCTAGTGGTGTAATGATGCCTTTCTCATATTACTTATGTTTTCAAAAATATCACTAGAAGATTCTGTGAAGAATTTTTTTTTTAATTTTGAATACAATAAGAAACATTCTTTGGGTATAAACTATTATAACCTTTCAATTCGTAAACAGTTATGTCAAGTTAATTGATTAAACTCGCACTAAATGATTAAACACACTTTACCCTATAATACTATAGGAACTTTAATTTGAGCTTAAGTTTGTGTAAATCGATCAAATCGATTTCTGAGATAATTGAGTGAGTCTCGTCTCAGAGTTTTAGGCCACTATTTTTTGTACTTCTGGAACCGGGAACTTGGAATCTGTATAGCCGAGGTCGGTTCGTTTAGTAAATAACTAATATAGCCTACAAATTGAATCAGTTTTGAGCCAACTCTAGAAGAATTTTACCCTTTCTTGCATCGTCGCTCTAAATGACGGTGTGCAAATTTAAACACACTTTACCCTATGAAAGCATGATGAAACTCAATAGCATTTGACCTATTTGACACATACTCACACACATGCACGCACAGACACATACATTGCTCAGCTCGATGAACTGTGTCGAATGATATACAACACTTCGCCCTCTGAGCTAATTTTCACTAGTAAATTTTTCAAGTGATTGCATAAACTTTCTAAATGAGAAATGTAATTAGTGCTTTTTTTATAGAAAAGCATTGTTATCATGATTTGTTAATAACGCTATCAAGTAGGTACAAATTGAATAAAACAATAAATAGTTAAAATTTTTGTTCACCTGAAAAATATAAATCCAAATGTGGCAACCCTGCACGCCAGACGAAAATGAACAAAGCACACTGCGAACGGAGCAAAGCCGCACGTACCAGTTTTACATCGTCATTTTGTATAACGATTTGAATGTTTTGACACTCATCGCCCTATAATTTCGGAACCGGAAGTCGGATCTGAATGAAATTACATAGTATAATTCAAGACAATGAGAGCATTTATTTGAATCATGATTCATGAAAATCGGTTGAATCGTGGCTGAGAAATCGAAGTGAGTTCTGTTTTTGGAGATCTTCTTCACTACACGGAGAACCCGCAGATCACAAAATTACAATATTGCAATTGTTGTTTCACGCCCTGGTTGTTTCAACTAAAATGTTGTTGATTTAACTAACATATCTGTTGATTTTGTCATAACCATTCAGGTACCCGGAATTGTTGTATTCAAATGCTGTCACTTGGCGGAGAACGAAAACAGCAAAACGCAGAACAAAAAACCTCTTCATTTCACCAGAAGCGTTTCATATTGAAAATTTTCAATGGTAAATGAACGTCACTTATGTTAGTTACGTAGTGGTCGGTTTATGTAAGTGAAAGTATGCAGAAGGATATAATTGTAAAACAAGTTTTCCACGTGTTAAATAGATATTCCTACAGTATCAATGTTTCAATTTGTATCTGTAACATTAGGTTTACCAGCGAGCCATTATGCAAGTGAAGGAAAAATTTCCTAATTCCCTGTGACCATTTTTCTGGTGAGTTCCCTTTTGAGAATTGTAATCTTTTGGTGCATTTATATATCCTTTGTGAGTTTAGTGATAAAGATATAAGCAGTTCATTAAGTAAAATTTAGTTGTTCAAACAGTGAACGATTAGCTGCCCCCGAAGAGGATAACAGTAATAAATATTTATTGCAATTGGCGTCTTAAGTTCAAATAACTGATTGATTGGTTGAAACAACTGAGACATTTTTTTGCTTTCATACATACAAGTAACTTTGCTGGGATTGTGTCTTTGTTTAATTGCAAGAGTGACACCTCATTGAAACGATTCCTTGTTCGCTCAGGGTGTTTGGCATTGCTCAACTGAAACGATTCATTACTTGTTTGTGGTGCGTGTCTTTGTTGGGTGTCGTTGCTAAGCTGCCAGCACGATAAATCAAAAATGACAGATTAGTTAAAACAACAGTCGATTAGTTGTACCAAATTTTAACCAATCAAAATCAGAAAAACAACTAATATTTTAGTTGTTTTGCGATAGCATGCTTTTCCGTGTACTATCGGGGCTTTCGGAAGCGGAAACCGGGGACTAGTAGTCCCAAAGTAGTTTTATATATTCACTAACTAACAAGATCTACCAACTAGATAAATTTAGCAGTAGGTTTTATGAAATTGTACATCTCGTTTCGCCATCACTTCTGAAAAAATATTCATGAAATTGAAAATTTTCACTAATCGCATTGTAATACCGGAACTGGAAGTCGGATCAACTTTTCGGAGACTTTTTAATTTTAAGATCTTTTTAATTTTAAGACCTTTTATTCGCTTTTTAGATTGTCACAAACTAAGGTTAAGAAATTTCCGAGAAAATAGAGTGCCCATTTTTCAATAAATTTGCACATATTGCCTTGTAATTCCTGAACCGGAAGTCGGATCCAAATGAAATTCAAGAAAATTGTATGAGGCCATTAGACCTTTCAATAGAAGCTAAGTTTGTGAAAATCGGTTTAGCCATCTTTGAGAAAATTGAGTGACTTTATTTGTCACCTAAACACATACATACAGACATTTTGTGATCTCGCGAACTGAGACGAATGGTGTATGACACTCGGCCCTCCGGGCCTCGGTTGTAAAGTCGGTTTTCACAGCGATTGCATAGCCTTTCTATATGAGAATGACAAAACCATGTCGATTCGGCAATAAAACATTCTATTGTGTTTTGTGGGATCAGAAAGGTGTGGTGTAGCTTCTAAAACCTGTTGTAACGGCCGATACCAGCCGCTATAGGCAACAAATGATCAATTCGAACCATGAATTGATCGAAAAACAACCCTAACGGGCCTTTAAACACGGCAAATTTATTTTGTTACACGACAATGCACCTGCACACAAAGCAAACCCGGTTCAGGATACAATCAATGTACTTGGCTGGAAGCTGCTACCCCACCCACCGTATTTTCCAGACATCACCCCTTTCAACTACCATTTGTTTTCATCAATGGACCACGCATTGGCTCAGCAGCACTTCGATTCCTACGAAGAAGTCGGAAATTTGATGTCTCGTTGGTTTGACTCAGAAGGTAATCAAGATGTGTAGAAAGTAATGATTGATACTTTGAATATTTTTTTCATGTTAGCATAAAAAACGGTCACTTCATACTGGTGGATGTTTAGAGTGTTGAATCGATTTCTTACAGCACATTTCAAAAGAGTAATTTCGCCAATAACAGATTCCAAATTACAACGATTCGAATAAAGGTGCAATTAATTCAAAATGGTACAAAACAATTGTTTTGTCAAACATGTAAATCGAAGCAAGTCAATCCTGCAAATAGCAGAAATTTAGCTAAGTTATTTATGTTGCACTGTTAGTAGGCTGTTATATCTCCTAGCGGTTCAACATAAACCGCTAAATCTCTAACATAAACTCTAACTAACAAGTCTGACGAAAGTAACGTTAAGAAAATTTATTCGTATCCTTGAGCAAAAGCGAAAATTTTTCGGTTTGGTTTGCAAATGTTGTAGTGAAGTTTCGAAAATGTCCGAATTGTTCTTGGTGATAGATGATAAACTACTCAACAGGCAATTGGATCTCATAACGGAGTTTTTTTTTATTGGTTTCCTCGAGATTAACATAAAGCCTCATAGTTTACTTGACATGCTGAACAGAGGATTATATCATATGATATACTGAGTCGATATCAACAGGTTAGTGGCAGCAGCTTGAAGTGATGATTGTTTTTTTGACAGAAGTGATTAATCATTGTTACCTACACATATGCATTTTCGATCTTGATGAGTTGAAACAAGCACGAACTTCGAACCTGTTAGATTTCGACAAAAAAAATCAAATTTTTGAAGTAAAATCCAGACTCTTTAATCTTTAAGAGAAAGTCGAAGAATCGTTGCAATCCAGAAGAAAGCACTTCAAAAAAAGACTAAACCTAAGTTTTAAGGGCGGACAAGTAGCAAAAAAACCGCAACGATTATGGCTATGTCGTCGATATCCTTCCCCTTTCAATAGCAAGCAATCATAATTTATGATTCCGATTCGTTCTCCGAAGAGTCGATTCTCTTTTTTCATTTCTTTTTTCTTTGCTCTAGTGCACCACTGCCGACAAGCTCCGACCAACCAACTATGTATATCCTCTATAGTGTGGTCGTAAACCATACAGATGGACTATCTTCGTTCTTACTCAGACAAGCTCTAAGACATGAGCCACATGCTGCAATAGAGCCCGGTTACCCCCAGTAGCCCCATCTCAACATTTTAGCACCGGTCGAAGTCCAACCGGCGAAGATCTCCCAATTATGATTTCCCTTGGATGACAACCAGAAAAAGGATCCGATGGTCTTCGCATTTTGTCTTTCGGGTGTGATAGGAAGAACTATAAAATATTATAGTGGCAATAAAAACTAATTTAGCCGCTCCTTTTTTTCCCGTCTTCCTACTGCACGTATCGTTATAAGGAATGCGAAAAAAGTGCCGCACTGTGCCACGGAGCCATGCAAGTACAAAATCAGTTGACCTTTGACAAGATAAGCGGCATTCCCTGGAGGATAATGAAGGGTCCTACCAGCACGGTCAAGACGCTTGAGGAAGGTTGTTAGATGCGAGTGGTGTAGCCTGCTTCAACTCTACTTCTGGTGTCACCACTAGTTCAACTTCCACATGACGTCCACTAAATGAACAAATCATTGTCATTTTGAGTTACTGCGGGCTGCTGGATTGGTTGGAGCCACGATCCGTTACGATTTGTCCCGCCGGGAACGCCGGTATTGTGGTCGTTAAAACCAATCAAAGTGACATTAGTTGGTCTGTTTGAAAAGAAAGCATTTCGTTCCCATGGGGCACATGTGAGCATGTCTGCGTGCTTCGGATTGTTCAGATTGCCAGATTGAGTCGAAAGCTGCGCCAGATTCCTGTTTGGCTGATTTGCTTTGGCAGCCTAATCGCATTAGTAACCAAACGATGAACACAAATGTTTGAGCGCAAACGGCAGGAGATTGGACGAATGTTTATTTCGGAAGGAGATGAAACTTCCCCATTCCCCTCAGTTTATTAGATTTTCTTTGAAGATTTCAGTGCTATTTGCATTTTAGGTCTGACAAGGAATGCAGATTTTAGGAGAACATTCCGAAACCATCTAATCGATGTTGAACATATTTCATTTTTCGATTCCCATATCTAGTTTGGCACAAAGGATTTATTGGGTCTAATTAATTGGACTGGCATCGTCCATTGCTACGAAATTCGAAGCGTCTATTGCTACCATAAGCTGGATTTTGCATAATCATTGACACAACATTATTGTGTTCAATATTGTGCCAGTTTTTGTCTGAACCAGATATTTTTTAGAATTTTGTTTGTAGTGAAAACTCTCTTGATTAATCGAATTCAAGTCAATTGAGTCTAAAGTCTCACTCCACGATGATACACAAAATCGACACTAGACGACCACTTTTGTATTTTGTACTTCGGGTTTCTTCCGAACGCTGACATTCTATGTATTGTGTTGCTGTTGATGAAACATAGATTTTATTGCATTTTATTGCTTGATTACAATTGCATTGAAGTTTTTCTAAAAAAAGGCGGATGGGTAATGTCAGAGACATAACTGGATGTCGTGAATATGAAAACAACTGACATGTTCCTTAACATTTCCGAACATTAATTAGTTGATCAATTGTATGAATTATGCAAGCATACTCCTTTTTCACATTTTTCGCAAAAACAAAGAAGGCTTCATTTGATCTCGATTACTATGAATTTCACACAGCGAAAAGTGCACAAATCTAACCAAACTGTTCTAGATTTGCACTAAACTGAGCAGCTGTGACGTAATTGCTCTTGTCGGAAGCGAAACTAGCTTTGCGAACGACACACAATACATCTGTTCGCAGTGGTGATAGAATCCAAACTGATCCAATTTTTGTTAAGAGGTTTCTTTTTCGTGATTTCGTTTGTAGCTTTTTCACTAATGGGCGGCCCTAACGGCTATAAAAATAGCCGCATACAGATTTTTAATTTCGATTATTTCATTTCGGATTTGCATTTCATTGAAAGAAACTGTCAGGATACTGTACGGGATTCATTCCTGGCTTTCAGAAGGAAAATGTGGAACTATGAATTTCATTTTTGATATTTTGTTCTCTTCCTCAGAACGCGTTCTGATTGGCTGGTGTTGACATGGGTCAAATGAGACAGGTTTTTCAATAGTGTACAATGCTGTTGCTATAACAGATCGGTTGAAAAGTTCGTATCGTTTCTATGAGAGGGCGCCACTAGAATTAAATCCATACCATTTTCAGTTAGTACCAACTTTCAAAAGATACGTGTATAAATTTGACAGCTGTCTGATTATTAGTTTGTGAGATATTGCATTTTGAGTGAAGCTACTTTTGTTATTGTGAAAAAAATGGAAAAAAAGGAATTTCGTGTGTTGATGAAACACTACTTCTTGATGAAAAAAAGTGCCGCCGATACCAAAAAATGGCTTGATGAGTGTTATCCAGACTCTGCACCGAGCGAAGCAACAATTCGTAAGTAGTTTGCAAAATTTCGTACTGGTCATATGAACACCGAAGACGATGAACGCAGTGGACGTCCAAAAGAGGCTGTTACCGATGAAAACGTGAAAAAAATCCACAAAATGATTTTCAATGACCGTAAAGTGAAGTTGATCGAGATAGCTGACACCCTAAAGATATCAAAGGAACGTGTTGGACATATTATTCACAAATATTTGGATATGAGAAAGCTTTGTGCAAAATGGGTGCCGCGTGAGCTCACAATCGATCAAAAACAACAACGAAAAACCATGCTGAAATTGAACGAATTGGACTTCGAATTGCTCCCTCATCCACCGTATTCTCCAGATTTGGCCCCCAGTGACTTTTTTCTGTTCTCAGACCTCAAGAGAATGCTCGCTGGTAAAATATTTAGAAGCAATGAAGAGGTAATCGCTGAAACTGAGGCCTATTTTGAGGCAAAGGACAAATCGTACTACATAAATGGTATCGAAAAGTTGGAAGATCGCTATAATCGCTGTAGCGCCTCTGATGGCAATTATGTTGAATAATAAAAACGAATTTTGGCAAAAAAATGTGTGTTTCTATTAAACGATACGAACTTTACAGCCGAACTGTCACGTTTAAGTTGAAAAATTTCGATTCTATTGGTAGTTAGATTATTTTAATCTTTTCACAGATCATTGAGCTATGAGCTTTAAAAATACGAGAAAAGCAAACGCGCCTTATGAATTATCCTCTTTGATACTCGTTTATACCAAACATTTTAGAAAAGTTTAATTTTGAATTATTTGAGATTATGTCACACAACTGAAAATTTTATCATAAAATTGTGATAATATTTCCGATGGCATGTAGCAAAATTATGTTGATTCGTTAAATACAACAAGAGATATTCACGATCAAAAACCTATCACTCTCTCAGAGGGTACATTTTGAAAAGACGCCCCATAGTAAAGTAAGTCGTATTCACGACAAAAAATTTCAGAGCATACGTGTCATGCCCTACATATCATATACCTACAACTAAAAACTAAAGCTGATGGCAATTGTGGTCTAACGCTTCGAACATTGAAACCGCGTGGGAATTTGGACGTAATCATTCCAAAAACCGTAGCTTTGATTATTTGTCAAGACCAGAGCTGCTATATGTCACTATCAACTAGCAAATTTGCATGATGAAGATTGGAAAGCTTATGCCACTGGACTGCTGCCAACCAGGCTTTAATAATCATCAAATATTGAGTGTCTGAGAGCCGATCTGTCATAACTCAAATTCTCTTGATATTACACTCACCAGGACGCTCATTGATTGCCGATGCGATCGATATTATCTTCATTTCTCCTGTCACTGCTTGATTACGATGTGACTACCCGATCAACAAGGGAGAACAAAACTGTATCTGGGGTTATTTTCTTTTTTTCTATCTAAATTGGTCATAATCTTGGCCTTATTAATAGTTAAAATAACAAAAATTATAACTCAATTTAACCTAGGTGATAACAATTGTTACAAACCTTGATATGTAAATATCAACATTATATCTATATTTGTTACAAATTTAGTACGACTTTTCAGCTGTAAATACCCGTTGTTTGGGGGGAAAGGCTTCACCGTGCAAATCTAAAAATAGATTTCGCGAAGTAAAATGAAATTGCATACCTTTAGGCGATTTGATTTGCGATAAAAAAAACATGAACAGTTAAGCGACTGGTTTCGAACCGGGAAGATTTGAGTTGACAACATACGCTACGATTGCATCGGGGCATGAAAACCAACTGAAGTTAGAAGAATGTATTGGCATCATATAAGTGTAAGTCCATATTGCTATAAAAATAATCTATTGCTCTCCACTTCTTTTGTCGTTTCCTTCCAACCGGCACAAAGGAGCTATTTTAGAACTATAAGCAAGCTTTTTTTGTGGTACTGAAGAATAGTTGTAAATGAACGGAAATGACTAAATTCAGTGAAACAAACTACCTTATAAAATCTGAGGAAATTAACTAATGAATGATAGTTTTTCAGTTTTTTCCTCTTTGTACCAAAAGGACCGACTTTCAAATAACATTCGAATCAGTTCGCTCGTTCAGTTGAACTAGTGAATTCTGTATCTGTATTGTATGTGTGTCGATTGGCGGGTATATTTGATTAAAATCGATTTTCGTTAATTTAGATTAGAATAAAAATTCGTTAGAAAGACAGTGAAAAATCAGAAGAAGTGTATGTAACATCGATTCGTGTAGTAAGTATTTATGATTGATAATCAACCAATTGCCTATTAGTCACATAAGTTTGCAATATCCGCAGCCAGAAGCCCCGCAAGTAATGTTTGAAAACCATCAATATTGAACTTTCATTTCGGTTTGATTGTTTGATATCTACCTAGATTGACTCACAGAAAAATGATTCAAATGGAAAGTCTCATAATGCGGGTCGGTTGCTTTAAACTTTACAATGCAAATTTCGAATCCCTGCTCATGGTTCGGGATTGGAAGTAATCAAAATACTACGAAATGAGACTAGCATAAATTTATCAGATATGGATAGGTTGAACTTTTCAAATCGAAGGTATTATGGTGCGATAAATCGTTTTTTTTTTCTGATTCATGAATGTAAAAATGTTCATGCAATGATGTAGATGACAACGGGCAACATGCGATAGCTGCAATTTGTAGATCTTATTAATTGATGACCTAACCAACTCATTTCGACTTTACTGATTTTGGATCCAAAAATTGTGAAACTACTTTAGTTCGATATTACTTTAATTTGCCTTAGACCATGATGATATCATCAGCGCCACCAGTGAACATTTTTCAATGTAATATTACCATTTTTTTTATTGAGAACTACTTAAAAATTATCAGATCAACATAGTATAAAATACAGCTAGAACTAAAGATAAATCGATTCGATTTTCTTTTAAGAATTGTTTTTCTCTATTTCCAGTACACCTGGGGTCCGGTAAAACTAAAGTCGCTATTATCAATCTGCAACTAAAAGACCTATAAATCGAAAAAATATTGAGCTAAGTTTAGATTTTGTTTTTCGTTTATTGCATCGTCACATTTGAAGACGGTTTGAAATTTTTAACACATATCACTCTGTGTTTTCAGAAACAAAAATCGGTCCCCGATAAAATTGAAGAATTCAAGCATTCATTTGACTCCAAGCTTGTGATAATCATATCTAAGTCGAATGCTACATCACTTTTTCCAATATTTATTAGTCGAATTTTAAAGCTTTTGCCTTACTTTTCTTCAGTGGCGTACCGACGAAATTTGGCGCCCGGGGAAAAATAAGATTTGCCGCCCCTATTGTTGGTTTAGTGAGCAAAAAAAAAACAGTTGAACTCCATTTCCGGAGAGATGCCTTGGGCGAGCAAAACAAAGGTCCTAAAGATTGGTTTGCGCTCCCCAAACAACGTAGCGCACGGGGCGGGTGCCCACACCCCCCCCCCCCCCCCACTAGATACGCTACTTCCTTTCTTTGTTAGTAAGAGAGAAAGTGCAAAATCATTTTGAAAAATGTTTATTTTCCATTTAAAATTTATATTCGAATAAAAACTTTACACAATTTTAGTAGGAATTACTTGGGAACGTTCTCAAACTTAAAATTTAGGCCGTCGTTTCGAATTCAAATATCAAATTATTGTTTTCGAAAACATCTTCAGGTATGTGAAATTGGGAAAAATGGTTGTTACTGCTCTTTATTGAAGCATAGCCTTTCTCGGGTTGAAAGTCAAAAACATGATCGACCAACGGTTTTGCACTCTTTTTTTCTCTCAATTCTCCAGTATAGTTTTACTTGAAATATAACGGACCTCAATATAATATCTGGACTTCATATAATCTTAATTAAATCTGAATGTTTGCTTCTGATTTGGAATCATATTTATAACATAATGAGATATAAATATTAAGATCATATATAATTTCGATAGAATCCTGTTATTCTCTGTTGATCGGGTATATATTAATCAAACAGCATAAACATTGAATTATATTCATTTACACCAGTAAACTCCGAAGTCCAATGATTTTTTGCGAATAACAAGGAACTTTATCAATTTATGTTTATGTTAGTACTCTCATTATTTATTTTTACTTCAACAGGGAATAGGAGAATGAGGGAGAGAAACAAAATAGTCGCCTGTGTTTGACTGAGTATATTTTTTCTTGGTCATAGAACTATCGAGTATCTCATTGAACAGACACTTTGACCGTACCGATTACAGTTGCGATAATTTTAGTCAGTCTGTCAAGGTCATTTGACATGACAGACAATTTGCAACTGTGGCCAAGACTTTGCTTTGTGAGACATAATCCCGCTCGCTGGGTTATTGTCTCGCTCGCTGGTTATTGTCTCGAAACCCTGCAGTACCAAATAATTGATGTTGAAACTGACTTTAGATTATTTATTGAAGGCTGTTTTATTATTTCGCTACATGTAATGAACGTTTTGTTAAATTTACTGCAAATCTATTTTCAATAAGTGATAAGAAGTAAAATGGAAATATAGATATCAATATGTAGGTATGTTTCAAGAATCTGAGAAGAATTTCAAGTCGAAACTTATGTGTCCGGTTTAGCCCCATACAGACAGTTCATTTTCGAGACGCAATAATAATTTTATTTTTCATGTAATCAAAAACACTCAATACTCACTGGATTCAGCATGAAATTAACATTTGGAAGCATTAACCAGACCATCATTACAATGCACAGAAATCAAATATATCAAAAAAATCAGAAATTGAAAAAAAATCAGTGAAAAATGTACACATTTTGATACAAACACAATTGACGCCAGAATGAATTGACTTAGCGTCATCCAGTTAACTGACGTCGGTCTGTCACACGAAAGCGCGTTAAAAAGTCAATTCATAGATCGAAATAATTATTGATTTATAAGACATTCAAGCTGTTCGGTGTAACACCGTGTCCAGACTTGCCCCGGTTTTCCCCTACCTCATTTTGGTTTGTTTTAAATGTAGGAAAAAGGAACGTTTTCTCCTGTGGTCGTAAGTCAATATGTCGTTGTGATATCAGAAATAATTAGGAATCACTTTTCAAAGCTCTAGGTCAAAACAAATACTTTTGTTCGATGAATGAAATGAATTTAAAAAATGAAACCAATCAAGTTATTAAGGGGTAATTTACAATGTTAATCCCAGAGATCCAGCTATTTTATCAAAACGCATAAACAGCTGTCCCCGCAATCGTTGAGCGGAAATTAAAAAAAAATCAATTAATAGTTTTGCCTTTCTCATATAGAAAAATTATGTAAGCGCTTGAAAAACAACTAGTAAGAATTGGCCCGGTCAAGTGCCGTATACCATTCTACTCAGTTCGTCGAGCTGCGCAATGTCTGCATGTATGTGTGTGTGTCAAATAATCTCAAATAAATTAAATATTGTACACCGACACTTGAAGCGGCGAAACCAAAACCGGTAGCTATTATCAGTAAGCAGCTAAACAAACCGATTTCGGCGATCCTGGTTCCCGGTTTGTGGTTCCGGAAGCACCGGAAATAGTGGTTATATATTCCAACATAAATCGCACTTACTTTTCTCAACGATGGTTTGATCGATTTCCACAAACTTAGATTCAAATCAAAGGTCTCGTGGTCCCATATGAAATTCCTGAATTTCAGCTGGATCCGACATTCGGTTGCAGAGTTATAAGGTGAAGTGTGTTATATATTGTAAACCGCCACTTAAAGCGGTGAAACAAAAAGCAAAGTCTTGGCATTACATTCCTTTTGTGGAATTTGGCCTTTCTGTTTCAACAGACTTCGCAGCCGATTCTTAGTGTACAGAATCATTGCATGGCTAGTACTATGGATCCTACTGACACTAAGAATCCTTCGGTGAAACAAACACCATACAAATCAGTAGCTATTATCAGTAAGCATCCAAACAAACTGATTCCGGCTATTCTAATTCCTGGTTTTCTAGTAACAACGGGAGATAATACTCATAAACCCAAAAATGGATCTTACTTACTTTTTTTCAGAGAATGCAGAGCCGATATTCCTAATCTTAGGTTCTAATGATAGGTCTTTTGATTCTGTCAAAAATTACTGCATGTTTTCGGATACAGCAAAAATTTACACCGTAGTTTAGAGTACAATGTCAAAATCATATAAGATTTTCTAAATTTGAATAAAAACTGATAGAGTTTTTACGTCATGTTAGTTGATGGCCATAGAAATCGACATCGATTATACCAGTTCTCGGGCTCCGGTGCCGAAAGTGTTTACAATTATGGAACTCTCTTCGTTTTCTCGTGTTTCGTTCTGCAGGTTATACTAGTTGATGCACAGACAATCCCTTGGTTTCTTTCAAATATCGAAGATAAACATTTTGATTAGAATACCACAGTATGGTATATGAGAATATGATTGAAATGAGAAAAGCATCATTACGCCACTAGGTGGATCAAATCAGGTTTTTCTATATAAATTATTTATTCTTTCATGACGATTCAGGAATCAATGGCAGATAGAACTATTTTCTCATTTTTCGATATTGATAGTTTTCCTAGGATTTGAAGCAGAACCTTAAACTTTATCTTTTTCCTCATGTTTCGTCTTCGACTCGTCAGTGGATAACAGTTTATGTCGAATTATTATGCCACCAAGCAGTTTAACATAAATCGCTAAGCTAACGTAAACTTAAACCTTATGTTGTTTTTATTTGTACTTTAAAGGTACTTTCAATTAATCACGATGAATGACACAAATCAAAAAACATTCGCTACATGCTGAGAAGTCTCCAGAGGGAAGAGTTTTACCATGCGGCTTACTCACCAGACCTGGCCCCATCCGACTGCCATATTTTTACCTCGTTGGACCAAGCACTTTCCTAACAGCGTTGATGAAAATGTGTAGAAAGCGATAGAAAATATTTCGAAAACATTAGCTATAACAGAGCTCTTAGAACTAATGTGTTTTATCTACAAAATACCGGCAATCAATTAAGAGCTCACCTGATATTATGTATTACAATGTGTCCAATGCGTCTCCAGATATGATTCGGAATTTGTTTGCCAAATAAAAACATGCAGTGAACTGGACTCGGTCGCAGTTGCTGTAAATGATGTCAATACTTTTATTTACCCATTTCGAATTGCCGAAAGGAAAGGATTGCAGTACCTGTGTACGATTCGCCAGAAAAACCTGTTGACTATTTTGTATTTTATTTTTGTATACTCGCGTACTCTTCTCCCGACACTGGAAATAATTACCATCGAGTTAACAGCGAGCCACAAACGTTTCGTGGACTGTTTCACGCTTCCCACTAGAAAGTTCCGGATCGAGACGAGCAGTGGAAAAACTGATCACGGAAGAAAAAAAAAAGTTTTATTTACACTTTTGTTCTTCACTTCTTACACTTTACTCACTTACATGGCATCTTCTTGACCCAGCTTCAACAATCATTGATTTTCTAAGTGTTTACCTCGTTAAAGACTCGATGGAAGTTGAAAAGAATGTGCTTTTTACCTACGTTTACATTAGAAATCGTTAGCAGAAAGAAAACTACTACCGACTAACCCGAAAGCACAACTCAACTCTGGAACATTATCTAAATGCAAGGTAAGTTTTTTTACTCCAGTGGAAAAGATTACTTCCAACCATAACCAGAAATCAATTTCCGAATGAACCGAATGAAATCGATTGTAATGATTCCCTTGTGGTGAACAGGAACATTAGGAGCCTTGTTTAAAGTAACAAAGTAAAACCTCCCTCGAAGTGTGACTCGTTCCAAGTTTTATGCTGTGTGGTTTAAAGTGTCACTGAACTATCGTGTTCTGGTGCTTAGCATGCCTCTGTTTATTCAGGCGAAGTGCGGAACGACAGTGAGATCCCACTACTAGTCTTCTTCCTTCATTGTGTTCAAGATGAATGCTCTTTAAATCCTTCACGGAAGAAGAGGAATTAAAGTGGAAAGTGACATTAAGCATGGTTGAAACAATCTACAAATGAAATGTGACTGGCATTGATAAACGACGTGTAGGTTGCTTACTGCCAAACTTTTCAACAAAAATTGAAACAAATACGGCTATTATATTTGTAACATTAGTAGAGTTACCTTATTATTACGCCAATTACTCGACTTTCAGTCAACGAATTGTGATAAAATAGAATAAAATATTTTTGCTTCGACTTTAAGAAGTAATACCACAGGAAAAATGGTCAAAATCTGTTCAATACTGCTGTTAAAGTGACGCGAAAACTCGAAGCAAATGCACTTATTTTCATCTTCTATCAAACAGCAGATCACACTCTAACTAATGGTTTTCGTATATGAGATGAATCTCAGACAAACTTTTAAGTTACAATAAGCCGTCTTTTTGAAAGTTTCCGTTGGTAAAGCTTGTCATCTATTAAATGGAAAAGGTAATGAGCGAACACACTGCACTCATTCACGCAGTTAAGATAAATATGACGGCACTCTGATTCAGCGACTGAAAAAGCCTTCAACTAGTAGATGAAATACGTGTCTATCCTAAATACGAAGGAAAATAAAAGAATTTGAAAATAAAAATTTGTTTGTGGTGCCATTGAAAATTTGCATTGGAAAATTTGACAAATTTACATTGGAAAATTTCATGAGCGTTGACAAATGTGCGCTTCGCAACACCCGGCGCGTATGAAACCACTATGCCGGTAGTCATATTTGTCGTCATAAGATGTGATTTAATTACTGGCCCACAAATTTATCAGCGGGCTTAGACTTGACGAGGTTCTGTTGTATTATGATATTAAGTTTCATTCAAATATGTTTATTTGTTGAAGAATGGCAAGACTCTATAGAAAAATTGACGAAAAATTCCATTCTTCTCAACCTTCAGAATTCTTTTTCAGAAAGTCATTCTAATGATCAAATAAAGGATATTCCACGAAAAATTTCGAATTTGAAAATGCAATAATAAAAATTGTTTGATAGATTTCAATGATTATACATTTATTGAAAGGTTGATTCATGAAATTTCATGAAGGTTGATCATTGAAATCTATCAAATCGTTTTTTAATTATTGCATTTTTAAATTAGAAATTTCGAAACAAATTATCAACACTTAATTATTATTAATTAATTAAATAAACATTAATTTTTTAGACGATTTTACGAATTCTTACCCAATAGTAAGTTACCTGTATGTTTCAACTCACAACTGAAATATCTGAAATATAGAAAACAAAAATCGTACAAAATTCACAAACAAGAAAAAACTAAACAATTCCATTGCACAGAGCTACACCAAACTTTTGATGAGTGCTACACCAGTGGTATCGGTGCAGAAAAAGTGTAGGACTAGTGTAGTGCTATAGATAAAAAGATCGGTTTCAGTGCAGCTTTCGCTATACCGGTGTAGTGCAATTTAAAAACGAAAACGACATACTTGCGATACGGATTTCGTTATTGAAGCTTTCCTTCGCCAACTTTGTGTTCAAGTTTTGTATGCAAGCACTTAATTTTATAGGGTTAAATTTCTCTACCATTATTACCATTCTGCGATTTCGGTTGAAGCGATAAACTTTTTCTCATTATCAATGGAGTTCATTTTATATAAATTAGAAATTAATCTTAAGTATTCAAAATTTACCTTGGGGTAGTTGTCAATTTCCCAGGCGAAACGACATAACATGGAATTTCATCCGAGCTTGCATGACACAAGATCAGAGCATACCAATTAAAGCCTCAAATCGTTTTGTGGCACTTTTTGCCTTGCTGTCTAGCAACAACCTACCTCTAGCATGCTACGCGTAGGACTGAAACGTTAGCTCTTCTATTTATAGATTCGCGTGCTTCCAACAACTTCGCTTTTGCATCGATTGACCAATCAGAGCGATGCTTTCCCTTGGATATATTGCTTACTCCTTCAAAACCGTCGTCTATGGCAGGGAAATCCGGTATGTCGGAGATTTTTAGCAGACAAAATAGGACACTGGTCGCTACTAATCAAAATTTCAATCATATATAGTTGAAAATACGTGGCTTCATACATTCAAATCAAAACTTAGAAATATTTCCAATCGAATGATGAAATAATATTAATAATTAATAAACAATAGACTGAGCTGTGAGTGTTTAAAACCTGACCACATTTCTTCGTGTATTTTTCCTGAGTTTCTGATTTGCACCCCTATATAAAAAATAAAGATGTGTTCCACATCAATATAAGCCATGGGTAATAGGCTATTTAAATGTATCGAACTAAGTAGTATATAATTATTTGCATTCGTACGGTTTTACCTTTTTTTATAAATACAAAAAATAGGTACAGAATTCTCTCAAACTTTTGAACAATTCCCGAGGCCCGGAGAGCCCAGTTTTCCACAGACTCATATTCATATGAAAAGTCGTATACTACCAAACAAGGTTCCTGAATTTCATTTGGATCCGACTTCTGGTTTCGGAACTACAGAATAATATGTGGAACGTAATTAAAATAATGTAATTCATTTTTCTTGTAGATGGCTGAACCGATCTAAGATTAAAATAAAATCTAAGAACTTCCGCTTTGGTTCAAGAACGATATTTCCAGAAAGTTGTTAAGCCCAGTCTTCGTTGCCTTCAACAAGAACGGTATGACTAATCCACGTGAAATGTCGCGAGCATGCATACTTGCAAATAGTGCTCTCGACGTTGCTCTCATATCGGAGCTCACAACTCGGGATATTTGTGCTATCACAGTTGATATGACTATTGATGGCATAGACAGAAAATATGTCTATTGTTCGGCATATTTGCCGCATAACCAACCTTTGCAAGCGATGACTTCTAAAAGGTTGTGTCCTACTGCAGCAAAAGTTACCACTTGTTATCGGCAGTGACATAAATGTGCCACCATGTCATTTGGGGCAGCACAGATATAAATTCGAGAGGCTCTGATATGATGGAATTTGTGAGCAGTACAAACCTGCACCTCCCTTATCTGATCATTATTTTTTGAGATCATTCAAACGTTAAATTTGATATTGTCACATATCGTAATCCCAAATCTACAAACTGGGACCTCTATTAAGAGGGCTTGGCGACTAGATTTTACGGATACCAACCAACAATTGAAACCCAAATTGATTTGGAAAATGTTGTCGACGAGACAATCTCACTCATAGTTGCAGCATATGAAGAGGCTTGTCCACTAAGGAAACTATGCAGAAGAGCTTGAAACCACCGACGCAGAGATGGCTCGGAGGCATTCGTGTCGGCTCGAAGGGCTTACAAAAATGCTCTTCGATCGTCTGAGCGAAGTGGTTGGAAAAGCCTCTGCACAAATGTCTCTAGTCTCAACGAGGCTAGCAGATTAAATAAGTTACTTTCGAAGTCTAAGGACTTTAATGTCGGTTTCTTAAGAACTTCAGATGGTGAATACTTCTCTGAAGAAGGTGATGTACTTCACTATCTTTCTAACACTCACTTTCCAGGATGTATGGATCCATCACTGACAGCTGTTTCCGAGACTATTTCAGGTAGTTAGTCTTGGGCCCTTGCTCGAAGCGTTGTGACGATTGAATCGGTCAAATGGGCAGTTGAGAGTTTTGCTCCGTACAATTCTCCTGGAAAGGATGGAGTTTTCCCAGTGTTACTGCAGGAAGGGTATGAACAAATGACTACTATCTGTTGGCGGCCA
Source organism: Malaya genurostris (assembly GCF_030247185.1). NCBI lineage: Eukaryota > Metazoa > Arthropoda > Insecta > Diptera > Culicidae > Malaya > Malaya genurostris. Next base: position 213,606,041 of record NC_080571.1, on the reverse strand, counting down.
GCATTGCCGTCAATTGGTTTCGTTACTTTCGGCACGTCAGAATATACATTGCACATTTAGTGTAAAATAAGTGCGTTGTAAATAGCAATGACTTTACGTCTGCTTAGCGGATTATGTTGATCCGCGAGGTGGCATTAGTAGATCAACATAATCTGCTAATGCACTGATGAGCTGAATGCGAAACGTAAATAATTCATTTCAAACATATTTTGAAGAAAATACTTACTTTTAGTCTTGCGACAGGATATATTCCAAAAGCCTGGCAGGAAATTATTGTCAAATTTATTCCCAAAGGCGGTCGCAACACTTATGAGGAAGCGAAGAGTTTCAGGCCTATCAGTCTTAGCTCATTTCGGTACAAACATGTGATTAGGGCATATCGTGCGATATGCCCTTTTGAATGTTACGAAAAATAATACTCATTACTCAAGTTTTAAACATGAAATTCAAGCATATTGCGCACAATTTCGTAGATTGGGCTTCAATCTACGAGATTATATCGATTATTGTGTAAATGAAGGTTGTAGAGCCGAGAAATGAGCATTATATTTTGTAACATTCGCAAGGGTCTATCGTGCGATATGCCCTAATCACATGTTACTACCAATTTCTTCTTAAAACAGTGGAACGCATAGTCGATCACTATATCAGGAATGTTAATTTGGGCGTGCATCCGCTACATGGAATGCAACATGCTTACCAGCGTGGAAAGTCCACTACAACCGTGTTACATGATGTTGTGTACAACATTGAAAAAGCTTTCTCACAAAAGCAACCTTGCTTGGGAGTTTTCCTAGATATTGAAGGTGCCTTTGATAACGTGTCTTTCAATTCAATTCTGGAAGCAGCCCGTGGTCATGGCGTACCTTCAAGTATCACAAATTGGATACACGCAATGCTTAGCAATCGACTTCTTTGTTCATCGCTTCGGCAAGCAGAGAGTAGAAAGCTAAGTGTCTGTGGGTGTCCTCAAGGTGGTGTACTATCCCCACTTTTATGGAACCTAGTCGCTGATGGTTTGTTGAGGAAACTTAATAACCTTGGATTTCCGACTTATGGTTTTGCCGACGATTATCATATATTGATGACTGGTATAAGCATTAACACTCTCTTTGATTTAATGCAGCAAGCCTTGCGATCTGTTGAGCAATGGTGTTGTCAGCTTGGATTATCTGTAAATAGGGCAAAACTTCAATGGTGCTTTTCACTCATCGTAGGATAATCAGAGGAGCTCGTCCGTTACAATTCTTCGGTTCAGAGGTCACTGTGGTCGATCAAGTTAAATACGTCGGGGTTATTCTTGACTCAAAACTGAATTGGTCTGCTCACATTGACTTCAGAATTAAAAGAGCTTGCATGGCTTTTGGCCAATGCAGACGAGCTTTTGGAAAATCATGGGGACTAAAACCCAGATATATTCATTGGATCTACACAACTATTGTTAGACCAATTTTAGCACATGGATGTCTTGTATGGTGGCAGAAAGGAGAAGTTGCGACAGTTCAGTCGAAGTTAAATCATTTCACGACAACTCCTACTGCTGCTCTAGTGCTACTGTGGCGCTACTGTGCATTAAACCACTACACGTGTTTTTAAAACAAGAAGCATTATCTTGTGCATACCGTCTTAAGCTTACAGGGCTTTTAGACTATGCTACTAGCAACACTCGCTTGTGGTCTCAAATGGTTACGTGGGATGAGTATTTACTCGCTCCTAGTGACCTAACTCTCACATGCAGTTTTTTTTTTCAAAACATTCCATGTGAGCTATTCTCTTCGTGAGGAATGGTTATCAGGTTATTTGGAACGACAACTTGATGAACACATAGTTTGTTATACGGACGGTTCTCTGCTGAATGGTCGTGCTGGTGCTGGTGTCTACTGTCGTGAAATGAGGCTAAAGCAGTCTCATTCACTTGGTAGATACTGTACTGTGTTCCAAGCAGAAATCTACGCAATTCTGTGTTGAGTACAATCGGCACTTCAGCAGAGAATTTGTGGTAAACGAATTTATTTTTGTTCCGACAGTCAGGCAGCCTTTAAAGCACTCAGTTCGAATGATTCACGGTCGAATCTAGTGATCGCATGTCGAACTCAAATTGAAGACCTCAGCATTTCAAATGCTGTTTACTTCTTATGGATACCCGGCCATTCTGGTATTACTGAAAATGAATGGGTTGGTGAGTTAGCTAGAGCTGATGCAACGAATGGTTTTGTTGGTCCTGAACCAGTTTTACCACTTTCAACTAGTTGGATAAAGCACAAGATTCATTCTCTGGCTGCATCCAAACATGTCAGCTACTGGCGGAGCTTGCAAACTTGCGCTTAGACAAAAGCATTTTTACCAGATTTGAATCTGAAAATGTCAAAGTGTCTACAGCATTTATCCAATCTTGAATCTGTGTATGCGGAGCTAATATTAAAGGATATTCTATCGTTTCTCACCCAATGTGGTAAGGAGCTATAGTCATAAGGGTTCATCATTCTTCCTGGAGTGAATGAATCCTTTCTGTATTCACCTCAAACAGGTTTTTAGCAGATTGTTTGGCATCCTTTATGGGGTGCCGAATTTACTTCTTCTCATACATACTGCGAATCGTTCTGCACTCTTCCGGGAATGCAGAATGGTGTCGCTTTTGTAAAAGCTCTAAATCCTCTCGGGAGTTGGAGGTTTTATTACCCGTGCATTTTGGCACCTGCAGATCGTTCAGCATCCTTTCGGGGATGCAGAACGATCTATTTCTTTATGTTTTGTGTTGTTTTCCCACCGCACCCACTTCCCGATTCCCTTCCATTCTCCTTTTATCCTTTCCTTCACATCAGGAAGTTGATGAAAAGCTACGGCAAGGCACAAATCTCCAAATAACTAGGGGAACGTGCCACTTGAACTAATTAGTTCTGATTCCTGATCTGAAGAACTTCCAGTTTAGGAGATACAATTTAATTAGTATAACAATATCCATTCCACATAAATTAATTAGGTTTATCGGATTTGCAGATTTGGATAGTCGAATACAAAATAAAATCATTTCAGTTTTAGCAGTATTCAGTTTTCGATCCGAAAGGTATCCAACAATTTTATTTACACTGCGATTTCTCAAAGATACACTGATTTTCAAAAATTTTGAATCACCAGCTCCTCAGATGAATTTAACTGACTTCGGCTACACCGATTTTCGATTTTTTCATTACAGGGTAATAAGTGATTAAAAACAAAAACTGCCGCTCAAAACGACAGCCAATAAAATAATGTCATTAGAACTAAAACACCGAAGAATATTCATGCAAAAAACACCTGTGGATTGATAAAGTAAAAGGTATCATATCATTGCTAGGTGGATTAGGCACGTTTTTGGAGAAACTTTTAAAATTTCTTAACATCAAATGGACGGCTCAGGCGAACTGGTTATTTCGGTAGAACTATTAAGTTCTGAACGGTTCTTTAAAGTGTGCTGTTTTACCCATCTCTAGTCTGAACCAATTAATCGTCCGTCGTACCACAGGGCTCTCATCTTCTTTTAATTTTTCAGGTAAACGACAATGTGAAATCTAGGACTCTAAGCTCACATTTGTGGAACACTACAATACCATAATCAATAAATCGAGTAGTATGCAGAGATTCATTAAACGCTTCAGTATTAACTTGCAGGACACATATACAAATAAATCTTGGAATATTGTTGCCTAGTATGGAATCCATATATTATTGTTCACGAAGAACGTATTGAATGGATCCAGAAACAATTAATTTTGTATCCACACTTCGCAAATTAAACTGGACCGTATTTCCCCTTCCATCATATGAAACACGACGCGGATTAGCAATGCTTTATTCTATCAACGATATCAATTATCAACATGTTCAGTCTTCGTTACTATTATTGTAATCGAGTTTTTATGTTTCTGGCCAACAAATACGAACCCAAAAACTAGTTTAGTGATAATATAATAGAACTGATTATACAAAAAAATAGTCCGGTAAACCTAATGATGCGCCATTATAATCAATACAGTAAAACACTATCGATTATGCACATATTGTATACATTTACTTCACGAAATAAATAAATAAATTATTCCGAAAAACCTTTTATATGAAGGTGCATGACACTAAATCATTAGGGCTCCCCCTTCGACTATCAACGGATTACACTTCGATCGTCATCAGTTATGTTTACTCCAGTCGAAAAAACCATTATCGTAACAAAATCTGCATACAAAATAAAAAATGTCCGAGTTTGTGCGTTGCAAGGTTTTAAATACGTTATTTACAACTTGAACTGCTTTAAGCACTGATGAGCCGAAGGCGAAACGCGAAGAAATAGAAACAAGATATGTGCTTTTTGCACAAACAAACAAAACCCCTAAAGGTTCACGTTATTCACATTTAGTAGAAAAACCAAAATGAAAATCGGTCAAGTTTAACTATAACTCTTCGACGGCTCTTTCACCCTTTGAATAGACCATAGAGACAATTACATTACTAAAAAAAAGTTATCACCTAAATTCATAGTCAAATATAGCCCAGAAGGAAGTTCACATGATAGTAAAAATATTAATTAACTTTCACATTTCGGATGTCAACGAAATTGATGCTCACAAAAAACTTTAAATTTTTCTACCAACACTAAAAAATTATGATACTAATAATAAAATCACTTCTGAACGCTTTCCGCTGTTAGTGGGAAACCTATTGTGCGAAGTTATACTGTCATCCTTCTTCGAGTTTCATTTCTTTCCTCCACGGTCTTACAATTTCCATCTGATGGAAATGTTATTTTTTTCTGGGCGCACCCCGTGGTTTCATCTCCGCCACACGGAAATGTGTCATCGCCCATGCAAACGCAAAGCAGTATTCATCTGCCGTTGCTACTTTCATAGTGCTGGTGTGCCGCACCATCCTCCGGGATCGACCGTAGGACCTACTCTCAACAGGCAGCGTCGTGGCTAGCAGGAAACCGCCAAACCGATTCAAGGTAGGTATCCAACAGACTGCATCCACCCGCACCCAGCAATAATGCGGTAATGTTCCGACAGTGATGGAAAACGATGGTGAGTGAGAGCTCAAATAGAGAGCTGACATTCAGCATCCACCAGCGAAAGGAAGCTCACACAAAACATTGTGATTTCCTTATGGCAGTGGTAACCACGGATGTGGTCTAAAGGGTCCGGAGACGGACGTCGGTAAGGATTTTTCAGTGCAGCCAGAGCAACGGGAGATTCATTTCTGTTTGTTTATCCTTGAATTATAATGGGTAACCCTAGCACCCGAGCTGTGTTTGCCTCCTTTCGGGACCAGATAAATAGATTCTCAGATGTCTACAATCCTGTTGCGAAGGGTCTTATTTCTTGTTGTAAGCATCAATTGGAATCTCCCTTGACGATGCTCGTTGAAGTTATATCTTAGTGATAAAGGTCAGGTAAGAGAAGGGAAAACCAGTGTCCGACTGCGAACTTTGTTGACTCTTTGCGTGGTGAATGAAACGAATCAATTGGGAACGTTTAATCTCACTTGTGCAAGGTGTTTATATCTGCCTCATTCATCTTAGGATTTGAAATCCTTTGACAGGCTGCGATTCTACAACTCGATTCAATGCAACGTTTCAAGCTTAAGTACGAAAATCACTGCCTTTAATTAGAACTATGATTTCGATAACAAACAAACAAACAAATTTTCATTGTTTCTGATATAAGTAGCGCACTGCTAATTGGGAGAAAACCGAATTTTGAACCGAGACCTGTATTTTCAATCGGAGTGGGCTGGACCGAGTTTCACAAACTATGATTCAATTGAATGGTCTTATTTTTTAAATAATAAATTTTCATATTTCAAACAAATCCCACTTAAGAAATAACCGATTAATAAGTGAAAAAACTTGAAGTGCAACTCACGTCATCGTTAACGAGACTTCGCCTGTAGTTTAGATTAGTTTGAGGCTTTAGTTATTGACACGAATACATATTCCGGATGTAAAAACGTTCCATGATGTTGATATACCGTTTGATTAAGTGTTACAAACAGCTACTTTCCATTGCCATTCCTCACCAGTAACGGTCACCTGATATAACGTGTGAATCGTACTTCAGCCGACAAGATAATATTTTTGTTTTCATCCCAAAACGCTTTGAGATTGACGATTTGCCACAAGGGTATAGAAAGCTCTATGAGATCGTATTTATTGCTGCATAAATTATATATAACACTTTACCCTGTTAATATGGCCCACTTAAGAAAACATTCAGATATTTCTAAATGTACTGATATATTATCTTCGAAAATGTTGGTATTTCTTTGCAATACGTCTGAGGAACATAATTTTTGAATGATTTCGGTAGAAGTGATGAAAATTGATTGATACACATTTTCCAAAACGACCACATTCTCAGTTTTATCGCTTGCCGTTGGCATAAAGCCCCAGCATTGCCTCACAACAAATCAGTGGTATACCCCACTACAAAAGACATGTTGCCCACAACAATGATGCAATATGCCCCTTGAAATGTCGGTATAGAAGAAAATCAGGTAAAGAAGATATTATTTGCATCAGAAATCAATTGCATAATCAATTAATAACAATTGGAAACCAACATTTTCGATCCTCCCAACGCTACTTTTTGTGTTAGTAGCTGTTAGAAATCTTTAAAACAATATTTTAACTGTAAACTGCAAGTAGAGTCATTAGCACTGTTGAAAGTTAATTACTAAGTAGCAATCGACCATTAGACGTTTTCACGGTTAAAATGCTTGTTTAGTCGAAACAAAACCTTACATCGAAAAGCTGCCTAATGATATTTTCAGTTTTTTTTTTCATATTTTCCTGCAAAAGACAACTGCCAAACTTGCATAGCAGAAAGATCTTAGGAAAAGATACTGTTAGTGATGAAACTTTTGTGTAGAAAAGTTTTGAATACTTAAAAATGGAAGGGGAGAAGAGGTTTTGGCCAGTAGGAACACTTAATAACACTTTCCCCTATAGCTCTCTGATAGTGTCAGAACTTGACACTTGATTGTATAAACACATAACACATCAAGCTACGGAGAAACGTTGTGCGGAGTGTGGTTTACAGGAACTCATTGTCACCTGAATTAAAACGTGTTTCATCGGAAGCAATGTCCAATACAGTCTGTTTAAAATATATTCATACTTAGATGTTAGCAATATTAGAACTCACAATCCAGTTTATAATTCAGTCTATGTGTTTTTCGGCAGTGAGAATGCACATATACATATATTGCTAAATAAATAAATAATAAATTTCTTTTTCAAGAGTTGTTTGCCATAAGTGACCACCAAAATTGATTAATAAATTTTCTAGTTTGAAGAACTCGTTAGTAGATGACCAAAATGAACTCAGTTTTAGGCAATAGTGAACAACAACTTTAAAATGGAGCTCACTCTGATTTCTTGATTAAAAGATCTTATAGTCGCGAAAGTGACTGTCAAATTTCATTCGGTTTCGACTATTACAGAAAGATGTAAAATTGTTCAAGCCACTGTATGAAATGGCGGTGCGAAGTACGTAAAATCTCTTTGAAACTGTTGAATGAATGATGAAAAAAAACTTGTTTTAATCCACCTAGTGGTGTAATGCTGCCTTTCTCCAATTATTCATTTCCTCTTTTATATTACAGCAGAAATTCCCCGAAATACAACAATTCGAAAAAGTTTAGATAAGAGTTTTGAAGAATTCCATTGCATAAAACTACTACATTTGAATTTAAGTTAGTGAAAATCTATTCAATTATATGTGAGAAAGTGAAGTGAGCTCCATTTTATCACATTTTATTACAGTTGTCGGTACTTCCGGAACCGAAAGCTGGATTTCGGCATAGTGATACTCGGTTCATTCAACCATACACTAATATGACTTACAATTTTTTTTACGATTCTCTATGACGATTTGAATTTTTGAAAAAAAAATTAGAGGGTTGTATGCATCACGCGACCGATCACGATTACATTAAAAATGAAATAATTCTTAGGTACCCATAATAAATACATAAAGATGATGATATATGCACTAAAAATCACAAATTACAAACTAGCTCTACTTTTAGTGTTTACATTTTTGGCGAATGATCAAAATGACAATTAGATTCTTTCAAAACAATTGATTCTACTCTATTTTGATGCCTTCAACAAATTTTTACATTTGAAAATTTTTGGAAAATATCCTTTAAATGAAAGTCAATTATGATGATTTCAAAGTCACTTAAAAGATCAATTTTGGATACGAACAACCTCAAGATATAAATCTGGACAAATGAAACGATTTTATATCACAATAATTTTCAAGACAGAGAACGTACAAACTTAATCATTTTATAAACAGCGATTAGAGAAGATTTTAAATATTTTGTGAATGTGAAAAATTTCAATAACCGTCAATCAATAAACTCAGTAATAGTGTAATTTCAATTATCCTTCGTTAAAAAGCGTTGATAACCTTTGGAAAGTGTCTGAAAATAGAATGGCAGCAATACAAGGATGAAAATATGAGACACAGTCCGCAGAACATATTTTGTAACTTCAATTTTTTTTATAAATAACTATTTATTGGAATATGAGTTAAAATTAAATTATTAAGATATAAATTGGGTGTTCAGCCACAAGTGGTGACTTTTCAGCCCTGTTATATATATGAATTGGTTATTACCATGAAGACATCATTTGCTTCTGCAATTCTGAGATTTTTGTGTAGGGAACTACTTGTATTGTGTAATGGGGAAAAGGAACTTATATACTAACTTACTAACTAATACAGAGAGCGAATCGATTCCATTGAAGATTGCATCGATTTTTGTCGGAATTTGCTTATAATATTATGTGACATTACATCTAATGGTTCTATACTTGTGAGTCTGTGTAACTCATTTGTACTAAACCAGGTAGGACGCTTCAGAATCATTTTCAGAATTTTATTCTGAATCCTTTGAAGCGTTTTCTTCCTGGTGGAACAACAGCTTTACCAAATTGGTACCGCATAAAGCATGGCTGGTCTGAAAATTTGTTTATAAATTAACAATATGTTTTTAGACAGAGCTTAGAATTTCTGTTTATAAGAGGATATAAACATTTAATTATTTATTACACTTTGCCTGGATTCCTTCAATGTGATCCTTGAAAGTGAGTTTTTTGTCATACGTTAAACCTAAGTATTTAGCTTGATCAGACCATGTCAATTCCAAGCCATTCAATTTGAGAATGTGATTATTGTTTGGTTTAAGAAAAGAAGCTCTTGGCTTGTGAGGAAAGATAATTAATTGCGTTTTTGCTGCATTTGGTTTAATTTTCCATTTTGACAGATAAACACTGAAAATATTTAAACTTCTTTGTAGGCGACTGCAGATCACTCTTAGATTTCTACCTGTGGCTAACAGACTTGTGTCGTCACAGAATAACGATTTGTGACAACCAACGGGTAGATTTGGAAATCAGAAGTGAAAATATTATACAAGATTGGAGCTACGCTCGAACCCTGCGGAACACCGGCTCGTACGGGTAGCAATTCAGATTTACAATTCTGATAGCTAACCTGAAGCGTACGATCAGTTAAATAATTTTGAATCATTTTGATCAAATAAATAGGAAACTGGAAATCAGTCATTTTTGCTATTAAACCTTTGTGCCAAACACTGTCGAATGCTTTTTCTATGTCTAGAAGAGCAACTCCAGTAGATAACCCAGAAGATTTATTTGATTTTATCATGTTCGTTACTCTGACAAGTTGATGAGTAGTTGAATGTTCATGACGAAATCCAAACTGCTCTGATGAAAAAATTGAATTCTCATTTATATGAGTCATCATTCTCAACAAAATAATATTTTCAAAAAGTTTACTGATAGAAGAAAGTAAGCTAATTGGGCGATAACAGGAGTCTCAAGGCAACATCTGGAAGATTTTTAATAAGAATATTAAAAATTCCATCATTACCAGGAACCTTCATGTTTTTGAGTTTCCTAATAATTGATTTAATTTCGTCAAAATTCGTCTCAATAATGTCATCGTGTGATAACACTTGGGTTGAAATATGCTCATATTTCAGTGAGACTTCATTTTCAACGTTCAAATTAAAATTGTGTACACTCTCGAACTGTTGAGCAAGTTTTTGAGCTTTTTCGCCATTTGTAATAACGGATTGTGATTTATTCCGTATTGAATTATTTTTAGCCTTAGGCTTGTTGCCTTTCCGGTTGGACGCAGGCATTTTTGAAATTAATAAAATTTTAAATTAAATTAACTAGGCTAAATTAGTCTTCGATTAGACTCCTAGCTAGCCTTAAAAAAAGGCTGATTAATTTCTTAGTCACTCTAATATCACTCTTTGTATCACTTAGTCACTCTAATATCACTCTTTGTATCACTTAGTCACTTAGTTAGTGATTCAGGTAGCCTTGAAAAAGACTGAAGCCTTGAATCAATCAAACTCTAGGTAGCCAGAAAAAAAAAATTCCAGGAGCCAAGAGCTATACGCGTGCGGTGCGAACGACTGTTCAACACCGACTGTTGTAACTTCAATTGATTTTCACTTTTGCATATTAAGGAACCAATGCATACGCAACCAAATTCCTTAATTTTGTTCATATTGTAACCTGATTTTGTTAATACATGAACGAACATTGTCATAGTTACAACGCTTGTAGTGATAAGACACTTGTTGTTTTGATGTGAATGATAAATTAACTGACACTGGCGGTAACCCGAGTTTAGTAAGGATTCAAATGATACATGTAAAATCACAGATCAGCTTGTCTTGAGTTTATCACTAATACTGTTTTTTATTGCATCTGATAATTCTATATATGTGAGTCGGTGCAACTTATTTGTACTAAATTCCGAATCTTTTGAAGCGTTTTATTCCTGGTGGAACAACAGCTTGTTCAAATCGATACTGCATAACGATTCGCATTGCATTATTTTTGCTACACTCAGTCTGGATCCCTGCTATAAGATTCTTGGAATCAAGATTAGACCAAAATATAATGCTTTATACGACTAAATCAATTTCTAACTATTCAATTAGGTTACACGATTATTGTTTGGTTTAATAATAGGGTCTGAGGGATTATGCTGAGAGATGGTTCTTTGTATTTAGCCACATTTAATGAGCAATAATTATCTATGATTATCATCATAACACAACTTTATACTGAATTTATTTGCGCGCCACCGTGTTGTTTGTATGTTCCTATGGAGATTTCAGTATGCAAACTGAGGAAAATTCATCAATAAATCACAGAGATACAAGCGCTTCAAATTAGGTTCGAAAAATCTATCGTCGATCATTCTAAGTTGGCCTGCTAGATACCGGAGAATCAAGATAAGCCACGGGTAAACTATATTTATAGATTCCCTTTTGTGCTATAGTTCATACTGCGCAAATCGGACGAGATTATGACCTCATTCACCGCAACTGACATTGGCTCGTGGAAAGGTCAATTCAAACCAATTTTTCAATTACGTTACCTCATAAGTTTAAGTTGAATGTTTCCGACTCAATTGGTAGTTTAATTATATAAATTCATCAACAAATGACTGAGTTCTAAGCGTTCAAAATTATGATAGAAAAAGGTTACGCGGTTGTTTTTGCATTTTTTTAAACTGACACCCAGCCTCGTACAGTGAAGAGTTAGCAAAAGCGACAACCCAACGAGCGAACGCATATACAATCTAGTCATCACCTCACTGGACGAGCTACTTGTTTTATTCGCAGTCAAGCAGTCAACTGAAATCAAGAAATGATTTGCAGCATATATTCATAGGCTCCTCGTCGAACTACGCAGAATGATGCGGTGTTTTTATGCATGACGCAAAGTCTCCTATGCCGAACAAGAAAATGACGTCAATTTGGTCAGCTGGGATTGGTGGATGAAAACACAGGTCAATTCTAACCATTTTTTCAATAGTATGCTAATACTGAAACGACGTTGCACTACATGTTTAAGTTAAAAGTTTCCGAATCGATTAATTGTTAAATTATATCAATCCATCAACAAATGACTGAGTTATTAACTTTCAAAATTATGACGAAAAAAGGTTACGCGGCTATTTTTAAATTTTTCAATTGACCCCCGACCCCGTATAGTGGAGAGTAAGGCAAAAAACCTGTTTTGATCCACCTAGTGGTGTAATGATGCCTTTCTCATGTACACACAATATTGTGGTATTCTATTCAAATTTTTCTCTTCGATTTTTGAAAGAAACCAAGAGATTGTTTAAGCATAACATACAGAATAAAACATAGCTTTGATTGCGTAAGTCATCCTTAAGAAAACGAAATGGGTTCACCTTTCATTTGAATCTAAGTTTGTGGAAATCGGTCAAACCATCGCTGAGAAAAGTGAGTGAGATCTATTTTGGAATACATGACCACTATTTCCGGTACTTCCGGAACCGGTTATCGGGAACCAGGATAGCTGGAATCGGTTTGTTAAGTTGCCTACTGATAATGACTATCGATTTGTGTAGTTTTGAGACCAGTTTAGAATTTTTGTCACGTTTTTTGTTTCGCCGGTTTAAGTGACGGTGTACAATATTGAACACACTTTACTCTATAATTCCGGAACCGGAAGTCGGATCCGGATGATATTCAGGAAATCCGTACGGGACCGGAAGACCTTTCATTTGAATCTAAGTTTGTGGAAATCGGTCAAACCATCGCTGAGAAAAGTGTGTGAGATCTATTTTGGTATATATGACCACTATTTCCGGTACTTCCGGAACCGGATATCGGGAACCAGGATAGCCGGAATCGGTTTGATTAGTTGCCTACTGATAATGACTATCGATTTGTGTAGTTTTGAGACCAGTTTAGAAATTTTTTTACGTTTTTTGTTTCGCCGGTTTAAGTGACGGTGTACAATATTGAACACACTTTACCCTATAATTCCGGAACCGGAAGTCGGATCCGGATGAAATTCAGAAATTCCGTATGGGACCACGAGACCTTTCATTTGAATCTAAGTTTGTCAAAACCGGTTCAGCCATCTCCGAGAAAACCTCGTGAGATTATTTGACACATACACACACTCACACACACACACACACCTTTCTATATGAGAAAGGCAAACAAACAATGATTTTTCAAATGTGTTAGACTCTACCCGTCTGTTAAGGTGAAATGTAGTTCCAAAAATGCAGAATTTCACCTGCTGGAGTTGAACGAATCGTCGCACAAAGCATAACAAGCAGAACCGACACATATTTTCAGCGATTGGCGCAGTGGGCTTACCACAAGTTTTGTTGGCTTGGAAAACAGACTCTGTTGATTCGTAGAGGATTTTTTAATATTTCACACTTTGAATATCCAAATTCAATCTTTATTGTTATTAATTACCATTATGTTAGAACCATGAGTATTTATTATTGACCAACATGAGGTTATTTTTATACAATGTATTGACTAACATGTTAATAATATACATACTTGAGTTTAGTAGCAAGCATAGATTCTCCTCATATAGAATGATTGAGAACAAGAAAACTTTCAAGTATTTTCGGTACTTTTGCCGGTAGTTCACCAGGCCCCTCCCGCCAATGAAATTTATGTAAAAGTATTTACTTGATAAGCATGATAGAGCGCAGCCGAATTTCATTATCGAAACACTGTTGGAATAATAAATAATTGTACATTCTGTGTTAATATATTCCATTCCAATTGAGCTTTGTTATAGTTGAGTGACGTTTTGCGTCATAAGTTATTTACCTATGAGTTCGAAATATGGGGATAAAAATTTTCATAGCTTATGCGAATCATTTTTTATTTCAAAAATCAACCCCGTGGAACGGAACAGTAACCGTTTATATATTTCAAAAACCAATTACAACTCGGCAAAGCAAAATTTCAAAATTCTAAGAATACTTAGTTGGGATAAATTTAGTTGTGAAGACTTGAGTGATTTTGGTGTTTCGAAAATCGGTCTAGCTTTTGAGTAATTGATCAAAAACGCTACGCGCGCATTCCGCTAATATGAGCCCTCACCAATTGATGCTTTGGTGCTTTGTTTGGTATGGTGCTGGCAAATGATGAATTATGACGGACACTCTAAATAATTGGCTTTAAGTAGGATGTGTAACTCTAAGCTTGAAACATGAGCGACTGAATGAGTTTTAAAACCATTGGTGAGACTTTAAGACGGATTCGATAGAGACTTTTCCATATTTTAAGGTAAGCTTTAATGGATGGAATAAATAGCGTGTATAAACTGCCTATTTTATTGCTTTTGGAATAAATACAAACAGTAAAAGTAAAGCAAGCCTTTTGTTTCTGGCACGTATCCAGAGGGGAGGCCCGGCAGTTTGAAGGCACATTTCTTAGGCTCTAAGAGGCCGAGGGCAACTTAAATAATTGTTCTTTCACATACTATTTACTCATACATATTTTATACGTACAAATTTTACTTAAATAAGAACATGATTTTAATTTTCTTAAAACACATTTTCTTGGGAAGCAAAATGGCTAAAAAACAAAAAAAAATGCAGTTTTTCCAATGACTGAGTAGAAACATATATTGGGGAATAGGTATAGAGAGAAAAGACTATTGTTTGTTGTATGATGAATAGAGAAGATGTTTGAATATATGATACCGGTCGTGAGGCGGCCAAGGATTTAGACCATGTTCGATATACGCTAACCAAAACCCAGTCGTGTGGTAGAGCCGTGTCTATCACACTGCTTAAGGTGCCGGTAACGGTAGCGCGTATTCACGGAATGCATAAGACCGAAGGTTCGAGTCATGTTTCTGGGCGAATCTTTTTCCAAAAAAATCATCTTTTCTGCGAGTTTCTCATTCATTTGGTTTCTCCAACATATGTTTCCACTCAGTCATTGCAAAAACTGAACTTAGTTATGGCGACTTTATGTCAAACCAACTAAAATTATCAAATCGATAAGATTACACCGTGGAATAGTGGCTTCATGAAGCTTGGTGGTTTCGAGAAACTCCACTGCCAATCAAGCTCGCAGCGTGAAAGACTCTGCGATACGGTTTCATTTAATAGTATCAAAATTACTTTAAATGAAGCTAGATGATATGAAAGTGAAGGTGTCCGAACTATTAAATGCTACAAGGATTAGAACTAAGCGCAAACGTCATAGTTTAAGAAAGATTGTGCAGGTTTTGAAAATATTCTGCAGCTAGGTGCCGAAACATGATTATTCGGGCGAAGGCGAGCGCATTTCGGAAGCATGTTTGGCTATGCTGAGATTTAGATTCATTTTAATACGCACAAGAACAAAATGGTTACCAGACAATCTACGGTAATCTTTATTGCTACATGTAATGGCCTAGGAAGGCTTCATGGGTCGGAAACATCATGATTTTCTGGCATTATCATGGTGTACTTTTGGTATTACATGGGCTGAAAAGTTCCGGGCCTAGCACATAGATGGCGCTAGTTTTATTGCAATCACCTTGTTTTCATTTAATACTAACCTTTAAAAGACAGCTGTTAAAATTTGATGACTTCTATTGATTAATTTGTGAGTTAATGTCCTAAGAGTGACGCTACTTTTGTTACTTTCAGGACAATGGATCAATAACAATTTCGTGTTTTAATTTTATAGTGCTTCTTGGTGGGAAAAAATACCGTTCAAGCGAAGCAATGGCTTGAAAAGTATTATGGAGACTCCACTCCATCAGAAACAACAATAAAACGTTGGTTTGCTAACTTCAGAAAGCAGTGGACGTCCAAATGAAGCGGTATCGTGAAGATATCAAAAGAACGTGTTGGCTTAAGGATCAAGAGTAAACCAAGTTAACTTGTGTTGGTAATTTGAGTATTATGTACATTTTATTTGGTACATATGTCATAGATCTATGTATTCATATATGCAGTTCTACCAGTTTATCAAAGTGCCACGATTGAGTTTTAAACAATCTTTTTTAACAATAATTTATTCTCAAATGAATGTTAAGCCTGACTTTTTGGATGAACTATCAGTTTTGATCAATTTTTCACCAACGTTTGATGAAAAATTGCTTACATTTTATGAATGTAACCGTCAATTCTCTAATAAAAAAGTTAGCAACACTGCATCAATGCATTTGTATTTAATTGCGCTACACAAAATAAACAAAACTAAATATTTTCTGTTCAAAAGCAGTTTTCTGGAAAAAAAAGTAGTTTTACGACAACATTCCACATCCATTGCCTTTCGCGTGTTAAATTAAAGGATTCTATTTTGCGGGTTTACTTATAGAAGGTACGTAAATCTTTATATTGCAATAATTTCTGCAAGAGAAAATTATTATAGGAATGTGTGTGTTGCTAATCAAATGTGTTAGAGGAAGTGAGTTGAAACAGAAATAATTTTTCTTGAGCAGTTTTAAGGAAAACGGAAGAGTTTTAGACTAAGATTTTCGCTTTGCTTGAATTGCAATTTTAAGCAGAATGAACTGATTGGTTTATTTTTCAACCAGCTGGAAGATTTATAAATTAAAATCAGGAAAAGAAGCGCCGAAATTTTTTTTACGCACGCATTGTTGACATTACTCATACGTTTGCAAAGAGTCTTGCTCCTCAATATTGCATGAGCATTTGACTATGTGAAAGCTCTGTTCAAAGTGGGTGCCGCGTTTGCTCACTGTTGAACAAAAACGAGAACGTGATGATGATTCTGAGCAGTGTTTGACCATGTTTAAAAGTAACAAACCGAAATTTTTGCTTCGATATGTGAAAATGGATGAAACATGGACTCATCACTTCACTCCGGAACCAAAACGATCGTCATCTGAGTGAACAGCAACACGTCCAAAGCGCTCGAAAGCACAACAATCAGCCGGAAGGGTTATAGCCTCGGTGATTTGGGATGTGCGTGGTGTAATACTGATCGACTATCTTGAGAAAGGAAATACCGTTAACAGTGAACATTATATAGCGTTATTGGAGCGTTTGAAGGCTGAAATGGCAAGGAAACGACCGCATATGGCAGAGAAAACAATTTTGTTTCATCAAGACAACGCACCGTGTCACAAGTCAATCCAAACAATGGCAAAACTACATAAATTAAACTTAGAATTGCTCCCCCATCCACCGTTTTCGCTAGATTTGGCTCCCAGGGACTACTGGCTGTTAGCAGATCTGAAAATATCATTAGCTTTTCGTTTGAGTGTTTGAACAGAATGATTTTACAAGGATATATTTTTTAATATTACCATTTAATTCTGTTATAAGTATATCACGTCACTATACAAATTCACTATGTATCTCACAACACTATAAATTATGTATAATAAACGTCACATCACATATACGCATTTCGAATACAATTTATATTCTTCTTCAAACCTAACACGCTGAAGAAGAATATAAATTGTATTCGAAATGCGTATATGTGATGTGACGTTTATTATACATAATTTATAGTGTTGTGAGATACATAGTGAATTTGTATAGTGACGTGATATACTTATAACAGAATTAAATGGTAATATTAAAAAAATTATCCTCTGAAAAATATGCTCGCCCGTAAGAAAATTGGAAGAGTTTACTAAATAGTTTTAAGATAATTTTTACACTTCAAATTGATGGCTTTAACAGTCTCTAATAAAGACAAATAACTACTTAAAACTTGAAGATTAGGTAATCCATAGTTTTTCCATGCTCGGAATATAGGAAAGAAAAATCCCGTTTACAGGACGAGCTTCCCTTAACTGGTACTTGCTTCCAAAAAAAAACAAAGTTTTCGAAATCGCACCGATAATTTGATACATAAGCAATCATTAGTAATATTTTTTCCCGAAACGAAATCCTGGGTACGGGCCTGTCTGTGGAAACAGCTTTAAAACAGCAAAACAAACAGCATAAATTCGGCTATACATCTGGCTTATGATATCAGTGGCCTAATTTCGGAACCGACGACTCAGGCCAGTACACGTACATTAAATAAACACAATATTGATGTGTGCAAATAATAAGCAACTGAAATTCGAGTAAACCATGCATACTTTAATATGTTTGTAAACTGACAAAGTTATGAATTAATAACGCACAGAGTAAATATATTTTTAATGCATGTGAACAGGGAAATTTCGGAAAGTTTGCAAGTACGGTAAAATGATGATTATCTCGAAAAATCCGTTCTACATCCAAATCGTCAGGTTATTGTTGAGAGGATACACATTTGTAACAAAAATGGGGTGAGTAATGCCGCAGACGAATACGAATAGAATTGGTAATCGTTCGTATTTGTTGATGCAGCTTTTACAGCTTCGGTTTTAGAATTATAACGGTGCATTTATATTAAGGATTGACTTATTGACGACAAATATTTCTACCACACAAATCAACAAAGCGGAACAAATGAGAGTAAAAATAGCAACATACAGAAGTTTGAAGTCGATTATTTCATTTCGGATTTGCTAATTTCATTAAAGGAACTATCAAACTTCTGTACGAGATTATTTTCTGGCAATCAAAAAGGGCCAAATTATTTGCACTTTGGTATTAATTTCGCACTGCGAAAAAATCACAAAGCTAATCAAATTATACTATAGTTGCACTAAACTGATGATTTTTATCTCCGATTATCAAAGAAGTTATCTTTATAGTTCTTTAGATAACTTGTACAGTCATTATATGGAGTGTTAACCTTTTACACCTACTCAGGTACGATCTGTAGAGTCTGTAAACTGTTTCAAATATGCAGAGTGATTCACTATCAATCGATTATCTCGAATAGGTAGTCCATGTCATTTCTAAGAGAATGTATACCTTTGCTAAGGATGGTAGATGCAAAGCTTCGAAGAGGCCGAGCTCTAGTTGCATTTCTGTTTACATGTTATTGACAACAAAGTTCCAAGTTCACAATTCAGTTCGCTTTCACATCTCATCCAAGTCAGTCGATAAAACAAAACCGCTTACGTTCGGGACGGAAGAAATCAAGTGCAGTATTGTGTAGTGCACAATAGAACGATCTCGAAATGAGTTAACCAAACGAACAGAAGCACCGCCGCTACAAAAGAATACAATTATTGTTGACTTCAGGCTGTGCAAAATTCGACCTACGATACGAGAATTTGAAGGTTTGCTTATAGAGCAAATGCATATTGACATTTAACGTGTGCATTTATTTTAAATAAAATAAGACAAATAATGTTTTTTTTATATCCAGTTCTATAAAGAGTTGGATGCAATTCAATTCGCAAAAGTCAATAACAATGTGCACTATGTTGAACACGAAAACATAAAGTACAACATTCCAGTATACAAGGAAGATAGTGCTATAGAAGTGCGTGTGCATGATCATCCCTCAAGTGTTATCGATCCTTATATTCGCAAAACTATATCCCAATACGGAGAGATTCTCTCTATCGAAAAAGAAAAGTGGAAGAACTTTTTCCCCGATATACTAAATGGCGTACGTTTGTTACGCGTGCGCTGGGAAAAAGCTATACCTTTATATGTGACTTTCGGTCAGGATAAAAGAATGCTGTGCAAATCACTTGTAACATATGACAATCAGATGGCCACATGTCAATATTGCCAAAAAGCTGTTCACTATGGTAAGTCATGTAAAAAACTGGACAAGAAGACGTCTGCACCAAAGGAAAACAGCGCTCCCTCCACACCAACCCCACAAAAAAACCAGTACAACGGAGACAGCCATCAACAGCTATGAAGCTAGCTCTCCAACGAAACCAGTTGTTCCAATCGCCAGCTACAGCTAACAACGCACCGAACCTCCAGACAAATATAGGCAATAACGATCGTTTCGCCAACAACAGTGACACCGAACCAATGGACGGTAGTGTGAATAGCGAACCACTGCTCCCCCCTCATTCGCTGGATAGCAATGAAAAAGCCTCTCCGCAAAGAAAGAAGATTACAACGAGATGCAGTAATTAAAAAAATAATTTCCTTTTTTTTATATAATATTTTTTTATTATATGGCCACGTTAAGCCGAAGAGCGATTGAGTCGAAATAAAAGTTTTATGAATAAAAAAAACTTCCAAACTTTTCTCAGAGATGGCGTGACTGATTTTGACAAACTTAGAGTCAAATGAATAGTCTTATAATCCAATACAAAACTTATATATGTCACTTAGATCCGACTTTCGGTTCCGAAATTATAAGGTAAAGTGTGTTAAAAATTTTATACCAAAACTTAAAAGGGGTAAAACAAAAAACGCAAAAGGGTAAAAGGCCACAAAACTACTCCAATCAGTAGTCATTATAAGTCGCCAAATAAACCGATTTCTGCTATCCTGGTTCTCGGTATCCTATCCCGAAGCACCGGAAATAGTGATCATATTTTCCCAAATGGATCTCACTAACTTTTCTCAGTAAAGGTTCGACCTATTTTCAAAAACTTAAGTTGAAATGAATGGTCTTGGGGTCCCATATGAAATTCCTGAATATCATTCGGATTCGACTTCCCGTCCCGAGGGTAAAATGTGTTAAAAATTGTACACCATCACTTAGAGGGGTGAAATAAAATTCGAAAAAAAATTATAAACTGGTCTCAAAATTACTCCAATCGGTAGCCATTATCAGCAGACGGCTAAACAAACCAATTCCGGCTATTCTTTTGAGAATCGAAGAAAATGATTATGAAGAATACCACGGTATCATTTATGGGAGTATGATTGATATGAGAAAGGCATTTTTTATTTACGACTTCAATTCAGAAATTAAAAAAATCGTTTTTTTTTTGACGATGTCAAACTAACTAGAGATTGTACGAGGAGAAAGATTATTAAAATTGTAGAGCCATAGTATTCAAGAAAGAGCAAGGATGTGCAGATGAAGTGCAGAAAATTGAGACATGACAAAGGTCATTTAAGTAAGCAGTAGGCTTCTCGGAGCTAAGCTTTCACTTTCTACCTATCATTTATAGCAAATTATCTGGTTCCATTGCAATGAAATTTAGTTATGAAATACTTGTCAATCCCGGATTGGCAGCTCAATGGATAGGGCGCTGGTCTCACAAGCCAGTTGTTGTATGTTCGAGTGCCGGCCTGGAGGGATTCTTAGTGTCATTAGAATCGTATTACTAGCCATTCAATGGTTCTGTACGCCAAGAATCGTCTGCGGCAAAGTCTGGTGAAACAGAAGGTAAATTTCCACAAGAGGGATATTGCACCAAAGTTTTACTTTACCAATCCTTCATCTAAGCATAGACTATCAAAAAAGATGGGTGAGTAATGTCAAAGACATAACTAGATGACGTGAATACAAAATAAACTGTCATGCTTTTTCTCACTTCGGATAAGTTTTCCTTAGTTTAAGCGAATTCTATACCTATTTTATTACATATACGTCGAATCTTACTAAAAATTTGGAATAATTGCATTTTTCATGATACTGTAAGTAAAATGATGGCAATGACCGACTTACAACATGTAAAAAAATCAAATGAAACAAAATATTTTCAGTGCATAACGCTCAATATTCGTATTATTGTATTTTCAGAAGTAAGTTTTGGGAAGTGTCGAAGCATATTTGTTAAATTATTGTATCTGCAAGATATAACAATAAATAAGTCATATATTAAAAATAAAAGGACACAATAAAACAAAATTTCTTGAAATATGCTTTATTTTGGCTGCTTGAATTTGTAAACTTGAAATTCATAAGAATATTTAAAACAAAAAGTGTTTTAAGAGATTCATAATAACTCGTCAACTCATAAAGTTATGAGTAGCCTAATTTCCACTAATCGTATTGTCTGTTGGAACTGTCATGTAGCTTAAAGAGTTCTTAAGGAATAACATAGAAGTATAGGTGATCAACCGACCACAACAAGTATCACACTCAGCATTCACATCTCTCGCTTTTGAACCGAATGAGCAGTACACAGCTCATGCCAAAGATTTTGATATGTAACAAAGAATGAATAATTTCGCTACAGGCGAGCGCTTCGGTTATAAATTGAGTGACTAAATTGACCGTCTTAAACAACGTGCACAAATATATCACCCTTATATGGATAATTGTTGTAAGCGAATTCTTTAGCATTTTGCCTCACACAATTCGGGTCGTTTTGCCCCCAAAAATATGAGACGATATATTTGACGATTTTTCTATAAAATTGAAAATATATCGTCTGTATTAGAACTAATTTTAGAAACCCGAATGATTGGCAAAGAAGTTCACTGGTTACAAAATTAAAATCGTCTTCCTCACCCTAGAAAATTACTATGGAACGAACATCAAAAACTACTTATAACAGAGACATAATTGATTTTTCGAAAGTTTTCCAGATATGGTTGAATCATGGCTACCAAAATTTTAAAGTAATCTGTTGTTATGGCGGACTTTCAGCATCATTAAAATTTCAGTGAAAAAAATTGGTAGCTTTTGAGAAAAGCAAAAGGTGCATTATGCCTCGGGGGTACGTTTTACCCCATCTTCCCCTACATCTCAACCAAGTCAGTCGATAAACCAAAACCGCTTACGTTCGGGACAGAAGAAATCAAGTACAGTATTGTGTAGTGAACAATAGAACGATCTCGAAATGAGTGAACCAAACGAACAAAAGCTACCGCCGGTACGAAAGAATACAATTGTTGTTGCTTTAGACAGTGCAAAATTCGACCTTGAAGAACTTGAAGGTTTGCTTAAGGAGCAAATGCATCTTGACATTAAACGTATGCATTTACTTCAATGCAATAAGACCAATAATGTTGTTTATATCCAGTTTATAAAGAGTTGGATGCAATTCAATTCGCTAAAGACAATAATAATGTGCACTATGTGGAGCATGAAAATATCAAGTACAACATTCCAGTATATATGGAAGATAGTGCTATAGAAGTGCGTGTGCATGATCTACCCTCACGCGTCCCCGATCCTTATATTCGCGCAACTATGTCCCAATACGGAGAGATTCTCTCTATCGAAAAAGAAAAGTGGAAGAATTTTTTCCCCGGTATTCTAAATGGCGTACGTTTGTTCGGTCAAGATACAAGAATACCGTGCAAATCACTTGTTACCTATGACAATCAGATGGCCACATTTCAATATTGCCAAAAAGCTGTTCACTACGGTAAGCCATGTGATAAACCGGACAAGTAGACAACTATACCAAAGGACAACGGTGCTTCCTTTACACCAACCCCAAGCAACCCCAGTACACCTGTGACAGTCACCAACAACAGTGAAGCATCCCCTTCAACGAAACCATCCAACGTAACCCCTATAGAACAAAGTACACCAGCTGCAGTTAACAGCTTACCATCTAACCAACCAGCAACTGCAAACAATGTACAACAAGGCGCATCTACAGCAACTAGCAATGAAATCAACAACAATACCACGCACAAGCAATCCCTTGGTTTCTTTCAAAAATCGGAGAGAAAAATTGTGCAAGAAATCCACAATATTATACATGAGAAAGGCAGCACTAGGTGGATTAAAACAGATTTTTCCGTCATCTTTCGGATACATTGCTCAATAGTGATTATTTTAATCCGCCGTGTTTCCATCTATAAAACACCATCAATCAGTCCAGTTTTTTTCAGTTTTCGCTTTACAATATTTCCCAATTCAGTGAAATTTGGACTTTTTCAGATCCTTTATGGTAAAATTGACTCTGTTGACATGGTTCAACTGAAGTATCTATCGACTGTAGTGGCAACCTGCCAAAACTCACAAAAAATTGAGAGGGAGTTACGTGATTATATTCGGGCTTTGATTTTTTCCTTTCTCATTTGCAGTTCACTAGCCTAATTCTGAGAACTCGAAATAAGCAGTATGACACTTTCAGATGTAAAGCAATTCGAAAGATACACGCAAAAGTCAACGATCGCAAAATAACTAGAATGTTAGTTGTTTTTCTGAATTTGATTGGTTGAAATTTGGTACAACTAATCGATTGTTGTTTTAACTAAACTGTCATTTTTGATTTATCGTGCTGGAAATTTAGCCATTACATCAAACAAAGACACGCAAGCAAAATATGTTTCATTTGTTCAACGAATTATTGAATTGTTTGAACTTAAGACGCCTGTAATAAATATTTTCTTACTGTTAGTCTCTTCGGAAAACAGATAATCGCTCACCATTTTATAAAACAAAATGTTGCCTAAGTAGCTGCTTATAGCTCTAACTGAAAACTCACTTATAAAGTAGAAATGTAACAATAGATTATAATTCCCAAGATGGAATTAACCAGCAAAATGTTCACAGGGCATTGATAAAAGTTTACTCCACTTACAGGATGGCTCGCTGAAAGAGCATTTCTAATTCCATTTTCAAGAATGTAGCTGATAAACCTAACGCGATAGGTGCACTTTCAAAAAATATATTATCGCTCACTTCAGCAGCAATTTTTTAGTGTTAAGCGTAGTTAAATACATTTACATGAATTGTCCGAAAATACATTACTCAAAGGTGAAATTAAAACATTAATACTGTGGGAATATCTTTTCAGTGCATCGAAAAGTTTGTTTTACAATTAATTCTTATGTTCTTCTGCATACTTTCACTTACATGAAACGGCGTCTACGTAACTGTTTCATTTCGATCCGACTTCCGGTTCCGGAGATATAGGATGATATGTAAAAAATATGAAATATGAAAAAAATATGCACTCACTCTTTTCAGAGATGGCTGAACCGATTTTCATTAACTAAGATTTAAATAAAAGGTATTATGGTCCCATAGTTTGCTATTGAATTTCGTTTGAATGTGACTTCCGGTTCCGGAGTTATATGGTAATATGTAAAAATTTGAGAAAAAGTTTACACTCAATTATCTCTGGAAAAACTCAACCGATTTTCGCGAACTAAGATTCAAATGAAAGGTCTTATAATATCCTAAAAATTTGTAGAACATTCTATCTAGATCCGACATCCGGTTCCGCAACTAAAGCGTGATAAGTGGAAAATTACCAATTTTATTAGTATTTTTCTACGAACGTTGGTTAAAAACAGGTACAAATCCCATAAAACTGTCTGATAAATTCTTCTAGTTTGCAGAGCTTGTTAGTTTGTGGGCATGAAAACTTAATTCGGCACTACTGGTCCCCTCTTTTCCTGTTCCGAGAGCACCGAAAGAGGAGAAGAAAAACTCCTAAAACTAAATTCACTTCGATTTCTCTGCGATGCTTGAACCGATTTTCACAAATCTTGATTTGAATTAAAGTTCATACTGTCTTTAAAGCTTCTGTGAAATTTCATCCGGATCTGACTTCCGGTTCCGCAGTTACAAGGCGATGAGTGTCAAAGTTTTCAAATCGCTATACAGAGTGACAAAATGTAGAACACCGAAAGAAGAAGAAAACACAAAACGAACAAGACGTGCTTTGTTCTATTCCGTACACGGTGTGTAGTGATGTCAATAATAATACTAATAATGATAATAATAATTATTATTATTATTATTATATATATATTTCTGATATTACATCCTTCAAGATTTTATCTGATCAACAATTCTTCTCCATGTAACTCGATCCATGGCTGCTTGCCTCCAACCACGTCGGCGCCCGATACTATCCAGGTTTCGCTCCACTTGGTCCAGCCACAGTGAACGCTGCGCTCCTCTTTGTCTCGTACCTGCCGGATTAGAGGTGAACACCAACTTGGTGGGGCTGTTGTCCGGCATTCTCACGACATGCCCCGCCCACCGTACCCTTCCAGCCTGGGCTACTTTCCGGATACTTGGCTCACCGTAGAGTTGCGCTAGTTCGTGGTTCATTCTTCTCCTCCACACTCCATTCTCCTGCACACCACCGAAGATCGTTCTCAGCACCCTCCTTTCGAAGACTTCGAGTGCTTGCAGGTCCCCCTCGAGCATTGTCCACGTTTCGTGCCCGTAGAGAACCACCGGTCTTATCAGTGATTTGTACATGGTGCACTTCGTGCGGGGGTGAAGTTTCCTGGATCTCAATGTTTTGTGGAGTCCATAGTAGGCACGACTTCCGGATATAATGCGCCTCCTGATCTCCCGGCTGGTGTCGTTGTCCGCAGTCACCAGTGAACCAAGATAGATGAACTCGTCAACCACCTCGAATTCGTCGCCGTCGATCGTAATACTGACTGCTGCCCAGACGTTGCCTATCGCGTTCAGTTCCGCCAGCCAGCATGTACTTTGTCTTAGACACATTTATCCTCAGTCCTACTCGTGCCGCTTCGCGCTTTAGTCGGGTATACAGATCTGCTACCGTCTCCTTGTTTCTACCGATTATATCCACGTCATCAGCGAAGCACACGAATTGTCCGGACTTCGTGAAAATCGTGCCCCGCATGTTGAACCGCGCTCTTCGCATAACTCCTTCAAGTGCGATGTTGAACAGCAGGCAGGACAACCCATCACCTTGTCTTAATCCCCTACGTGATTCGAACGGTTCCGAGAAACCGCCCGCAATCTTGACACAACACTGTACACCATCCATCGTAGCCTTAATCAGTCTTGTCAGCTTCCCAGGGAAGCCGTTCTCGTCCATAATTTTCCATAGCTCTACACGGTCTACCGTGTCGTATGCGGCTTTGAAGTCGATGAACAGATGATGCGTCGGGACCCGGTACTCACGGCATTTTTGGAGGATTTGCCGTATAGTGAAGATTTGGTCGTTTGTTGATCTGCCGTTGATGAACCCGGCCTGATAACTCCCGACAAATCCATTTACCAGTGGTGATAGGCGCCGGAACAGGATCTGAGATAACACTTTGTAGGCGGCATTTGACACTGTGATTGCCCTGTAGTTTGCACAGTCCAATTTGTCACCTTTCTTGTATATCGGGGTGATGACCCCTTCCTTCCACTCCTCCGGTAGCTGTTCTCTGTCCCAGATCTCTTCGATTATTCGGTGCATGCATTCCGTCAGTTTCTCCGGTCCCCTTTTGAAGAGTTCTGCTCCTAGACCATCCTTACCAGTTGCTTTGTTGTTCTTGAGCTGTTGGATAGCCTCCTTGACCTCGTTCATAGTGGGCACTGGTACATCTCCGTCGGCTGTAACACTGACATAATCTTCCTCCTCCAACGCCTGATTGTCCGCCTGTGCACTATTCAGATGTTCATCGTAGTGCTGCCTCCACCTTTCGATCACCTCACGTTCGTCCGTCAGGATGCCACCTTCCTTGTCTCTACACATTTCGGCTCGCGGCATGAAGCCGTTGCGAGAGTCATTCAGCTTCCTGTAGAACGCCCGTGTATCCTGAGAACGATACAGCATCTCCATCTCCTCTCTCTCCGACTCTTCCAGGTGGCGCTTTTTGTCCCGGAAGAGGCGAGTTTGCTGCTTTCGTCTCTGTCGATACGATTCCACGTTCTGACGGGTGGCTTGACACAACATCGCTGCGCGTGCTGCATTCTTCTCGTCCAATATCTCCTGGCATTCGCCGTCGAACCATTCGTTCCGTCGACTCCTTGGCACGTATCCCAGGACGCTCTCCGCAGCATTGCTGATGGCTGCTTTAGTTCTGGTCCAGCAGTCCTCCAGGGGAGCATCATTGAGCTCCTCCTCCGCTAGTAACGCTGCTTCGAGATGCCGCGCGTAGGCAGTCGCGACCTCGGTGTCCCTCAGTCGGTCCAGATTATACCGCGGCGGGCGCCGGTACCGTACGTTATTCACAACGGACAGTTTTGGACGCAGCTTAACCATCACAAGGTAGTGGTCCGAGTCGATGTTAGCGCCCCGATAGGTTCGTACGTCGATAATGCCGTCCATCAATCAGGACGTGATCGATTTGTGTCTCCGTTTGCATGGGTGATCTCCAGGTGTATCGGTGCAGGAGGCGATGCTGGAAAAACGTGCTTTTTATGGCCATGTTCTTGGTGGCAAAGTCGATGAGTCTTAGGCCGTTCTCGTTCGTTTGCTGGTGGGCGCTGAACCTTCCAACCACCGGTCTGAACTCCACCTCCTGGCCAACCTGAGCATTGAAATCGCCGATGACGATCTTGATGTCATGTCTTGGGCAGCGATCGTATTCACGTTCCAGCTGCGCGTAGAATTCGTCTTTGTCGTCATCGCTACTTCCGAGGTGGGGACTGTGCACGTTAATTATGCTGATATTGAAGAACCGGCCCTTGATCCTCAACCTGCACATTCTGTCGCTGACCGGCCACCATCCGATCACACGCTTTTGCATCTCCCCCACCACCATAAAAGCTGTTCCCAGCTCGTGTGTGTTGCCGCAGCTCTGGTATATGGTGTGGTTCCCGCGAAAGACCCGCACCGTAGACCCCTTCCAACACACCTCCTGCAGCGCTACGATGTCGAACTTGCGGTCTTTCACTATATAGGATAGTATACGCGTGCTTCCGATGAAGTTGAGAGACTTACAGTTCCACGTACCGAGTTTCCAATCTCTTGTCCGTTTTCGTCGCAAAGGTCTGAGCCGATTAGATCCATCCGAATTTTCTTGTTGAACTTCCTGAGCAAGCTCTTTTTATGGGCGGCTAGCTAGGCCTGCGCCAACCTTGCAGTAACGCTTAAGGACCGCGAGAAGAGAGAGATTTGGGCCAGGTGCATATTGAAAGGCGGCTCCAACTCGCCTTGTCAGGGCCAACTGCTTTAGGTCTTGTGGTTTTTTAGGCCTAGAACGTGTAGGGCCCACTACCTCGTCCTACCCACACCTGCAGTCAGCCCCCGCTACATGGTTCGGGTCGCGAGTCACAACGAGTTGCTATCGCGACTAAGCATTATCCACCACCTATGACCCGCCCGGTTGCTTGCAGCTCAGCTTCCCTCATAGTGCTCCTCCTCCACCACAGGGCCCGGGAATTATTATTATTATTATTATTATTATTATTATAATAATAATACTAATAATGATAATAATAATAATAATAATAATAATAATAATAATAATAATAATAATAATAATAATAATAATCCTCCTACATGTTTTATGCTGCTGATTCATGCTGTTTAGCTTGATTACATATGCAGAAGTAACAGAAACGCAGGTTCGTTTCGTTTGTTAGATTACTTTTAATTGGTTTAATAGAAATAGAGAATGAAATGGTAAGTATAGGTTTAACCACGTTCAGAACTGTTCCAATTTGTAGGTCATATTTGTTGCTGGCAAACGAACCAACTTCGGCTTATCCGTTCATCGGAATCCGGTTTCGAAAGGATTGGAAATGGTGATTAAAAACTGCTAAAAGAATCTCACTCACTTTTCTAGGAGATGGCCAAATCGATTTTCACAAACTTATAGGTTCAAAAGAAAAGTCTTATTGTTTCATACGGAATTCCTTAATTTGTTGTTGATACTACTTTCGGTTCCGGAACTACAGGTTAAACAGGATTTATTGAGTTTGTGAGATTAGAGTTTCTGAGCAAATTTTCCTATTTCTATTCAATAAACAGTTGTTTTTGCGAACTTCACGGTTATATCTATGATGTAATGAGTAATATGAGAAAGGCATCATTACACCACTAGGTGGATTAAAATAGGTTTTCGCTGTCTTCGTTCTCAGCCAAGTGACAACAATCGACGTTTGTTAGACTTTTCTATATCAAAAACATTCTATCCGGTCTTCTGCAAGTACTTCGGTTTTATGTTATATAGTTAAACTTGAACAGAATCCAGTACAAAAGGGGAACTTGGGGTAAAATGAAAATGATAGCGTTTCGAACGTTTCTTAAAACGTGGAATCGATTTTACTGATTTGTGGTTAGCTGTATCATACCTTCAAAAAAGTCGTCTAACCGACCAATCATTCGGGTAATAATAATCTACTTACTTCAAACTAAGCCTAACTAAAAGTGTTGTACAAATTTAGCAAGCCAACATTTCAAACCTTCTAACAATTCTTTACCATCTTCGTTCGCTTTTCATTTGCCAACCACAATCAGGGCGCAATTTTGATAAGATTTTGACCTGGAAAACACCCAAAAATGTTTTGTGACATCATGTAAATGTAATTTTCACAATTTCTGAAACGACCGATGTTTAAAAACATCACAATGTTACGAGGGGTAATAAAATGTGTTCTATAAACAATCCCACCGATTTTCCCATTAAATTTCGATCGTGTTTGAATAACTATTATACACCAAAGTATCTTATTATCATTTTGTTGTACATATATGAATATGTTTCATCTCGGTTTCAACCTTCAGGTCTTTCGCCGAGGGTGCCTCTTAATATCACCTATTCAAACAACAAAGCCGTTATGTTTTATCTTCCTATTAGGCCCCGTCTTAAATTCGACAAAGTTTTTCATTTCGGAGCCGGAATTGTGAGGGTTCTGGTTTCAAAATATCTTCTTATTAAATGGATTTGTAACTGCAAAAATAATCGATTCGAACTTCAAAACTACTGCTAGAAATTTCCTCAAACGTAACTTTAAATCATCGTTTTGAATTGCATGGAAAATAATTTCTGCAGGTTACGGAAACATAAAATATGAGTTTTGCTCTTTATTGGCAAACAGCTCAAGTAATTGATTTTCAAAGACCTCTCTTGTTCTCAATTTCTCATCTCTAAGAAAAACTTGCCTAGCATTGCAAGCAATAAATGATAGCTATATAGAGTTTCTGACGAGTAACTGTAGACGTTCGAGGTCCGGCGTAGTCCTGATGGAACACCACACCTCATCTGTTGCCCAATTCTGGAAATTTCTGATCAACCGCCAGCTTAAAACGATCCAGTTACTGACAGTATTTAGTGTTCTAGTCCAACCCAACCACGAACTGTTATAAACATAGATTAATTTCGTTCCGTTTGGTGAAGGCTTTGCAGATGGACATTCGATCCATAATGTGTTTTGCGTTAATTAATGCGGCTCCGAAGTATCAAGCTTCATATTGAATTCAAATTTGTGCAAATGGTTTGATATTACTTCATGGAATGAGACGTCCTGGACCTAACAAATAAGAAGTCGATTGTTTTCCGTCAAAACTTTTTTATGTTTCAGTATAATCTCCATCTAAAGCGATAACCCTAACTCCAACATTCTGATACCCTTTGAAAAAAGGCGGGTGGGTAATGTCAGAGACATAACTGGATGTCGTGAATACGAAAACAACTGACATGTTCCTTAACACTTCCGGATATCAATTAGTTGATCAATTGTATGAAATTGTATGTAGAATTTGAAACGATGCACCTAAAACTAAACTAAAGTACAGATTAGTTACATTTAACATTCTGAAACACAAATCTTATGAAATAACCAGTATAGTTTTTATAATAAAATAATGGTGGCTCTGAAAAGAACCTTTAATGAAAGCGTTTGTGATGGAGAGTGATGAGTTGAATTCGAATTCCGATGGATGCCGCTAACTTCCGTCATCTAATTCCAGGCTGAACTGTTGTACGTGGGTGCGATACTGATATGGTTGGTGTAGGTGTAGCGTTTACAACCGATTATAATCTTCCAATAAAGAAAACATTAATTCGCTGGGTTGGTCAATGATACAATAGGCCTAATTCATTGAACGAAACTATCAATATGCTATAAAGACTCGTTTCTAGCATTCAGGAGGGTTAAATTGCGTAATTCTCTACAACATTAAACTCTGGAACATTTTTCGCAAAAACAAAGAAGGCTTCACTTGATCTCGATTACTGTGAACTTCAAACAGCGAAAAGTGCACAAATCTGACCAAGCAGTTCTAGATTTTCACTAAACTGAGGATTTGCGAACAACAAATCCTATTAGTTCTTTAGAAAACTTTTGAGCCATTAGAATGGCTGATTTTGTGTAATGCTCTCCACCGTTGTTTTTTCATCAATGCAAATGACTGGCAGCTGTGACGTAATCGCTCTTGTCGGAATCGAAACTAGCTTTGCAAACGACACACAACACATCTGCTCGCAGTGGCGATAGAATCCAAACTGGTCCAATTTTTGTTAAGAGGTTTATTTTTCGTGATTTCGTTTGTAGCTTTTTCACTAATGGGCGGTCCTAACGGCTATAAATATAGCCGCATACAGAATTTTAAAGTCGATTATTTTGCATAATTTATTGAAAGAAACTATCAATATGCTGTAGGGATTCGTTTCCAGCATTCAGAAGGACCAAATTGAGGAACTCACTACGATATTCACCACTTTTCGGAACATTTTTCTCGAACGATTTGTTGCACAGCAGCAGATATTTTGTTCTCTTCCTCAGAACGCGTTCTGATTGGCTGGTGTTGACATGGGTCAAATGAGACAGGTTAGTGTACTATTTAAATACTTCAATGCTTCTGCTATACACGTTTAAGTTGAAAAATTTCGATTCTATTGGTAGTTAGATTATATAAATCCTTCCAGGGATCACTGAGCTATGAGCTTTCAAAATACGAGCAAGGCAAACGCGCCTTATGGATTATCCCTTTTGATACTCGTTTGTACCAAACATTTCAGAAAAGTTCAATTTTGAATTATTTGAGATTATGTCACACAACTGATAATTTTACCATAAAATTGTGATCATATTTTCGATAGCGTGTAGCAAAAATTATGTTGATTCGTTAGATACAACAAGAGATATTCATGATCAAAAACTTATCACTCTCTCAGAGGGTAAATTTTGAAAAGGCACACCATAGTAAAGTAAGTCGCATTCACGACAAAAAAAATTCGTTTCCGCAATAGCCTCAGCATTCGACGAATATTTGTTTTCCTGAGAGAAGGGGAAGAAATTCCTTTTCAGGTTTGGAAATAGATAACGGTCGCTGGGGGCCAGGTCTGGAGAATACAGGGGATGGTGGATGAATCCGAACAGCAAATCATTCAACTTCACCGTTCCATTTTTTATCAGGACATGAAACTTGTCTTTTTCCATATCTTGATGAAAACTGGAATTCGTCTGAAACGACCAGCTATTATTGAAACACTATTGGATAGATTGTCATACAATTTTTCATTGGGCCATCTAGAGGCTTGCTCTCAAAAAAATATTTACACGGTTCGAAGCTATTCACGTCTTTTCTGTGGGTTGCTCGGGACTTTTCATTTCATGTAGTAGTATCGATCGATCGATCTTTAGCTCCTAGAAAATTCAACGACCAATAACATACTGAAAAACTTCGATTATCTTTGTGATATTATCGACATTTATGACGGCACGTCTATCTGGGCGGGGAGCATCTTTGATACAAAAAATTCCTAAACACAATCGACAAAACCAAAATCGCACGGAATTAGCTGTTGTCGTATCGAGAACATGAACACCACTTACAATTTCAGTCATCCGGCTTGAATATCCGGATTTGTCAAATAAAAACTGATAAATGTTCCGCATCTTTTTTTTGTGACTTTCATTTGCACCATTCTACATTTTTCATTTTACCTTGGTTTGTATTAGCATTAATTTTAACCAGTTTCGAGGAAAATTTCAGAACTCTTCGATCAGAAAAGTGCCAAACAAAATGATTTTATTTTTATTTCCACATCCAAACTTACTCACTTACATTAAATATGCGCATTCCATCTCCGAAATATTCAAGCGTCAGAAATTTTTTTTTGGAATTCACGTCAAGTTCAAGAGGGAATTTTCCGAGACTTAAAGAAGAAAAGGAAACAACTATTTTGAGTGATAAATTATGAAAAACAGTTCTTTTCGCAACAAAAGGCGAGAGGGTAATGTCAGAGACATAACTGGATGGTGTGGATATGAATAGAACTGACATGCTTTTTCCACACATCTGAATATCGATAATCGCACGTATTAGTTGATTGATTGTGTAAATTTTATAAACTTTCAATACTTTATTTGCACAATTGTAATGACACAAATATAAGACCGAACAAACAAGAGCAACAAATTACGATTGAATAAAAAATGCAAAGTTTAAATTCATTCATAAATTGAAAAATCCTCAACAAATCGTTTTAAGCCATCTAACATCTCTAAATTTATATTAATAATTAGTATGACATTAATTTCTATAGCTTACATGTCAAAACCGTTTCAAAAATACGAATTGAAGACCGATTCGATAGAATAACCACAAACCAAATGCTATCACCTTCGATTTTAAGAATTCTAAATCTATAAATTGTGGATATCAACTCGCAAAGCGTGGATAAAAAGCATCTATAATTCCTTTAGAAGTTCAATACTGATATGATATCGATCGCACAAACTAGATATTTTCAGTGAACATCTTATAAGCCCATTGTAATTCCATATATAAAATATCTTGTTCGAATAAAAGCTAGTTTAATAAAGTTTTGTCATCATGCAAAAGGTTTTGATCTGTAACAAAGAATAAAAAATTTCACAATAGGCGAGAAAATCAACTACAAAAGGATTTTGATTATAAATTGAATGGCTAAATTGGCCGTCTCAAACAACATGCACAAATGTTGTATCCCTCATATAAGTAAATTAAAAATACACTTTTTTTATAAACAATACATTGCTAGTGCCTGTTTTACTAGCGAACAAAATATGTCGTAAGCCAACTGCACTCAATCACTGAAAACATTCCGTATTATGTATCGGTTTCGCACGATACGCTTTGTGCGATGATTGGTTAAATGCACTAAATTTTACTTCAATGCTCTTTCCTACCTAACATGTTTTGTGTCATTTGTCATTATCTCATGGTTCAGAAATATTCATCACAAAATGTTGATTATATTTCCAATTATATGGAAAAAAGTAAATTTTTGCTTCAAATACAACAAGAGATATTCTCGATTAAGTTGGCAAGATCAGGTAATTAACCCCGGTGGGACCTTGGTCGTATGCTAACAAGAAAAGGGGAGCTTGTCTCCACTTCACGGAGAGCGAGCCTATCCGAGAGTCTATTTCCCATGTTAGGGGCGGCTGATTACCGTCCTTGTGTCACCGTGGGACTCTAAACAGTGCTGATATACAAAAATCCAATTAGCCACCCAGTCAAGGAATCCACTTCGCCTCAAATTTTCTATTGCGAGCTTATAAGGAACACTATTAAACGCATTCGAAAAATCTTCATACAATGCATAAATTTGTTGTCGTTTCTCGAGTTTGTAAATCAGTGATGAAACATAGCTCATCATGTTAGTCGTTGTTGATCGTTTCGTGACAAAATCGTGTTGGTCAATGCTGTAATCTGTAGCTTTTGACGTCATGATCGTTACCAGTTTTGTGAGCCGGAACGTAACAGCCTCTTTCCATTTTGCCAGAAATAAACACCCAGCTAAGGAACAATTAAAAAGCAGCGAATTTTCAACAAGTGTTTTTCATTAGCTTATTTCCCAAAAAGATGGAAAAACGCTAAAGTAATTCCTATCCTTAAACCTGATAAAAACCGACCAGAAACATCAGCTTACTTTCTTCTATCAGTAAACTTTTTGAAAAAATTATCTTGTTGAGAATGATGTCTCATATAAATGAGAATTCAATTTTTTATCAGAGCAGTTTGGATTTCGTCATGAACATTCAACTACTCATCAACTTGTCAGAGTAACGAACATGATAAAAGCAAATAAATCTTCTGGGTTATCCACTGGAGTTGCTCTTCTAGACATAGAAAAAGCATTCGACAGTGTTTGGCACAAAGGTTTAATAGCAAAAATGTCTGATTTCCAGTTTCCTATTTATTTGATCAAAATGATTCAAAATTATTTAACTGATCGTACTCTTCAGGTTAGCTATCAGAATTGTAAATCTGAATTGCTACACGTACGAGCCGGTGTTCCGCAGGGTTCGAGCGTAGCTCCACTCTTGTATAATATTTTCACTTCTAATCTTTCAAATCTACCCGTTGGTTGTCAGAAATCACTATTCTGTGACGACACAAGTCTGTTAGCCACAGGTAGAAATTTAAGAGTGATCTGCAGTCGCCTACAAAGAATTTTAAATATTTTCAATGATTATCTATCAAAATGGAAAATTAAACCAAATGCAGCAAAAACGCAATTAATTATCTTTCCTCATAAGCCAAGAGCTTCTTTTCTTAAACCAAACAATAATCACATTCTCAAATTCAATGGCTTGGAATTGACATGAACTGGTCAAGCTAAATACTTAGGTTTAACGTATGACAAAAAACTCACTTTCAAGGATCACATTGAAGGAATCCAGGCAAAGTGTAATAAATATATTTACAGGTGATTTAATCTCTCATACGATGTAATTTATAAAGACTGTGACTGTGACTAGTAAGTACGACTGTACAAATTTAAATGCACCTTTTATCTGCCAAACAAATGTGTGCTTCTGTGGCTCCGTCGATTAACAGACTGTGATCCAATGATTCCCGGTTCAAGTTGCGGCGGTCGCTATCAGTATTCATTTTTTCTATTGCAATGAATTTCATGTCATGGAATTTGAGACACAATATTAAATGTTCTTCCACGTAAATTTGCGTGAACTGCGACGCTTCATTTATGTACATCTAATAAGATGTAAAATCACAGGCATTTTTCGAAGTGTGAACATTCGAAAGTAGTTTG
The DNA here is from genome assembly GCF_030247185.1 of Malaya genurostris. NCBI lineage: Eukaryota > Metazoa > Arthropoda > Insecta > Diptera > Culicidae > Malaya > Malaya genurostris. The sequence goes on along the minus strand of NC_080571.1, from coordinate 213,569,757 downwards.
AATCTTTGCAATTACCTGTAAACTTCCTTATTATTGAAAAGACATGAATCGCATTTACGTTAAGTGTTGGTTATAACTTTTAATTTAAAACGAACACAATTAGTTGCTTCGATTAGTTTAGTTTGCTACTTTTTTGATATTTATTATTATAATTTTTTGTTGCTAATTTGATAGTTATTGAAAAAAACATCAAACTTTTGCATTGCTTGCATTTTCCTACAATTTACAATCGATTTCCTACAATTTTTTCTCAGATACAATGTTTGTTTAAATAACAGTTTAAAACAAATTGTACGTCAAAAATTTATCCGAACCGGAGCAAGTCATACATAATTTGCTCTACAGTTATACTGAATCTCTAAAGCTTAATTAGATAGCTAAGTTCCAATATTATCAGTCACAACTCGTTGCGATCCACTGAATACGATTAGAAAAAATAAAACTTACACGTGACGTAAATCCAGGCGGGGCAAGATTTCTTTAGTGATGACATAACCCTACATCTATCAACATTTATAAATTAATTTTATGTCTGTTTCGATGTCAACTTCAGCTAAATGCTACGAAATTACATGTTTTAAGTTATAAATTTATGTAAGTTGCGACGCTCCTTTTATGTGCATCTATAGAGACGCAAATTTACACTATTTTTTTCCAAGTGTGTACCGTGTACGTCTAAGTAGAAGTGTTGGCATTACATTCCCTTTGTGGAACTTTATCTTTCTGTTTCAATGGACTTCGCAGCCGATTCATACACACAAAAAAATTGAATTTTACAGGTGACTCAATCCCTTATACAATCTAATTCATAAAGACCTAATTTGTCAAATGACGGAGAATTTCATTTGTAATGACTTTATGTTCGATTAGCATGAATTTTACTGGTTTCGACTGTAACTTGCATTTTGCTAGCAGGTGCGACTGTATGCACTTAAGGTCTGAGGACAGTGGGTCGCGTATAGATTTTGAATCTTCCTCCCTGACTCCCTAAATTCCCTTTGCGTCTGTGTGTTTTGGAGCCTTGTTGAGTAAATTTGATTTCTCCCCTCTTCTCTTCTTTTCCCGGACACCACCAGGAAACTCAAGCGAATAAAATGGCGGATGCATTGAAACTGGCTTTGTTTCACAGAAGAATACAAGACTTCTTTTTTATCACGATAACATATATGTTTTTATGCACTAATCGCACCTAAACTAAATTACCTAGACTTTACCACGGTAGATTAATGAGACAAGCCTTCAAACCCGAGATATTCGATAAACAAGTAGTGGTATGCAATTCCGAGAGTTCCATTTTACAGTAGTTCTTTAGACTTTGATTTGAAATGGAAAAATTACAAAAAACCTACGTCTTTAGCATACTGTCCTCAGCCCTTAAATGCACCTTTTACCAGTCAACCAGATGTGTGCTTCTGTGGCTCCGTCGATTAACAAGCGTACTTTGTGATCCAATTGATTCTCGGTTCAAGTCATGGCGGTCGCTATCGGGATTATTTTTTTTATTTCATTAATGTCATTGAATGAATTTAAGACACAGTATTGAATGTTCTTCCACGAGAATTTGCGCGAACTGCGACGCTCTATTTATGTGCATTTAATAATGTGTAAAATCACAGTGCTTTTTTTAAGTGTGTAGCGTACATAATTGAATGGTTAGTACTATGATCCTACTAACACTAAGAATTCTTCCAGGTCGGGGCTTGAACATACGATAACTGGCATGTAAGACCAGCGCCTTACGCATTGAACCGCCAACCCGGGTGTAATCGTACGTACTCTACTCTAAAATCCTTTAACATATGATAATTCAACATTTTGTATTTCGGGAATATACCAAGCATTCGATTGTACGTCGTTGATCATCTTTCTCGAAAATCACATTGGAATGCATCTATCGAGGATCCTTCCAATAGTCGCAGTCTGCTGAACAGAATTCTGGATACTGGTATATAAAAAGCATAGAGAAGTATTATGCCTCGTTAGTTAGTACAATCAAGTCTGCGGCTGGTCACCGCAACATATTTTGCTTCAAGGGAGGCCATCGAGCTAGTCCGAATATGGTAGGGTATCCTTTTTTTTGTCGTGAATACAACTTACTTTACTATGGAGTGCCTTTTCAAAATTTACCCTCTGAGAGAGTGATAAGTTTTTGATCGTGAATATCTCTTGTTGTATTTAACGAATCAACATAATTTTTGCTATATGCCATCGGAAATATGATCACAGTTTTATGATAAAATTTTCAGTTGTGTGACATAATCTCAAATATTTCAAAATTGAACTTTTCTTAAACGTTTGGTATAAACGAGTATCAAAGAGGATAATTCATAAGGCGCGTTTGCCTTTCTCGTATTTTTAAAGCTCATAGCTCAGTGATCTGTGAAAGGATTTAAATAATCTAACTACCAATAGAATCGAAATTTTTCAACTTAAACGTGTATAGCAACAGCATTGAAGTATTTCAATAGTACACTATTGAAAAACATGTCTCATTTGACCCATGTCAACACCAGCCAATCAGAACGCGTTCTGAGGAAGAGAACAAAATATCGTCTGCTGTACAACAACAATTCTGTATGCGGCTATTTTTATAGCCATTAGGACCGCCCATTATTGAAAAAGCTACAAACGAAATCACGAAATATAAACCTCTTAACAAAAATTGGATCAGTTTGGATTCTATCGCCACTGCGAACAGATGTATTGTGTGTCATTCGCAAAGCTTGTTTCGCTTCCGACAAGAGCGATTATGTCACAGCTGCTAGTCGTTTGCATTGGTGAAAAAACAACGAAAAGGAGACAACGGTGGGGAGCATCACACAAAATCAGCCGTTCTAATAGCTCTAAAAGTTTTCTAAATAACTATTAGGATTTCTTCTTCGCAAATCGAAGGTGAATATCCTCAGTTTAGTGCAAATCTAGAACAGTTTGATTAGATTTGTGCATTTTTCGCTGTGTGAAATTCATAGTAATCGAGATCAAGTGAAGCCATCTTTGTTTTTGCGAAAAATGTGAAAAAGGGGAGTGCTTGCATAAAGTGAAACATTTCAAAAATATTTTATCAAATTTTTGAGCCAATATTAACAAAACTCTGGAAGATATGTATATTTATCTTTCCTTATCTTATACTGCGAGGAGGCAAGACCTCGGTGCACAAGACAAAAAGTTCTGCTTCGATTGTCTTGAAAATTATACAAATCATTTTTGAAATGTTTTTTATGACAAAATACAAAGAAAAAAAAGGATCACTCGAAAGCGTAAGACGCTCTAACTTGTTTCTTTCGGTTTTATAGAATATAAGCTTTAAATAAGTTTTTCCAACCATTACATACATTGTCATAAAAAAACGTTCAAATATTTTATGGTAGGGAGAAGATATTTCCCAAAATAAAAGAACAAAGTTTGGTTCGCACAAATAACGGCAAATTTTTTTTCAGAAAATGTACCGAAACTTTGAATCGACACTGTATTTATTCTTCATTTTTGAATCACAACGAAAACGGTAACCGATATGAAATCATTACCTAACTTTGTTTTGTCAAATTTTGTTGCGGTGACCAGCTGGCGGCCAAAAACAGTCAATGCGATCATGTCGTAAGAGTTAGGTTAGCGGAAAGTTACTGTGACTTAGTATTATGAGATGTGAATTCGTAACACTATTTTGACTTCATTGTCATCATCATAATCCGGCTTGTTTCGTTGGGTTTACCATGCGACTATTATTTAACATAGGATTTATTTTCTTTTTATGCATAAATTACAGGTGCGCCTAGTTGACCAAATAACCTGATTGGAACCGGTTTTTCACATTATCAATCACATTTTTTCATAAAATAAAACATCTTCGGCAATTATTTCACAACGTTCTGGTACCACTGGTCCAGAGATTTATCTGTATTATACAGATTTGCACACGCACATACCGATTTCATACAGAATACAGATTTTATACAAATTTCCTAGATTCAATACAGATTTATACCGAATTCACAACAATATGAAAGAACAAACTATACTTGGTGATTTTGTCTGAGCTCTCTTTGGTAAAAGTGACGATATATACAGATTTTTTATTCATGGTAAAACAGAATCTCCATGAAATCATCTGGCATCTCTGCACTAGCCAGTCGAATAAACCATTCGTGCGTCGACCAAGTCACAGCCGAGTGATTTTGAGTTCAAAATGCTTTATATTTTCCTTGTCACATTACTGTGAAACCAATGGTGGCAATAACTCCCGTTACCGTCTAATATCGCTAAGTTGTCGTCCCAGTCCAGAGAAGGAAAACCCATTTTCGCAGTTTCCCTGATAATTAAAACACCAACGCAATCGAACTATTCCGAAAGCATGCCAGACAACCGCAGAACAAACGAACGAGGTATGACGATTTTGTCAAGATGCAAGTCGGGCTATCATCGTCGGTGACAGAAACCGCCTGGAGATGAGTGAATTGAAAAGAACTGTTCTCAAAACCTGGGAGCTATGCGATTGTTATGGGTCAATGAGGATGACGGGTGGCGTCGGAAAACGACATGACTCTGCGCATGGGATGCGAAACGAAAATGAACGATTCGACTTGGTATGATGGCACAGCAGAGTGGTGGTGATGGTGGAGGTGGTTGTAACGCAGTAAAAATCCTTACGGATACGTGGTTTGAATTTCGATTTGCATACCTTTACCACCTCCCGGATAGCATTATTCAGGGTGTTTTGCATGCTTTCATGCTGAAAAATCGTTCGTTTTTGTTACGAATTCGAACGTTATTTTTCATAGTCTCCCGTATCGCTTTCTTACATGTTGTTACTTTGTTCCCGTGTTCGCCAATTGAGACCGAAGCACCAAGTCGTGCGTAATTGAAGTAAAGGTTGGGGATGCTATCATCATTTAGAAGCATTCGAGATATTTCCGCTTCGATTGTTCCGATGATTTTTTACAGGCAGCAGGACGGATGGCAACATAAAGATGAATAATTTAAGCATTTAGTACTTCGCAATAAATCTGTCTGATGTATTCACTTGGAAAGATCACGAAAGCTACATTATCGGTGCTGAAATTAATCTCAATTCAGTTGTAGATATGCTTTCTATGATTTTAGAATGTTAATCACCAGAATGTTGTTTCAGGCTTCTAAGAAACAACCTTTGTTCGATTTTTTTTATTTTTGGTCGTTGTTCAAACTAAAAACTACGTTTTATCACACACAAAATCCGCTGTAAGTAACAAAAACGAAAAGGTACAACACTTTTAAAGTTTATTGTCTATAAAATCGAAGAAAGCAATGCCTTTCTCTGGAAGGCGGGTATTTTTTCATAACAAAGCATTTCAAGAATATTTTGTCAAAATTTCAGGAAGCACACGCTTAGAAAAAGTTACTCAGAGTTTGAGTACTAGTTACTCATTTTCAAATGATACATGGAAACGTCAAAAATTGAGTAATGTTACCATCAATGATAATGAGTAACTCTTACTCTAAATTTGAGTTTAACGCAAGAACTCGTTTTTATGTTACCATTAGCAAGATCAGTCTAAAAGTTGTAATAACCATTTGCAGCAACATGTTCTATTTTTTGTTATTGAGATCGCTTATTTCAAGGGTGAGTCGCTTAGCACAAAACTGTGTCTGCAAAAAACCGGAATGATAAACTGTGCTCTAGGTTGGGCAATCGACGCAGATATTGTGTCCAGGAGTGCTCCGTATTGTGCTTCAGAATGGAAACGAATATGTCCAAATGTCATTAATGAGGAATAAGTATCTGATTGGTCCCTCAGCATTACTAACATGTATGTTAATGTGCGATTGATACACTACTCCAAGCGACCGCCACTTGATATAATGTCTCGAAGTTAGAAATCAATTGTGAAAGGAATAATAAATAAACACAGTAAGGTTATTTCAAGTATTGCGTTTCAATTAGTTAATATTTTAATGCAATACACTCAGAAAAGGAGCAATTTTTACGCAAATTTGGTATATGTGGAATAAAATTTTACTCAAAATGTGAGTGCTAATCACTCTATTCTTGGCACATGTACAAATAAAGCATTACTCAGTGAATGAGTCTATTTTACCCAAACATCGTTTCCAGTGTAAGAACTCAAATTTGAGTAACTAAGGACTTAGTCTAAATTAAGGTTGTTCCACTTTTTCTTTAGATGAGTGAGATCTTACTCATTTCTCAGTAACAATTCTTAAGCGTGCAGAACCCTTGAACCTGAGCGCAGAGATCTTGCCGCTTTGCAGTATGAGATACGAAAAGATAAATGCCCATAACTTCCAGAGCTTTGTTCCGGAAGGAAACAAAAATTTGACAAAACATTCTTGAAATGTTTTACTATCAATGATAATTGTGCACACTATATGTTTCAACAGAATACATAAACTAGTAGATATAAAGACGTACTGCGATGAGTCCGACGATATACAAAAATATATTTCTGCTTGACAGTGTGCCGTGTCATACTGGTAGTCTAAATGAGGATACATTAGAAGATTGGGAAATATTATCGTATCCGCCGAACTCTTCTAAAGAATTTAGAAAAAGCCTCATCGAATGTTTTGCTTCGAAAAAAAAAACAAATATCTTGGGATGGTATCCAATTTTTTTTTGTCTTTCTTGTTTGAGTTTTCTTTATAACAAAAACATATTCTCCATCCATCTAGTGGTGTGATAATGCCTTTCTCTTAAATTATCTTAATTAATCGATCTAGTCATCACAACATTATTTTTATCTGTTTAATTAGGGTAATTTCTGACACAAATTGGGGCTCATTTTTATATCAATTCATTCAGATTGATTCCAAAGCACACAAAATTATGCCTAAGCGTTTATGTCGTATATATTCGGCAACATTTCTCTACCCATGTGTATCAGCATTAAGGATCAAGAGTAAACCAAGTTAACTTGTGTTGGTAATTTGTGTATTACGCACATTTAAAAAAATTTTTACTGATTCTGTTGTTGAAGTAAACTAACTATTTATTACATGTCAACCCAAGTTGAGTTGATATTATCGGCAATGTATATGTTGATCCAATTCTGCTATACCTTTACATCTAGAAAAAAATTTATTTATGATCTTATTTGTGTTTAGATACAACAATAATTGAAATGTAAATGTACCATATTAAGTTTATATGTCTTATAAACCAGAGAAATTTTTTTCCACGTGAATAAACAGCAAAAAACTACCGACGGTGCACAATACTCGTCGCACAGGAACGCCGGGACTCAATCTCAAGCAGCTACGTAGCATTCGTACTTCAGAGGAATACGCGCAACAACTGGAGTTAGTGCTATCAACGGAAGAGCAGCTTGGCGCGGCGACTCTTGAAGACGGCTGGAGGAACATACTATGAAGCAGTACTATGACGAGCATCTGAATGGCGAAGCACAAGATACAGAGAACGGTACAAGAATCAATCTCGGTGCACGCTTAGCCGACGACAGATTCCCAGCTCCTGATCAGTCGAAGATAAGTGAGGAGATCGGCTAGCTGAGGAACAACAAAGCCGCGGACAATGACCAGTTGCCAGGCGAGCTGCTCGAACATGGAGGAGAGGCACTGGCTAGAGCGCTGCATTGGATGATTTCTAGGATTTGGGAGGAGGAGATTCTACCGCAGGAATGGATGGATGGAGTTGTATGTCCCGTCTACAAAAAGGGCGATAAGCTAGACTGTTGCAATTACCGCGCAATCACATTGCTGAACGCCGCCTACAAGGTACTCTCCCAAATTCTTTGCCGTCGTCTATCACCGATAGCTAAGGAATTTGTAGGGCCGTACCAAGCGGGATTTACTGGAACCCGCGCCACTACGGATCACATATTCGCGATAAGACAAGTACTCCAGAAGTGTCGTGAATACAACGTACCCACGCATCACCTATTGATTGACTTCAAAGCGGCATACGACACAATCGATCGAGAACAGCTATGGCAGATCATGCACGAATACGGTTTCCCGGATAAACTGACGCGATTGGTCAAAGCAACGATGGATAGAGTGATGTGCTGCGTCCGAGTATCTGGGACACTCTCGAGTCCCTTCGAATCTCGGAGAGGGCTACGTCAAGGTGATGGACTTTCTTGTATCTTGTTCAATATTGCCCTGGAAGGTGTGATTCGAAGAGCGAGGATCGACACGAGTGGTACGATCTTCCGAAAGTCCGTACAACTTTTTGGCTTCGCTGACGATATTGATATTGTGACACGTAACCTTGAGAGGATGACGGAAACCTACATCGGACTGAAAGCTGAAGCTAGGCGTATCGGACTGGCCATAAATGCGTCGAAAACAAAATACATGAGAGGAAGAGGCTTTAGAGAAGAAACACTATGCCTCCCACCACGAATATTGATAGACGGTGACGATATCGAGGTGGTTGACGAGTTTGTGTATTTGGGCTCACTGGTGACCGCCGATAATGCCACCAGCAGAGAAATTCAGACACATATTTTGGCAGTGAATCGTGCGTACTTTTCTCTCAGAAAGCCCCTTCGATCGAGAAAAGTACGCACGCACGGAATCGACCATCTACAAGACGCTCATCAGACTGGTTGTTCTCTATGGCCACGAGACCTGGACTATGTTGGCAGAGGACCAACGCGCCCTCAGTGTTTTTGAAAGAAAGGACCATCTATGGCGGAGTGCAGATGGAAGACGGAACGTGGAGACGGCGTATGAATCACGAATTGCAACAGCTGCTAGGAGAACCACCTATCGTACGGACAGCTATAATCGGACGTCTACGATGGGATGGGCATGTCATAAGGATGTCGGACGACAGCCCAGTGAAAATGGTTCTTGAATCTAATCCGACTGGTACAAGAAGAAGAGGAGCGCAGCGAGCAAGGTGGATCGATCAAGTGGAGAGTGATCTCCGAAGCATCCGTGTCTTGAGTGGCTGACGACGAGCAGCCATGGACCGAGTTATGTGGAGACGTATTCTTGATACAGCAAAGGACATCCCAGGTCTAAAGCTGTTCGGTAAGGTAAGTATGAAATAGTCTGAGCAAAATATTAGATCTCTGATGTGTCGAGTATGAAACTGAAATAAATTACATTCATTTTAAAATTATTAAAAGATGATTTCGCTTGAACGAACTTGTTTAGTTTAGAGAAATATGTAAGAAAATTTCATACAGTTTCACACTTCGTACTGCCATAATTGCAGGAGTTTCTCTTTTCTCAATTTGGATTATAAATTTTTTTTCAGTGTTTCAACTTTAGTTGTTTTTTTTTCACTTAACCATCGCTTCGTTCAACATACATATTTAAAAATATTTATTCCTAGTTTTTCTAGAGAACTCTTTCTTATCAATTTTTCTTAGCATCTAGGAATAAATCTATCTGCCTATATTAATAATTAAATAAATCTGTTTCACTGCTTTTGTGATTTATTGAATGCATAAAAGGAAAATATTGGATATGATTAATCATCTCACTCTGGATAACCGACAGTAGTTTTTAACTTGAGGGTCACGTCACGCTTTAAACTATTACAATAAAAACCAATGATATTTCCCGCTAGCCAGCTTCTCTGATAAACTTATTTGGATATATTGGTTTAAGAAGGTTTCAAAATTGTCTTTCATCGCGCTTCATGTGCAATTTTTGTTCTATAAATTGAAAATATTGTCAAATGAATGATGTGCCAGATTTCGTTTCGTACACCAGATTTCTTATTGAGAACATACCAAGACATATCTCAGATCTTCTCCCATCTCTACTGATACATATCCTATTCTGTGATACTCGTGGAGATCCAGTGGTACCAGATGTACTCTAGAAACAACGAGTGTCGGACTAATATCCTTTTCCTACCTCAGTTGCACAGTCTTTGGTCGTGGCCGGCATCGTTATTGATTATATAATGAAAAGTTTTGAGTGAGTGAGTGCACAGTGAAAATGATTTACTACTCCCAAGTATCATTTTTTTTTGGTTCATTGTGTATTTTCACTCACTCGATCAATCACGAAATGCAACTACGGGCGGTCTACTGCTGCTTAGCTTAGTTTGAACAGACAGATTGATAGGCTAGTACTAAGATCCTACTGACACTAAGAATCCTTTCAGGTCGAAGCTCGAAAAAACAACTGGTTTGCGTGAACATTTTGGCTCATGATAGAACCATGCAAAGCAAAGTAGGCTGTAGATCTTACTGGGGGTTTTTATTATAATCAAAGGTTCGGTTACCCTACCACAAACGAATTTCCAGACATGACAGTCACGATTTTTTTTGGCGCACATCTACGGTCCTCCGTGAAGCTGGCACCAATGGTGATAAATTGGTTGCACTGCTGAGTTCCCATCATACATTCCTAATGCAAATGTCAAACCGTGAGAACCCTTTCGATTCGGTAGCTCATTTGTATATATTGAGATTTTATGGCACACTTTGGTTGAAATGATAACGATGCAATTAATCTCGCGCTCCACCAAGCGGTGAGTGCGGTCATTTCAGAAGGTACCGGGAACGAACCACATTTTTCAAAAATATTTATATGCACATACATGTCTTTATTATTTATCTTTGACCCTACCTTACGATACGGTGCCACGTTAAAAAAATTGTCAACCTTAACTTAAGTCGTGTTTTCCAGCTTGCATTTTGAAAACCAGAGCATCCCTTTTTTGAAGGATATGTGTGTATCATCATGTATACTCTTTGATTTTGACTCTTGATCATTAGTTGTGGAAATGCATCTGAAGCAAACGAAAAACACGTGTCAGAATTTGTCTAATGCATCACGGAAATTCACACTACTCGTAGTTGGTAACACTGTTGATTGTGTCATCAGTACACTAAAAGTGTTCGAAGAGCATTTGTCGACATCCAGGAGCACTAGACCAGAAAGAAATCAAGAAATCCAGTTGCTGCTTCAGAAAATTCGTCTTCGGTTATTTCAGATTGAAAAGCACAACTTATATAATCGTTCACTAGGATTTTAAAATACGGTCTTTTATTCGTCGCATTTATTCATACTGACAAGCCATTCACGAGTACCGTACATCTGAAGAAACAGTTATTTGGATCCCACAAACTGACCTAATGAAGGGTTAAAATGCATCAACCCTGTCAAAAAAATTGAAGACGAATCTCATTTGAATGATTTATTTAAAATTATGACATGTACTCCATTTTCATAGAAGTAGATTTTTTAATCACTGAATACTGAATAATTTAACTAGTTAAAATTTGCCAGGACGACCGACGCTTATCCCCATCAAAATCATTCTGTCTTTCATCATTTGACTGACGCAAAATTATTCATGTCAGTATATACGCATCGATTGGAACATTTCGTTCCTCCTTTTTTATTCGAATTTTACTACTGACCAGTAATCCCCTCATGTTTTGTGAACGAAGCGAGACATGTCTAGATATATCAGCAGCATAATCTTACCATTCATTTCAAAGGATTAACGTATGGTTATTAATATATATGAATTATTCCTAGCCCATGATTAGAATCACAAATGCAAACTGCAGTATTGATAAGATCGGAAACTAAATATGTCTTAATTTATTGAAAAGTGCAACATACCGAAACACTTCCAGCAATGTTCGAGTTTATTTCATGCAAATATTGCTTTAAGATGAAGCAGTTATGTAGATTGATGGTATCTAAATACGATTTGCTTTACATGCCAATCGCTGGCATCCGGTAGGACTTGGAATACGTGTATAAACATCCCTAGATCCAGGCGATCGATTAAGAAAAGACTTGAACTCAATCATGCTCATTCTATTGATTCCATTTAGTACAACCAGAATCAGACATTTCTCCGAACGTTGCTCACTAACTAATAACGTTTGTAGTACAAAAGTAGACTGACCTCGTTTGGTGTTGAAAAATAATGCAAAAGATACCCAGTTATAGGAACCGATGAGAAGGTATACGTTATTAAATGCTGCTCAAAATCATAAAAGAAGTATGCCAAGATTTCCCACTCTATGGAGACACTGACAGCGCTTCCCGGATAAAATGTGATAGCAAAATAATATCATAGTAATAGTTCATTTTACTAGCATGGCTTATTTAGGCATAATTTAATTATTTAAAATGCAAAATGCTTCAATTTGGTATGTGTGCTTATTTTGCTACTATCCCGTAATCTAGAGATAATATAATTTATGTAGATATGAGACCAACGTATTTAATATTTTGATAACTTCTAGAGAAGTTTCAGAAATTTGTAGTGAATTTAGTGAAAATGCAAAAATCTAATTTTGTGTGATGTTTTGGATTATAAAATGTACAAACCAAGTGAAATATTTTCTTCTTATTTCATTCATTCATTCATTCGATATTCACAAACTGGAGTACCCACACAGAGTGACGACATCTCATCCGTAATGTTGATAACAATTCAAAACATTTATTCCGAAATGTTGGCGGCTTCGTTACCTAACCCAGTTATCACTCTAACTGCTGTCAAATTGTTCGCTTGAAACCTAGTTCTGACGTTGTTGATCTGAAAATCGAGCCAGTTTCGAACCTGGTTTTTATATCAGGTTTGCTCGAGCCTCCGTTGCTAAGTGCGAAACAAACACAGTTTCTTTTAATGTGGAACACATTTTTGTTTTCTATATAGCGGTGCAAACTAGAAACTCAAGAAAAATACACGTCGAAATGTGGTCAGGTTTTGAACAATTACAGCTCAGTCAATTTTGTATCAATTATTAATATTATGTCACCATTTGATTGGAAATATTTCTACGTATTGATTTCAATGTACATAGCCATGTATTTTTAATTCTATATCATTGAAATGTTGATTAATAGCTAGCAGTGTCCTATTTTGGCTGCAAAAAATCTCCGGCATACCGGATTTCCCTGCCATAGTCGACGGTTTTGAAGGAGTAAGCGATATATCAAAGGGAAAGCAGCGCTCTGATTGGTCAATCGAAGCAAAAGCAAAGCTGTTGGAAGCACGCGAATCTACAAATAGAAGCGAAATTATAGCTAACGTTTCAGTATTATGCGTAGCTTGCTAGAGGTAGGTTGTTGCTAGACAGCAAGACAAAAACGTGCCATAAACGATTTGAAGCTTTTATTGGTATGCTCTGATCTTGTGTCATGCAAGATTGGATGAAATCCCATGTTATGTCGTTTCGCCTGAGAAATTGACAACTACCCCAGGGTAAATTTTGAGTGCATAAGATTAATTTATTATTTATATAAGATGAACTCGGTTGATAATGAGAAATATTTTATCGCTTCAACCGAAATCGCAGAATGATAGTAATGGAGAGAAACGCTATAAAAATAACTGCTTTCATACAAAACTTGAACACAAGCTTGATGAAGAGAAGCTTAAATATCGATATCCGTATCGCAAGCATGTACAAACATTGATTTGTAATTGCATACATTTGGGCTAATGATGTAATTTCGTCGGCTACGAAACAAATACAAATCACGATAAATAGGGTCTATATTCTGGGTTCGCGTGTTCGGTGTTGATTCCTAATGAGGATCAATCTAAGCAGACTCTTGTGCATTTGCGGATTCAAAAGTGTGACGATTAATTGAAAATGTCAATTATTAGAAATTTTGGTTGAATTGTTCCACATCAACGGCTCGAACAACCCCATGGGGCTGATCCTTGTAGTTTTTTTTTATTCAATAATATAATTTTTTTAAGGTACACTGCTTAAGCTCTAAGGTGCCAAGGGCTTTTCTAATTTTATTAACGATTAACTTAAAACTAGGATAGAATAATTGGATAATGTTGTATTGGGGTCGCAGTGGTCGACTTTCCAGCCTTCAGCTGGCGATCGGCACTGGCCGATGGATTGAATATGTCATGAGTCTTCCAGGTGACGTTGGCCGCATCCTTCGGTCCGTGTGGGTCCGCGGGAAACACCCCCAGGCTACGAATACCCGACGGGTGGCCCGCATGCTGTATATAGACTAGAGCGGCCTTCCGTGGGCGATGATGGTGATGTTACAGAAAAGAACGAAAAAAAAAATAAAGAGTAGTAAACATTGCGGAAAACGAAGTAAAAAGGGAATATGGGAACGAAATGACTAAAAACGACAGAGATCTAATTAGTTGACATCGAGATGGTGAAGAGGCGGGGAGGGGGGAAGCAAAAAGGTTAGTAACGACAAAAAGATCTTGTTAGTTCCGATGAAGATGGTGGACAGGGACGGGGATCGAAAGAATCGGGAGGATGTTAGTGTCGATCCTGTAGGAGGAGATTATACTTTATGAGCGAGATATAACAGATTACACTTGTATATTAATGTGTTTTAGGTAATTGTATATAAGAAGCATATATGAACTATCCCGACTCGCCAACACATCCCGAACCGGAACCTCAGGCGGTCTACCTCGGGCCCTGAGGGATTCCAATAGCTCCGATCTGGCGTCGCGATACTCTACGCACGACCACACGACATGCTCGATGGACTGATAACCATCGCCACAGGTGCAGAGCCCGCTCTCCACGATCCCGATACGCCAGAGATGTGCGTTGAATGTATAGTGATTTGACATGAGACGTGGCATAACATGAATGAAATCACGACTCACGTTCATCCCTTTGAACCAAGATTTCGTCGATACCTTAGGGATAATGGAGTGTAACCATCGTCCCAGTTCGTCATTCGTCCATGAAGTTTGTCAACTTTCGAGAGTTTTCTGACGAGAGATACTAAAAAATTCATTGAAGCAGATTGGTCTTTCATAAATATCACCTTCTAATGCGCCCACCTTAGGCGATGAGTCTGCCTTTTCATTACCCGGAATGGAACAATGCGAAGGGACCCAGACTAACGATATTGAATAAGACCGTTCAGATAAAGTTCTCAAGTGTTCCCGTATTTCCCCAGGAAATATGGGGGATACTTTCCTGGCTTCATTGCCCGGAGAGCTTCTATTGAGCTTAGACTGTCCGTGACAATGAAGTAATGGTCTTTGGGCAAGGTTTCAATGATCTCAAGGGTGTACTGAATGGCAGCTAATTCTGCGACGTAAACTGAAGCCGGATCACTGAGTTTGTACGAAGCGGTGATGTTCTGATTGAAGATACCGAAGCCTGTGGACTTGTTGATGTTTGATCCGTCAGTATAAAACATCTTTTTACAGTTGACTGTTCTAAATTTGTTATTAAAGATAGTAGAGGCCACTTGAGGGCGTACGTGATCCGGAATTCCATGAATCTCTTCTTTCATGGATGTATCG
The DNA here is from genome assembly GCF_030247185.1 of Malaya genurostris. Taxonomy (NCBI): domain Eukaryota; kingdom Metazoa; phylum Arthropoda; class Insecta; order Diptera; family Culicidae; genus Malaya; species Malaya genurostris. Next base: position 213,554,555 of record NC_080571.1, on the reverse strand, counting down.
AAAAACACAGCAGAATCAAAAGTATCCAAGAAATAAGCACGGGAATTAATATTCTGAGCCATGTAATCAAAATACAAGGACATAAAACGGGTTTGAGAATTGAGCTCAATTAACCTTTCGAAATTTTCAATCACCAGAGTATTCAAAATGTCGCATCGAATGAGCAAACGATATGAGAGATCCCAGAACCGGTTTTTCAATGGGAGAACGCCCGCCAGCCTTTGTTTGCAAATTTTCGAAATTATCACTTTGAGAATTTTGGTTACCCTGATCGTTTAGTTGGTTTTGGGGTTCATGGTGAAAGATGTCTCGCATGATTCGAAAGCAATGTGTTGGCACTACATTCTTTCTGTGGAATTTGGCCTTTCTGTTTCAACAGATTTCGCAGCCGATTCTTAGCATACAGAATCATTTTATGGCTAGTACTACGATCCTACTGACACTATGAATCATTCCACGTCGGGGCTCGAACATATGACAACTGGCTTATAAGACCAGCACCATATGCATTGAACCGCAAACCCGGGCGAATCAAACGGTGCACAAAACAAATCCAGCCGCTGATGTGCATAGCACATTGTTAAAAAAAACTTCAAGGATCAGCCCCATGGGGTTGTTCGAGCCATTGATGTGGAACAAGGCAACCAAAAACCTAATGACCGATATTTTCAATTAATCGTCACACTTTTGAATCCGCAAATGCACGAGTCTACTTAGATTGAACTTTATTAGGAACCAAAACCGAACACGCGAACCCAAAATATAGACTATATTTGTCATGATTTGTATTTGTTTTGTAGCTGACGAAATTACATCAATAGCCCAAATGTATGCAATTACATGTTTGTACATGCTTGCGATACGGATATCGGTATTTAAGCTTCTCTTCGCCAAGCTTGTGTTCAAGTTTTGTGTGCAAGCAGTTATTTTTATAGCGTTTCTCTACCATTACTATCCTTCTGCGATTTCGGTTGAAGCGATAAACTTTACTCATCATCAATCGAGTTCATCTTATATAAATTAGAAATTAATCTTATGCACTCAAAATTTACCCTGGGTTAGTTGCCAATTTCTCAGGCGAAACGACATAACATGGAATTTCATCCGATCTTGCATGACACAAAATTAGAGCATACCAGTTAAAGCTTCAAATCGTTTTATGGCACTTTTTGTCTTGCTGTCTAGCAACAACCTACCTCTAGCAAGCTATGAGTAAGACTTAAACGTTAGCTATAATTTTGCTTCTATTTGTAGAATCGCGTGCTTCCAACAGCTTTGCTTTTGCTTCGATTGACCAATCAGAGCGCTGCTTTCCCTTTGATATATCGCTTACTACTTCAAAACCGTCGACTATGGCAGGGAAATCCGGTATGCCGGAGATTTTTTGCAGCCAAAATAGGACACTGCAAGCTATTAATCAACATTTCAATGATATACAATTAAGAATACATAGCTATGAACATTCAAATCAATACGTAGAAATATTTCCAATCAAATGGTGACATAGTTAATATTAATAATTGATACATAATTGACTGAGCTGCAATTGTCCAAAACCTGACCACATTTCTACGTGTATTTTTCTTGAGTTTCTAGTTTGTACCCCTATATAGAAAACAAAAATGTGTTCCACATTAAAAGATCCCGGGACCGACTGTGATGACGTTTATAATGTCAAACTATCTTCATCGTTCAGAACATTGCTTCCTATAAGGAAAAACCGGGCAAATCTAGTAATGGTTTAAGAAGTGTTACCTGCACTCTAATTTAAAATAAAGATTTGTGGTATTCTGATTTTAACGTGACCAAATTAAGCAGTCATCCGGAAAAAAATGTGAGCAAGTTTTGATAATCTTTGTGGATGAACACAAAATCAAAGTCCGACTGAACTGGAAGTGCATTTATGATCGTATGCGAAAATCTGGGCATGAAAAAAATCTTTTCCAAATAGCTGCCTCGTTCGATCATAATCTAACAAAAGCAACAACGCATCAACAATCCAGAGAGCTGGTCGGCACTGTTTAGTCGCAATAAAAAGGATTTCTTGCATTGGTATGAAACAGTGAACGAAACATGGGTCTATCTTTTCTCTCCGGAATTGTTTCAATATTTAGACGATGAAAACGCAACAGGTAACTGCAACAAGTATGGCGTCAGTTTTTAGATGCTCGAGGTATAATTAACGTCGACTATCTTAGAAGGAAGTACCAACAAAAGTTTTTAGTTATTAATGTGTTAGGAGCTATTAAAGCGTTTGAAGTATGGAATCTTAAAAAACGGCCTCATATGAAGCAGAAAAAATCTTTAACCAAGACAATGCACCGTGCCACAAGTCAATGAAAATAATGGCCAAATTGAACGTATTGGGCACCGATCTTCACCCACCATATTCTCAATAACCTAGCCCCCAGCGACTACTTGTCATTTGATGATCTGAGAGAGTCATCGCCGCAATTGAAGCCTATTTTAAGGCCATGGACAAATCATTCTATAAGTATGATATAAAAAATTTAGATGTTGCTCAAGAAATGTTGTTTTCCTAGTTAGTTTCTGAGCTTTTTGGACGATGTGGAAGCATCCTTCTCTACGGCAGTATCGAACCGCATAGAGTGCAAGTCGATTCGACACTGAATTTGCTTTTCTGTGAGTAATTTTCTCAAATGTGAACGCACTCATTGAAGAGCAGAAATCATATGGAAACCGTGAACTTATGTATACGAAACCGTTATATCAATTAGAGGAATGACCATGGTTTGAAAAACAGGGAGAATTAGATATTGTTCGTGGTTGAGTTGTAGATGTTCAAAACCTAACCACTGTCTATATGGATTTACTTCTATATTTTGAATTTGTACCCCGGTATAGAAAACAAAGACGCAATCCTACGTCAAAAGATTTTGCGTGATTTCATTTATGTGAAGATAAATAATGGAAAGGCGAGATGTGACAAGGTTGATTTAAGCAAGCTGAAATCTTTTACTAACTTAACTTTCGCAAGAGGAGTTGAACCAAAGCATCTTATCAATGCAAATCACTCGAGTCTCTGGTATGTTAGTTATCAGAAGTTGTAACTTTCTACTAGCGGCTGCATTCTCGTACACAATTAATTCTTCACTATCTCTAATAGTGAAAAAGTAAAAATAGCATGATGGGTTTACATCAGGTAGCGGTGAGTGCAGCGCTACTGAATACCGCTTACAACCTAGGCTAAACAGACAGCACGCTGTGACTTTTATTCTGATGTTCAACTAGCTGTATAGAGATTGAGAAAAATATCCATACAGTGAAGAACTCAACGTGTATAAGAATTCTGTCCCAAGTAGAAACTGATAACTTCTGGTAACTTTTCTTTTACCGGTTCGTATAGTAAATGGTAAAAGACCTTTTTCGGTACTTTCCGGCATAACATAGACTCGAGTGATTTGCATGAATGAGATGCTTAAACTCGACCCCTTTGGTTAAAGGTAAAAGTTAAGTCACCAAAAGATTTCTGCTTGCTCAAATTACCATTGTCACGCCTCACCTTTTTGTTGTATATCTTCACATCCTCTACCTTGAGTACTAGCATTTTATAATTCTGATTTTATTTTTTATTCTCAGTTACAATAAAACTATTTTTATTGTTATAAATGATACTAATATTACTATTATTTGTTGTTAGAAATTTCAGGTGGGTAATTACCCACCTTTTTGGAATTTTCGGGTGGGTAGTACTACCCACCGTACCCACCTCTTTCACCGGCCCTGCCTCCGGAGTTGACTTCCTTGGCACGTTTGTTCCACATTTTGGTCATCTGAGTCCCGTCCTGAGTCGTTTTTTACACTTTTCTTAAGCTTTCGCTTCTCTATCGCCCAAAATCTCTCGATGGGCTAGAACTGCCGGCAGTTGGATAGATTTATGTTTTTATCGATAAATCTACGTTATTGTCACGGTAAAACTGGATGACTTACCGGCTGTAGTGGCAACTCGCCAAATGTGACAAAACTTTACGGGACCTTTTTGGGCTCTAACGAAAGGTGGTACGCGGGTTTTGAGGATTCTTCCTTGTACAGCTTCGAGTTCATCGTCTTATTCGTCACGAACACTTTGGTCTTTGCTCATGTATTATGCAATATTTATCAATATTGTTTGAAGTAGTTTTTAGTGCCTACGTGAAAAGCTTTAAGTCATTCTTGTAATATCCAGTCATTTGAAAAATTACGATAAATTGAACTACAGCATATATGGATATACTATTTGATGTCTTTTCCGATCGAATTAGTTTTCATTAATACAACAAAACCCTGCCTACTAGACACCAACGGAACCCACTGTTCCAAATCAATAACGAAACTGTTATTGATTGGTTTCTGATGCGACAATCACCAAATCGAACCATCTCCTTTAATAGGATTAAATTCGACATCCCAAGCCGTAGGAGTATTTGTTTATCAATTTCATGCACGCCAAAAGTCAGCAACCCTTCATTGAATCCACATAAATGCTTCCATATCCCCAAAGCACAATTCAATGTATGAAAAATGGATTGGGAAACGTTTACTCTGCAGAAATGCTGCAGATCCACCCTCTTCGCTGCTCTTCCATTCAGCCAGGACTCGCTAGGGCTCGAGAAAACACCGAAACTCAAACAAAACCCCGACAGCTCGAGACTGGAGAAAGTGGAAACATAATCCATTTATAGCACAAATTTGAATGTGTGTGATATAAAGTAAGATATCAAATTGGTATCACAAAAGAAACACGGGATAAGATGTTCGCATTACTTGCTGCTCTTGCTGATGAGGAGTGCGCCGGATGGGTAGGATAAAGTACCGGCTGGAGAACACAGCAACAATCGGAAAGGATCTTTTTATATTAAACCCATAGCCGAGGAAATGCTTTCTTTGCATGACGCTGGAGCACTGGATGCTGTTTCGACCCGATTTGTCAAACTATTTAATTGATTGATACCAAAAGTTGATTGATATTCCTAAATCTGTTTATTTATCAACTTATGGTATATGGAAAAGTAGTACGTATTACAAGCACTCAAATCGTTTCAAATTATTGCATCCATCATAATTTGAAGCAATAATATTCGGTGCTCAGTTTGATTTCTTTACATTTGTTACGATTATATTCATTTATATATTATTTATTATCATCGGACATTACAGTCTAAATGATAAGCCCGTTTGAGTGTACCAAAACATTTCAATGGCACTATTCTCAAAAAGGCATGAAAACCGCTTTTCCAATACGCTAAAATTTACACATAATACATACATAATTGTCGTTAACTATACAAACATCATATGTTAATCATACAAACACCAAAAGATAGTACACATAAATATCACAGAAGTTGTAGTCTTCGTATAGAGGATGCACATTTTTTTATGAGTCGCCAAACTCGAAGGTACACTCTGCTCTTGAAAAAGTACGTATCACTGAAGAGGCTGGTTCGTGAGATCCATAACTTGTCCGATGAAACATTGTTGATAATAACGACACATCGCGAGTTCTTCTAGTGGCTCGAACATCCAAATGGGATAGCAGTTCGGGTGCTTCAATTTCACCATTCGGAATTTTCGCAACTGTTCAGGACTGTTCGCTTTTTTAGTTATAACACATGGATCAATAAGTCCCGAGACTAACAATGGAAACAACATTTTTTTTGCAATTTTTTTTTTATTCATCAACATATTCACCTGTTAGGGTGATACAATGGTTCCAACGTTTTTCCAATTTTTCAATAACATATTAATAAAAAAAATTATTTTTCGCTTCAAAATAAGCTTCAGTTTCAGCGATGACCTCCTCATTTGAGCCAAATCTTTTTCCCTGGAGCATTTTTTTAAGATCAGCAAAAAGCCAGTAGTCACTGGGGACTAAATATGGCGAGTATGGGGGGTGGGGAAGCAGATCAAAGCCCAATTCGTTCAATTTCGCCATTGTTTTCATCGACTTGTGGCAGGGTGTTTTTGTTCCATCGAAAGCAAACGCGGCACCCACTTGAAAAAAAAACCTTTTTCATGATCAATTTTTCATGAAGGATAGTAAATACACTTCCATATGATATCTGTGTCATCTCAGCCATCTCACGGAGCTTCACTTTACGATCTTTCATTATAATTTTTGTCACTTCACTCACATTTTCCGGTGTAACGGTTTCCACAGGTCTACCCGAGCGTTCCACGTCATTTGTGTCGGTACGACCACGTTTAAACTCGGCCAACCACCGACAAATCGTTGCTTTTGATGGACAAGAGTCCGGATAACATTTTTCAATCCATTGTTTCGCTTGCACGGTGTTTTTACCCATTAAAAAACAATGTTTTATCAAAACACAAAACTCGGTTTTTTCCATTTTTTAAACAAACTACAAAACGACTTTACTCCAACCTCGATAACTCAGCTGTTTCTGGTCGGATCGACTTAAAATTTTGACCCGTTTCAAGCAACTAGTACTCTAGAAAGACGTGGTTACTGGCTTACTACGAGCGCCATCTCTGCTTCAGTCTCGGGACTTATTGATCCATGTGTTATGTAGTCGCGTGCCATTTCGAATACCAGGTAAAAATTCCGCCTCACATATTATCTTGAATGTACCGTTCTCAGACCTGTGGGAAAAGGTCATGTAAACGCACTTCTTCCGCACCGTTAATCACGCTTATAGGGATTTTGTATTTAACACTATCATACTCAACACTATCCACCTCATAGTTAACCAAAGCGAATGCAATTACATCTCGTTCACATCTAAACAAGTTACAAGCGATGTTAAATTGTATTTCATATACATCTTTTACGTCTAGAAGCATTCGTATTACATTCATTCTTTTTACATCCTCTTCCAACATCGCTCGTATCTTTGCAGCACTTGAAATCAGTACAAATTGAATTTGATCGCGAAGATCAAGTTTCAAACATTTGTAGATCATATTTGCTCATTTTGACTACGCACTATTGTTCACTACACAATGTATTATTTTTGACATTGTCGGTTGAAGTGTGATTGTGTTAAAAACTATTCGCACTATTCCGGGACGACCGGGACGGGACCATCCGGGACGCGCACCGTCGGCGCCGGGAAAAGCTCAACGAGGAATATCGGTGGCAACCAAATGGATTTTATCCCGGATCCGGGATTCCAATACATGCACACACCGGCAGCTCCGTCATCGCCGATGAGGAAAAAAACGTCCCGGATAGTCCCGGTCGACTCGGAATAGTGCGAATAGCGTTTTAATTCCGTACATTTTTTGTTTCGTGAACGGTATGACAGGTTTCGATTGATGGGCTAGCTAGGAAAAAACAAGTGATGCAAGATCGCCCGTACAAAGCTGTTGGTAAAAGTATTTCGGTTTCAGCGGCTCAGAGTCAAGAACTCGAACAAATGAACTACGTCGTAATTCTCCTCAGTTTATAGCCAACGGAAAGCGAAGTTAGTAGGACAACAGTACCACCTGGAGAAAACACTGCGCTGGCTTTCCATGGGTTTCGAAAAAAAATTGAGTTTGCATGGGAGATGAACTTAGCTCACGTCCCTAGCCAATTGTAAAGGTCTAGAGTTGCAGCAAAGTACGATAGTATTTCGACCAACCGAATTGCCCCTCGCTTCTCCAGCAAATTCCCAGTCAGTAAACGTAGTGGAAGTTGGCAAAATTAAAACCGGAATAAATTATTGGTTTCATAATTTTGCTTCTCCGTTTTGTCTGTATGTAAGTGCAGTCAGAAATTGCTAGTAGAAGCATACTGGCCAACCTATTAAAAAAGATTCTGTCGCCAAAATAATTGAACCCAAGAAATGTGTACTCCGCCACATAAACTAGAAGCGAATGAAGGTCGTCTTATCTCAAATAACCATTCGGGAACATAAATTAGTGTCGTTCGCTACAAAGTCTGCGTGGTTACTGTTCTAAAGTTACATAACCTTGAAACGAAATACTGGAGAAATTGTTGCTTGTTTAAAAAAAATCAGATAATGATTGCAGAATAAAGTTAGAAATTGTTGCGAAAGTTCAAGTCTTCTCCATGGTGAAACCTTCATTTGAGCTCTTACTAAATTACCTCGATCTTCTATTTATGCCACCACATCAAATATCCATGTTTTAACATTTCTCTAGTAAAATTTGCATAAATTTCATAAATGTACCTGAGTTTGAATTCCCATGTCTTACCACAATCTCACCTTTCCTAATTGTAAACAGAACAATCGAGTCGCTTTCAACTCTGCAATCAATGTTGAGCCTAATAATTGAGATTTTCATTTAAAACTATCCCCAAACAGAAATAAATTGATACACGCTGTTTGAAAGGGTTTATATTGGAGATGATTTTCCCAAAATGTTAATCCTTCAACTGCCATATTGGTGGAGTTAGGGTGGTTCTTCTGATTTTCATTTTATTTAAATTTTTCAAAAACCTCTTTAGCAAAAAAAATGAAAAAACATGAAATGTTTTAAGAATTATGGGAAACCTTTCTGTTTTTCCAGAATTTTTCAACATGTATTTTATGTGAAAAAATATGTTCAAAATTTTCGAATTTTCTTTTAATCGCACTTCAATTTTGGCACCACTCTAGATTATACATCAAAAATTTATCATTTACGCTGTATTTTTTCAGATTGTTAAAAAATGTGGACGGGTATAATATCAGACTTTAAAAAAATAAACCATGAGTCTCCATCAAATTGTCATCATCCGATGGAGACGTATAGTATTTAGTTCTGAAAGCATATATCACATGTCGTTAGAACAAAATACCATGTGTTCTCATCTACAACTTGAGCTCAGGGCTTGAGTATTGACGTATTTAATAATGATAAAAGAATTTTAGTCCTTATGTTATTCACACACGCCCGCATGCCTGGGTCAATTTACCAAGCAATGACGTAGGGAATGCATTAGTGACCATGTGTGCCAGCGGACGGTTGTAATTCGTTTCTAACTTCAACATTCAATATAGTTAATATATGATTTGGATACAATAAATGTGAAAAAATGTAAAATGACTTATCAGTCATAAATAAAAACTTTAAACCGTATATTCTAACCTAAATATTTGTCAATTCATTAGTTCTAATTCATGTTTCTCTCACTGGTCCTTCGTTATGAAAATTCGTGCTTAAGCCATGAACTCAAGGTGTAGATGGAAACGCATGGTATTTAGTTCTAAGGGCATGTGATATATAATAAAAAGATCACACGCGGTGGTCTTTAAAAAAAAACTTTTTATTCCTTTAATTAAATTTACATTTAACACTATGCTATGCTAACTGAACTCGTCGCGCGATTGAAACTGAATGTATGCCCTACCTATCGAGGTTCTACTTAATGGTTCTAATTGCTGATCATGCTATATTGGCCTGGGGGTGAAGTCCACCGGGCTGGAATGCTTGCAGCGGCGTGTTCGAACGAGTTGGCAAAGTCCACCGGACTGTACTGCTGATGTCTGCACTTCTGCAGTGGCGTGGTCGAACGAGTTGGGCCGTTGGTGATTGATCAGTATGTAACTCCTCCGGGGGGTAAAAAAGCGTGACCTCACGCGTCCTGATTTGGTTGATCTCCAGGTGATGGGGTCTTGGGTTTACTTTTCCTAGTAAGTTTTGATAATATTGTGCATAATGACTTTCTGTAGAGTAAAAAAGCAAAAACAGATACTGTTATGGTTAATGCCGTAGAGATGGAGATTCCTCCTAGTAGGCTCCAATCCCAAAGTTTGTTATTGTACTGCATTAGATAGACATGGTCGATCTTCTTCCTGTTGGTTATTGTAAAGTTGTTGATTAATTTCAGTACGTCGTCCTCTGGTTGCAGTTCCATTACAAGGTTGTGCATTGCTCCATGTAAAATATTTGTTGTTATTTCCTTCGTACTCGATGTAAACGATTCGTTTCTGTAGGAAATGCTACAGTTTGAAAATGATATTAGGAAATTTCCGGTCAAATTGCGGTCATCTGGTCCACAATTGGTTTGTATTAAATCGTTCCGGGCATTATTAATAAGTATCATGCCGTCTGTAAGGAGAGAACTTTTTGTCTCCAACGATTCTTTTGTTGAGCATTTGCTCGTCTTTCCTTCTATCAAAGGTTGTATACAACTATCAGAATACTCACGAATGAAGGCGCTGCGTTGAATATACGCGGTCGGTTGGTTCGTGGAGTACAATGTTTTTCCAATTTTTAACAGATAATCTGGAAACTGTGTGATTATCTGTCCATCTTTCGTCGTTGGAATTATTCGAATGATGGATCCTTCTTCTTTTTCCAGCTGTGGGACCTTTATGATGTACAAAAGGGTTTGATCGTTGACAGCTACGCTGGGTTGCACGAGGTTTAGTGCTTCGTCCGGGAGGTCCGTCTGAATTCCCTGATCTTCTAAGATTTTCCTGATGATGAATATCTCATTCAATGAGAGTATTTTGTTGCTGGTTATTGCCAATTTGGAAAGAATAACGGCGTCTGCTATGTCCTCTAGCAGCTTGTTGATAACGTCTATTTTTATCATGGTGACGATGGTCTCCATTTCGTCCAGTATTATTCTGTTTTTTGCTTTGTTCTCGATGATTGCGTTGATACTCCTGGTAATTGAATTCAGTCGGTTATTGAGCTGTTCGTTTACCTGGTATTGTTGGTTGTTGTTGGCGATCAACTCGTTCATTGTCTTGTTGATGATCCTCAGGTCTTCTGCATCTGGGCTGCCTCCTATCCATTTCCATGCCGTTCCGAAAGATTCCAGACTTCTGCGTCCCCTGTGGTTCCTAGGCTTGATCTCTACAAAATTTGAATATAATTCTTTTATTTTGAATTTTGCTATTTCTGTTAAATGATTGTTAGTTTTTTCGTGAACAACGTTGGTTAAAAGATTAACTGTGGCTTCTATATTTGTCAAATTGATAGGATGTATAATTTTTATATTCCCTGTTTGAATTCTACATTTGCCTGTAATCAATGTTAAGAGAGGTTGCTCATTTATGTTAGCTATTTCTAATTTCTGGGCCCTAACGTCAATTATTGCGACGAGCATGAATATTTTAAACCCTATCATTATTGGAATTTGATTAATTATTGATTATTCAACTAAACTTGTACTATTAAGTGCGTAATAACGCGCTGGAAAGAGAGGAAAAGATTGGTGTTGTCTTGTCGTTCTGTCTGTCGATAGCGTCTTCTCACGTATCCATGTAACATCGATCGCAACTGTGGCCTAAAAGAAAAAGAAGATTATGATAACTTTGGTTCTAATTTTTTTTTTGTGTGCTGCAAAGAAAAATTTTTTTATTTGTTTTTTTTTTTTTGTCGTGATTCCTGGAGGAGGGTACCGGAACCTGTAACGAGAAAGAAATGAATAAGTAAAGTTGAAATTTTCATCTTCTTAAACGTTTAATTTTGCTCTTGTTACGTTTTACATTCCTCGGTATTTTAACTGTTTTGATACCATTTTCGATACATTGAGCGATTGTAAAGCGGGGGTCTAACTTTTTTCGAGTACCCTTTTTCACAAAAACGTCTTTGCCAACATCGACTACGGGTGGATCTTCCTTGTTAGCGTTGTACTTTTGCATGTTCTTTTTGGCTTTGTTTAAGTGAATTATGGCGTTATCGAAAATTTTTTGTGAAGCTTCTGCAATTTCGAGAGGGTTTACCAAATTTCTCTGGTTAAATATGATCTCGTTTGGAGTAAACGAGGTGGCAGAATGGACCGTCTCATTGTAGAGTGAAGATATTACGTTCAACATTTCTGGTGAATGTAACTCTGGGTATTTATGTTTGTTTGTGTTGAAAAGTTCTATTATTGTGCTGTGGGTTTTTTCTATTTGACCGTTGGATTCGGATGAAGATGCGAATTCTATTTGAACTCCTAAATCTGCTAGGAATCCTTTAAGTTGAATACTAGTAAAGGAGGCTTCGTGGTCACAGACTATAGTACGTGGTGTTCTGAAGTTAGCAAAATAAGTTGTAAGAGCATTTTGAATGTCTAGAGTATTTCTCGTTGCAATTGGAATTAACTGAAGGTGTTTGGAGAACGCGCAGATGAGGGATAGGTAGTTGTGGTTGTCTATCCCGAAAATATCCATATGTACTCTCTGGAATGGAGTTTTTTCTATTGGTCTGGGGGTAATTTTTATATTGTATGGTTTTCGCTCATACTTGTGTTGGAAACAGATGCGACAAGAATTGTTATACCTTTTGATTTTTTTCAACATTTTTGGAAAATAGTAAGAGCGTTTGAGTTGTTTCTCAACTTCTTGAATGCCACGGTGTGCTCTTTCATGTTCTTTTTTTACTATCGAATCTTGCCTGTGCTCGGAAGTAACATCATTTACCATATTTTGCGTTATGACGAAGTGTGAAGGGGAGTCCGAAAAATGTTCACGGTACGCTTCTTGGATTAATTGAAGTGTATCTTCTGGAGCATGAATTGCAGTTTGTTTGCCGTTGTGGTAATTTTTGAGTGTTTCAATGATTAGGTTCTTATCCAAATTGTTACTGCAAACTGTTGTGCGAGTGTGGTGAGGGAAAATGGTTTCCTGTGTTGTGGTGTTTATTCTGGCATGTTTGAAAGTAATTTGATTCTTATATGAATTGATGGGACGTTCAGTGAAATGAAGAAAGAAATCGTCTGATGTGTCAGCAGAATGGACGGTGTCTACGTCAGATTCAGCGGCATTGTTTTGTACAGATTCTCCATCAGTGTCGTTTCCGTTTTCTAAAGCGTTAACTTCCACTTTCCTACTCAAAGCATCGGCAACAACGTTCGTCTTGCCGGTTCTGTACTCGACTGTGTAGTCGTAGTTTTCGAGTTCCAGTCGCCAACGTAGGATTTTTAGATTTTTTGTAGAGGTCTTGATAAATGTTAGTGGCTTATGATCGGTAATCAGCGTGAACTTATGTGCGTATAAGTAAGGTCGGAACTTCTCGACGGCCCAAATAATCGCTAACGCTTCTTTTTCAGTCGTGGAGTAGTTGACTTCGTGTTTGTTCAGAGTTCGGGATGCAAAAGCTATTGGGTGATCTTTTCCATCATTGATTTGGGATAAAACAGCCCCTAGAGCATAATTTGAAGCGTCGGTTGTTAGTACATAAGGTTTCGAAAAGTCTGGGTGAATCAGAATTGGGTCCATTGTCAAGATTTTTTTACATTTCTCAAATGCCTGAATGTAAAGTGCGTCAGTCGTGTCCAGTTCTCTGTCTTTCTTTAAGTACTTGGTCATTGGGTATGCTAATTTGGAGTAGTCTTTAATGAATTTTCTGTAATAGCCCAGTAATCCTAGGAACTGCTTAATCTCTTTCTGAGATTTGGGTAGTTCCCATTTCTAAATTTCTTTAATTTTTTCGGGGTTTGGCTTAATGCCTTCGGCTGTGACAATGTGGCCTAAAAATTCACAATCTCGCTTCAAAAATTCGCATTTGTCGAGTTGAATTTTTAAGTTTGATTGTGCGAGCCTTTCAAGTACTTTGCCTAGATTTTCAAGATGTTCCTGGAGGTTTTTGCCGAAAATTATTATGTCATCCAGGTAGACATAACATACACTACCAATGAGGTCTCCTAAGATGGAATTCATCGCTCTTTGAAAAGTGGCGGGTGCATTTTTTAAACCAAATGGCATCCGCAAAAATTCATAGTGCCCTAAGTCTGTACTAAATGCAGTCTTCTGTCGCGATTTTTCGTCGAGTTCTATCTGGTGGAAACCAGATTTCAGGTCAAGCGTGGTGAAATAACAAGAGCGCCCTAGGTTGTCTAAAATGTCTTCTATCTGTGGGATGGGGTGTCTGTCGTCAATTGTTTTGTCATTAAGTTTTCTATAGTCTATAACTACGCGAAATTTTTTGATACCAGAAGCGTCTGTCTTTTTTGGGACGACCCAAATAGGTGCATTCCACGGAGATTCTGAATGTGTGATAATTCCGTTTTCCAGCATATCTTCTATTTGGTCCTTGACAGTTGTCTTATGAGCGTGTGGGTATCTGTACGTTTTCGTATAAATTGGAATGTCGTCGGTCGTGTTAATTTTGTGTTTAATTTTAGTCGTTGCTGTTAATTTTTCGTTATCTCTAAGAATAACTCTGTCGTGTTTTGCAAGAGTTTCTAAAGTTTTTAATTTTTCCAGTTCGGTTAAATGGTCTGTTCTAATTAATGATTCGATTGTCTCTGTCGGTATTTTGTCGGTTTGTTTAGCCTGGGTAAAGAAATTGTTTACTTCGAAATTATTGACCTTCAAAGATAGTTTTTTAACAGGTATTTCCGGGGGTACGGGGTTATTTGTTCTGACGAGAAAGGTGGTTTTATATTGTTCTGACTTGTATAATCCGGGTTCAATAAAGATATTTTTAGTTAATTTTGAAGGCTTGGTGACAATCCAGTTTCCATTTTTGTCACTTGGTAGGGTTATAAAATGGTTGAACTGTTTTGATTTACGCCTGATTGTGTACTTGTGAAACTTAATCGTTTTGTTAAGTACATTCAGGGTTGAATTATTGTAATCAAGTGTTGCATTAAATTTTGAAAGGGTTTCTGAACCTATCAATCCATGGAAAAAATTATGAAAATTTAATTCATAAACCGGAATTGCTGGTAATTCTGAGCCTAAAAGTGTAGCCATACCTCTTGACGAGATAGTCCTACTTCCACAAAAATTTTTGGTGATAGTTGGTTTAATTTTCTTAGGATTCTTAAGAATCCCTGGTCGAAGAATGTTTTTGTTTGCGCCGGAATCGATCAAAATGTTCAGAGTAATGTTTTCATTCGTGTCAACAATTTTTAAGTATGGTAGGAAGTCGTGTTGTTTTACGGATCCGTGTCTGGCGTCGTCATCGTGCAAAAATTTGCTTCTACATCGCTAGAGTCGTCGTCGGAATCAATTTCTTGATTGTTGACGAGCTTCCGATTTAACGTCAGTCTGCTTTTAAGGGATGGGTCGACCTCCATTTGGTCCGCTTTTTGTTTATTCTCGACATTGCTGTTGTTGCCATAGTTTTGAGTTCCTTTTTGATTGGTGTGATTTTGGGTTCCTTTTTGGTAGCGGCCATCCGATTGCGTTTTTTCCTTTAGTGTTTGCCTACTATGTCCTGCCTGAGAAAACAACTGTGATGATATTTTTTCGGCAGAAGTGAATTTGCAAAGAAATGCGTAAGCATTTTCTATATTCTCAGGTTTTGCTGCCTGAGCATATCCAAAGTACGGGTGTCTAAGCCCCGAAATGAATGCGGCTAGTGCGTCTTCGTCGATGAATTTGCAGATCACTGCCCAGTTGTTGCAGTAGTCCGGGTTTTGTTTAGCGATCGTTTTGATGTTTTGCACTATTTCTTTGGTTCGTCTAAAATATTTGTGGATGTTCATATCCTCATTTTGTTTGTTGGACCAAAGTTGAGCTTTGTATGTTGCCAGCTCTTGCCGATCGCCGAATGAATCTAATAAGATGATTTTTACATCATCGAAATTAAGCGGATTACCCGCGAGGCAAACCGCGTCTTTTGCGATGCCTGTGATTTTATTGAGCACCGCTTGCTCATAAATTTGAAATGTTTGGTCGTTCACGAGGTTTTTGAAAACGTTTAGGGTATTTTCCGTAGAGGTAATCCAAGATTGGAGTTGTTTGCGGTTGCCATCGAAAGTGGGAATTCCTTTAATCGGATCAGGAATTCTAAAAATGTCACCTGCCAACTGGGTTTGTGGTGCGGTGTTGCTTCTTGAGGAGCCAGGGGGGCTTGCCATATTCTGTAGCACTGTATCGTGCGCTTGCTGTTTCGATGTTATTTGTTGAATCGTCACATTTAAACTTGTAACTTGATCTACTAACTGCGCGAGCACTTGTTCTGCTGTTGGCGCTTGCTGCTGCTGTTGTTCGTTGAGGGACATTTCTTCTAAATTGATGTCGAGATTTGCAATTGGTATGTGCGCTAAATCTCCTGAATCGTTTGAACACTCACTATTGCTATCACTGTGTTCGTCGTCGCTTTTGGGTGTGCGTATCGCGAACAGGATTTCTTGCAATTGGCTCATAGGGTTTTGAAAAAAAATTCAAAAGAAAAGGGTTTCCAACTTGTCGTCTATCTGGTAGTGCGTCAAGTCGGGACAGAGAAATCGTCTATCTGGTAGTGCGATTTTCTGTAGAGGTATTGCGTCTATCTGGTAGTGCGCGAAACCTCCTCGTAAATAACACTGCACTTAGTTAAAAGGTCGGATAAGCCGAAAAGACACCACAAATTGTCGCCTATCTGGTAGTACGTCAACGGGACAGAAAACTCGTCTATCTGGTAGTGCGAATTTTCTGTAGGAGTTTGCAAAATCTCCTTGCTAAAGACTCACTGATCACTTAAAAAAAAGGTTTGTGTTACTCACGGTTTTGCTGTCGTGTCCTGTGTAGGCCGGGCTGACGATGCTGGTTACTCCAGGTGTTGCTTGCGGGGGGATCCTCAACTCTGTGGCGATGAAATCATCTACGTGCCACCGATGCTTTGTTCTCTTCGTATGAACGCGGCGGAATCACTGTAACTACGTTTTCGTGTTCGTAATTTTTCCACTTAATCACAAGCAATCACTCAGCCGACTCCGGACGGCTGCGCCAATAAAAAGATCACACGCGGTGGTCTTTAAAAAAAAACTTTTTATTCCTTTAATTAAATTTACATTTAACACTATGCTATGCTAACTGAACTCGTCGCGCGATTGAAACTGAATGTATGCCCTACCTATCGAGGTTCTACTTAATGGTTCTAATTGCTGATCATGCTATATTGGCCTGGGGGTGAAGTCCACCGGGCTGGAATGCTTGCAGCGGCGTGTTCGAACGAGTTGGCAAAGTCCACCGGACTGTACTGCTGATGTCTGCACTTCTGCAGTGGCGTGGTCGAACGAGTTGGGCCGTTGGTGATTGATCAGTATGTAACTATATGATGTTAGAACTAAACACCATGCGTCTCCATCGGATGATGGCAATTGTATGGATACGCATGGTTTTATTTTTTTAAAGTCTGATATTATATCCGTCCACATTTTTTTAAAAATCTGAAAAAATACAGTGCCATATACTCATAAATGATTTATTTTTGATGAAAAATCTAGAATGGTACCAAAATTGTAAGAGCGATTAAAAAAAATTCGAAAATTTTGAACATATTTTTTCCCATAAAATACATTTTGAAAAATTCTGAAAAGAATCAGAAATGTTTCCCATAATTCCTAAAATATTCCTGATTTTTTTTTCAATTTTTTGCTGAAGAGGTTTTTGAAAAATTTAAATAAAATGAAAATCAGAAGAACCACCCTAACTCCACCAATACGGTAGTTCTAGAACGAGCGTAAAATTATTGAAATCGGTTGATTCATATCCGAGAAAACTGAGCCGTAATGAGATTGGTCGTTTACGTCACTTATACCATTTTATCTCCAGAACCAGAAGTAATAGCCCTTTGAACTCGATCAATGACCCAATATCAGCTTTTAAACGAGCCTGGAATCATTGTTAAAATCGGAGAAGCCATCTCAATTGAGCGGTAAAAGCAACGGGGCGGTTTATTCATAAAAGTTTCTATAAATTAATTGGATTATACATTACTACAAAACATGTCGATTTACTACATTTTTCCGTACGGGCCATTGCTTTGCAAATTATTTTACAGCACAAAAGCTTTTTCAAACACCAAACTATGTTGTCATTTGTTGTTCGCTTTTAAAATAATATGAAGAATGTTTCATTATGCAGCAAACTGTTCGTTTGTTGTGGTTTGCATTATACTGCGACTGATGAATTCTGACCTAAGTATAGTGATCAAACACATATTCATTATGTTACTAGATACAGTTAGTTACTAGAATCCGGCTTATTTATTTCATTTAGTATGGCACTCATTCTAGTTTCATCGCTTCTCTTTGTTTGTATACCGAGCTGTGAACGTACCCCGATGAGCACTCAGAGCATTAAACACAATTCTCTCGTCGGATCAAAAACGTCTCTCAGAAATTTCCTCCTCATATATCAGCAGTTTGGTAAGCGTTTTACCTTAACCGGAAGGGCCATGGAAGCTGTATCGGTTTGTGTACTCTTGCCATAAACATCATCACCACTCAAATTAGTACGATATGAGCGCGGTTCGCATTGACACATGCCTGCGGTTGCAAGCTGCTTACGAGCGATGCTTCAGTTTATGCTCGCAGGAAGGCTCGTGGCTATGCTCTAGGCTAAGGCTCTTACGTGCGGTCCCGGTTGAAGTATTATGGGCGCGCAGAGAGAAATTTATCAGTAGAACATCTAATTAGGACCAAATAACATCGTGTTCACTGCTTCTCCTGTCGTCGTAGCCGGAAATTTTTATATCGCCGCTGACACATTACTTAGACACCGCATAAACGATTGCCGGCTCAAAATGTAACGTAATTTCTGTTTGCACTCGTTGCCCGAAATCGTAAACCGACCACAAGACTACGCACTCACTAAAGATTACGTTTTACAACCGAGGGGCCGAAAGTAAGGTTCAAACAGCAGAGGGAAAGCAAAATTTTGATTAAATTTTGATGACTAACACGAACGGACGACAAGCATAAACCAAGACGAATCGTAAAATCCTGGCAAAACTTGCCAAAAGTAGTACATCTCGAGTATGGTTGGGATTTGATGAGGAGAAATTTGAACACGTAGGTCATGGCTCGCACAGTCCTACGCTACAACAAATGGCCACCGAGGGGCAACAGCTGAGAAAGTGTTTCAAGTTGAAATTTTAAACAGCACTATCAAATTACGTGACGTTCGCTCCTTTCGTCAGGTGAGTAGGTGGTTATCCAGAGGCAAAAGTAGAACACAATGGATGCATGTATTCGAGAATTTCGACAGAGTTGATGAATGTTATTCAGTATCCATGCTTTTCGGGGGGAATTACATGTCAAACATCGAAACGATAGTCAATCGAATTCTGTTGTTGTCAGGATTGAATTGAAATCCTAATTTGATTTCAGTTTACGATTGAATGTGTACGAATGGTAATAGTAAAACGTTAACATGGCGGCCAACGACACTTTTGCGATTCACCAGTCCAGGGGATCTTTCTTCAATTCCTTTGTCTAATTTTGTTAACTGACGGCAAGCCACTTCCGAGTTGATGCTTTAATTCGCGAATAATAACTCAAAATGAACGGAACGTTCTTGATTCCACCAAACAGAGAGTAGTGATTTGATAAATACGGGCTTTTGGTGTGATTTGTGTTGGCTCCACTGTTTTGTTCAAGAGTCTGTTTTCGCTCCACTTTATGGTAAACGATCCATTTTTCATAACTATTTTCTTTAAAACGAATAGTTTTTGTTACGTTTTAGAAATTAATAGCAGATATTGTTGCGTTCAGTGTGAACCGTAACCTTAACCATCTGAACGTTTGAGCCCTAAACTTGGTACTATTCTACACAGCAACAGTTTAATAAAAAATTAGAAGATTTAAAAGTTCTCTTATTATTTGACCAATTTAAATAATTAGTATGATTTACTGTGAACTTTGATAGCTCGAAAATATTCCACAGTACTTGAAAGTTGATAGTTCATCAGTACATGTGTTTTTATTTTCGTAGGAAATTCAGCGTGGAAGAAAACCTTCTAAAACCGCAAAACAATCCGACATTTGTAGAAAAATTTTTTAATGGAAAACCGACACAAGGTCCGAACAATGGCGCATTCTTTTACATATCTAGCACCACTGCTACTAGTTTTTTCTAAATAAATGCGTTTATTTCATAGGTAATATACGTAAGTTTTTCTTCGCCTTGGCATCCACAATACATAGTACTTTAAACCTAACACATTTCGAATATCATATTAGTATGTTGGTATTCATTAGGTAATCTAAACTCTGTTTTTATCAATCGATTTGCTATTATAAATTACATTAAATAAAATACATTTATTTTATGCATGACCTTATAACTATTTCAGGTTTGTTTGTATCAGTTCATCACTTTTATTCAGTATCATATAGTTGACTATTGGTTGAACTCATGGAAGAGAAAACAGTCTAACATAAAATAAAATTTAAATAGGAACTCCAATGAACTTAATGAAATGATAGAGAAGTTTCGTGTCAGGAAGATCACGACAAGCAAGAATGTCGCGAACTGGGACATTGGATAGTCTACCTTGAGTACGCAAGGAATTTATTAGTTGAGATCTCACATCACGATACTTCACGCATGTTCAAACAACATGGTCAATATAGCGATAACCTTCGCCACAAGCACAATGATTATTCTCGGAAAGTCCAATTCGAAGGAGATGTGTATCTAACGTGTAGTGATTGGACATGAGTCTGGACATCACACGAATGAAGTCCCTACTTACATCCAGTCCCCTGACCTATGCCTTTGTCGATATTTTAGGAATAATTGAGTGCATCCACCGACTCAGATCGTCTTTATCCCAAAAGGCTTGCCAGCTGGCAAATGTTCTTTGCCGAGACGCGCTATAGAATTCGTTGAAAGCAATCGGTCTCTTATAAATTTCACCCTCAATAGCACCACGTTTGGCTAAAATATCGGCTCTTTCATTGCCCGGAATGGAGCAATGAGCCGGGAACCTAACAGTTTCATTTTGCCCGAGAAAAACGGTTCATTTTTGCCAGCAGCGTTTGAGCGAATGGCTTCGATTGCACTCAGACTATCTGTGAAGAGAAAATAATGACTGGGAGATAATGTGACGATTACACTCAAACTATAATGAACTGCTGCTAACTTTGCTATATAAACAGATGCAGGTTCTTGAAGCCTAAATGAAACCGAAACATTATTGTTGAACATATCAAACCCAGTAGTCTCTTCAATTCGTGATCCGTTCGTGTAAAATATTTTCTCAGAATCAATATGCCTAAACTTACTTGTAAATATTTATGGGATTTCCATCGAGCGTAGGTGTTCCGGGATTCCACGCACTTCACGCTGCGTAGATGTGTCGAAAAATAGAGTTGAGTCAGGGACATTTAGGAGGGTGTCACGGATAGAAATATATCTTGAAGGGTTGATTTCCTGTGACATATGTTTAAAATATACTGTGAAAGACCTCCCGCCAGAACTTCAAGACTCATTGTATGTGTCGAACGCATGTAGCGCATGAATTTGCTCAAGTTTGGTAATATGCGAGTTGGCAGCGGAACGAAAGCAAACGCATCCATATTCCATCACTGAAAGTATCGTTGTCTGATACAATTTTATTAGATCTTCCGGATGAGCACCCCACCAAGATCCTGTTATTGTTCGAAGAAAATTTACTCTTTGTTGGCATTTTGTTATCTGATACCTAATGTGTCCTCCCCACGTGCATTTGGAATCAACCCACACCCCGAGGTATTTGAAAGTCAAAACCTGTTGGATCATTCTTCCCATCATATGAAGCTGAAGCTGCGCGGGATCATGCTTTCTTGAAAAGACGACCAGCTCTGTTTTCTCCGCAGAGAATTCGATATCCAGATGAACAGCTCAAACGGACAAGTTATCTAAGGTATCTTGCAATAGTTTCTACAGATCAATAGCTTTGGGTACAGTAACTGAATCCACGCCATCATCTGCCAATTGTCTTAGTGTGCATGGGGTTACTAGACAGCTGTCAATGTCATTCATGTGAAAATTATTGAGGAGAGGACTGAGGCATGAGCCTTGTGGGAGACCCATATAGCTTATTCTGAATGTTGCCAAATCGCCATGTGAAAAATGCATGCGTTTCTCTGACAAAAAGTTGTGCAAATAATTGTTTATAACCACTGGGAGTCCATGTTGGTGGAGCTTGTCTGAAAGAACATCAATGGAAACTGAATCAAATGCTCCTTTAATGTCTAAAAATACAGATGTCATTTGTTGCTTTTGAGCGATGGTAATTTGGATATCAGACGAAATTAATGCAAGGCAATCATTCGTCTCTTTATTTCTACGGAAGCCAAACTGAGTATCTGACTACAAACCGTTCGTCTCGACCCAAGTGTCGAGACGTCGAAGAATAATTTTTTCGAACAATTTTCTGATGCAGGACAATATTGCAATAGGTCTATATGAGTTGTGATTCGAAGAATGTTTTCCCGGTTTTGAATGGCGATAACTATCACTTGCCTTGCCTTGCCTCAATATTTTGCTCAAGAAACTTGTTCAACAATTCCAACAATTGTCTTTTTGCAAGGTCGGGCAGATTCTTCAACAAGTTGAATTTAATACTGTCCAACCCAGGAGCGTTATTGTTACAAGACATGAGTACTACGGAAAATTCCATAATTGAAAAGGGGCTATCAATGGTATCATTATTTGGAGAAGATAATAATGCTATGCGTAGGAACAGAATCAGGACAAACTTTCCTCGCCAAATCAAATATCCATCGAGTATTCCTCACTCTCATTTCCTACGTTACGATTCCTCATTCGTCTGGCCGTATTCCAAAGAGTGCTCATTGAGGTTTCTCTTGACAAACCTTCGACAAAATGTCTCCAATAGCTACATTTCTTGGCCTGAAGTATGCTCTTGTACTTGGTTTCTAAAATCAAGAATTTTTCAAAATTTTGAGGAGTTTCTCCTCCTTGTTTTAAGAACGTCTTGAAAGCATTTTGTTTCGCGTGTTTAGCATGTAAGCACTCTTTGTCCGACCAAAGGGTTGGAGGGCTACTGTTAGACGATGGACCAAGAAATCGTTTGGTTTGTGCTTGCTCTGCGGCCTCCAGAATAGAACAAACGATGAAGTCATATTCTATATAGATGGATTCGTGAAACAAAATTTCACGGATTAATTCTTTCTACTCCATTTCCAAAACAATAATCATGAATCACGGCTAGATTTTTGTGTGTGCATACCTTAGTTGAATCCAAGTATAAGTAAATTGATTTGAAATTGATTCCTAATTTCAGTGTTTCTTCTACCAGAAACTGGTAACTAGTAATTGATTTGTCAATTAACAAAATCTTCAAATTACAAGGAATTAGTCAAACTGGAACTCATTATATTCATCAACTAACATAAACCACAAATAATAATAATAATAACGTTTTAAACATAATCATGTAACTCCGAAACCGAAAGTCGGATTCAGAATACATTCATTGAGCCATAAGAACTTCCATTTGAATCTAAGCTAGTGAAAGTCGGTTGAGTGTTCACTATAATATCGAAGTGTGTTGAATTTTAGTGTTCTTAACCTCTAACCGGCTCACCGGGTTTTCTATATTTAACACTCATCTCCTGGAACCGGATCCAGGCAAAAATTTGAAGGTTTGTAAGGGAAAATAAGACTTTTAATTTGCAACTGAGTTTAGAAATGAGCTCCGTATTAAAATGTTTGACAACTATTTACTGTACTTCCTGTACCGAAAACCTTGGACGGGAGCAGCCAAAATCGTTTAATTTGGTCCTCAACTAATAAGATTTACTAAATGAAATAGATTTTATCATAGTTCCGCAAAGTTTTCACGCTCTTTGCATTGTCATTTTGTATGACGGTTTGAAATTTTTAACACTCATCACGATAAATGCCGGAAATTGGATCCTGATAAAATTTGGCAGCCACCTATGGAACTATAAAACCTGTTGTTTAAATTTATGTTTATGAAAATCATTTTTGCAATCTCCGATCAATCCCTCAGAAAGAGTTCCATTTCATAATTTTCGAACACTATTTCCAGTTCTTAAAGAACCGGAATAAATGAAGTTAGTATGTGGTAATCTATATACATATATATATATATATATATATATATATATATATATATATATATATATATATATATATATATATATATATATATATATATATATATATATATATATATATATATATATATATATATATATATATAATAATAGCTGAAAAAGTGTGTGTAGCTAATGTTCTTTGGTATGCGCGGACCGATCTACAAATTTTTTTGTTCGAAAAGTGACATTTATGCGGAGGTTTTAGGCTATAGTATATAAGGAAAGTCCTTCAGGAAAGTAGAAAAAACTAGAAAGTTGGCTCGTTTATGGAGTTCTGGAATGCTAGCTAACTGTAGAGCAAAATATGAATACTAGATTATTAATAAAATCGTTTGGAGCAAACGAGCTGCCAAAATTTCACTGAGCCTACTTGATTCACGTGTTTCTTTATTTCGAATCACATGTTCAATTAAGTAAGGGCGCCAAATGAACAGCATGCAGGTTTCCATTTTCCGATATATAAATTTGAATTCAATGTCGTGAAGTCAAATTATAGAACGAATATAAGCAAAGAAAGTGATTAACGTTTTTATAATTCGTTGCTTTCCTGAAACTCCTGAAATGTGAATCGTATCTTCACGATAGTTATAATTATTGCTGTCACAATGCACTGAGACAACAGGATTGAAGTGTGCTGGCACTTCAAATTAACACCTCTTACTCAAACACCAAAACTGTATCAGAGTTATTCGAAATTTCAAATTATTTGCATTTTAGTGGCTATGAACAGTTTCGTCCAATGTACTCGAACCAACCCGTTTGCATCCTATTATTGAATTTCATCGATGGAACCGAGATTTGGGAACTCATCGACATGTTTTACCTATTCGAATGATTCACTCTCTTGCTCATAAACTGTCAAACTGATTTTGGTTGTATTTTGCTTGGATCATTTGGGACTGCAGGAAAAATCTGCTTTAAAGTGCGAGGTGTACGTGTATTCTGGGGAAAAATGTTGAGATCGAATCAAAAACAATTGTCAGATGATTCGTTTTTACGGAACATTCTACCATTTGACTTTACTGATCGCGAGCAATCATGAGGGTCGATCGATTATTCTGACTTAAGAGTATTCGGAATAATTTCTATCCAAAGATAATTTTTGAGCTGTGAGAAGTTCACCGGGACAGCTCCTGGTGCAGAAATAAGAGGAACAAGTACAGAAGGTAAGTTCAGGAAAAAATAAAGAAGGTACAGGAACAAGTGCAGAAAGTACAAAACCAAGTACAGAAATGAGGGAAACAAGTACAGGAGGTACTGGCACAATTGCAGAGAGTGCAGAAAAAGGTACAGAATGTGCAGATGGTACAAATATAAGTACAGAACCAAATACAGAAAATACTGGAACAGGTATAGAAAGTACAGAAACAAATTCTGAAAGAAGCACAGGAAGTACAGGAAAAAACACACAAGTTACAGAAACAAGCACACAAAGTACAAAATAAAGTGCAGATAATAAAGTAACAAGTACAGAAAAAAGTTTAAAGTTCAAAAGTTAATCGCAAACGTTGTCGAGGCAACAATTTTGAATGGCAAATTAGAAGAAGAAAAAGTATTTATTCAACGCATTCCAATTATGCCCACTGATATGACATTTCAATATTAACGTCATTTTCTAATCAGTTTAACTTTTGTGTTACCGTCAATCATCGTTAGGGGTTTTAGCGTGGGCAGTCGTTATCAGTCTGTAGCATGAATTTAGAGTTTTTTTTTGTCGTTAATACGACTTACTTTACTATGGGGTGCCTTTTCAAAATTTACCCTCTGAGAGAGTGATAAGTTTTTGATCATGAATATCTCTTGTTGTATCTAACGAATCAACATAATTTTTGCTACACGCCATCGAAAATATGATCACAATTTTATGGTAAAATTATCAGTTGTGTGACATAATCTCAAATAATTCAAAATTGAACTTTTCTGAAATGTTTGGTACAAACGAGTATCAAAAGGGATAATCCATAAGGCGCGTTTGCCTTGCTCGTATTTTTGAAGCTCATAGCTCAGTGATCTGTGAAAGGATTTATATAATCTAACTACCAATAGAATCGAAATTTTTCAACTTAAACGTGTATAGCAAAAGCATTGAAATATTTCAATAGTACACTATTGAAAAACCTGTCTCATTTGACCCATGTCAACTCCAACCAATCAGAACGCGTTCTGAGGAAGAGAACAAAATATCTGCTGCTGGACAACAAATCGTTCGAGAAAAATGTTCCGAAAAGTTGTGAATATCGTAGTGAGTTCCTCAATTTGGTCCTTCTGAATGCTAGAAACGAATCCCTACAGCATATTAATAGTTTCTTTCAATAAATTATGCAACTCCGAAATGAAATAATCGACATTAAAATTTTGTATGCGGCTGTTTTTATAGCCGTTAGGACCGCCCATTAGTGAAAAAGCTACAAACGAAATCAGGTAAAAAAAAGCCTCTCAACAAAAATTGGATCAGTTTGGATTCTATCGCCACTGCGAGCAGATGTATTTTGTGTCGTTTGCAAAGCTAATTTCGCTTCCGACAAGAGCGATTACGTCACAGCTGCCAGTCATTTACATTGGTGAAAAAGCAACGGTGGAGAGCATTACACAAAATCAGCCGTTCTAAGGGCTCTAAAAGTTTTCCAAAGAATTATTAGGACTTGTTGTTCACAAATCGTAAGGAAATATCCTCAGTTTAGTGCAAATTTAGAACAGTTTGGTTAGATTTTTGCACTTTTCGCTGTGTGAAATTCACAGTAATCGAGATCACGTGAAGCCTTCTTTGTTTTTGCGTAAAATGTGGAAAAGGGAAATGCTTGCATAATTCATACAATTGATCAACTAATTGATATTCGGAAGTGTTAAGGAACATGTCAGTTGTTTTCGTATTCACGACATCCAGTTATGTCTCTGACATTACCCACCCGCCTTTTTCAGATGGTAAATTGTACGCTGCCTGTTCGCGTTTCGGCAAACAATCGATTTTATATATTTTGTCCTGTTGTCCGCGATATAAAAAGATTGGGGCCACTATCATAGACCATTATAATGATATTTTTCTTAAATTATAATAAAAATTTATCAGTAGTTTTGATTTTCCACATCTAATCTAATATTATTGCGCTACAAAGTGTGCAAGAGTCCGCTAGTTTCTGTATAAAATGTTCAAAACGACGAATGTGACAATGAGAGATTCTCTTTGTTTACTTTCTCTTTCGATTATAGCGTAATATTCCTGCTTTTTTCGGTAATTTCTTCAGTGCAGATTCAAAGATGATAACTTTAATTATTATTATCGGTAAATAATTGGAGTGAAGGATTGCTAAGAGTACCATAATAATCGAAAGAGAAAGTAAACAAAGAGAATGTCTCATTGTAACATTCGTCGTTTTGAGCATTTCATACAGATTTAGGGTTTTTTGTGCTGTAGGTGCATATTACCGATTTTATCATATCTTTACGTTTCGTCTTAGACTCGTCAGTGCAAAGCAGTTCAAATTGAACTGCTGGATGCATAACTCGGCAGTTCAATTTGAACTGCTCTGCACTGACGAGTTAAAGCCGAAACGTAAAGAAATGATGAAGTTAGTATATTTTACAATACGATTTTGCAGACATTTTGTGTCCAATTTCTAGAATTCATATCATTTGCACGCTCACTTATGAAAAAAATCTATTCAAATCAAAAATTCTACAACAATCTGCGAGTAATTCCGGAACCAGGAATAAATTTTTAAATTCAGGAATTTTTGATACGATTCCAGGACCTTTCATTTGAATCTAAGTTTTCTGATAATCGATTCATTCATTTCCGAGAAATGTAAGGGCCCATAGAAAACTGTAACTCCGGATCCGGATATCGGATTCAGATAAAATTAAGGGATACTTTTTTTGCATAAGAATGTCTCTAAATGTCTCAAACATTTATGAAACGTCGAGTTTGGTGTAGCCTCAAAAAGTTGAATAAAAAAAAACAAATATTACCAAGTTCCAGAGATGACTTAAAAAATATTGTACGAGATAACAGTAGATTTGTACGTTTCGTGAACTTCTAAAAAAACAAGAAACTTCTATAAAACAAGAAACAACTTTAAAAATTCGCATTAAAGAACGCATAACTAAGCTTTCAAAGCATAAGAAAGACACATAAAAACCGTTTTGCTCAAAAGAAAGTTTTTAGAGCGACTTTTAACTTTTCTATATACTGCCCATACTCGTATATCAGTCCCATATGAATTTTGGCCATTTTTGAGTTACACCGGCGGATAAGGTCTATTTTTACCCTACTTTCAGAAATTGCAAAAATAATCTGGGGTTAGTTCAGTAAAGTGTGGAAAAAATATCACGTCGGGTTTGTCCCATATGTAAAGTACTCGCATATCAGTCCCACGCATTAAAAAGCATATTTTAGTACCCAAAAAACGTACGTGTTGTATAATTTTTTTTCAGGCTGCTGAGCCAGTATTTAGCACTGGCAGAGCATGCTTAAATTCCGCTAATGTAATGCCATTTTTGTTTTTAGCACTGCACATGTGTAGTGGAGCACCGACTGTACTCGCTCCATCTTGGGTGTAATCAAGGTATCATTTCTATCCTACACCGGTGTAGTAAAGCAAAGTCTTGGCATTACATTCCTTTTGTGGAATTTGGCCTTTCTGTTTCAACAGACTTCGCAGCCGATTCTTAGTGTACAGAATCATTGCATGGCTAGTACTATGGATCCGGTGTAGTGCCACCGTTGAAAACGAAAACGTTATAAGATAAACTGTCTTTGAATTGATCTTTGGATACAGGAAATGTTTGTTTGCTAAAAAAGAGTGTATCATAGTATGGAGTTTACATAAAGTAGGTAACTAAAACAAAAAGAAGCCATGTGAATCGAAACTCCATGTATTCACAGATTTAAGTACGCTTAACAGGTAAGTATACCCAAAAAAACTTTTTGCCCTTCTTTGATTAACAGTAGAATTACAGTACTACTACAGTGTACTGGTTAACACTGAGCTTTAATTGAAAATAATCAGTTGATTGCATGTCCAATACATCGACTTTTTTCTTCGCTTTCTATACAGTTTTTACAAATTCTGGGTATGTTACTGGCTGATTCTGACGCATCGCCTTCTCCACAGCAGCATGGAAGGAATCGGCTGCCATAAATGTATGACCTGGGTCAAAATATTTTAGTTTTATCTCTTTCATCTGAATTGACGGTGAGTTGATCAGCTACACCAGTTGAAGAAACAGTCCCCAGTTTTTGTTTTGTGCCGCGCAATTATCAACCCAAAAAGTAATCCTGTTCATTTCAGTGCATAATTACTCGATAAAAACAACTGAAAATGTCATTGGCTGTCCTGCCCGTAACAGCTTCATTCCACAAGCATGCGATAACTGTATTCGATTTTGCATAATCTCCGACAGGTTTCATTAAACGTCAAAAGACGTTGGGAGAAAACTACAGTCTTAAACCCTTCAAGACGGGGCAGTTGGATGGCCTACAAAAACAAATACCAGATTAATTTATCTCAAACAATGTAACTATATTTATGTGCTCAAAATGTATCCTATATTCGAACACCTTCGCTACAATGAAATTTACAGAATCAGTGAAATGTGTTGGCTGAAACCATAGAATGAAAACTAGTGCATATTATTGATATCATAATACTGAAATAGTCGAAGAAATTTACAGAATTGTGTAATACCCATTTGAATGCGGTGAATCAAAGTATGATCTCACTATTTTACTATTAATATTAATGTATTCGCCTTTTGCAGATCCACTTTTGCTAGTACTATTTCGTTCGATTTAATTTCTTGACCATCTGCGCGATATGCGTCTCTTGACTGCTTAGCAAGCTTCAAGTGTTTTTCGTACTTTTCGCAGACAGAACAACCATGACTTGAATCAGTATCTTTATGGTTTGATCGATTTTTATGTTGCTTAGCTATGGTGCACTTTTCACATTCTTCTTGACCAAGCTTGACAAGTGAAATGTTAAGTTCCTTGATAATTCTAGAGAAGAACGTGTAGCTAACTGTCAACATAGGGTGAATTTCTTGGTAATGATTGTGCATTTCTTTCATGATGATATCTGAGGGTAGGTAAAGTCTATTTGGAGCATGCTCACGCCGATAATGTGAAACTGTGGGGTTGTACAATATAATGTGCGCTTTTACAGGATCCTTCTTCGCAACACTTGTGCCATACTTTCCTCGTTGCTTCTGCATGGCTACTCCTTCCACATCATAATGTAGACATCGATATATTATATTTCTGTTGAAACATATTTTTCAAATTTTGTTATGAATTTATTCAATTGTTTTACCCGCAATGCTTCCCGTATCCAATGGTGTTAAGAAAAAATTCTCGGCAAACTTGCACGACGGTTTTGTCGGGTGATTCAAGGGAGAAGCGATAAGTATATAATTTACGAGGATCGTTTAATTTATGATGATAACTGTTTCTCGTTCTCATAGGTTTACTCTTTCGCGAATAAAAGCCACTTGACCATTTTGGTCCATATTCCAGAATGCTTGATGAATATTGATTTGATCGTTTTTCGATATCCCATTAGTACAATTTTTCCGACAGTTACAATGCATAAAATTAGGGGGATGTAAAATGCGGCGCTTCTTTGCAGAAACCAGCTTACGATATTCCATTTTGGATATTTTGCGTTTCGATCGCAACTCCTCGCAAAAATAGCTTCCTTCAGAATCAAACGTTTCAGCTCTTTTGCCATCACTTTGACCAAAACCTACAAAATCACTGTTTGAGCTGTCTTCTGTGGAAGTGTCTCCACCATACAATTTAATTGCATCAAGAGCTGACATGATATAATAAACTTAAATAAATCGAATGATTAAAACATTAAACTTGAAATTTTGCCACGTGCGAAAAAAGCATAGCATGCTAAGATGGGACTGGTATGCGAGTATCTTTTTGTTCTTCAACAAAAGTACTCGCAAATGGGTCCCATCTTGTTGCGTAACAGATTTTACATAAACGAATGACAAAATATGCAATATTTCATTCCAGATGAAAAGTTTATAATGTAATCCATGTATGTGATTCAAAAGTACAACGGATTAATCAACACAGTGGCGGAAAAAAGCGAATTATTTCCGAAATATTTATTCATCTTTTTCTCAACTTGTCGATTTTCAATATGGGACTGATATGCAAGTATGGGCAGTATAAGGAAGGCCTAAATTTTTATGCCTCGCTCCATCTGAATGCTCAATAATCGCGTTAAAACATCCAAACTCATCTATTCATTGCATGTGACCGAATTGACCAGGCAGCATATAAGGATTAGGAAAAACATATACTGAATTGAATCAACTTAGGACATTGGCATTTAATTGACACTCGTTGCATACGCTCTGATCAACGAATTCATTTGAAAACTAAATGCAAGGAAAATCTGTTTGCTTTGATGTTACCGCTTGTACAGACACAGTCAATTAATTGACTCGTTCAATAGTTTGCTGATTTGACAAATTCACGCTTACGATCACCAATATTCAATATTCAACTTATAGCATTACGCACAATGCATCTACTGATAAACGAAATCAGAACTTTGTCTCTACAACAGGATTTAGACCATTCATACGTCATTAGTGTCATTTTCGCTTGATGCCAAACCTAGCCCAGTTTTCACACTAATTGCTGTCAACCCATTTATTTGAAGCCAGTTTCGAATCTAGTTTGCTCAGATGTGAATTTTTATTATTTTCAACTTAGCAGACCACTGAACTGGAAAAATGTGTTCACTATTTTTCGAAAAAGTAGCAAATCTTTGCACATGCTTCCTTAAGAGCAAGCTATTGAATTGCATATTTTTTCACACGCCATCCTGTAAATCCGAAACCGGAGATCCGATGCATATGAAATACAAAAAAATATAGAGCTGATTCGAATTTTACCCTTACGATATGACTATTTTCGGAACGGATTTGATAAGTACATGCCGAAAATCGATGTTTTGAGTCGTTCTGAAATCCAAGACGGCGGCTTGCGTTATATCGGTATTACTTGGAAACCCACATTCTAAGAGTTTTAAGGAATATCAACTACCCGAAAGTCGCCACGCCACACCTCACAATCTCGGTAACGACTAGAAAATATCGTAGCCCTTAAAAAAAACATTATAGCTGCATTATTTAAAGCCACCTAGTAGAATGAAATCGCTTGCCTTTGTGCTTTTTAATCACATCTTCCGTAAGTCGGAGGATTATTTTCGATTTTCTAAATTGAGCTGATTTCTGGTATTCGCAATATCACTGTCATAAATTTATTTTGTCATATTCAATAACACCAACAACACAGCTTGATTCAGCTACGAAAGCTGTGTAGATTGGCACGCACCGATAATAACATTCGCTCGACATTTCCCGGATATTCGGAAATGTTTTTGCTGTCAGTGACAGACGCCTTTTAATGTCAACCGAAAATTATCCGGTTGTCTTAAAAATAGCACGTTTCGCACATATACCAAGAGATATACTACACTCAACCCGCGCGGCTTGAAATAAAATTAAAAAAGTCACATGTCCCTGAAAATTGGAAAATGCGTGTGTCTATTTATAGCCTTTACCCGTTCACTAAGTGCTCCTGTGAGCTAACAGAAAGGGCTCATTATAGCGTTACCAAAGCAGATGGTTGGTTATGCGTGGGTTAAACTTTTGTAGCTATCTGAAAATCAGGTTTCCAGAGTGGAAAAGTTATTTCCGAACAAATTGAGACCTTGTAGCGTGACCCGAAATTCGTACTTCAACTCGAATTGTGTACATGTTCGATAATTTGCCGAAAAGATGCATACCAAGCAGGGAACAATTTGCGGTAACTTTTGTTTCTAAGTGCTGTTGTAGCAATCACGTGGTTTCAATTAAAAAGTTTGCTTCCGTCACTTCGATATGGTTGCCTAGCTTATCGATTAAGCTTTCTTTCCCTACCTAAAGTTGGAAGAAGGAACATCGGGCGGCAATTTAGAATGCGCCGCTTGCGTAGATGCCGATTGCCTATTCTCTCCAATTCTGTCTCTCTTTGCTGTATCGTGACCTTTGGACTCGCGAAGCGACGATGCGACTTACTTTTCATGTTCTTGATATTCAAACATTGACCCGAAGTTCGTTGATTTGGGGATATGAGACGGTTAGATGTGGACTACTAAAGGGAAAACGAGAATTCGGTTCGGTTCTGAGTAGTCCAATATGGGTTCGTAATGCGATTTCCGGTTTCTTAAATCCAAAATCTCGTATCTGAGGATTAACAGTTTCTCTGATCAATCATTTCAATTTGATCAGTGGAAGAGATCAGAGTGGTTAAATTTGTGTAGTTCGTGTTCGAAACAGGTTAGTCTTATAACATGAGACTTTTTTTAAAGCAGGCAAAGTTACAGAGTTTATTTCAAATAGGTATTAGCGCAGTTAGGAGTTAGTTGAAAGTGCGGAGACTTTGCGTGCAAGTGCGAAGACCATCAAAAGGTAATAAAAAAGGTTAACGTACGGCGTGTAGACAATAGCTTACAATGTCGATCAGCCGTACGACGGCTTTTAATTTCAGATTTTGCGCTTGGTGAAGCTACAACCGCACCGCCAGCAAAGTTCATCCGTCCTCCTGCCACCACGCCTGATCCATCTGCTCGTGACCGTATGGTTAGTTACCATCAAAACGAAGGACACAACGATTCCACGTGTCATCTGCGGCCATCGCAAATTCGCCGCGTGCCGGACTCTGCTCCGTTTTTTGTTGCTGGTATGCTGTTTTGAGGTCCAACACTACCAGCAGTTACCCTTCAACCCGAGGACCTCACCCGGAGAATCTGCGCTAGGAAGCGCAAATATCGACAGCGACACATCTGCGCGGAATTAGTACCGTGCGCAGCAATACGACGTAGCAGGTAGCAGAAAGAAGGCTGGTCGACTAATAAGAGTGAGTAAACGCCTAAACCCCTGCGCAGGGTGATATAAAAGCTCCGAAATTATAGTACAGTCCAGAATCTCCACCCGCACTTGCTAGGGCCCTGAACCGGGAAATAAAAAATGTAATTTTTTTTGTATATAGGAAATGTAATTAGGAGTAAGTTAGGATAATATATGTAGTGTGTCGAATTAATGTTCGAATATAGTTTAGTAACTAGGAAATTCGAATAAATGTTCGAATTTAAATAGAAACCGTTAGGTGTTTGTTGGTCGAATAAATGTTCGATAGTGATTCACGTTCTTAAGATTATGTGTTGTCATTTGAAGTAATATTCCGGTAGTTTTGTCTCTTTAAAGGGTCTCTGGTTCGCGGTCGTTTCGTTAATAGTTTGTGTTTCAGTACTCTGGGTTGGACTGCTCGGGAAAACAGTCCCCACTCTGGTTTCTTCGCTGGCTATTATTTGGTTGTTCTTAGGGGTTCTGCCAGTGAGGAATCTGCGAGTTGGTTGGGAAAATCGGTTGTTTATTCGCGGATTCGTTAGGTGATTATTAGGGATCGACCTTTGACTCGGAGTACCCTTTGATGTTTGCGTCTTCCGTTTCGTTTTCCCCAAGATTATTGTAATCTGACCCGCTCTGAGGCGGAGTTTCTAGTCGGGCAACCTTGAACGTGACAAGTGGTCCTCGTAAGAGGTGGCGCTTAAGCCACTTGTTCGTAGATCTGGGAAACGATACAGCAGACAGTTCCGTTACACCGTAGTGCACGCTACATTTTGGCGCCCAACGTGGGGCCACGTTTCTAGGGAATTCGGAAAAAAAAATCAGATATAGATATAGTTTTTTTTTATTAATACATAAGGTTCACGTTATTATTTGCATTTGTTTCCATCATACATTTTTTGTTGTTGCAATATACTCTATTTTCTAATAATAATTCCTTTTCTAGCTTCTTTAATAAAATTGAGTTCGGTACGTTGTCGGTACATATATAAATATATTTAAAACAATCATAATAGTTGTGGTGGTGTTGTGTTATTTCCATTCTACGTTTATACACTATTTTGATTATGACCAATAAATACCCTCACGCGGATCATCTGACCAATGAGGAGGTAGATTATGAGTTGGTCATACGGGGTAGAACGGGGCAGGTGAAAGATGAGCCTGAAGCCAAATACCGGCTATTGAGGAATTTATTTTATGAAGATGCACGGGAGAATAGAGATTATCCTTCTCCGTATACCATTGATCAGGAATTTGATTACATTTTGGGAAAATTAGAGATTTTGAGGGGAATGTTGGACAAAGGACCCGACGATAGAGTTACGTCGCGTCTAAAACATTTTTTACTGCGAGTAGCGCGATGTAAGACTCCCGATTCGTCGTCCGAACGAATGCAGAGAGAACTCTTACACGAGATACGGGCCTTGTTGAACAGAACTAATGGACGGAAGATAACTGAAGGAAAACAGAGTAGAGAGTTGGCTGCCGACACTCGTAGAAGCGATTTGTTGTCCCAACATGAAGAATTAGAAGTTGTGGAGGACATACTGGGAGCGGAAGGACGAGACGACCAGCAAGATCTGACGAAGGGAACTTATGATCGTTTTGGCTCCAATCAAGGTGCGATCAAGAAGCAGTTGGAACGGACACCCGAACAGGTGTCACGGGTGGAATCTAGCCAGCAACAACAAGCATTGCTGAGTCGAATCGCTGAACTGGAGAAGGAATTATCGGAGACTCGCTTGTCCGCATCAGTAACTGTAGTAGATAGGCACTCTGAGGGAGAAAATCCAGGGGAGCCACTCGGGTGGCGTTCCTCGAGACCACTTGGCTCGCGAACCGCTAGCTCGATGCCGGTTGATCAACATATTAGCCCTCCTACTACCAACCTTCGCCAGATGTCCAGATCCTTTATCTCGCGGAACGCTCGGTCCACGTTCATGGAAGGAGCCATCTATTCTCATCCGGGTATGGACCGTACAAACTTAGATCCTCCGCAACAGTTTCGCAGCGGTTGGTCCTCCGGTTACGTTCGAAGTACTCCAAAAGATCGACCCGCCGAGAATAAAAAATGGGACCCTCCAGCGACTAATAACTTCTGCAAATATGCAGGCACTTCACACCGCGAGCGACGAGATAGTTTGGTTTCAGGTGGCTCGCGAACGTATTCCGAGGACTCCCGTCGGCAGGGCGTTGTATCCTACAACTTGGGCGAATCCTACCGTTATGCTTCGGACGAAAGTACGGATGACGAGAGGGATTGGCGTACCAGAGATCATCAACCAAGGAGAGGTAGAGAAGACCATCGACCACGGAGAGGTAGAGAAAGAGAATGGTACACCGAGGCGGATCAACCAAGAAGACGTAGGGAAAGGCGAATAAGCGATGCTGAAATACAAAACGCCGATCGACGTATGGAAAAGTGGCACCTAACCTTCAGCGGAGATGCTCGTCAACGTCCCTTGGAAGATTTTCTGCATAAAATTCGCCGATTAGCAAAAATGGACCGAGTAGCGGATGATGTACTTCTGCAACGTGTTCATACGATCCTCCGGGGAGCAGCGTACGACTGGTACCTATGCTATTCCGACGAGTTTCTCGATTGGAATGATTTTGAAGAGAAAATAAGGTACATGTTTGGGAATCCCAACAAGGATCAAGGAAACCGCCAAAAAATTTACGAACGAAAACAATTTCGTTATGAAACATTTCTGACTTTCAAAATGGAAATCGAAAGATTGAACAAACTCCTGACGCGACCGTTAGATTCGGACCGAATTTTCGAGGTTATCTGGGACAATATGCGGCCTCACTACCGATCGAAGTTGGCTTGTCGAACGGTACGTGACCTCAAAAAACTGGAATACTATGCGTACCGCATAGATGCACATGACCCAGCGTACCGCCAGACGCGAGAAGGACTATCGCGACCAGCTCATATCAACAGAATCGAGGTTGAAGGAGAAGAGGAGGATTCGTACTCATCTTATTCGGAGACCGAGGAGATAAACGCGATAGGAAGGAGGTACGATCGTGAGCGGAAACGACCCTCGCAACCGCCGCAGCAGCATAGCGTTAACCCAGAAGCAGGGAGAATAGTTCCCTTGTGTTGGAATTGTCGTGCGACTGGACACTTATGGAGACAGTGCAAAGAAGAGAAACGAATCTTCTGCTACGTCTGCGGAACTCTCGGGAAGACGACGACTACATGCGAGAACCACCCCAGAAGTCCACCGACGGACACCAAACGGTTAGTGGGAAACTAGACCAGGAATGCAACGAAGGGAACGATGGCATTCCTACGAATTTGAAAGTTCCCAGTGATTTACCTTTCGATAACCCTTTCCAAAGAGTCTGTGAAGTTAGAGTTCAAACCGAAAGCTGCCCACACATCTCTGTTAAGGTATTCGATACCGATTACGACGCTCTACTGGATTCTGGAGCCAGCGTTAGCGTTACCAATATTAAGGATATCGCGAAACGAAATGGTTTAGAACTAGAACCGAGTCCTTTAAAAATTGTGACCGCTGACAAAACCGTACATGAGAGCCTTGGTTTGTACAATTGCCGATAAGATTCCGGGGCGTAACAAAAATCATTCCAACACTCGTAGTGCCACAAGTATCCCGAGCGTTAATCCTGGGTTACGATTTTTGGAAACGGTTCGGCATTCAGCCTATGATATTGGGCGAGAACGGCTTCGAACAAATTAGTACGATTCAGGAGATCGACAGTGCAAAACCCAGTCACGAGACAGTACAGATACCGATGCTACCCATTACAACACTTCCCGTTTTGCAACAAGGTGAGCCGGATGAAACTCTGGATATCCCTGCTTTGGAGTTGCCGGAAGCTTCGAGAACCACACCGGAAACCATCGAAACAGAGCACGAATTGACACAAGGAGAACGTATACAACTCGTGGAAGCAATTAAGTTGTTCCCGTGTACTACCGAGAATCGGTTAGGGAGGACATCTCTATTGCAGCATGAAATCGTGTTGCGAGACGAGGCCAAGCCAATACGAACGCCTTTATACCGTTGTTCCCCGGCTGTACAGGCCGAAATGGAAGCAGAACTGGAGAGATATAGACGGATTGATGCCATCGAAGAGTGCACCAGTGAGTGGGCAAGTGCCTTAGTTCCCGTTCGGAAAGCGAACGGAAAGCTTAGGGTATGTCTTGATTCCCGACGAATAAATGCGTGGACCAAAAAGGACTCCTATCCGATGCGCAACATGGGAGGTATATTTCACCGCCTGGGTAAGGCTACCTATTATTCGGTTGTGGATCTGAAGGATGCGTATTTCCAAATTCCGTTGAAAGAGGAATGTCGGGATTATACCGCCTTCAGAACCCCACAAGGCCTGTTCCGTTTTAAAGTTTGTCCATTCGGGTTGACAAACGCCCCGTTCACGATGTGCCGCTTGATGGACCGCGTAATTGGATTCGATCTAGAACCTAATGTTTTCGTATATCTTGACGACATCGTAATTGCAACGAAAACATTTAGCGAGCATGTGCGACTTTTGCGCATTGTGGCGGATCGCCTAACCAAAGCCAACCTTACGATTTCTCTTGATAAAAGCCGTTTTTGTCGAAAGCAGGTAACTTATTTGGGTTACTTGCTTACGGAGGACGGAGTGTCGATCGACAACAGTCGCATTTCTCCAATTCTCGATTATGCTCGACCAAGAAACGTAAAGGATATACGCAGGCTGTTAGGGCTTGCAGGATTCTATCAACGTTTCATTCGAGACTACAGCCGAATTGTCGCTCCAATATCTGACCTGCTTAAGAAAGCGAAAAATAGCTTCCGATGGACTGATGCGGCCGAAAATGCGTTTGAGGAACTACGAACGGCTCTTATATCCGCGCCAATCCTTGGAAACCCTGACTTTAATCTTCCATTTACGATCGAGTCGGATGCTTCTGACAATGCAGTTGGAGCAGCCCTTCTGCAACAACAAAACGACCAACAGAAGGTAATCGCTTATTTCAGCAAAAAACTAAGCAGTACCCAGCGGAAATATGCTAGCGTGGAGAAGGAATGTTTGGGAGTATTGTTGGCGATCGAACACTTCCGTCACTACGTCGAAGGCACTCGGTTTAAGGTGGTCACCGATGCGCGTAGTTTGCTCTGGCTCTTTACCATCGGGGTAGAATCCGGGAACGCCAAACTGCTAAGATGGGCCCTTAAAATTCAGTCTTATGATATCGAGCTGGAGTATAAGAAAGGTAAAAATAACATTCTAGCGGATTGTCTTTCTCGATCGGTGGAGACCATCTCACTTCAGCAGGCAGATCTGGAATATCGGAATCTTGCAACGAGAATCTATAAAGAACCCACCAAATTTCCGGACTTTCGCGTGATAGATGAACGGATTTGGAAGCTCGTAAAGCAGGATAGCAAAATAGAGGATGCACGATTCCAATGGAAAAGTTACCCTCCAATGGCTGAACGAGAAGAGTTAGTTCGCGATGTACACGAGAGCCCACCTGGGTGCAGAAAAAACACTGGCCGCTTTGAGGGAACGGTATTATTGGCCGAGGATGAGTAGCGAAGTAAAACGTTTCTGTCGAAGATGCTTGACTTGTCAAACCAGCAAAGCCACGAACCAAAACACCACCGCACCGATGAACGAGCAAAAGAAAATCGTTCAGTACCCCTGGCAGTTTCTCGCAATGGATTACGTCGGTCCACTTCCAGCATCAGGGAAAGGTCGGAGTACTTGCTTGTTGGTAATAACTGACCTTTTCAGCAAGTTTGTAATTGTACAGCCATTTCGACAAGCTACTGCTGACTCGTTAGTCCATTTCGTCGAAAACTCGCTGTTTCTGTTGTTTGGCGTACCGGAAGTTATTCTTTCGGACAACGGAACTCAATTCGTTTCTGCTTCGTTCCGAAATCTGTTAACTCGGTACCATGTGACCCATTGGAGGACACCAAATTACCATCCGCAGATTAATGACACCGAACGAGTTAACCGAGTGATCACCACCGCCATACGTGCTTGTATCCGCAAAGACCATCGCGAATGGGCAAACAATTTACAACAAATTGCCAGTGCGGTACGGAACTCAGTACATGACGCTACGCGGTATACCCCGTATTTTGTGCTATTCGGAAGAAACATGGTATCGGACGGGCGTGAATATCGGCACCTCCGAGATGCATCTTCCACTCATGATGGGCAACTGAAAGACGACGAACGAGATAAGCTTCTAGCAGATGTCCGGAAGAACCTCAAGTCGGCCTACGAGAAGCATTCTTCGTACTACAACCTTCGGTCGAATGCCAACTGCGCTACCTACTCTGTTGGAGAACGAGTCCTCAAGAAGAATACCGAGCAATCGGACAAAGAGAAGGGTTTTTGCGCTAAGCTAGCTCCGAAATATGTGCTAGCTGTGATAAAGCGAATCGTGGGTTCTCATTGCTACGACCTAGAGGACTTGAAGGGAAAACGATTAGGCATTTTTAATTGCGCATATTTAAAAAAGCTCAATTCCCAATCGCCTTCACCTTCTTAAATGTTTGTGTTTTTATAGCTATGTACCCTCTAGTGAGGCAACAATACATCTAAGGATGTACGAAAATAATTAAATAAAACTCTGGTTTTTTCGAGCTATGTATCTCGCACTTAGTGAGTGGAGACAAATGCACCATGATGCGCAAGCTCTGGTTGCCTAACATACGTCCAACCATGCGACGTGTACCCCCACAACAACATTTATTTACTGGGGACGTGTGGTTGGTTCCGTTCAATTGGAATTCTGGAACGAGAAATCTACCTTATTGTTAGTTACTACTGCGCGTATAGCCTATCCCCTCGACCAGAAATCAGAGCGAGTTCCTGGCGTTAGTCGGAACGATGAGCTATCAATACCAGAAACTCCGAGCCAATGAGGCGTTGAAGAGGAGTACCAGCAATGAGAAGCTTAGCGAGAGTTCAAGATCGGGGATGCTTGAATGATGACCGTATAAGACTCGGATGACCTTCACAAGGTCGATGACGAGCAAACACAAGTCAATCGAGCTGGCAGTAACAACTAATGATAAGGAAAGCTTTCGTATTCCGAAAGAAATCCGCTGGAAAGTCTGAGGACAGGGGGGATTGCCTGTCGGGATTAGTTCGGTATTCTTTTCCGAGACCGAGATAGAAGAGGTGTTGTGCTATTCACAATCACCCCGAAAATTGTAAATATTTTTCCTTTCGGTGTAAATAATGTTAGTGTTTTTACACTACATCGAGTCTTAATTCTAAGTTAGTACCTAGCTCTGTAATTTATTAGATATAGCCTGCTACTTAGAACTAGATATTCATATTATTTATTTATTTATTTATATACACCTTTTTTTTTTGCACAATTATTTATAATAGGATACGCATGATTTTTTTTTGCATGCTGATTCAGATTTTTTTTCATATTGCATATTTATTTTTTTATGCTAATTTTTTTTTTTCATTATATTGCATATTTTATTTTTTTTATATGCTATTTATTTTTTTTTCGGCATGTATATAATTTTTTTTTTGCATGCTCGTGATTTTTTTTTCTGTGATATTTTTTTTCATTCTCTTTACACATGTTTTGGGTGCATAGAGTTCTGCATAAAACTTATTTAGTATAGAGATTTATTTTTTTTGTAGTTTAGTTTGTCTAAATACTAAATTACTAAATATTTACCCTGATCTATAGTGTTTAAATCCAACACTATTTACATAGGGACGGTCTAATAATCGTTGGGTCACTGTAGCACTGAATTTCTCGTGACCATTATTTTTCCTCCATGTTCGGTTGCTCCTGAAAATCAAATAATCCTATTAGATTCTGTTCAAACACTTACCTGTTATTGGAGTAAAACTCTCATTGCCGGTATCCACAGGTTTCTTCAAAACCAACTGCGTTTCAGGAAGTCCCGGGAGCGATGTCGGCTTTTCCTGGTGTATCTCCTCCTATGGATTCCTATCCTAAAACTAAAAGAAAAAAAATAATTAATAATAAACTTGCCGTCTGCTAATCTACCGTTCCGTTGATTTCTAGCCCTATTTAAATTACTTACCTGTAGAATTTAAGGAATTTAATTCCCTTCAACACAACACTACACTCCACTTCAATTGTACTGTTTACTTTATTTTGACGTTTCGTTTCGTGGCTAGGTTGGTGGTTCATTGTGTGCGTGTAATGTATGAAGCTTTTGGAGCTTTTTTATGGCAGGGTATTATTATGCTTTCTTTATGTTTCATTTTGGCCGAAACAGATTCGGTGTTAGAAACATAATGTAAAGTGGATGCATAGGGTAATGTTTATGTTGGTTCAGTATGTGTGTTCATGTGACCGAAATATATCTCGGTGTAGAAACCATGCTGAGACAATAGGAATTTTGTTGGGAGATAATTTGGCAGATTTCTCATTGACCGATGCATTTCGGTGTTAGAGTTACTGTCTTGGGTACGTTTATGGGATATTATGTTTGTTGTTTAGAGAGTGTTGTCCAGTAAAGGTTCTGGGGTTCTCTTGAAGATAAAGCAATGCGGTGAGTTAGAAGAAGGATACCTTTCCAACTTATGATTGGAGTAGTCCGGAGATCTAACAAACCTGTTACAGTTATGTTATAGTGTACTGTCATATGTGTTGTATGGGAATCGGCTTGATCTAAAATTGTAATATTTTAGATGCAATGCCATAATTTGGGAATTTATGTTTATAGTGTGATTGAGGGTGAACTGCCAACAGAGTAGCGGACGAAACGTCGAAGATGCTCCGTTTCTGTACCGATGTTGAACCTTATGACTTCAGTATTTTTTTTTTGTATATAGTAGATTAAGCTTCTAATCGTGATTGCGAGTAATATATAAGTCTTTAAATCTCTTGGCTCGATATTTTGTTGTTTGTCCAGATTACGATTACGAAAATTTGGTTTTACTCCTTCAACCAAATTTTCGTAAAAATCGCTGGGGTATTATGTAGCAATCACGTGGTTTCAATTAAAAAGTTTGCTTCCGTCACTTCGATATGGTTGCCTAGCTTATCGATTAAGCTTTCTTTCCCTACCTAAAGTTGGAAGAAGGAACATCGGGCGGCAATTTAGAATGCGCCGCTTGCGTAGATGCCGATTGCCTATTCTCTCCAATTCTGTCTCTCTTTGCTGTATCGTGACCTTTGGACTCGCGAAGCGACGATGCGACTTACTTTTCATGTTCTTGATATTCAAACATTGACCCGAAGTTCGTTGATTTGGGGATATGAGACGGTTAGATGTGGACTACTAAAGGGAAAACGAGAATTCGGTTCGGTTCTGAGTAGTCCAATATGGGTTCGTAATGCGATTTCCGGTTTCTTAAATCCAAAATCTCGTATCTGAGGATTAACAGTTTCTCTGATCAATCATTTCAATTTGATCAGTGGAAGAGATCAGAGTGGTTAAATTTGTGTAGTTCGTGTTCGAAACAGGTTAGTCTTATAACATGAGACTTTTTTTAAAGCAGGCAAAGTTACAGAGTTTATTTCAAATAGGTATTAGCGCAGTTAGGAGTTTGTTGAAAGTGCGGAGACTTTGCGTGCAAGTGCGAAGACCATCAAAAGGTAATAAAAAAGGTTAACGTACGGCGTGTAGACAATAGCTTACAATGTCGATCAGCCGTACGACGGCTTTTAATTTCAGATTTTGCGCTTTGTGAAGCTACAACCGCACCGCCAGCAAAGTTCATCCGTCCTCCTGCCACCACGCCTGATCCATCTGCTCGTGACCGTATGGTTAGTTACCATCAAAACGAAGGACACAACGATTCCACGTGTCATCTGCGGCCATCGCAAATTCACCGCGTGCCGGACTCTGCTCCATTTTTTGTTGCTGGTATGCTGTTTTGAGGTCCAACACTACCAGCAGTTACCCTTCAACCCGAGGACCTCACCCGGAGAATCTGCGCTAGGAAGCGCAAATATCGACAGCGACACATCTGCGCGGAATTAGTACCGTGCGCAGCAATACGACGTAGCAGGTAGCAGAAAGAAGGCTGGTCGACTAATAAGAGTGAGTAAACGCCTAAACCCCTGCGCAGGGTGATATAAAAGCTCCGAAATTATAGTACAGTCCAGAATCTCCACCCGCACTTGCTAGGGCCCTGAACCGGGAAATAAAAAATGTAATTTTTTTTGTATATAGGAAATGTAATTAGGAGTAAGTTAGGATAATATATGTAGTGTGTCGAATTAATGTTCGAATATAGTTTAGTAACTAGGAAATTCGAATAAATGTTCGAATTTAAATAGAAACCGTTAGGTGTTTGTTGGTCGAATAAATGTTCGATAGTGATTCACGTTCTTAAGATTATGTGTTGTCATTTGAAGTAATATTCCGGTAGTTTTGTCTCTTTAAAGGGTCTCTGGTTCGCGGTCGTTTCGTTAATAGTTTGTGTTTCAGTACTCTGGGTTGGACTGCTCGGGAAAACAGTCCCCACTCTGGTTTCTTCGCTGGCTATTATTTGGTTGTTCTTAGGGGTT
This sequence comes from Malaya genurostris, assembly GCF_030247185.1. Lineage (NCBI taxonomy): Eukaryota > Metazoa > Arthropoda > Insecta > Diptera > Culicidae > Malaya > Malaya genurostris. The sequence goes on along the minus strand of NC_080571.1, from coordinate 213,510,453 downwards.
CTGCCAGTGAGGAATCTGCGAGTTGGTTGGGAAAATCGGTTGTTTATTCGCGGATTCGTTAGGTGATTATTAGGGATCGACCTTTGACTCGGAGTACCCTTTGATGTTTGCGTCTTCCGTTTCGTTTTCCCCAAGATTATTGTAATCTGACCCGCTCTGAGGCGGAGTTTCTAGTCGGGCAACCTTGAACGTGACAAGTGGTCCTCGTAAGAGGTGGCGCTTAAGCCACTTGTTCGTAGATCTGGGAAACGATACAGCAGACAGTTCCGTTACACCGTAGTGCACGCTACACTGTCTCGTACTTCGTTTCCCAAAAGAGGGTTAGCAGCTTTCCTCGTCTGTATCATGGAAACGATATTCACACAAACTTGATTGCTCATATTTCGATTGCCGCAGGCAGCGGTTCTTTCCATGAAGCTATCACTTTCTCGCAGCAGACCTCGAGAAGGGAAAATGTAACCTAACACTTGGAAAATTCTATCGCTAGCGAAAATCCGTTTCGAAAGCCAAACTTTGTTCTAATTGGTTTTACACTTTCCAGATTTTTACGGCTGACGAATCGATGATGGTGGTACAACTGGATGTTACAACTAAACAAATATAACAGAAATTGTCTGCTAGGCAGCAGACTTACGGGAATTGAAATTTATGATAAACTTTGCAGAGCTGGATCCACAAAACAAATATTGTTTAAATTTGCAATATTGAAATGTTCCCTGTTCATACAATCAGCATATTTCTATGCCCCAAACGAAAACAGATTGTCATTCTATGTTCCCCAAGGAATTTCAAAATCAGAAGGAGTTTGTTTACAAAGGCCCAAATATCGATTTTATTAATTATGAGACCCATTCCATTTAGTGCCAATGAGAAGCAATCAAATATTTTGCTTAAAACTGGATGTTGAAAATGCGACAGGGAATATCTTTCGCATAAGCCAAGGCTTTTGGCTTACGAAGCAAATTTGCATAGACGATGGTGATAGAAATCTATTTCCGGGATTAAAGGAGCTGATTGATGTTGAATCATTTTCCGTTGCGAGAGAACACGAAACGACTGGCGCAAGCGAATGTATTTGCAGACTGTCGGAAGCCGAGATTAAGTTAAGTTATATTTATGGTTGTGGTGTTCTGCTCTGTATTTAGTGATTTCCATCTGATAATGCTTCTGCTGATGTTCGACCAGTTTTGTTTTAGTCCTACGCATTGTGGGTAGACGCACCACTAGAAATGACAAATTTACCATTTTCAATTTGAATAATTTGTCACATTTGATGTTCAATATTTCTCCAGCCGGAAATCTTAAATTTCGTTTTCATTAGGTTTTCTCAACTGCTTTTACTATCGAATATCTTTTTGTTTGAGTGGAAAAAGCCAATATCGTAACTGGAGTCACAAAACCAGCGGACCAATGAGATATAATGATGAGAGGCTCGACGACAGTTAGCGAAACCGGTGCCAGTCATTCTAAGCTCATTCAAAACATAATGTATAGCTCATTCAAAACATAATGTCTAGCTCACCTTTCAATTCAAAAGGACGAATTACGAAAATGTTTGGCTGGGTGTCAAGTCGAGGACCAATCTTAAGCAAGAGATGTTTCGTCCAGCTAGAACGTTATTGAATTGTTTTGAAATTGTATTGTATTCATAAAAATTGCACCAAAATTTATCAAACCCAAGATTTTTTTTGATAACTGCGTCCTGTTGTTTACACCTTTCTCTTCTCGCTTGTCTTGGCATCACTAAACCGGTTCGACTTCCGATACAATTGAAAGTTGTCTCGGTTCGAGATATAATTGACAAGAGTGATTGATTTGGAGCAACGTGGCAAACCCGGGCAGAACTCCGATTCTCGGATCATGAACTGTTTGAGTATTTCTGGCTGAAATTGAATCATAACGCGCATTACATTAGTTGACATGGTGTATTTTTGTTATCTTAGTCTACTTTGCAGTACATATTCAGGTGTGTTTAAAATTAGAAATTTTGCTATGCCTTCGAAAAGCCAAACAGCTCAGTAATTTGAGCTCATATATTATTCTGAATCATTTTCAGTATTGAAACATTGCGGCTTCGAGCAATGACACTTCAAACACTCTAAACAGTTATCTATTTATTACTCCGTGTATAATTTTACACTGTTTTGTACATATTTGATATTCAAGAATCCAAGTAGTCAAATGGTGAATGGAGAGATAACTCACAAGTTCCTATCTCATGCCTCCCCGAGCATCTATGATGACATTTGGTCAATAGAACGGCGTCGACTGGGTGCTATTGTCTTCTGCGTTAGTAGCAGAATGAGAAGGTGCGGAAAGGCTTGTAATTTGAAGCCCATCCCAAAGTGCAATATTTATCATAGTATATTTCAACATGTGGTTCTGGTGTTTGTTGCATTATTTGTTATATATTGTTTTGAATTATATTACATTGTATTATGTTGTTATTATTATTATAATCACTATAATCATTATTATTGTTATTATTATTAATATTATTAATATTATTAACATTATTATTATTATTATTATTATTATTATTATTATTTTTATTATAATTATTATTATTATTATTATTATTATTATTATTAATAATATTGCAGTACTGCGACAAAAGAAGAGCATAACTTACACTGCGACATCACGGTTCGGATAGTAAATGGTAAAAGACCTTTATCACTACTTTCCGACATACCAGAGACTTGGGCGATTGTTCAGATGCCTAAGCCCGACTCCTCTGGTAGAAGGTAAAAGTTAAGTTACTAAAAGATTTCTGCTTGCTTAAATGACCCTCTGTCACGTCTCTTCTTTTCCATTCTATATATTCACATCCTTGCTCTCTCTTGAGTATTATCATTCTATAATTTTCATTTTCTGTTTCTACAAAAATGGTCTCTGGTTAGGTGAATATCGCATAAAAAGTTATACATTATATCATAGCATATTATTTCTTATATTGTCTTCTTATATTATATTTAGTTATGTTATATTATGTTGTATAGTATTATACTGCATTGCATTGTATCATATTATATTGTATTAAATTATATTATAGGTATATGTATTGTGTTATATTGTATTATATTATATTATATTTTTTTTTTCATAAATACGTTTATTTCTTAAGGCAGTTTACATAAGTTTTTCTTCGCCGTAGCATCACTTTTACATAATATTCTTATCCTAATTTAATTCTAACACAGTCACAACGTTTTGCATTTATTAAAACATATTCTCTTATTACTTAAATATCACCTTAGGTAACTCGTCATTAATTATGAAATCTACTCGGAAATATTATTTGAACCAAACGATTAACTTCTATAAATTATAAAATAAGCTGTTATTTTCAGACATTTTGTTAATAATTTCATAAACTGTTTCGAGTTTGTTTGTATCATTACATTATTTTTATTCTAATTTAGCTATTGGTTGAACTCATGGACACAGCTGGGATCAGAACTAAGTCTTGAAAGGGGCCTTTATTAAATTGAAACTCCAGTTTTCTTTATGAAATGATAAATAAGTTTCATGTATGAAAGGTCACGACAAGCAAGAATGTCTCGAACTAGGATATTGGATAGTCTACCTTGGGTACGCAAAGAATTTATTAGTTGAGATCTGACATCACGATACTCCACGCATGTCCAAACGACATGATCAATATCTCGATAACCTTCGCCACAAGCACAATGATTAGTCTCGGAGAGCCCAATTCGAAGGAGATGTGCATCTAACGTGTAGTGATTGGACATGAGTCTGGACATCACACGAATGAAATCTCTACTCACATCCAGTCCCCTGAACCATGCCTTTGTCGATATTTTCGGAATAATTGAGTGCATCCACCGACCCAGATCATCTTTATCCCAAGAAGCTTGCCAGCTGGCAAGTGTTCTTTGGCGAGACGAGCTATAGAATTCGTTGAAAGCAATTGGTCTCTCATAAATTTCACCCTCAATAGCACCACGTTTGGCTAAAATATCGGCTCTTTCATTGCCAGGAATGGAGCAATGAGCCGGGACCCAGACTATAGTGATTAGATAATTATTGTTCAATATGTCGTTCAGGCACTGTTTTTTTTTGCCCAGGAAAAACGGTTCAGTCTTGCCAGTCATGTTTGAGCGAATGGCTTCAATTGCACTCAGACTATCTGTGAAGAGGAAATAATGGTTTGGAATTAATGTGACGATTACACTCAAACTATATTGAACTGCTGCTAGCTCTGCTATATAAACAGATGCAGGTTCTTGAAGCCTAAATGAGGCCGAAACATTATTGTTGAACATACCAAACCCTGTCGCTTCTTCAATTCGCGATCCGTCCGTGTAAAACATTTTCTCAGAGTCAATATGCCTGAACTTACTTGAAAATATTTTTGGGATTTCCGTCGAACGTAGATGATCCGGGATTCCACGCACTTCGCGCTGCATGGATGTATCGAAAAATAAAGTTGAGTCAGGGACATTTAGGAGGCTGACACGGATAGGAATATATCTTGAAGGGTTGATTTCCTGTGACATATGGTTAAAATATACTGTCATGAATTTTGTTTGAGATCGAAGCTCGACTAGTCGTTCGAAATTATTAATTACCATGGGATTCAGCACCTCACATCTTATTAGCAGGCGTGATGAAAGCTCCCAAAATCGATCTTTATATTATATTATATTATATTATATTATATTATATTATATTATATTATATTATATTATATTATATTATATTATATTATATTATACTATATTATATTATATTATATTATATTATATTATATTATATTATATTATATTATATTATATTATATTATATTATACTGTGTTATATTATGTTATATCATATTATTTTAAATTATGTTACATCACAGAGAACAGATATCCAACATACATTCAAACGTGCAAAGTCGTGTGCAACGACGATTTTTAACGGATTTTCAGCTGTATGCTTTTCACAGCGTCTCAAAAAAGTTTGTACTAGCTTGGATGTCTGTTCTCTGTAGTTATATTATAAAGGGTGATTTTTTAAGAGCTTGAGAACTTTTTTAAACAATAAAACGCATAAAATTTGCAAAATCTCATCGGTTTTTTATTTTAAACGTTAGATTGGTACATGACATTTACTTTTTGAAGATAATTTCATTTAAATGTTGACCGCGGCTGCGTCTTAGGTGGTCCATTCGGAAAGTCCAATTTTGGGCAACTTTTTCGAGCATTTCGGCCGGAATAGCCCGAATTTCTTCGGAAATGTTGTCTTCCAAAGCTGGAATAGTTACTGGCTTATTTCTGTAGACTTTAGACTTGACGTAGCCCCACAAAAAATAGTCTAAAGGCGTCAAATCGCATGATCTTGGTGGCCAACTTACCGGTCCATTTCTTGAGATGAATTGTTCTCCGAAGTTTTCCCTCAAAATGGCCATAGAATCGCGAGCTGTGTGGCATGTAGCGCCATCTTGTTGAAACCACATGTCTACCAAGTTCAGTTCTTCCATTTTTGGCAACAAAAAGTTTGTTAGCATCGAACGATAGCGATCGCCATTCACTGTAACGTTGCGTCCAACAGCATCTTTGAAAAAATACGGTCCAATGATTCCACCAGCGTACAAACCACACCAAACAGTGCATTTTTCGGGATGCATGGGCAGTTCTTGAACGGCTTCTGGTTGCTCTTCACTCCAAATGCGGCAATTTTGCTTATTTACGTAGCCATTCAACCAGAAATGAGCCTCATCGCTGAACAAAATTTGTCGATAAAAAAGCGGATTTTCCGAATGGACCACCTAAGACGCAGCCGCGGTCAACATTTAAATGAAATTATCTTCAAAAAGTAAATGTCATGTACCAATCTAACGTTTAAAATAAAGAACCGATGAGATTTTGCAAATTTTATGCGTTTTATTGTTTAAAAAAGTTCTCAAGCTCTTAAAAAATCACCCTTTATTATATCATGTTATATTAAATTATATTATATTATATTGTAGTATACTGTAGTGCATTATATTATGTTATATTTTATTATATTATGTTATATTGTGTTGTAATGTACTATATTCCATTATTATCTTGTATTATGCTCTAGTATATAGACAACGGGGAGGGGCAGGGAGTGCGTCAGGGTATCTTACAAGGGAATGACTGGATGATGGAGTGGATTGCCAACCAGAGTCACGCGGGGGAAGCTTTGTGTTTCTCCCTGAAGGTCTGAAATGAGTAAGGGATCAGGGTCATGTCGCCGAAAGCCGTTTCGCCGAAAGTCATTTCGCCGAAAGGGTCATTTCGCCGAATGGGCCACTTCGCCGAATGTCATTTCGCCGAAAGCCATTTCGCCGATTCCTGCTATTGTCTTAAAATCGTAATGAGAATCGGTTTAAAATAAAGACAAATTGAAGATGATAACGTTAACGCCCGTTGTACTTCTTGAATAAAGATTGATTCTTGAACCTCAGAACGGAGTTCCCAAAGAAACTTGTTGACTATTACCCTTTAATCATCAAAGCAAGTCCATAGGTATCTACCAAGCAAATGTATGTGATATTTTCCGTTTACTAAATTAAAAAATATCTAATGCGGCTTCGCCACATCGATTTGATTCGTGTGCTGTCCGACCTCGCTACCGCTCCACAGTGATGCCATGGTGGCAGAAATCCAAAAAATCAATTATCCTGCAATTATCAATATTTTTTTCCTGCACTGTATTAATTTTTTTGAATTCTCAGATAAGTGAAGGATTATAGTTTAAAGTATACAAATTTTTGAATGAGAAATAATCTCTCCATATCCTCTCAAAGATAGGGTATTGTAAACTTTCTTTTCATCCTTCCATACAAAATAGATGGTGCAATGACGATGTTTTGCAATTAGAGTTCTATATAGGTAGGAAAAGGCTGCCACTGTTCAATAGTATTTGATTTTATAGCATTTTTTCTCTACTTTTCAGAAACCACTATGCGATTCTGCACATTTCTGCACCTGAAAGGTTATTTTCAATAGTTTGCGGGGTCGACAATAAAAGTCACAAGTACAAGGGCTTTTGTAACTGAAGTCGGTGTCAGTAAAATTTAAATAAACGGCTTTATGATAAAGGAAATCAGAATATTTATAACATACATAATATAAAACACCTATATAAATGTCAGTATATGAATCTTTTTGTAATATATCAGGCGTTGGAATAAATTATTAAAGTTTCATGATTTTTAGTGAGAGTATCATTGCAGTACCGTTTTTCAAAGCATAGTCCATCGTTTTTCAAAGTATAGTCCATCGTTATATACCACCAATAAGACTCAGATATCACGTTTGAAAAATTCCTATTCCTCAGATTCGACAAACGAATCGATCCAATTTTTGGTGGTGTCGTAGTTTTTGACACTGACCTGACAAGTTATGCGCTATGGATTGGAGCAAATGGCAACCGTATGTCTGATAAAAAATGGCAGCTGGGGTAGAACTTTTCATTGCAGCGATTATAAAAAAAAGCTTTTACAACTTTCGAAGCATGCAGTCTTGCATTGTCATGAAGACAAAATACTATGCCATCTTCATCTTCATCTTCATATTGCGTCCGCTTTTCATGCAATGCTTTGTCCAAACGCATTTGAGTATATCATAATAAATAGCGCCCAGTTGATCCCACCACATGCACTTGTTCTGTTCTCCGGAACTTTCTTGTAGTCCATATAAAAATGCCCAAATTTGAACCACGAAAACCACTTTATGCACTTATTTTTTCGTCATTTTTCATTTTACATAATTTAATAAGATACTTTAACATAATAAAAATCCCCTATTTTTAGTAAAGCGGTAGTATTCAACCTAATTTTATTTTGTACTTGTGTTTGTGTTCTTTCATAAAGTCGAAAAACTTAAAAAATGCAAAGCATTTTCCAAAAATTAGAATATTTTTTAAAAACAAAAAAAAACACTTTTCTGATTGTTACTCTCCCATCTTCAATCATAGTGCAATAAAGTACATCAGTTGTATGTTACAGCATATCAGAAAATAAAAATATTAAGATAAGCCCTTCTGGAGAAATTGATATTTTCAGGACATAAGGAAGTTTTTTTTCTCTGTGTATACATTTTCCTTACAGGTTTAATCATTATTTGAAACATTAGTTAAAGCTCCTAATTAATCACGAAATAAATAATAATACACAAGTTAATTTATTTTTAAAAAATTGTCATTTTCCAGTCCATAGCAAACGGTGCATCATGTCACTTTTAGGTGGATCGAATATTTTTTCATACGTTATCAAGATGGAAATATATTCAAAGACCTCAAATTATTAATATTTTTTTTGTTTCGATTATAGAGGTTTTAACCTTAGGGTCATTCAACGCTTCGGGCCAGAAAAATTTTCTGACCCTATGTGCGGGGTTGGGAATCGAACCCAGGTGGGCTGCGTGAAAGGGCATCGACTTATCCATCACGCTATACCCGTCCCCGAAATTATTAATAAAAAATCATCCAGCTGACGTTTATCGACATATTTGTGGTTTTTGCCAACTTTTGTTTGGAGAGGCATCACTGTGCGCTCGTTCGGACCAAACTAAAGCAAAGAAACCTAGCTTTGAGTAGACCGGGCAAACGAGGCGGTTACAGGTTTGTATGCAAGAGGCCGCCGCTTCCGACGGCGGGTCGGCGGCCAACTCAGCCGTTCATCTTTTACATTTTTTCCAGAACACAGTTTTAATACTCATACTTCATTTATACATATAAACCTTTGAAGTAAATTTAATAATGTAGGAAGAAATATCCAGGTGAACCAATATAGCTTGTGCTATTTTTATGAACGTTAAAAATCTAATTATTCCACCTAGTGATGCAATGATGCCTTTCTCATATTACTCATAACGTCATAAATATTACTGTGGAATTCGCAAAAAAATGTTCATTGAATAGAAATAGGAAAGTTTGGTCGGACTTAATCTAACAAACTCTACAAATCCTGTTTACCCTGTAGTTCCGGAACCGGAAGTAGTATTCACAACAAATTTAGTAATTCCGTATAAAACTGTAAGACTTTGAACTTATAAGTTTATGAAAATCCTACTTTGAACCTATAAGTTTATGAAAATCGTTTTGGCCATTTTGAAGAAAAGTGAGTGAGATCCTTTTTGCAGTTTTCAATTACTATTTCCTATACTTTCAAAACCGGATTCAGATGACCGGAATAGCCGAAGTTGGATCGTTTGCCAGCAAAAAATATGACCTATTAATTGGAACAGTTTGAACCTAGTTAAACCTAGACTTACTATCTCATGCTTTATTTCGATTAAACCAATTGGACGAAATTTCTGCGTTTTTGTTACTTCTGCATAGGTAAAGCTTGCTTCATTTAGAATTGGACCAAACTTGTGCTCATATTGCGGCGCTCCTGGTGGACGGATTTGGAAGTTTTTGGCGCCCACGTGTCGGAAATTTTGTCAGCTTCACGTATGATTTTTGATATTCCGCAAATCGACTGTACTTTGTAAACAATCAACATGGAAGCCGAAAGAAGGGAAAAATTGTACACAGTTATTTGGAAAATCCATTGTGGTCTGCATCTAGGCTAGCTAAACAGCTGAAATTGCCCAGAAATACCGTATGGCGCGTTATCAAACGGTATAAGGAAACATTGACGACGATTCGGCAGCCTCAAGCCAATCGTCGGTGTGGAACTGTCAACCGGAAACTGCGTGGTAATATTTTGAAGACGATTAAAAGGAATCATAATCTGTCGGACCGTGATTTGGCCAGAAAATTCGGTGCTGCCCATCGTACCGTGAGGAGAACTCGACTCCGGGAAGGAATCAAGTCGTATCGAGCTAGCAAACAGCCAAATCGTACCATAAAACAGAATAGTGTGGTCAAATTTCGTGCTCGGAAACTATATGACCAGGTGCTGACCAAGTTCGACGGGTGTCTTCTGATGGACGATGAAACCTATGTCAAGGCTGATTTCGGGCAAATCCCAGGTCAAAAATTTTACTTGGCAACGGCTCGGAGGAATGTTCCAGACACATTAAAATTTGTTTTTGCCGACAAATTTGCAAGAAAATTTATTATTTGGCAGGGCATTTGCAGCTATGACAAAAAAAACCAAAAGGAGTGTCTCCAAAAACGAATTTTGCCGTTCGTTCGATCCCACGACCTTGCCGTAATATTTTGGCCAGATTTGGCAAGCTGTCATTACAGCAAAGTCGTTCAAGAATGGTATTCAGAGAAAGGGCTCCAGTTTGTTCCGAAAAACATTAACCCATCCAACTGCCCCCAGTTCCGCCCTATTGAGAAATACTGGACAATCATGAAGAGAAGACTCAAGGCAAAGGCTGTCAAATGTATCAATCAGATGACGACCTAGTGGAATAAGATAGCTAAAACGATGGACGAAGAAGGTGTACGCTGCCTAATGAGCTGTGTTATAGGAAAAAAAATTATCGAATAATTTTATCCGTATTTTTTCTTAAAAGTATGAAGTAAACGCTACATTTGTATAAAAAAGATCTTGAATTTAATAATAAATAACTGAAATACAGGCAATTATCTTTTTTTCCAATTCTACCTGTAGCAAGCTTTAGGTCAAACTAAATAGCATGAGCCAGCAGCATAAAACTTGTACTAGGATTATTATTATTATAGTTATAATTGACATCACTACACCACCGGCACGGTATTACTGCACTACCGGCTGTGAAAATAACATTTACATCGCGAAGCTTGAATTTTTCAAAATTAATTCATTTGACATTCTTTTAATCTTTCGGTCCTATCTTAAAACAGCTACAATTTTTTATCAATCGCTGCGCCGTCTTTTACTAATATTACACACCAGTAGCAGACATCCATAACCGTTTCAGTTTCTCTATAGCGTATATGATATAGAACAAAGCACGCATCGTTCGTTGTGTGTTTTCTTCTTCCACGTTACGCGTACCGGTGTTGAACATATTGTCATTCTATATGGCGGTTTGAAAACTTTAACACTCATCGCCCTGCAACTGCGGAACCAGAAGTCAGGTCCGGATGGAATTTCGCAGTAGTATTTGAGACAATTTGAGCATTAATTCACACTAAGATTTGTGGAAATCGGTTAAAGCATTGCTGATAAATCGAAATGAGCCGGATCGGGATGAAATTCAATAGCAGGCTATGGTATTATGATACCTTTCAATTGGATCTAAATTAGTGAAAATTAGTTCAACCATCTTCGAGAAGAATGAGTGCATAATGCATACGCACAAACAGATACATTTGCTCAGTTCGTCAAGCTGAGTCGAATGCTATATGACCTCAGTTAAACGGTCGACATTCACAGTAATTGCATAACCTTTTTCTATGAGAAGGGCAAAAAGTGGTTGGGCGAAAAAAAAATTATTTCTTATATTTGAGATGATGTTCTAAACCTACAATCGTATATATTCTGAGGTTTCCCCATGCTCTCGGAATATTTTTCTAACAGCAACAAAAATACCGAAAAATCAAAAATACTTTGAGATGTATTTATCTAAATTCATTACTTTAGTGATAGCCAAACGAAAAGTGTGGCCGCGCTTTGTCCATTCCATGATCTGATGTTGATTGTATATCGACCAGAGAATCAATAAATACAATTTTAAATTAATAATTTGAATTTTCTCACAATTTTAACAGTGCATTTATTCCAATGTTTGATTTTTCACATCGTCACTTGATTCAGAAGGATCAAAATGATATCCGGTAAAAAAATTGATGTTACGGGTTTCGAATAAACTACATTCCGCAAGTAACGCATATAACGACCATGACAGATTGTTGGGATGATTTGATTATAAAATCATTCGTGATTGTTATAATTTCATTAGAGGATAACATTATTTGTTTCTTGAAATTGTTATTATGGCAACGTTAAGAGAGGTGGTGTAAGGGATGAACAGTTTTGGAAAATCGTTTTTTTTTACATTTCCCTGTAGTTTAACATTTCAAAAATATTGTAAAAATATTCACAGTGTATATATAAGATTTGATTGTTATTTGGGATGCAATGAATAACTCGATAAAAAAGAATTTTATACATTAACATATTTCAGCATCATGAATGCAACTTACATGTTGTACACAGATAATTTTTATTAGTCGTATAATTGCCCATTTCCACTTTATATTTACGTTATAAACGTTCTAATAGTCGTATTGCATTTGTAGAGAATCGCACTGAATTTACATAAGGTGGAATTGATGTTGATATATAAAGCGTGACAAAACTTAGCATCAATTTTTTTCATTATTTTTCATAGGATTAAGATTAATAAATTAATTGACCGACGCGAATTTGACCAAATGAAGAATTCGGGACATCTTAGAAAGAATGTGTATGCAGCCAGGAACTAGTTTGAACAATATTGGAAAAAGTCAAAACTTGTCGTCAAGCAGTTTGTGCTGAATCTAATAAAAAACTATCTCAAGCTAGCCAACAATCGCTAGTCTAATAAACAGTACATTAAATAAAAATTAAATATCCAACACTTTTGTTTTCATTATTTTTACGTTTCGTCTTTGACTCATCAGTGCAGAGCAGTTCAAATTGAACTGCTTAGTGCTAAACTCGGCAGTTCAATTTGAACCGCTAAGCAGACGTAAAATTTCTGCTATTTACAGAACACTTTTTATTTTGCAACGAAGTGCAATGTCTTTTCTGACGTGCCGAACGAAAACGTGTTTTCGACTATTTCTGGCCGATGCAGGTATGGTCATTTAGGGGTTAGCCAAATTTTGTGCTAGGGCACATAACCGTTTTCATTATTTTTACGTTTCGTCTTTGACTCATCAGTGCAGAGCAGTTCAAATTGAACTGCTTAGTGCTAAACTCGGCAGTTCAATTTGAACCGCTAAGCAGACGTAAAGTTTCTGCTATTTACAGAACACTTTTTTTTTGCAACGAAGTGCAATGTCTTTTCTGACGTGCCGAACGAAAACGTGTTTTCGACTATTTCTGGCCGATGCAGGTATGGTCATTTAGGGGTTAGCCAAATTTTGTGCTAGGGCACATAACCGTTTTCATTATTTTTACGTTTCGTCTTTGACTCATCAGTGCAGAGCAGTTCAAATTGAACTGCTTAGTGCTAAACTCGGCAGTTCAATTTGAACCGCTAAGCAGACGTAAAGTTTCTGCTATTTACAGAACACTTTTTTTTTGCAACGAAGTGCAATGTCTTTTCTGACGTGCCGAACGAAAACGTGTTTTCGACTATTTCTGGCCGATGCAGGTATGGTCATTTAGGGGTTAGCCAAATTTTGTGCTAGGGCACATAACCGTTTTCATTATTTGGCTAACCCCTTTCATTATTTGGCTAACCCCGTTTCAAAATTTGGCTAACCCCTAAATGACCATACCTGCATCGGCCAGAAATAGTCGAAAACACGTTTTCGTTCGGCACGTCAGAAAAGACATTGCACTTCGTTGCAAAAAAAAAAGTGTTCTGTAAATAGCAGAAACTTCACGTCTGCTTAGCGGTTCAAATTGAACTGCCGAGTTTAGCACTAAGCAGTTCAATTTGAACTGCTCTGCACTGATGAGTCAAAGACGAAACGTAAAAATAATGAAAACGGTTATGTGCCCTAGCACAAAATTTGGCTAACCCCTAAATGACTTTTGTTTTGTTTTTGCAATGACTGAGCGGAAACATATATTGGAGAAATCAAATGAATAAAAAACTAACAGAAAAGATGATTTATTGGAAAAAGATACGCTCAGAGACAGGACTCGAACCTGCGTTCTTATGCATTCCGTGCATACGCACTACCATTTCGCCACTCTGAATCTTGTTATAGTCACTCTAAAACGCCAGTCAGACATGGTAGAACGTACATCGAACATAGTCTACTTCCTGGCCGTCACCCGACCGATACCTTACATCCAAACATCTTCTCTGTCCATCAAACACTAGTCTTCTCGCTTTATACCTATTTTTTCACTCAAGGAAGTTTTTGTTTTATTTCCTCTGAAAACTAGGTTCGTCCATACATTCTAGGGCACATATTAGCACCTAATATTTTCTAGACTGTTATAATTATTTTATTTACGTTTCGTCTTAGTCTCGTCAATGCATCACAATTTGTGTTGATCTTTTATGCCACCTAGCACCGTATTAACTGATCAGTTCTGTACGAACACTCGCTCGTGACGGTCGACCTTTTCCTTCGCTCCGCTGCGTGCGACAGTCGGTAGGTGTTTTTTTTTCTTTTTCTTCGCGAACCGTAGATAGATTAACCGTTTTCTCGGTCGCATTTTTTTCGCCATCCGTTCCCGCCTACTCTCGTTAAGGCAAGAAAAAGTTCTCACCGCGAAATATAGTGCATTTTAAACAATTTTCAAGTGCAACGTTGTGAAACAATAAAACCACGTCCGCGGACCCACACGGACCGAAGAATGCGGCCAACATAGAAAATTACCATCGCCATCTGGAATCATCTCATCCTAAATTCAATTCACCGGCCACTACCGATCGCCAGATACTATATTACATAATGATACTACTCTAGTTTTAAGTTAGACGATAATTAAGATTAGTAAATACCCTTGGCATCTTAGAGCTTAAGCAGTGTGCCTTAATATTATATTATATTATTGAATAAAAAAAATGAAATAAAACCACGTGCTCGGGTCAGCCATCTGCTGTACCCGGGGCAGAGACAGTAGTGAAACCGCATGGACGGTACCAAGTGAGTTAGCAACACGTGCTTCAGACGCCATCTCTACCAGGGCACGAACCCCGCCACCCGGCATTATATCGCCATTTGTAGTGTTGCAGTGCCTGTGTTAGTGACATCCCCAACACCCGACCACCGTGAATACGGTCGAGTTAGTGTATGCTAGTTGTTACCCGATCACTGTGGATACGGTCGTGATAGTGTGGCAGCTGCGATCTTCGCCCGTCGGAGCCTTCGTCGCCGCCGCCGATCGTCCCCTCCCACCGGCCGAACCAAATTTCGGCAAATAGCTGAGCAAAAGACCGGACACCTTTAAACGCAGCGGTAAGTCTTTTTTTCTCTCTTTTACTCCGCAATTACATATAATAACATACCCTTGAATATTTATCATACATTCCCCCAACCCACACCCCTCTCACCCTAGCAATGACCGGGCCGGACCCCCCTGGGGGGGGGCCCTTCCCAAATATGTCTGCCGCCAAGCAGCTCGCTCCCGGCGTTCATGAACACCGGGGACGAGATTGATAGGCAGACACTTCAGTTAAGAGCCGTGGGAGAGGAAGGTGCGGCAGACGTCCGTCTCCCCGCCGACCCCTTCCTAATTCTCAGAAGTGTCCAAAAAGTTTTGGGGAAGGACCCGCAGAAGGTGATCTCCGCGTCCAAGGAGGCGAGAGGTACCCGGTATGCGATCCGGACCACGTCCCGAGCCGCATACTACGCGCTGCTGGGCTTAAAAGAATTGATTAATGGACAGAGGGTGGAGGTAGTACCCCACCCAAACCTTAACCAGGTGCAGGGTCTCATATACGATCCTGACACCAAAAACGTAGAAACCGACGTAATCTTGGAGATGCTCCGGCCGCAAAATGTCGTTGCGGTGAGAAGGATAACCAGCAGGAGAGACGGAGTCATCTCCAATTCCCCCCTGCTAGTCTTGTCTTTTTCTGGTTCCATCCGCCCCCAATTCGTGTACGTTGGCCTGATCCGTACGGCGGTAAAACCGTACTATCCTTCGCCCATGATCTGTTACCAGTGTGGTAGATTCGGGCATGGGAGCAGGACCTGCCCCAATAAGAAAACATGTCTCGCCTGCAGCCTTGAACACGAGGTCTCCGAGGATACCCCATGCCCGAACCCGCCGAAATGCGTCAACTGCGGCGGGGGTCACTCCGCGCGCAACAAGCAGTGCGAAAAGTTTCAGGAGGAGGAAGCCATTGTTAAACTGAAGGTTGACAATGGCATCTCCTTCCCCGAGGCAAGGAACATGATGAGGACCAGTCAGGCAAGCACTTCTTTTTCTGCAAAGCTGAAGGCGCGTCTATCCGTAGAAGGGGAAGAGAAGGATCGAACAATCGCTCTCCTTCGCGAAGAAATTCGGACTCTTCGTGCTGAGCGAAGCGGAGACTTCAAGAAGCCCGAAAACAGCGCCCAAAGTAACAACCAGACGAACAACTACCAGCAAGAGATCAGCGACCTGAAGTCCGCCTTGGCCAACGCCATGCGGGAGATATCTAAGCTGACCGAACAAATCCGGCTCCTACAGACGGAAGGCAATAACCAGTCGCGATCCCGAACAAAAACGCCCCTTAAAAGACAAGGCAGTGATGGCCCCACACCTGCAAAGGTACAGGCTCTACCAGTCAACGCGGAAAGTACTCAGACAGCCTCCCCGGAACGGTCCCGAAGGGATAAGACCAACAAGGCTGCTAAGCGCGCGGAGAACCCCACCCCTGTCAGCACTGGTGGCGGCAAGGGCAAGGGAAAAAACGCCAAAGGGAAAGTACAGAACCAACCGGACCCCACCCCAGCTAAGGATCAGGCCAACGTTAAAAAAAACCCGCTCTCGTTCTTTCTCCATGTCAGTAGATTCGATATCCATCTCCAGCGCCGAAGCTCAACCGGACATGCCAATAGATACCGAAATCTCTGACTAAATACCCCTCCCCCAGGGACAACACCCCCCCCCCCGTAATCACCCTCTTCACACCACAAACTAAAACATCTACCGGGCAGGCATCCGAAAGTTCAGCGCGGAACTCCCCCGCGGTGCTCTCGAATCCTGCCAATTCACCATCTCATAGTTTCGACTCTCCACATAATGTCCCTCACAACAACCAATATCAGACCCACCCCCACCCCCATTATTACAACAACCTACCCCTGCCGGGAGACCAGTGGCCTTCCCGTGGACCTGCTCCGACAGATCCCGGAGAAGTGAGTGCGGTCCGCCCGCCAAATATCCAGTTACCCGATCACAACCACTCTCGAACTTACTGTAGCGCTGCGGATTTGAATCGACTCCCCGCGCCTGCCCCCCCACCAGTTTCGGTGGCCTTTTGGGTCCAGGACAGGGAGTTACCACCGTTAGCTGCAGAGAATTCGAAGGACAGAGCAAGCTGCTCCAGCCCCATCCCTGGATGCTCCTGGCACCAGACGGCCTGCTGTCGCAAGCACGTCACAGTATCATCCATCTTTAACGATGCGCAGTTGCATCGTCCCGAACTGGTCTCACAAGGCGGGCCGTGCAACACCACTAGGTCACCCGAAACTCCCCCATATAACCCCCACTCCTTCACCCAAACGGATAATGGCGCTAGACAGGCATCCACCCCCCATTCTGGGGGGCTGGCTGTTGGGTCTGACACCTTATCCGTAAACCTCAGTGTCAGTTCGTCTTCTTCAGATACCGTCAACCTGTCCACCCAATCCACGCTAGCCATTCAGTGGAATGTGAACGGCTTGCGTCAGTCGCTCGGCGATCTCCAGCATCTCGTGGCCCTCCATAACCCCGCCGTGATCGCGCTACAGGAGACGCACATTGGCAACCACAGGGACATTTCCCCGTGGCTCAGCCACCGCTACTCCTGGAGTGCAGCCACCGGTAATAATATTTACCAAACAATAGGTCTGGCAGTCAGAGATGATGTTCCGTCTCAACTTTGCCTCATAGACACCGACCTGTTGGCTGTGGCAATCACAATAAAACTCCCGATCCCCTGCACCGTGGCGTCCGTTTACATCCCGAAAGATGTTAAAGGGATAGGCCGGAAACTAGAGGATTTCCTCCAGAAACTCCGACCCCCCTTTCTCGTTCTGGGTGACTTCAACGCTCACCACGTTTCATGGGGATCGGCGAGGAGTAATAAACGTGGGGAAGAAATCCTGCGTGCGGTCGAGAAGTGTAATGCCGCGGTGTTAAACGACGGCAGTCCAACGTTTTTCAGAGGTAGCTGCAGGTCAGCCATTGACCTCTCTCTAGCATCCCGTTCATTGATCAACACATGTGGTTGGTACACATGGACGGACGGTGGAGGGAGTGATCATCTACCAATCTGCATCACGTTGGACCGTTGTCCACCCCTCACGTCTCGCCGCCGTAGATGGATTCCCCATAGAGCGGACTGGAAGGGCTACGAGAATTGCATCGAGGACCAAATCCCTAGAGGCTGGCTCCCCTCGGTGGATGAGCTGGAAAATATTATCGTCATGGCAGCCGAAAAACACATTCCACGCACCAGCGGAACCCCGCCGAAACGGGCAGTACACTGGTGGTCTCCGGAAGTGGCAGCAGTGGTTAAATCCCGTAAAAAGGCCCTTAGAGCCTTACACAAAACCCCTATCAATCATCCATCGAGAGATTCCAAGGCGCAAGAATTTCGTCGCCAAAGAAATCTCGCTCGAGAAACCATCGCTAAAGCGAAAGCCGACAGCTGGAATAGTTTTCTCAGCGGAATCTCTGCAGACTCCTCCACCAAAGAACTTTGGAGGAGGGTCAACGCCCTACGGGGGAAGCGGAGAATTAAAGGATTTGCCCTCGAAATAAACGGTCGGTATTCTTCCGATCCGACCGACATTGCCAATCACCTGGGAAAATATTTCGAATCCCTGTCGGCAGACACGGCGTTACCAGAAGCCTTCCTAAATCAACTTCGGAAGGCTCAACTCCCCCCTGTGTCTTTCCCACTCGGACAATTCGAACCATATAATAGGCCGTTTTCCGCGGAAGAGTTGAATTTCTCACTCAATTCCGCCAAAGGTAAATCTACGGGCCCGGACAATATCAGCTACGATATGCTCCGGCATCTTCCGCCCGCAGGCCGTTTGGTTCTTCTATACCTATTCAACGAAATATGGTTTTCTGGGGCTATCCCAGTTAGCTGGAAAACAGCCCATATCGTTCCAATTCCCAAAGGTCGCACGGGCTCTTTCACAGCTCAAAACTTCAGACCTATAAGCCTTCTCTCGTGCACGGGAAAAATCCTTGAGAGACTAGTAAACAGACGCCTCGTCACTCTTCTCGAAGAGCGTAGTTTACTAGATCATAGGCAATTTGGCTTTCGCCAAGGGAAAGGAACGGGAGCCCACTTGACGGCTCTGTGCGATACAATCCACAGCGCAATCAATGAAGGGCTACACGTTGATGCACTGTGCATAGACATAGCTAAAGCTTACAACACAGTCAACCGGGAAGGGGTCCTTCAACAACTGGTTGACTGGGGCATCAACGGGCGAATGGGTGCCTTCTTATTAGACTTCCTTAATCAAAGAAACTTCCAAGTCTCCATAGGCGGATCCCTTTCCCAACCATTCGCTGAAAAAAATGGCGTCCCCCAAGGTTCGGTACTCGCCGTAACCTTATTTCTAGTGGGGATGAATTCCGTTTACAAATTTCTTCCCAAAGGTATACGTATCTTCGTATACGCAGACGATATTGTAATTATCGTCACTGGCAAATCCAGAAAAATTATTCGAAGAACCACCCAACAGGCGGCGAACGCTATCCGCAAATGGGCGGATAGCGTGGGCTTCAACATCGCCCCTGAGAAATGTACCCTTTCACATTTCTGTCGGGATCATCATATCAACAGCGAATCTCCAGTCCGGATAGGAACTGTCCAAGTACCGTTTGTGAAATTTCCCAGAATACTCGGCGTCACCTTCGACCGAACCCTGAGTTTCACAAATCACTTCAGCCAAGTCAAAAAGGATTGCGAATCCCGACTTAGGCTGATACGGACCATCAGTGCAGGACACCCGAAGTGGAATCGCCATAAAGCGATTAACATTGCCCAATCACTGATATGGAGTCGCATTTTTTACGGGATCGAGGCAACGGCAGTAAGTCGGGACAACCTGATAAAGGTTTTTGCTCCCACTTATAACAGGTCCGTTAGGATTGCCTCCAATCTTCTCCCTAGTACCCCAGCTGTGGCAGCCTGCGTTGAGTCGGGACTCCTCCCATTCCGCTGGTTTTCTGCCTGGATCATCCTCCGTAGATCCCTGGGTTATTTGGAGAGAACAGCTGGAGGAAACTGCCTGCTATTACAAATAGCTAAACAGCTACACAAAAGTTTTACTGGCAAAAACCTTCCAAAATTGGCTCGTCTTCATCGAGTTTGGAGGAAACCCTGGTATCGGGAAAACCTTCCCAAACTCGAAAATTCGCTGGCACAAACTACCGGAGCCAAACCTCTCCCAGCAGCTGCCAAAAGCAGCTTCTTTCAGCTGACCTCGGACAGGTTCAAAAACATACCCGCCTACTATACTGACGGGTCACGTACTGACATGGGTACGGGGATCGGAGTGTGGGGCCCCAATGTCTCTATATTTCTCAGTCTCCCTCCACAGTGCTCCGTGTTCTCTGCAGAAGCTGCCGCGATTTATGCGTGCATAGAAAAGATCCCCCCGGGATCCGAGGCTGTGATCTTTTCGGACTCCTTGTCGGTTATATCCGCCTTGGAGTCGGGAAAATCCAGACACCCTTTTGTCCAGGCAATCGAGACATATTGTGGTGATAAAATCACAATATGCTGGGTTCCTGGACATAGTGGGATCCCGGGTAACGAAGAGGCAGACCTCCTTGCGGCTATGGGCAGAGATGCCGCAAGATTTGCCCATATTACTCCAGCTGCCGACGTGTTAACACAGTTCCGAGGAAAACTTGTCGAGCATTTCACTCGGCACTGGAGAGCCGCAACGGGGGTTCTACCTAAGATCAAGGGCGATCTGGCCAAATGGTCGGACCGCCCGGACCGCCCGGACCGCAGGGAACAACGGGCACTGTCACGCTTAAGAACCGGCCACACTAGACTTACCCACGAACATTGCATCTCACGCGCTCCCCCTCCCTTCTGCACAAGCTGCGGAGAAAGGCTCACCGTCGAACACATCGTCGTCAACTGCCCGGAATTCGCCAACCTACGTGCGCAGTACGACATGGGCCTTTCTCTTCGCAACTCGCTGTCGAACGAGCCGGTATCCGAAACAAAAATGATTTTGTTCCTGAAGGATGCCCGGCTCTTCGACAGCCTCTGAACCACCTAACTTCCCTACAGTCTCGTCTCACTAAACCCATTAAACCCTCTTTAGGTCTTGTCTCGCACCAACTCACTTGTCTCTTCCAACACCATCTTACTTGATTAGTCTTTCCACACCACCACGAACAGTCTGCCCGCACCAACACTAACAACCATTCCCTAGTCTTGCCTCACACCTAAACAGCCCCTCAACAGCAATAGCCCCACATTAACTGCAATCTCCTTTCCTCCTTTTTTTGTCTTTTCACCAACTGCTGCATCCATCTGCCGAGAGGCGGCTCCCCCGGAGACGTTTACCGCGGCCCTCAACCGGTATTGCGACGGCAACTGCGGCCCATCGAAACCCCTGGAACGGTTATTGGAGGGGGACGAAAGGCTTCGTAGGCGACGGAAGGCGAAACACAATTTCATCCCGCGGGCCATCCGCCGGGTGCCCTACCCCCGGGGATGTTCACCGCGGCCCGGAAGAAGGAACCAGGACACGACCATCACACACTTACCATCGGCCATCCGCTGGGGGCGCTACCCCGGTAACACTCACCTCAACTCGGAAGGAGGACAACCGAACAACTTGCGACACAGCAAGCGGCCATCCGCTGGGGGCGCTGCCCCCGGGGATGTTCTCCGCGGCCCAGTAGATAGACAACTTATGTCGAAATTCACCGCAGCCAGGAGTGGAACCTTCAAGAACACTATGCCCTTTAAAAAAAACATAGATTTAAGCTTCAACCCCCTTCCCCCTACCCCTGTCTCTTCCTGACTCCACAACAAAACCCAACCCAATGTCTCCAATATATAACTTAAGTTTCTGTACCCTGCACCCGGCTCTCTCTGTCTCCCCCACGTCCTTGTCTTTGTCTTAGTTTTAATAAATGAAATGTAAAATTACACATTGTAAAACGCCCCCCAACCCCACTACCAGTATACCCCCTCTCCCAACCCAACCCCAAATCCCTACCCCATTAGATACAAACCCGGCGAAAGACCATAGTAAGGTTAAAACCGGGTATAAATAAACTTTAAATTAATTAATTAATCTTAACTGATGTGCATTTTTTTAACAATTCTGGCCGACTCAGGTGGTGGAATTTTATAGGTCGGACTATTTAAGCGCTTAGATCACACAACTGATTGTGATTTTCTTTACGTTTCGTCTTTCGGTTACGAGGGCCACTACTTATATTTCAGGAATAGCGAATAATAACAAAAATTTTTAAGTAAAAACGGCTTTATAGTTTTTCAAAGTATTCTCCGTTCGAACCAATCAAAAAAGCATTTTGCCACTGTGAAAATGATACCTTAAAAACATGGTTTTGAATGCTTCAACAGCATCTTCTGGTGTCGAAAACTGTTGACCACGAAATTATTTCTTGATATGCGGGAATAAAATGAAACCAAATCAGGGCTGTACGGCGGATGACCCATCAATTCGACGTTTTGGCCGGTCAAAAAGGCGCTGGTTTGAGCTGATATGTGAGAGCTCGCATTGTCATGATGGAGGATGATTCGTTTTCTCTTGTTCGTTTTCTGAATTTCTCCAAAGACTTCAGGCAAACAAATGGTTGTGTACCATTAAGAATTGACTTTCTTACGTTGCTCCAACAGCACCAATCGACACGAGCCTCTTTTTGAGCGATAGGCAAATTCTTCAGGATCCAACGATAACAAACCCATTTTACGGCCAGGTGTTCATGCAATATTAATTGCACGCGTGTGGAACTAATCTTGCATTATCAATTCATCTGGTTTCTTGCAAAACAACTGATTTTGGACGACCTTCACGAAATTCGTCGGCGACCACGATTGAATTTACTATACCAGCGATATACAGTAGTTTTTGATGGTGCTTTATCGCCACACAAAGAACTAAGTTCATCGACACACTCTTGTTGAGATAATTCACGTCGAAAGTGTGATTTAATCCAACGAAATCCTTCTCTTGATATTTACATTTCTTAGCCAAATTGATTTTTTTAACTCACTGTAAACAACATAAACAATTAACTCACTGTAAACAACATAAATAAACTTTCTGAGTACGTTTATGTTATAAATTTCAAACTTTATTTTGGTGTTGCCAGATTTTATCTATTGACATTAGTGTGGCCAGTTTCCGAAATATAAGTAGCGGCATACGTAAGAGTTTATATTCATATCAAGTCCGGCTTTTTGCATTAAATGATTTGATTAAATTTTCACTTATCTATATTGAGCATTTGTTATCATTTAAAAAAAAATATTTCGACGTAGGACTACGTCTTTGTTTTCTAAAGTTTTCTAAAGTGAAAATTTCATTGCATAAAGTGAATAAATTCATCGTACTGTATTAGTATAAGAATAATATCCTTGATTCCGTAATTTCGAGCTCACAAAACTTTTTATGAGAAAAAATACAACTGCAACTCTGTCAAACCATTCCCACACTATTAGAAGCAAAAAACTTGATTTCATTGATTTATTTTTATTCCCAGAAGAGAAAACAAAGCAACCGTCTGGAAAAATTCAATCCCAAACTCTACTAAATCTCAATTAAATCTATGAAACTGTGACACGATAATGCATCAAAATTTTGTATATTTGCAAGCTTTAACACCTTGCATTTTTGTTGGCGTTTTACATGGGCATAACCAAATAACTTTACGTTTGGTACACTGGGAATGCGCCAAACGTAAAGTTATTTTTTAGCACTTATTTTAGCTATGCAAAGCTCCATTCTCCGTTCGATTTCATTGCAGACAGATGGGGCCGGCGAACCCGGCGAACTTGAAGTACAATGGCACTGAACCTGAAATTTATTGCGGTATTAAATGGCGGTTCCACAGCGGTGATAAAAAATACGGCTGACCTGTACCGTGGAAAAAAAAAGGTACAATGCAAGTTTGTGAACATAACTTACTGGAAGAATACATATCGAGGCTTCCGCAAATGGGTCGAATTAAACTGCTATTATTATTAAAAAAAATGGGATATGGTTCACGTTCATAATCTACATAAGTCTCGAAGGTAACATCTCATATGCCACTCGGATTAGTTTGTTGAGAATGGAATTTAAGGTACGATTAAACGGTGAGTGCCAAGGGGAGAGTCGCTTAACACAAACTATATTGTGCCTCTAAAAACATCCGTGATATACTGTGAGTCTAAGTGTGCCACGCTGTGCTCCATGAAACAGCTACTTGTCAAAACTGTGCCCTTTGTGTGCCGCAACTGTGCAACTGTATGAAAACGAAAGTGCCAATATTGATAAATACACCAACGCATTGTGTTAATGTGTGATTGGCACATTGTTCTAAGTGTCCTCCCCTTGGTGAGTGCCCTTTTTCGAGATACTTGATTGAACCATTCTAGTAAGTCAAACGTGATTCTAAAGCTATTCGCAACACTTTGATGAATATCCGTGCTAAATTGATGGCCTGTCGTATAATTGAAAACTGTTAAAAATCTCAACGCGAATATTTAAAATCTGTTCTATTTTCGTCTTCTTTGATAGAGTGCAGCTTATTGGAAGGTAAAGTACAAGATCAACTCTACCCTACTCATTATTTGAACCTCCAATTAGTTTAAAAATTCGTGAACTATTTACTGTTCATTTTGACGAATTACTTTATGGGGCACCATCTGGAAATTCACTCTGTACAAGAATGAGCAGAACTTAATAGTAAATATCTCTTGTTGTATTTAACGTAGCAACATATTTTTTTCTCCACATCATCGGAAATATTGTCAGCAATTTATGGTAAAATGTTCAGCAGTATGGGATAATGGATTTTCTAAAATAATTGGTTGGTGGATATTATCTTAAATAGTTGTATAATTAGTATTTTCAAGACAGGTTTGACTAGTAAGTTATTGAGATAAATGTCATATTAATTCCTATCATAAATTTATAGTCAATAGTCATAGATGGCCATGAACAATTTGCTGTTGATTTTTCAAATGTTAATGAATATTTGAATGAAATTGAACAACGATTACAAATCGCTCTCGCCCACTGTAATTTTTTTCTCTCTTGTTTTCCACCTTATATTTGTACCGTTACAATTCTGCAAGTGAAGCATAGAAGGTTTGTAAAATTCACACCATCAATCAACTGGCTCGAACGATTATCGATATTCGGAGGCGTGAAAAAGCCAGTTTTTATTCAGGATCGAAAATAAATCTAGATCTCAACATTGTGATAGACATGTTCTAGTCGTAGATAAAAAATAGATCAGCCCATACAAAATGAAACAGCTTTGGAAACAGCCTAAAGCTTGCTAAAATTTGTTTGTTAAAATTTGTCCTTCCGATAGTTATTTTTGAACTAGTAATTTCATTTGACTAAATTTTCGAGCCAGATGAAAAGGATTTATTTCGCGCAGTATAACAATTAAACATTGAGAAGAACTAATCAAAAGATCTTTTAAGGAAACTCTTCAACTTCAATTCTCTAAACATTTTCTTTTACGAACAGAGTAAAATCAGATTGATCAGAACGGTTTTGCCTGTCTGTATAGAAAGGTATTAGAATTGCTGAAAACATCGACTTTCGAACGGAGCCTCAGAGACCCATAGTGTTATATACCATTCGACTCAGTTCGAAGAGATCGGAAAATGTCTGTGTGTGTGTATGTGTGAGAGGTGTGTGGTGTATGCACTTTTCAAAGATATTTGAACGCGCTCAATTTTCTCAGAGATGACTGAACCGATTTTAACAAACTTAGGTTCGTTTGAAAGTTACTGTCGGGCCATCGATCAAGTTCAAAGATCAAATGGCTGTGACTGTTGGTTCCGGAGATATGATTGTATATGTGACGTAACCCACAAAACACGTTGATTTTTACCGCTCTTATATATATAAGGGTGCCAATATTTTGGGATCACCCCTAATTTCGTAAAGCGCTAGTGCTCAAAAGTTTAAGCACCTCGAAAAATGTCCTCATGTAAAATTTGAGCTAAATCGGACATGCGTAAGGGATGCTGCCCGGCGGTAAAGGTTTGAAAAATTTCGATCTTGAAAAAGCACCATAGGGGGTGCAAAATCTAAAATTTTTTGATACCAAAAGTCTCAAAGCTGCATGAAACGTCGAGATCGATTTTTTTTAAAAAAATCAACCTTCTGGGGCCTAGAAAAATTTTGATATTTTTTCCCAAAAAGTTGATTTTTTCAAAAAAAAAATTTACGAGACGACACCAAATCTCGACGTTTCATGCAATTCTATGCCTTTCGGAATTAAAATTTTTTTTTCGATTTCAGAAATTTCATGTAAGGCTACCGTGTGATGATTGTTGATTTTTTACCCAAAATGGAAGAATTGGACATGCCTGACATGTGGCGCGGGTTGGTGGTTCAATGCATAGGGTGCTGGTCTTACAAGCCAGTTGTCGTATGTTCGAGCCCCGACCTGGAAGGATTCTTAGTGTCAGTAGGATCCATAGTACTAGCCATGCAATGATTCTGTACACTGCGCGGTCAGTTGAAACAGAAAGGCCAAATTCCACAAAAGGAATGTAATGCCAGCACTTTGCTTTTGACATGTGCTTTCAGCAAAACGATACCGTCTTTGGTGAACAGGTTGGGTTGGTAAACGACTGGACAATGCGCAATTCAGGCTCCAATGTGGTTCTTAGCCTCTTGTCCAGTAACTCCTATCCCTACCTCCCCGCGGTGCCGGCTGGGGTACGAGTAACCATAGGAAAGATCGGGTAACCAACCCCGGTGGGACCTTGGTCGTATGCTGACAGGGAAGGGGGGGCTTGCCTTCTCTTTACAGAGAGTGAGCCTACCCGAGCGTCTGTTCCCCATGTTAGAGCGGCTCGAAACAGCGTCTGTTCTCCATGTTAGGAGCGGTTGATTACCGTCTTTGTGTCTGTGTGGAACTCTAAACAGGGCTGACACGATGGCCCTCCGGCGAGACAGGAGGTTGGTGCAGGCCTAACAAGTCGCCCTGAAAACACTTGTTACGAATAATCAGGATATAAATACGACTCGGAATAATCGGCAAAGACCTACGCGATGAAATTAGGACTGCGATTGGAAGCTTAGCACATGGAACTGCAAATCGCTTGGCTTCCCAGGATACGACCGAATGCTGCATAATGAGCTTCAAATCCGCAGCTTCGATGTCGTAGCACTGCAGGAACTTTGTTGGACGGGACAGAAGGTGTGAAAAAGTGGGCATCGAGCTACCTTCTACCAGAGCTGCGGCACAACCAACGTTATAGGAACGGGATTTGTAGTGTTGGGCAACATGCGCCAGTGCGTGATTGCGTGGCAGCCAGGCGCGGCAACTATGGTTGGGCAAAGCACTTCAGTACTCCAGAAGTGTCGTGAATACAACGTACCCACGCAGCACCTATTCATTGACTTCAAAACGGCGTACGGCATACAATCGATCGAGATGCACGAATACGGTCTTCAGGATAAACTGACGCGATTGGTCAAAGCAACGATGGATAGAGTTATGTGCTACATCTGAGTATCTGGGACGCTCTCGAGTCCTTTCGAAGCTAGGCGTATCGGACTGGCCATAAATGCGTCAAAAACAAAATACATGAGAGGAACAGGCTCTAGAGAAGAAACACTACGCCTCCCACCACGAATATTGATAGACGGTGACGATATCGAGGTGGTCGACGAGTTCGTGTATTTGGGCTCACTGGTGACCGCCGATAATGACACCAGCAGAGAAACGTATTTTGGCAGGGAATCGTGCGTACTTTGGACTCAGAAAAACCCTTCGATCGAGAAAAGTACACCAACGCACGAAATTGACCATCTACAAAACGCTCATTAGACCGGTTGTTCTTCGCTGTATCAAGAATACGTCTCCATATAACTCGGTCCATGGCTGCTCGTCGTCAGCCACTCAAGACACGGATGCTTCGGAGATCACCCTCCACTTGATCGATCCACCTTGCTCGCTGCGCTCCTCTTCTTCTTGTACCAGTCGGATTAGATTCAAGAAGCATTTTCACTGAACTGTCGTCCGACATCCTTATTCCATCGCCCAGCTTAGCCCATCGTAGACGTCCGATTTTAACTGTCCGTACGATGGGTGGTTCTCCTAGTAGCTGTTGCAATTCGTGATTTATACGCCGTCTCCACGTTCCATCTTTCATCTGCACTCCGCCATAGATGGTCCTCAGTACCTTTCTACCGAAAACACTGAGGGCGCGTTGGTCCTCTGCCAGCATAGTCCAGGTCTCGTGGAACAAGCGGCCCAATGAGCGTTTTGTAGATGGTCAATTTCGAGCGGTGGCGTACTGTTCTCGATTGTAGGGTTTTTCCGAGTCTAAAGTATGAACGATTTCCTGCCAAAATACGTCTCTGCTGGTTTCATTATCGACGGTCACCAGTGAGCCCAAATACACGAACTCTTCAACCACCTTGATATCTTCACCGTTTATCAATATTCGTGGTGGGAGGCGTAGTGTCTCTTCTCTAGAGCCTCTTCCTCTCATGTATTTTGTTTTTGACGCATTTATGGCCAGTCCGATAGGCGTAGCTTCGAAAGGACTCGAGAGCGTCCCAGATACTCAGACGTAGCACATAACTCTGTCCATCGTTGCTTTGACCAATCGCGTCAGTTTATCCTGAAAACCGTGTTCATGCATCTCGATCGATTGTATGCCGTACGCCGCTTTGAAGTCAATGAATAGGTGCTGCGTGGGTACGTTGTATTCAGGACACTTCTGGAGTACTTGTCTTATTGCGAATATGTGATTCCGCTTGGTACGGCCCTACGAATTCCTTAGCTATTGGTGATAGACGTCGGCAAAGGATTTGAGAGAGTACCTTGTATGCGGCGTTCAGCAGTGTGATTGCGCGGTAATTGCAACAATCTAGCTTATCATCCTTTTCGTAGACGGGACATCTCCTCCTCCCAAATCTTAAAAATCATCCAGTGCAGCGCTCTAGCCAGTGCCTCTCCTTCATGTTTGAGCAGATCGCCTGGTAACTTGTCATTGCCCGCGGCTTTGTTGTTCCTCAGCATGCCAATCTCCTCACTTATTTCCGAATGATCAGGTGCTGGGAATCTTTCGTCGGCTGAGCGTGCACCCTGATTGATTCCTGTGTCGTTCTCTGTATCTTGTGATTCGCCATTCAGATGCTAGTCATAGTACTGCTTCCACCTGTCGACCATCTCACGTTTGTTCGTGAGAAGGTTACCACCGGTATCTCTACACATTTCGGCCTGTGGCGTGTACCCTCTGGATCAGGGTCATTTCTTCGAAATTTCTGTCTGTTCCGCGCCTGTCTGTATCGTTCCTAGTTCGCTCTCGTGCGGTGTTGCAGCATCCTCGCCCTTGCTGCATTTTTCTTTTCGACCAACTGCTGACATTCCCCGTCAAACCAGTCATTTCCTCGATTCGATAACCTCGTATCTAGTACGGTTGAAGCAGTGCTACTCACGGTAGACCTTATATTCTTTCAGCCGTCTTCAAAAGTCGCCGCGCCCAGCTGCTCTTCCGTTGGTAGCACTAGCTCCTGTTGTTGCGCGTATTCCTCTGCAGTACGAACGCTACGTAGCTGTTCGAGCTTGTCGATAGTTTTGAGCGCATACAAACCGTGACAAGGTAGTGGTCAGAATCAATCTTGGTAGTGCGGTAGGTGCGGACATTGATGACGTCGGAGAAGAATCGCCCGTCGGTGAGAACGTGGTCGATTTGATTTTCCGTGATCAGGTGATCTCCAGGTGGCTTTGTGGATATCTTTGCGGGGGAAGAAGGTGCTTCGGACTACCATTCCGCGTGCAGGCTCTCCAGCCCGATCATGGGGATGTATACTGCCTCCCGGCCTACCTGAGCATTCATGTCACCGATGACGAGTTTTACATCCCGCCGTGGGCAGCTGTCGTGGGTTTGTTCCAGCTGCGCGTAGAATGCTTCCTTCTCGTCGTCGGGTCTCGTCTCATGTGGGCAGTGCACGTTGGTAATGCTGTAATTGATGAAACGGCCCTTGATCTTCAATACGCACATTCTATCACTGATTGGCTGCCACCCAATCACGCGCTGGTGCATCTTGCCCAACACTACAAATCCCGTTCCTAGAACGTTGGTTGTGCCACAGCTCTGGTAAAAGGTAGCCGCTCGATGTCCACTTTTCCACACCTTCTGTCCCGTCCAACAGAGTTCTTGTAGTGCTACGACATCGAAGCCGCGGATTTGAAGCTCATCATGCAGCATTCGATCGTGTCCTTGGAAGCCAAGCGATTTGCAGTTCCATGTGCCAAGCTTCCAATCGTTGTCCTTTGTTCGTCGCGTTGGTCTTCGCCTATTATTCCGAGTCGTTTTTCTTCATGTTCATGTTGGAAGGCTACACCACTCAGCAGTTTAACATAACCGCTGCTTCGAAAGAAAAAAACGTGCTTAATCCACCTATCAGTGAGATGATACCTTTTTTTATCAATCCGCATGTGTTTTTTTTCATGAATATTCTTCAGTTTTCATGACATTATTTTAATGACCGTCGTTTTAAGCTGCAATTTGACATTTTAATCACTCATTACTCTATCTAAAAAGGTAACAATCGATTAAACTTTTCATGATATGTCGAAGTGAGTTCCACTTTAGAATTTACGGTAATTTAAGGTACTTCCAGAGCCGGTATTCAGGAACCAGCATAAACCAATCCGATTCGTATGGCCATATGACGAATAAATTGCAATAGTTTTGAGTCCAACTTTCAAGCTTTTCGGGATTATCATCTTCTATATCGGTTTGAATTTTAAAAATTCATCCTCCTGTAATTCCAGAATCGGAAGTCGGCATTGAATAAAATTAATTAATTTTGTGTGGGACTATAAGTTTATTTTAATTTGAATTTTTTTCTGAAATTCGATTTGGCTTTATTTGAGAAAACGATTGAGCTCTGAGAAACGATTCGATACTGGAGCCGGAATTCGAAAATCGGTGTAGCCGAAGTCAGACAAATTCACCTGATTAGTTTACATTTGTTTCAATATGTTTAAAAATCAGTATAGACATCTTTGAGAAATCGTAGTACGAGTTAAATTGTTGGGTGCCTTCCGAATCGAAAACTGAATACCACTAAAACTGAAATAAGTTTATTTGGTTGTCGACTATTCAAATCAGCAAATCTTAGATGATTCTTAGATATCATTTGAATCTTAGATCGGTTCAGCCATCTACGAGGAAAATAAGTTACAAAATTTTAATCTCGTTTCACATATCATCCTGTAGTTCCGGAACCAGAAGTCGGATCCAAACATAATTCAGGAACCTTGTTTAGGAGCATACGAATTTTCATATTAATCTAAGTTTGTAGAAAACGGTTGAGTCATCTTCGAAAATAAGGTAAAAAATTGAGTGAAATTATTTGTCACATACGCATTTGCTGATCTCGACGAACTGATTCAAATGGCATATGGGTGTTTTGTTCTTCCAGCATTTATTGCTGTAAGCAGTTTAAATCAATATAATTATGAAATTGTTCAGAATTCGGAAGTACTGCCATCTTTCCAATATGTCATATTCGAACGATTATGTGATGTGATGTGATGTGATGTGAAATGAAGCCACCATCAGTTCAAGGACTTGCTAGTGGATGCGGGTAGACTTACAGTAGCCCCGATATGACTCATCCATTCACCTTCTTACTATAGCTGTTACCGAAAAGCGAAGTTGTTCCATAAAAAAATTCAATTAACACGGCTATCTTTACTGGAAAATAAAAGTGGTTCTTCCCGATTGCAAAACTGCACTACACTAAAGAGCGGTGTATATAAAAATAAAGCGATTCCGATAAACGAAGTTTGATTCAGTCTTCTTCCTATAGCGTATTACACTTCTCCATTTGTAGCTGGCACACGTGGTGCTTAAACAAGTTTCACTTTGGATGAACTAAACAGAATTACATTGTGCTGGTCAATCCCACAGATAGTATTAAAGCTACAACATACTATCAATTTTCATGATTTGCAAATGAATAGTGATGAGCAATTTTTAGTTGGATAAATTGTATTGAACGATATAGCGCAATGTAGAATTGATTGAATCCCCGGAAACGCAGGTCAGTAAACGAAGGCTGTATTTTTCTGTAACTCTTAAACAAAGTTTTTTCCACCTCTGTGTTTTGATTTTAATTCACGCCGGAGTTTACCATCATGATTCGAAATGCTAACCACAGTCCAGAATTGAAAATATCGTACCCGTTTTGCGTCGCGACGATTTAAATTTTCAACACCCATCATCCCATAATTCCGGAATCGATTGTTAGATCCGACTGAAACTCAATGACTGAAATACGTCTCACTTCCTCGGGGAATAAAAAATAGGTTTTTTTTTATCAGTTTTTATCTTAATTTTAATAGAATGCTTAGAAAGTTGATAACGTAATTGTACAGAATTGCTTGAACTATAATAAGTTTTGACAATTTGACAAACCACATCTGAAATGATATGTAAAAAATTACCAAAATAAAACAAAATTTCCTGAGAATGCAAATTGATCAATTTTGTTTCCTACTAATTTGTTAATGTTTTTCAACTATCTCCAAGCTGAATAGTAAAGCAAAAAAAAATTGCAAATTATGAAATACATTCATTGCCCGAATGCAACTATACTCTAATGATGCTGTCAATTTTCATTTGTGAGAAATAGTTTTGATCGGCCGTTTTAACACTCGCTTAAAAAGAACAAAAAGTTTTACAAGTAAGTAGCAATCAAATTAATCCAATTCTTGTTTTATTGCGAGTCTCGTTTCGCATTTCTTCATGGTCATCGGAAAAAAATTCACTCGAGCTTGGCAAGAATCCTGAACGTTCGTCGTTTGTTGACAAATGCTCAAAGCGCTACATGTTCGCCTAGTTTTATTATATTAAATAACTATTTATTGGAATATGAGTTAAAATTAAATTATTAAGATTTAAATTGGGTGTTCAGCCACAAGTGGTGACTTTTCAGCCCTGTTATATATATATATGATTTGGTTATTACCATGAAGACATCATTTGCTTCCGCAATTCTGAGATTTTTGTGTAGGGAAAATTCTAAACCTACTTGTATTGTGTAATGGGGAAAAGGAACTTATATACTAACTTACTAACTAATACAGAGAGCGAATCGATTCAATTGAAGATTGCATCGATTTTTGTCGGAATTTGCTTATAATATTATGTGACATTACATCTAATGGTTCTATATTTGTGAGTCTGTGTAACTCATTTGTACTAAACCAGGGAGGACGCTTCAGAATCATTTTCAGAATTTTATTCTGAATCCTTTGAAGCGTTTTCTTCCTGGTGGAACAACAGCTTGACCAAATTGGTACCGCATAAAGCATGGCTGGTCTGAAAATTTGTTTATAAATTAACAATTTGTTTTTTAGACAGAGCTTAGAATTTCTGTTTATAAGAGGATATAAACATTTAATATATTTATTACACTTTGCCTGGATTCCTTCAATGTGATCCTTGAAAGTGAGTTTTTTGTCATACGTTAAACCTAAGTATTTAGCTTGATCAGACCATGTCAATTCCAAGCCATTCAATTTGAGAATGTGATTATTGTTTGGTTTAAGAAAAGAAGCTCTTGGCTTGTGAGGAAAGATAATTAATTGCGTTTTTGTTGCATTTGGTTTAATTTTCCATTTTGACAGATAATCACTGAAAATATTTAAACTTCTTTGTAGGCGACTGCAGATCACTCTTAGATTTCTACCTGTGGCTAACAGACTTGTGTCGTCACAGAATAGCGATTTCTGACAACCAACGGGTAGATTTGGAAGATCAGAAGTGAAAATATTATACAAGATTGGAGCTACACTCGAACCCTGCGGAACACCGGCTCGTACGGGTAGCAATTCAGATTTACAATTCTGATAGCTAACTTGAAGAGTACGATCAGTTAAATAATTTTGAATCATTTTGATCAAATAAATAGGAAACTGGAAATCAGACATTTTTGCTATTAAACCTTTGTGCCAAACACTGTCGAATGCTTTTTCTATGTCTAGAAGAGCAACTCCAGTGGATAACCCAGAAGATTTATATGATTTTATCATGTTCGTTACTCTGACAAGTTGATGAGTAGTTGAATGTTCATGACGAAATCCAAACTGCTCTGGTAAAAAAATTGAATTCTCATTTATATGAGTCATCATTCTTAACAAGATAATTTTTTCAAAAAGTTTACTGATAGAAGAAAGTAAGCTAATTGGGCGATAACTTGATGTTTCTGCTGGGTTTTTATCAGGTTTTAGGATAGGAATTACTTTAGCGTTTTTCCATCTTTTTGGGAAGTAAGCTAATGAAAAACACTTGTTGAAAATTTTAACCAGGAGTCTCAAGGCAACATCGGGAAGATTTTTAATAAGAATATTAAAAATTCCATCATTACCAGGAGCCTTCATGTTTTTAAGTTTTCTAATAATTGATTTAATTTCATCAAAATTCGTCTCAATAATGTCATCGTGTGATAACACTTGGGTTGAAATATGATCATATTTCAGTGAGACTTCATTTTCAATAGGACTCACAACGTTCAAATTAAAATTGTGGACACTCTCGAACTGCTGAGCAAGTTTTTGAGCTTTTTCGCCATTTGTAAGAAGTATTTGATTTCCTTCCTTGAGAGCAGGAATAGGTTTCTGAGGTTTCTTAAGAACCTTAGAAAGTTTCCAGAAAGGTTTAGAATATGGTTTAATTTGTTCAACTTCTTTAGCGAAATTTTCATTTCGCAAAAGAGTAAATCTATGTTTAATTTCTTTTTGTAAATCCTTAACTATGTTTTTCATAGCAGGATCACGAGAACGTTGATATTGTCGTCGACGAACATTCTTCAACCGAATGAGCAGTTGAAGATTGTCATCGATGATAGGAGAATTTAATTTAGTTTGAGCTTTGGGAACTGAAAGATTTCTAGCTTCGATAATATAATGATTCAAATTATCAATTGCTGTGTCGATATCCGCAGAATTTTCTAAAATAGTTTCATAATCCACATGATTTTCAATGTGAGATCTGTAATCCAACCAATTTGCTCTATGATAGTTGAAAATAGAACTAATTGGATTAATTATAGCTTCGTTGGAAAGTCTGAATGTTACAGGAAGATGATCTGAGTCAAAATCAGCATGAGTAATCGGTTCACTACAAATGTGACTTTGATCTGTTAGAACCAGATCAATTGTAGACGGGTTTTTCACGGAAGAGAAACAAGTAGGATTACTGGGATGAAGAACTGTAAAGTAACCAGCTGAGAGTTGATTATGAAGTATTTTACCATTACTGTTATTTTGCCTACAATTCCACTGGACATGCTTAGCATTTAAGTCCCCTATTACGAAAAATTTCGATCGATATCTTGTAAGTTTTTGCAAATCGCCTTTAAAGAAATTTAATTGTTCGCCGGTGCATTGGAATGGCAAATATGCTCCAGCGATGAAATAAATTCCATGAATGGTTTCAACTTCGATTCCCAAGCTTTCAATAACTTTAGTATTGAAAGAAGGTAAAATTCGATGTTTAATTTGCCGTTGGACAAAAATGGCAACTCCACCACCAATTCCAGTAAACCTGTCAAATCGATGAACCACATAATGTGGATTACTTTTCAATTTTACATTTGGTTTAAAAAAAGTTTCTGTCACAATGGCAATATGAATTTTGTGAACTTTGAGAAAATTATAAAATTCATCTTCACTCGATTTCAAAGATCGAGCATTCCAATTTAAAATATTCAAATAATTATTTAACATCACTGTTAAATTTTAAATTCATTATAATATTATTTGCAAATTTCCATCCGATTTGAAATGCTTCAAAAAGTGATGAAGTCGAATTCATTTGGATGATCATTTGAAAAAGTTGATCTTGTAGGTAGATCATTTTATTTTCAGTTATATCGCCTAAATCGACTTCATTTAAAGAAGCGAATGGCATTGAAGGAATATTTGTAGGTAGACTGCCATTAGAAGAAGATGATTTGGCCGGTCTACCTATTAATAAATTGTTTTCGTTAGAAGAAGAACTGCAAGGCGGTCCTGTGTTTTGATTATTTACATTAGAAGAAATAGGAGATAGATTTCTACCTAATATACCAGCATAACTGACATTAGAAGAAGATGATGACGAGGTCGATCTACCTGTCAATAAATTGTTTTCGTTAGAAGACGAATTGGCAGGTGCCTTAGAAGAATTTTCAGGTATGTTCTGTAAATTTAAGGTCGTTGATTTGACTTGTTGTCTAAGCGAACGAGCGTTTAAAATTTTTTCCCTGACAGGACATTTCAAATAATTGGATTTATGATTTCCATTGCAATTTGAACATGAAAATTTATCAGTGGTTTCATTCATTGGACAAGCGTCTTTCGAATGCGATTTACCACAATTCAAACACCGTATATCCATATGACAATTTTTGGTTCCATGACCGAAGCCTTGGCAACGACGACATTGCGTTAAGTTAGCAATACGATTATGCCGTTTATAATGTTCCCAATGAATTTTAATGTGGGAAATGAAACGTACTTTTTCTAAAGTTTTCAAATTGTTTACATCACTTCGATTGAAGTGTATTAGGTAAAGTTCATGGGAAATTCCAGAGCGTGGTTTAGAAGTACCATTCGCTCTTTTTTTCATAAGTATTACTTGGGAAGGGGCAAAACCAAGCAATTCTTTTATTTCATTTTTAATTTCATCAATACTTTGATCATTTGATAATCCTTTCAAGACAGCCTTGAAGGGTCTGTCTGATTTTATATCATATGAATAAAATTTATGAAGTTTTTCGGACAAATATCGAATAAGACGTTCGTAATCTTCCAATCCATCCACCAAGACTCGACATTCTCCTCTTCGTCCGATTTGAAATGAGACTTTTACTTCCGGGAGAAAAGTAGAAAGCTCAGTACGGAATGCTTTGAAGTCGGAAATCATCACCGTCACTGGTGGCATAGATTGATGTTTCTTCCCAGAACGACAAGCGTCCATTTTGGGAATTTTTGAAGAATTTTCTTCTATGTCGCTACAATCGGATTCAGGAAGAATCTCGTAAATATTGTTAGACGGCATAGGATCAACGGAAGGGAAATCCGTCCGTTGTCTTTTATTTTTACATTCAGATTCTATAAGATCGTGAATGTTATTAGAAAAATGTTGAATAACGGATTGTGATTTATTCCGTATTGAATTATTTTTAGCCTTAGGCTTGTTGCCTTTCCGGTTGGACGCAGGCATTTTTGAAATTAATGAAATTTTAAATTAAATTAACTAGGCTAAATTAGTCTTCGATTAGACTCCTAGCTAGCCTTAAAAAAGGCTGATTAATTTCTTAGTCACTCTAATATCACTCTTTGTATCACTTAGTCACTTAGTTAGTGATTCAGGTAGCCTTGAAAAAGACTGAAGCCTTGAATCAATGAAACTCTAGGTAGCCAGAAAAAAAATTCCAGGAGCCAAGAGCTATACGCGTGCGGTGCGAACGACTGTTCAACACCGACGATGTTCGCCTAGTTTGCAATGTCCCAGTGAATCGCGTTCCGCCCGTTAGGCAATATCTTCTCTCTGATTTTTCCAGATGGAACAAGATTGAATATAGTATTGTATGCATCGTTGTACGTTGGAAATTGGAAAAGATTTTTTGCTGTTTTACTATTCCACATTTAAGGTTATACAATATACAATGGACAATCTGTGTCAATTAGAAGAAACAAAGAATCATAATGCCAACGGATCCAATGTTATTATTTATTTCCATTATCTCAGTAACTGAAATCAATTACCGACACGAGAGTTCAATGGATGATGTACAGCCGTCGCATGCGCTTCTAATAATATCGTTGAGAGTAATTGAGCCGCAAAATGGCTTTGTTCAAGTGATATAGTAAGGCCATCATCGCCATCAATCAATCCTAGCAGCATCCACTGGTGGACCGGATCTTCTCGACAAGAGCAGCGCAATCAATTTTACATCATCTCACGGCGAGGCTCACATTTCACTTTATTTCCTGTTGATGGCCATATGGACTCCAGTCGTTGTAAATAAATAAGTCCACTCAGATCAAAATCAATTCCCTTCAATCTACGTCGGAGCGTTGATTAATTTAAATTTAACTGAGCACCATCGGAGCCCTTTGTTTGTTAAGTGATTTTAATGATAATTGAATTCCATCAGTACCTACTAATATTTTCGATTTGAGTTATGGACTTGACCAGCTGAAGCTTTCGGAATGTATTTCTATGTGCCTTCTGACACACAGATCGTTTAGATTTATATGTATCGTTTAGTAGTAATCATTGAAAAGATCTGTAATTTCAATAAACATTTCAAGTAAATTCCATGTCATTTAAAATAACGGGCAAACAGTTACCACTGTTTAGGATTTAACACTTATAAGCGAAAGCTATCACGATTGGCCCCAAACTTTAAAACATCATCGGTATAAGTTTTTTAATAATCGTGCAAAAATCTACAATCTTAAAAACGGTTGTCATGTTTTTGTCAAACAAGCCTTGTAAGAATTCACTACTCGTTGAAAGTTGGTCAAAAAAGTTTTTTTCTTTCGTCAGGTTTTAAATTTATCAACTATCCGCAGGTGTTAAATTTATTATTTCGTTATGAAAACAAAAACAGTATGATTCAACGTAGTGGTATAATGGTGCCTTTCTAGTTAACATTTGATAAAAAATCGATACAAGTTATATATTTTGGTATTTTTGACAATCTGTTGTGTTTTGTAGTAAGTTTTTACGGTCTAGACCAGTGATTCCCAAACTGGTCCCTACAGCCCACTAGTGGGCATTGGCACATTTTCAGTGGGTAGTAAACTCAAAAAACTTCGAAACTTAAAAAACCTTTCGGAGAAAGGCCCTGATTAAAATATATTCATGCAAGTTTATATAGACATGTGGGCAATGAATCATTGCGAAAAACAACTCCATTCCAATCCATCAGTTGCAAAAATTATGTGATTAGTGCATCATTCAATGGCGAATGTCAGCAGTTGGTCGAAGAGAAGAATGCAGCAAGGGCGAGGATGCTGTAACATCGCACTAGAGCGAACCAGGAACGATACAGACAGGCACGGAACAGACAGATCACGGTTTTCCGGTGGAAAAAGCGTCACAAGGAAGACCAAGATCGCGAAGCGGTGGAACAGCTGTACCGCGCAAATGACGCACGGAAGTTCTATGAGAAGGTGAACCGCTCACGTAGATGCTACACGTCACAGGGCATGATACCAGTGGTAATCTTCTCACGAACGAACGTGAGGTGATCGACAGGTGGAAGCAGTACTATGACTAGCATCTGAATGGCGAAGCACAAGATACAGAGAACGACACAGGAATCAATCTGAGTGCACGCTCAGCCGACGACAGATCGCTATGGCAGATAATGCACGAATACGGTTTCCCGGATAAACTGACGCGATTGGTCAAAGCAACGATGGATAGAGTGATGTGCTACGTCCGAGTATCTGGGACGCTCTCGAGTCCCTTCGAATCTCAGAGAGGCTTACGGCAAGGTGATGGACTCTCTTGTATCTTGTTCAATATTGCCTTGGAAGGTGTGATTCGAAGAGCAAGGATCGACACGAGTGGCACGATCTTTCGAAAGTCCGTACAACTTTTTAGCTTCGCTGACGATATTGATATTGTGACACGTAACCTTGAGAAGATGACGGAAACCTACATCGGACTGAAAGCTGAAGCTAGGCGTATCGGACTGGCCATAAATGCGTCAAAAACAAAATACCTGAGAGGAAGAGGCTCTTAAGAAGAAACACTACGCCTCCCACCACGAATATTGATAAACGGTGACGATATCAAGGTGGTGGGCGAGTTCGTGTATTTGGGCTCACTGGTGACCGTCGATAATGAAACCAGCAGAGAAATTCAGAGACGTATTTTTGCAGGAAATCGTACATACTTTAGACTCGGAAAAAGTTCGATCGGGAAAAGTATGCCCCCGCTCGAAATTGACCATCTACAAAACGCTCATTAGACCGGTTGTTCTCTATGGCCACGAGACCTGGACTATGTTAGCATAGGACCATCGTGCCCTCAGTGTTTTTGAAAGAAAGGTGCTGAGAACCATCTATGGCGGAGTGCAGATGGAAGACGGAATGTGGAGACGGCGTATGAATCACGAACTGCAACAGCTGCTATTAGAACCACCCATCGTGCGGACAGCTAAAATCAGACGTCTACGATGGGCTGAGCATGTCATAAGGATGTCGGACGACAGCCCAGTGAAAATGGTTCTTGAACCTAATCCGACTGGTACAAGAAGAAAAGGAGCGCAGCGAGCAAGGTGGATCGATCAAGTGGAGGGCGATCTCCGAAGTGTCCGTACCTTGAGTGGCTGGCGACGAGCAGCCATGGACCGAGTTATATGGAGACGTATTCTTGATACAGTAAAGGACACCCCAAGACTATAGCTGTTAGGTAAGGTAAGCATCATTCAATTCTTGTGAGATTTGTAAGAAAGAAAACAAAAGTTAGAAGATGAAAATTTAAGTGCTGTTACTGTTGATCAAATAAAAATGAGTGTAAATAATTCCAATGTTTCATTAGAAATTCAGATCATATCTATATTCCAAAATCCTTTCATACAAAATACAGAGAAAATAATTCAGGTCCAGGCTCAGAATCCAAATAGTCAGAATAATTTTCAGAATTCGAATCCAAAATCTAGTTCAGAATCTTGAGGTCATCCAGAATTCAGATTCATGTTCGGAATTCAGGTTCAGAATCCGGCTTTCCGGTGCAGAATTTATGTGCAGATCAAAAATTGCTGTCCGAAATTCAGACCCCGAATCTCAGGACAAGAACTCATGTCCAAAACACACGAAAACTTATGTATCCTGTCAGGAGTTCAGGTCTACAACCCAGGTCCAAAATGCAGGCCGGAATTCGGATCCCGATTTTCACTCAAGAATCTAGCTCCATGTTC
This sequence comes from Malaya genurostris, assembly GCF_030247185.1. Taxonomy (NCBI): domain Eukaryota; kingdom Metazoa; phylum Arthropoda; class Insecta; order Diptera; family Culicidae; genus Malaya; species Malaya genurostris. The sequence continues at coordinate 213,469,566 of NC_080571.1, read as the reverse complement.
TGAAACTAGGTCCAGAATTCAAATCCACAAATCAGCTGAAGAGTCAAGGTTCAGGATCTAGTTTCAGGTTCATAAACTCTGTCAAGAGCTGATCCGAGGTCAAAATACTAACCCAGAACCAAAGTCCAAGTCCAGCTTGAAAATTAAATTCCAGAATCCAGATGCAGAATTTAGGTTCAGGTGAAAAAATCTCTGTCAAGAATTTTGGTCCGGAATTTGAGTCCAATTTCAGAATTCATATCCATAGATCCAGAATTGAGGTCCAGTATTCCGTTCCAGAATTCAGATACAGACTAAGAATTCACTTAGATAACAAATTCATGTTCAGAGGTTAGGTCAAGTTACTCAAGTAAGGTTCAGTTTCTGAGTTTCAAATATAGTACGGAATCCTGGTCTGGCCTAGCCTCCAATAGGCCTAGCTTTAGTTTTCAGTCCGATGCATGTTTCCATGATCTTCTCATGGTTCCGTGTCACAATATCATCGTCGTCAGTGAAACCAAAAGGCTGTACGGACTTTCGGAAGATCGTTCCGTCAAATGGTGTGTCTTCTGATAACCGATCTCGTCTGGGTGCTACCGCCTTCCGCGGTAGTAGCAGAATGAGAGAGTGCGAGCGAGCAAGGGCGCGATAACCATACCGTAGGCACAATTAAATACCTGTCAGCTTTGTGTGATGGCAGACAACAAACGAGGCAGGGGATTGGGACAGGCTTTATGTAGGTATGTATCTGTGCTGCCCCAAATGACATGGTGAGGATTTACGTCACTGCCGATTATAAGCGGTAAATCACTTTTGCAGCAGTATGACAAAACCTTTTTGAAGCCATAACTCGGTGAAGGTGCGTTATGCAGCAAATATTCCGAACAATAGACATATTTCCTTTCTATGCCAATCAATCAATAGTCATACCAAATGTGACAGCATAAATATCCCGAGTTGTGAGCTAAGATATGAAAGATACATCGAGAGTGTTTCTTTTATATTTTTTAACATGAAATTCTTGCAATAAAATTTAAAACATTGAATCGGTTCGGAAAGGTGAGACCGACGCAGCAGTATGCTCCGTTTAAAAATATGATTCTATAGATTTATAACAATTTATAAAACAAATGGTAGAATTGGATGAAGCAAAAATGTTAGTTCGTAATTGAAATTAGTTGATTATGCAAAAAATGTCTGATGGAAATATGATTTCTAGTTTTCTGATTTGTTGTGAGATATTTTATATAACTGCTGGGGAATTATGTCCAAAGCAAATGAAAAAAACTAAGATTGTGATCGTTTTGAAAAATGAAAAATTAAATTATAAAAAAAACATGTGTCTCAGTATTACATATAGAATTATCTCTATATGTTCCTAATGCGAGACAGTAAAAAAAAACTTTCTCCTAATTTATATCAGAAGAAGAAGTTTGGTCCAGTCCAAGGATTTGATCATAAATTTAAATACGAAACTAATGGTTACTGAAGCAATGGGCCGCATGAAAAACATATTAAATAAAACCACTAACTGCTTCATGAGATTTTCCTAATTGAATCGAAACGAACGTACTTGGGATCATTTCAAGTGGTCGTAAATAACGTTTGTTCTATAAACGGAATTATCCTCGCTGTTCTGTGTCGGGGTATTCTGTACAATTACTATTACTAACGCAAAATTTCTCTTTTGTCCGAATAGAAAAAAGGAGAAAAAAGCTCTGCTTACTTCGCGGTTGAATTCATTTCGGACCTTCGCCAGATTTTCTCTGCTTGACGAACCACTCATTCGGTTATAATGGGCTAATTTTCTGCTATGATTTATGATGAATCACCGTCGCGTTGCGACGAAGTTGCGTTTTTTCTCGGTTTATCTATAGCAAAGCAGAAGATGCTCATTTTTTCTCCTCTTTACTTTTCTGCTGATCTCCGGTGAAATTCGCGAAAAAGGCAGAACCGGTGCGCCCTGAAGTAATCCTTGTGAATTCAGCCATCATGCAAAGGCTTACGCCTGTCGAAGATTTATAGAATACTTAATCGAAGAGGGTGCTCGTTAAATGTGCCAGAGATTTGAACCTTTTTAGGTAACCGATTCCACAACAATAAAAAGATGAAAATTCGCTGCGAAAAAAAAAACAAAGAAAACGCTGATAGCTGTGTGTCTCTAACGATCGTATTTTTTCTCTGTCAACTTATATTTTTGCAAATAATGGCCTAGGTGGAAGGTATTAGCATATAAATGAGGTAAGCTTTTTCAACAGCATTCTAATCAAGCTGATGAAGCCTGAATTATGGGTCTTTCAACCCAAAGCGTCTATGGTACTCGCCTTGAAGGTGTTTAATTACAGTTATTAGATGGACATTAGGGCAAACAAGATCTGTTAGGACTGGATATTTTTCGTTTAATGTTCATTAGGTTCCTTGCGTTCAACAGAGTAATCGAAAACAATCTTTGCTGATTTTGATCATTTTTGATAGCTTAGAACAAAACCTCGATGTCGTTAAATATTGTTTCATACTGACTGGTTCTCAAAAAAATCAGACAGTGATCATGACTTCGTGAAATGTAGCAAACTAGCAAACAACGCTTTTAATGTCGATGACGGTACGAATTATTCACGATATTATTTCCACACAATAAATCTTCCCACGATAATTGATGCAGTCTGCAGTCATTGCTAGTCCCATTACATGTAATCTGCTGAAAATCCGTTGCTTGTCACCCCAAAATTGGTAGCAGTGATGTTTGGTTGGTGTCCTCTGCCTGTCATATATATTGCATCAGATGTGCGTTGGTGCGATTGCCTGACATACCGACGGTCGATTTTATTTATGTGGTCAAAAATTATTTCGCCAACTCTATCCGTGGCATGAGCAAACCAACCACGAAACCAATGTATGGACACATACATTTGCTTGTTTGACGGAACTCGATCTGTAAGCAGTAACAAGTATATAACAGAAAGCCAATTTTGTAACAAATTTTGATAGAAGTTTAATCTCGTTGGTAGTTAAAAAACAAAATTTTTAGGTATCATAACGAGAAACAATTTAGATTTTATTCTGTTATGATATGTTGATCGGGAGATGGTAGCAACATTTTACGTGACCTTTGAACTACTGACCGACACTTGCTCTTTGTTTGATAGTTGTTTGTAATTTTCATGACCGATATCCTGATCAGCTCACGTTCAGAAAAAAGTTTGCCTAAGATAACGATTAAAAAGTGGCCTTTATCGCTACCGTTACTTCATTTTAAGAGGATAATAACATTAGAAATAATAACTGATGGACAATGGATACGCACTATAGCAAAATGTTCATCTTACAAGAAAAACAAATTAAAAAACCTGTTTTAATATATGACTCATATTATCGTATATAATACAGCGCTATTACTCAAAATTATGTTCTTATATCATTGAAAGGAAACCAAATTTAGTTTTATTTTACCGTATATCAAACAAAATAAAAAAACACGTGACGAAAAGCGTGAGAATTCAAAGAACTATATCTCAGAAAGTATTCAAAGTTCGTCTTTGAAACTTTCCAATTTGTTGATAATACATCTGTCTAATAAGCTAATGAAGAAAATAAATCGATTTTTCACAGAGTACCTCTTTTGAACCATCTGTGAGAAATTGAAGCGAGTTCCACTATTATTCTTTAGAGACAGGGAACCGGGATTTGGTACACATCATCAAAACCTATGCATTCATTTATAGTTGAATTAGTTTTTGGTCAAATTTTAGAAATTTATTGTAGCGTGCTTTAAATGACGGTTTGAGATTTTAAACACTAATTATTTTGCAATTCCAAAGCCGGAAGTGAGATTCAAAAAAACTCCGTAACTTATGATTCGTTTTAGTTGTTGGCCATTAGAACTGATTTCAGCTATATCGGTCACCAGATTCTGGTTTCGGAAGTTCTAGAAACAGTGGTCAAATCACCAATATCACCAAATCACACCTTGAACGTAAATTAATTGATTTTCAGAAAGGGTGTAGCCGGGTTTGCATATAAAAACTGCCCCAAAACAGAAAAAAAATTGATATACTCTGTTTGAAAGGGTTTATATTGAAGATATAAACTTGAATATTGAAGGGTTTTCCCAAAATTTTAATCCTTTAACTGTCATGTTGGTGTTGTTAGGGTGTAAAAAAATTGAGAAAAAATCCGAAATATTTTAGGAATTATGATTTTTCAGAATTTCATGAAAAGTAGTTCTAGGGGCTGGTGTCCACTAGGAGATTGATAGTACCTATTAACTCTCTCTGGACAGTACCAGCTTAAATGCTGTATGGAATCCGTCGGAAAAGAATGAACCAAGAATAGATCCACTGGGTTCCTGCTTCCATTTCGTAAAAGGCGACAATTGCAGGAGTTTCTTTTTCCTTTCAGTTATTAGATATTTTCAATGTATCACTTCTGATTACTCTATTTTACTAAACTCTCTCTTCATTCAACCTATCAATTTCCATCTAGCTTTGAAGAAAATGTGAAATGTTTTCTTCTTCTATGTTTTTGATTGTCTTTCAGGATTGGAAATTGAATGATAAAAATCAACTAACAGTTCTGCTGAAAAGTTCGTATCGTTTAATAGAAACACATATTTTTTTGCCAAAATTCGTTTTTATTATTCAACATAATTGCCATCAGAGGCGATACAGCGATTATAGCGGTCTTCCAACTTTTCGATACCATTTTTGTAGTACGATTTGTCCTTTGCCTCAAAATAGGCCTCAGTTTCAGCGATTACCTCTTCATTGCTTCTAAATTTTTTACCAGCGAGCATTCTCTTGAGGTCTGAGAACAGGAAAAAGTAACTGGGGGCCAAATCTGGAGAATACGGTGGATGAGGGAGCAATTCGAAGCCCAATTCGTTCAATTTCAGCATGGTTTTTCGTTGTTGTTTTTGATCAATTGTGAGCTCACGCGGCACCCATTTTGCCCAAAGCTTTCTCATATCCAAATATTCGTGAATAATATATCCAATACGTTCCTTTGATATCTTTAGGGTGTCAGCTATCTCGATCAACTTCACTTTACGGTCATTGAAAATCATTTTGTGAATTTTTTTCACGTTTTCATCGGTAACAGCCTCTTTTGGACGTCCACTGCGTTCATCGTCTTCGGTGCTCATATGACCAGTACGAAATTTTGCAAATCACTTACGAATTGTTGCTTCGCCCGGTGCAGAGTCTGGATAACACTCATCAAGCCATTTTTTGGTATCGGCGGCACTTTTTTTCATCAAAAAGTAGTGTTTCATCAACACACGAAATTCCTTTTTTTCCATTTGTTTTTCACAATAACAAAAGTAGCTTCACTCAAAATGCAATATCTCACAATCTAATAATCAGACAGCTGTCAAATTTATACACGTATCTTTTGAAGGTTGGTACTAACTGAAAATGGTATGGATTTAATACTAGTGGCGCACTCTCATAGAAACGATACGAACTTCTCAGCCGATCTGTTATTGGGAAATCCGTTGATATTACAAAGGTAATAACAGAGATAACATATATCGGTATATTGAATATGTTACATAGTGAAAATACACTTGGCTGAACAGATCAACCAATATAACCAATTTATAATTCTTTTAAATAATTAAAATATTAGAGTGGAAATTTTGAAGGATCAGACGCGCGTGGGGTATGTTGACCTTTGTTTGGTGGTTCAAAATGATTTTATAACAACTGCTTAGAATATGTCAATGCAATGAATCAACTGTTTTGTCTAAATCCTATTTACACGTTTATTTTGTAATTTCATTTATAAAAACGTGCTCAATCCACCTAGCCGTGAGATGATACCTTTTTTTATCAATCATTTGCATGAAGATTCTTCGGTGTTTCAGTTTTCATGACATTATTTTAATGACCGTCGTTTTAGGCAACAATTTGAGATTTCAATCACTCATTACTCTGTAATGTCGAAACTGCAAATCGGATCGAATTTTAATCTAAAAGTGGGACAATCGATTAAACATTCCATGACAATTCGAAGTAATTTCCACTTTCGAGTTTACGGTAATTTAAGGGCCGGGTCGGGTCTAACATTTTCTTATAGTAAAACATTTTAAGAATTTTCTGTGAAATTTTCAAGCCTATTGGAATCAAACTCTGGAAGTTATGAACCATTATCCATGGCTATCTCATTCTACGAAGAAGCAAGAGCTCGGCGCACAGGCCCAAGATTTCTGCTTCGATTGGCTACAAAACTTGACAAAACATTTTTGAAAAGTTTCATTATAATAAATTATGAAAGAAAAAATATGATTTTTCGAAAATGTTAGACCCTACGGTCTCCCTGGAGTAATTAATTGTTTCCATTGATTTTATAAACAAAAAATTTTAAGCGCGTTTTTGTCGACAGCAGGTTTTGAAAGTCCGTGTCCTTCGTCATTCAAAAACTACTGCACCATTTTTTTTAATTTTGCACACACTTTCTACATATAAAAAACCAGACTCCAACGTTTTCCTTTTCGTTGTTTGTTACTTGGGGGAGGTTTAATAGCTACAAAATGGCGGATTTTTTCGTGAAAAATCGTAGTTTTCACTTTGAACTACAACAAAAAATAAAAAAATTAAACGTTGGGGTCTAAAAAAACTTCTTCTCTGACTATGCTGCGTTCATTTGTTCACTATTGGAATATGGTTCTGGGAACACTGTTCCAATAAAGCTTGTTGTTTTTATTAGTCCGTAATATTTTTGCGATTTTAAATTGTTTCCGCGTCAGTTAGGCGATTAAGATTTTATTCAGCGATAGATTTCTGCATACAGCAACAGTGTGAGGTGTTATTGTCAACTGTCGCTTGCGATTTGTGAAGTGTTTTTGGATTCAATTGTGTTCTACCTATCGCTATTCCTTCTGTTTACATCGTGTTGTGGCTTAGACAATAAGCAACCGTCCCGTTGTATACTGACCATTCAGTGCTTTGCGTGTAGCCTAATTGAAGGCATTTTCGTTAAGTATGGAGAGGAAATGTGGAAAATGTAGCCAAACGATTACCGGCATTGATTCAGTTGCAAGCCGTGGCTACTGCGGATGCTTATTTCATTTGGCATGTTCGGGAGTTTCTCGCGCTCTTTTGGGATATTTTACATCGCATCAAAAGAATTTGTATTGGATGTGTGACAATTGTGCCGATTTGTTTGAGAACTCGCATCTTCGCTCCATAACAAAAGCGGCCGATGAAAAGTCACCGTTAGTATCACTCACGGAAGCTATAAGCAGTTTACAAAGCGAAATTAAATCGTTATCTAAACCTGCTCCTCTGCCTCCCAAACTTTTCAATGCGAACTGGCCAAATTTGGAGCGTCGTCGTCCTGCTAAAAGACCTCGTGGGCCTGATTATGAACAAGATGCTTTCGAGTGCCAATCAGGATCGAAACAAATAGGAGAAAACACCGTCAGCGTTCCTGTTTTCGAAAAACCGACGGACAAATTTTGGCTATATTTGTCTCGTATCCGACCGGATGTCACTAATAACGAAATTTCTGCAATGGTACGATCTAATCTCGGCATGTCAAACGACCCAGTGGTGTTCAAACTGGTTGCGAAAGGTGCTGATGTTAGCAACTTGACATTCGTATCCTTCAAAGTCGGCCTGGACCCAGCTTTGCGCACCGTTGCTTTGGATCCTTCAACTTGGCCACAAGGAATTTACTTTCGCCAATTTGAAGATAAATCCTCTCAAAAATTTTGGATCCCATCTGCTGTCGATCCGTCACCAACGCCAGCATCATCGCAAGAAGGAGCCGCTCAGTAATTTCTGAAGGTGGCTCACTGGGACGCAACGTTGTTAGCATTGTGGAAGTCTCTGACCCGCCCGCCCCAGTCCTGCCACCGCAGCCTGCGTTCATCAGTCGTCCCGGTCCTGCGGGCGGTTGCGGTGTAGGGGGCTTCCAAACTTTGCTCCTTGGCAAGTATTTATTCACTTCCAGTCGTTCAAGCGCTGATTCGTATTCTGGTTCCAGTTTGATGCCGTCAATTCACCGGTCACTGGGACGCACCGCAGAAGGTATCATGGAAGCCTCTGAGCACCCCGCCACAGTCGTGCCAATGCAGCCAGCGCTCACCAGTCGTCCCGGTCCTGTGTGCGCGAGTGGCGAAGAGGTCTTCCAACCCGCCGCTGTCGGCAAGTATACAAACAACGTGGACAATTCATGCACTGACTGCTTCCCCGTTTCTAGCTCGAATTCTTTCACTCTGGCAAGGTCATCGCATATTCAATTGTATTACCAAAACGTCGGTGGTATGAATACATGTCTGGATGACTACCTGTTGTCAAGTTCGGATGAATGTTTCGATATCATCGCCTTGACAGAGACTTGGTTGAGTGAAAGTACTTTGTCTTTGCAAGCATTTGGTGCGAACTATGATGTGTTCCGTTGCGATCGTGATTCCCGCAACAGTTCGAAGAAAAGCGGTGGAGGCGTGCTTGCGGCTATTCACCGACGTTTAAAAGCGCAACTTATAACAAACGTTTCTGGTAGCAGTGTCGAGCAGGTATGGGTTCAAATTTGCCTGAACACATGTTCCTTTTTTCTTTGTGTGGTTTATTTTCCACCGGATCGTACACGTGATTTGTCACTGATTGACTCGCACATTCAGACGCTAGAAAAAGTAGTTTCAGTTCACATGAAACCGGCAGATGATATTCTAATTGTTGGTGATTTCAACTTCCCCGGCCTGAAATGGTACCCTGCTTCCAACGGCTTTATGTTCGCTGACCCAATGAATTCTTCTTTTCACACCGGTATCGTCCATCTGCTTGACCGTTACAGTCTTAACCTATTGCGTCAAGTGAATCACGTCGAAAATGAGCACAACCGAATTCTCGATCTTTGCTTTTCAAGTAAATCCGATTTTGCACCCAGAATTTCCGAAGCAGCAATTCCTATAGTGAAATCCGTTAGATATCATCCTCCCCTGCACATTGTACTTGAATCAAATCAAACGTTGGATAACTGTAAAGTTTCTCAAACCGTCAGATACAATTTTAAAAGAGCCGACTACAACAGTATTGTTGCATTTCTTTCAAACGTGGACTGGACTGAAATTCTTGACAATGATGATATAAATTTTGCAGCGCAAACCTTTTCCAACGTTCTGATTTATGCAATTGACCAATATGTGCCAAAGCAAATCAGCCAGCTTTCCAAACAAGCACCGTGGCAATCCGCTGAGTTACGAAAATTAAAAAGTTTGAAAAGAACAGCTCTAAGGAAATATTCCAAGAAAGGTGGTTTTTTGCTTAGGCAAAACTATTTGGAAATAAATAAAGTTTATAAAAAAACAGCCAAACGATGTTATGCCAACTATTTGCGAAGTGTGCAGAGGAAATTAAAATCTAACCCTAAGTCGTTCTGGAAGCACGTTAATGAGCAAAGGAAAGAGCCAGATCTTCCTTCGTCTATGTACTACAACGATCAACCGACTTCTAGCTTGCAAGAAATCTGCGACATGTTTATGAAGAAATTCTCTGGGGTTTTTTCTAGAGATTTTTTATCAACGGATCAAATCTCCCAGGCAGCACGGAACGTTCCTGTTTTGAGTCAATCGTTGAATTTCATCAATGTTGATATTAGCTCTGTCCAAAAGGCTATCGTTAAAATGAAGTCTTCATATTCTCCTGGACCCGATGGCATCCCCGCTGTCGTCTTGAAGAAATGTTCCAGCGGTATTGCAACACCCTTATGTCAACTGTTTCAACAGTCACTCACGACTGGAGTATTTCCTGTTGTTTGGAAATCTTCTTATATGTTCCCAGTGCACAAAAAAGGAGACAGGAAGAATATCGACAACTATCGCGGCATTACCTTACTTAGTGCAATTCCTAAGCTGTTCGAACTGGTTGTTCTGGAACCCATTTTCAATCACTGCAAGCAGTATATCGTAGAAACTCAGCACGGATTCATGCCGAAACGCTCAACTGCTACTAATCTATTAAGCTTTACGACGTTTATAACAGATGCTATGTCAAACGGTTTTCAAACAGATGTTTTATATACGGACCTCTCCGCTGCTTTTGACAAAATAAATCACGCTATTACTATCGCCAAACTGGACCGACTTGGTTTCGGTTCCTGTATTCTTCAGTGGACTGAATCGTACCTCTGCAATCGACGGTTGGCGGTTAAGATCGGTGATAATCTATCTAATGATTTTTTTGCTTTTTCTGGCATTCCACAAGGCAGTCATCTCGGACCACTGATTTTCCTCCTGTACTTCAATGACGTGAACTTTTTACTGAGTGTCCCACGATTATCATTTGCCGACGACCTTAAGTTATTCAAAATTATTAAGACAACTGAGGATGCCATTTCTCTCCAGAGTGAACTAGAAATTTTTTCGGAGTGGTGCGAGATTAATCGAATGACATTAAATATCAGTAAATGCTCGATCATCACGTTCACACGGAAAAGAACACCTATACGTTTCGACTATTGTCTCCGAGGATCTACGATAGATAGAGTCACATGTGCCAAGGATCTTGGGGTTTTTCTTGACGAACAACTGAACTACAAGCAACATATCTCGTACATTGTTGCAAAAGCTTCACGTTGCCTGGGATTTGTAATGAGAACTGCTAAGCACTTCACAGATATCTACTGTTTGAAGTCTCTGTACTGCTCGCTTGTACGTTCAACGCTCGAATACTGTTCGGCGGTATGGAACCCGCTTTACCATAATGGGAATATCAGAATCGAATCAATACAGCGCAGATTTGTTCGTTTCGCTCTTCGCCAGTTACCATGGAATAATCCTCATCAGTTGCCGAGTTATGAAAGCCGCGGACTGCTTATCGGACTCGATACACTGAAGGTGCGACGTGATCTGTCCCGTGCATTGCTAATCGCCGATGTTTTGTTGAACAATGTCGATTGTTCAGCACTTCTTTGTCAAATAAACATAAATGTTCGCGCACGAGCTCTTCGCAACAACAACCTCTTCAGAATGCCTTTACGCCGCACTAATTATGGAATCAATGGCGCCATCATTGGATTGCAACGTTCTTTCAATGCTGTTTCGACGGGTTTCGATTTCCATGTCCCGCGCAGTCGAATTAAAACTAGTTTTTTAAATATACTTAGAAATAATCATTAGGACCATATTTTGTCTGTTGATTATGTATATTGGTAAATAAATTAGTAAATGGTCACTTCTGATTAGTCTGCGCTGAAATACAGTGGACACCGCAAATTATGATTTTCAAGAATCGTTCTCGAAAATACCTCTTCACCGATTTATTTCTCAATATTTTTCCACGAAAAAATTACAAAATGTTGTTCGAATCATGCAAAACATTTGAATATATTTTGTTGAACGATAATTGTGAAATAAATTGTAAAACTGATAGTTCTTTCATCGTTTAGACCGTTTCTTTGAAATTATTATCACACACGCATTAACTGATCTCGACGAACTGATTCGAATGGTATATGGGTGTTATGTTCTTCCAGCATTTATTGCTTTAAGTTTAAAACAATATAATTATGAAATTTTTTTCAACTGGGAAATGCTGCTATCATCTGGTTAATATATGTCATATTCGAACGATTATGTTGCCAAAAACGAACCGTGCTTAAATCGGTCAAAGATAAAATGCCATGCTGTATTTTTGGTACTTAGAAACAATTGTATGTAACAGTATAAACATTGTGTTTTGCGTTGCTCCCAAACATTTCTTTGTCATACAGCGATCAAAATTTCTACTGCTGGAATAGGGAGAAAAGCTTACACAATAATTTCTATATATCCGTTAAAAATGGACGGATTCTATGGCTTGTTGGATAGCTATTACCGTGTGGAATCCAAATCTGAAATCATATTCTGTTTTCGAGGTCAATTTTGACAGATATTGTCAAAAAACATAAAATTTTGACATAAAACTTCGTATAACTCAAAAAGTAAACATCCGATCTCAAAACCATTTAATAGCGTTCTGGGAAGTTTTTATTCTTTACGCGTAAGTATAGAAAATTTTTCTTCAGTTTCCTCGAATAAGAGCTGTGCATCAAGACTTCCCGGGACTTCAGTATAGGATATTGTTGAAACGTTCACTCGGAAAGTCAGTGAGTTTAGTGGTGCATCCGAGCATCTTGAAGCCGGAACATACGCGCGTCGCACGCGAATACTACCAATAATGAAATTTTTATTAACAAATATTCTTCTCCCGCGACACTTGTGGAGTGCGCAGTAGTATATACGGCCTCTAGTAACAACAAGTGTTGGACTAACATCCCTTCCCATTCCTTAGACGATCTACGTTCGAGTCTGGCCGGCGCCGGTACTGATCAATGAATTCTGGGATTACAAGAAGATGTACATTGAAGGATGATTTACCAGTCCCAGGTCGTATCATCTAAAAACTTCCTGTACAATTTCAGCTAATCCCGATCAGTAACGGAGCAGCAACCAGGGGTGGTCGCTCAAGATCAAGAATTTTATGAAACGTATTTCATGTGAAAACAAATGTTCATAATGTTCGATATTTTTATTTGCATCTAAAACGCACTTGGTACCACTCTAGATTTTACATAAAAAATAATGTATCAATGTATTTTTTCAGATTTTTAAAAAATGTGGACGGATATAATATCAACTTTTAAAAAAATAAATCATTCCAAAAACCATGCGTCTCCATCAAATTTTCGTAATTCGATGGACACGCATGGTATCTCCTCTCATATATTTTGAATCGGATTCACTGCCAGTCCGATCCCAGTTGGATTTATCCGTCTTTATGAGCTTTAGCCGTTTGACTTTAGCTGTCTTGTTGAGCAATTTCAGGCAACTTGACTATTCATACCATGTGATACAGAACGTCGACGAAAAGTTTACTCTAAAACTGACAGATTTTAGATTTCGCTTGGTTTCAATATTTTTTATTTTGATTTTACGTTTGGTCTGTTTAGTGACCGATATAGCCGAAATCAGTTCTAATGGCCAAGAACTGAAACGTTTCGTAGAGTTTTTCTAACTCAATTTAGAAGATTATTCAGGTGTTTTGTATCAAGTTAAGTTACTAAAAGATTTCTGCTTGCTTAAATGACCCTCCTTTCCGTTCTATATACATTCACATCCTTGCCCGACCTTGAGTACTATCATTCTATAATTTTCAATTTCTGTTTCTACAAAAATGGTCTCTATTTAGGTGAATGTGTAAAAGGAAAAAAACAATAATATTTTATGGCCACGCCATTCCCGGGACTTATTGATCCACATGTTACATATATACGCAATGTAATACAGGGAAAAAAATAAAAGTTTGTTTTAAAATGTACAAAATGAACTCTGTATTGAATATGTTATTATTGTATCAATTACGACGAAGATGTTAGAATACACGCACTGAATTTAAAAAAACATCTATTTCAGAAAAATCATGTGAAGAAAAAGCTGTAAGTCTTGCCTGGACTTTCCACGGCCGCGCCAATATTTTTTTTTAAGAATCACCTCGGTCCTTGAAGTCATGTCGATAACCATTTGACAGACTATGACGGAATTTATCTATGTTTTAACATTACATTCTAAAGTATTATTAACCAACATTTCAATTTTTTTTAAGAAATAAACGTAAAACGTTATCCACAAAAGTAAATGTTGCATATTTTTCAAGTACAGTCTTTAATACTTATACAACAAAAGTATTATGAAACACAATTTTACCGCCTGTATAACTGAAATAATCAACTATCAATCTAAAAAATCAGTACTGATTAACTGCATTTATTATATTATAATTTTGCATCGACCAATCTATCATTATTTTGTTTTAAAAACTAGTTGCTTGTTGTTGTTTTTTTTGCTGAAACAACAAAATACTTGGCAGATGTTTGACATTACGAGACTGATTTGAGTTCTGTATATTCGAGAATGTTGTTCTTCTATAAAACCTCAACCAATATTATAAGACATCGTTAATGATACTGTGGATTTACAACAAAATTAAACTCGTACGCCCAATACTCAAGTAGAGAATATGGTGTTATTGGCGTGAGCCTGTTGTATTATCAAATAATCAAAACGATTGAAGTTGATTAAGTGACAACTGCGTTCAGTACCGTAGTGAGGGTGAGGCGAGTGAGGCGACCGCCTCGGGCGCCAACAGCCGGGGGGCGCCAAAACATGATGGAATTGAAAAAAAGTACAATTATTTTATGAAAAATAATTTCATGAGGTTTTTATCGGGAAAACTATTTAAACTAAGATTAAGTCTCAGATTAGTACTATACTGCTACAAAAATCCGAGATGCCGCCATAATCATTATCATTGATAAACATGTAAATGCAATTTAACAGTCATTTAGAATATAGAACCGCCATTCAGGAATCAGAACTAATTGACTCAATTGGCACGTTCCCCTAGTTTTGACGTAGGACTACTCTTTGAATTGAATATGAAAGCTAATTTAAAATACGAAAACAAATAGCAAACAGTGGTCAGGTCGCATCGATTCGAAGAGATAAAACTATATATTTGAGATAATTGGTTGTTGAAACTTAAACAAATAACGAACAATGTATAATTTTCCAAGTCGGACTCATACCTTCCCCCAAATAAGACGACAATTTCGTATTCATTAAATCTTTTTTTTGTTTCAATTATAGAGGTTTAACCATTAATGTCATTTGCCTCTTCGGGCCAGAAAAACTTTCTGACCCTATGTGCGGGGGTTGGGAATCGAACCCAGGTGGGCTGCGTGAAAGGCATCGACTTACTCATCACGCTATACCCGTCCCCCTCATTAAATCTCTTTGCAGCTCGCATAGAATGGACGTGATCATTTAAACTGAGCCTCTTCACACAATCGAAATTAGTATTGAATCGACTTGCATTCAGTGAGGTTTGTTTGAAAAAGGAATCTATGCTCATCAGGTTTCTGTGGGTTAAATGCACTATTCGTCTTTTTTCGAGATCTCCGAGATCGTAAATATATTTTCGATGCTAAATAATTCCCTTAAGCGTCGAGGTAACACCAGATCTCGACATTTTATGCAATTCGGCAAAAAAAATCGATTTCGGAATTCCAGAACCTATTTTTTTTAATTTTGGAGATAATACTAGAACTTAAAGATATTTTAAAGGCATTGGCATAAAAAAAACAAGAATTTTCTATTTCAGAAATCTCTAAATTTTTTCAAGTTCCAGAGTATCGATTTTTAAAATAATTTTTTTCTATGACACTAGATCTCGACAATTAGACCACATTCCGTACATGTTCACTGGGCTCAAAACAATCGAAGGGTTATGTCGAACTTGCAACGTTTTAGTCCTTATAAATATCGCACGACTTTCATATCGCGACAGCGGAGGCGAAGTTGTTGGAAACGTGTTATTTTACTCTAGTTCGCCTTTCTAGAATGAGCCAACTCTATACAATCGGTAATATGTTTAGCTTTTCTCGATCAAATTTTCAGTAGTATGAGAATCGTAAAAAACAAAACAAAAATTTTCTAAAACTTTTGGTCCTGGTTCAGATTTCAGCTCTGAAACTCTAGAAATTCTAGTTCTAGAATTTGGGTTTAGAATCTAGGTTCCAGATTTCATTCTCAAAACCCAAGTTCAGATTCTAGATGCAGGATTCAGGTTCATAATCCACGTCCTAAATTCATATCAAGAAACCTAGTACTGGTCGAAAATCTAGAATTCATGTCCAAAATCCAGTTCTATTATTCAGGTCCAGAACCCAAGTCCCGAATGCTGGCACAGATTCCAGGTTAAAAATCCAAGTCCAGAAATCAGATGCAGTATTCAGGTTCTGAATTAAAGTTCATAAGTCTAGTCCAGAACTCCGGATTCTAAAACCAGAATCCAAGCTCAAAATCCAGTTCCTAATTTATAATCCAGGTCCAAAATTTATTAACAAAATCCAATTCCAGAACAGATTTAGAGTTCATGTCCAGAGTTTAGATACAGAATCCAGTTCTGGTCTAGAATCCAGGTAACGAAACCAGATCCCGATTTATTTTTAAGATCTAGAATTCAAGCCCAGAATCCAAAGTTCAGATCCTGATTTCATGTCCTGAATCCAGTTCTATAATACCTTTCCAAAACCCAGGTCTCCATTACAGGTCCCGAAATCAGATGCAGAACCTAGGTCCTGAATTGAAGTTCTGAACCCAGGTCCAGAGTTTATTCCCAGTCGCTAAAACCAGAATTCAAATCTAAAATTCAGTTCCTAACCCAGAATTCATTTACAGAATCTTACTCCAGAATACAGAACTAAAGTTCATGGTCAGAATAAAAGCTCAGAACCAAGGTCCAGAACTCATTCCCAGAACCAGAATACAAATTTATAATTCAGATACAAAATCAAATTCTGTAATTCTAGTGCGGAATCTAAAATTTAGATCCAAAACTCATTTCCAGAATCAAGATTCAGGATTTAGGTCCAGAATTATGTTTCGAAGTTCAGTTCAAAATTCAGGTCCAGAACTCGTGTCAAAAATCCAAGTCCAGAATCCAGGAGTAAGTAGAGTGTTCAAAATTAGGGCTCAGGTTCATAATTCATTTCCGGAATTCAAAATTCGTTTTCAAAATTCAGACCGACAATTCAATTCCAGAATTCATTTTCAGGATCCAGGCTCAGCTCCTGAATTCAGATCTAGAATTCATTTCCAGAATGCAGGCCCTAAATCAGGTTTTTAAACTTTCTTGAATTTTGAACTATTTCGAAATAAATTTAGCGCAGGGGTATACTGGTTCTTCCTTTTATGCAACTTTTTTTATGCTACAGAATATTTTTATTGAAGCCTAAGATGCAGAGAATATTTCTTAACTGTTCTTAAGACACTTATGATTTCATGAATTGTTGTTTTTGGTTCACATTGTCGTATGCTGACAATCGAAACTCTGAGGGATCCAGTCTCCAGTTTAAGTCGGTAGTGGCTGACGGGATGAATCTTACATAGGGATTGTCCAGGTGACGTCGGTACTTGTCGATGGTTGTCGTATTCTTTTGTTCCTGTGGGAACGGCCCACTTGGCTGCAATATGACCTAGAAATGGTTTTCAAAATGGTGTTGCGGCGTTTACAGTTTCAATGCGGGATTTATGATGTAACGCTCAAAAGAAGTATTTACTAAAATTGAAGTATTTACTAAAATTGAAAATGTTACTTGAGATAATCGTACAGGAAAACGAAATAAGGTGTGTTTGTTAAAAAAATTAGAGGGAGCGATTATTTTTGAGTTTGCCTCGGGCGCCAGAAATGTTCACTACGGCTCTGACTGCGTTAGACAGCAAACCAATGTTCACAATGTTTTAGAAAACACTCGTTTGCGTCTCATGAAATTTGAAATTCATAATTCATAATGATAGAAAAAGAACATCACAACATGATTTCATTCGAGCAATTCTCTTCGTTTTGCCCATGCTTCTTAAACTCACCCATGATTCCTAAACTCACCCTACCACTGTGGCAGCGGAGCGAAATGCCTTAAGCGCTAACGTGTGCTACTACGCATTGGTGGCCGACCCTTTGGGAATGGCTGGTGTAGATTATTCAAACCATCGTCAGTATGACTCCATGCGAATAGTTTTTAAATTCTTCACAATCTTCCATCAAGTAGGGTAACAGAGGTATTTTGGCCCACTTTAGGATTGATTTTATTTTGGCCCACTTTATGAAAATATCCATCAAATATTGTAATATCTTTAAAAAACCCTTCCGCAATAGGTAATTTAATGTGATCAGCTTCAAATTGATGCAAAATGAGTTACTTATCATCGATAAAATCCGATGAAATCGATAAAGTTTGTTAGGTGGGCCAAAATATATGAAGTGGCCAAAATACCTCTGTTACCCTACCAAATGAAAGAAAACGGCAAACCTTAAATTTGAATGCAGTGCAATGTCAAACAAGACCACATTTTATTTCACATCCAGTTGAACGCAGCATATGAAACCGCAGAGCAGCAAGGCCCAACAGTAGAATTTTCTCCACGCCATGGGTACCTCCCGATTGGGCAATTGCTGTCATTATAAATAATTCGCCCGGTTGGGGATGGTCTGTCGTTTCCTTCAACGGGCGAGTCATACCGTCACCAGCGAACACATATTGATAACGTTCTGCCCACCCTAACAAAACGAATCGAACCGGTCTGTACGGTTTCACCAAACGACCACCGATTTTGGTTATGTTCGAATACCCCGAAAAAAAACACTCGACCTAACAGAGTCAATGAAAAACCGTATTGAGACACACTGCAACTGTTCAGCATTGCGGATCCAACCGAAGATACGATATGTGTATGAATAATCCTTTGTCATTTGGTTTTTCAGCTTCGATATTTATACAAAGGGTAAAGTGTTATAAAATGGACCCATTAAGAAAATATCAAGATATTTCTAAATGTATTAATATATTTTTTTAAAGAATATGGGTATTTAATTGCAATACGGCTGAGAAACATAATGATCAATGGTTCTGGTAGAAATGCTGAAAATTGATTGATATAAACACATTTTTAAAAACTATTTTCGTTTGCTTTAGACATAATGCCGCAGCAGCCGTATACAATGACTCACAACGAATCAGTGGTATGCCCCACAACAATTAAGCATTATGCCCCTTGAAATGTCAAAATAGAAATAGCATATTTCCCAGCACTGCCAACCTTGCATAGCAGAAAGATGCTACGAAAAGATGGTGTTAGTGATAAAACTATTGCTTAGTAAAGTCTTGAATGCTCAAAAAAGAAACAGGGGTGTTTTGGCCAGCAGGGACGCTTTATAATACTTTCCCCTAAATAGTGACCGAGAAGGACCGACCGTATGTAGGCTTTCTGTGAACCCTATTATTGGTGCAAGCCTCAAGGAAATGCTAAGGGCCATTTCTCATGTCAATAAGATAAAAAAAATCGAACTGAAATTTATTCGGATAGCTCAGATTGCTAAACACTTCGTCTAGACTTCTGAAACTGTTCAACGGTTGGTTGAAATATTGCAACGATTTTGTTTTTTTAATCCTCATACAAGAGATTTTTGATTGTATTTGGCCTAAAGCTATCATTGCAAAAAACAAACGAAACAAAGGGTGAATAAGAAAGGCAAAAAATAAAACACCTCTAATTATTACGCTCTCCAGATGACAATAGAAACAATAATTGAACAAATTTAGAATCTCTAATCTTTCTGCAAATATCTAACAAAAGAAGCCAAAGACATCAAATTCGAATAGACGGGCTAGTTATAAACTTATAACGGAAAAGTTTTACTCCTACGGACATGGTCGGAAAGTTAAGTTAAAAATCGATTCTATTAGAAAAAAAATATTTTCGGTTTTCATGCTCAACATTTTCTGAAATCAAAATATATCTATATACAAGAAATTTTGCGACAATTAGAATAAAGTATGTTACTCTTAATTAGGTTTTACCTTTCTCTATAGAAAGGTATTAGAATTGCTGGAAAAACCGACTGTTGAACGGAGCCTCGGAGACCCATAGTGTTATATACCATTTGACTCGGTTCGACGAGATCGGAAAATGTCTGTGTGTGTGTGTGCGTGTGTGTGTACTTTTCGAAGATATTTATACGCGCTCAATTTTATCATAGATGGCTGAACCGATTTCAACAAATTTATGCTCGTTTGAAAGGTACTGTCGAACCATTCATCAAGATCAAAGATCAAATGGCTGTTATTTTCGGTTCCGGAGATATGACTGTATAAGTGACGTAACCGATAAAACGGGTTGTATTTTTACGTGCTCAATTTTCTGAGAGATTGCTGAACCGACTTTAACAAACTTATGCTCGTTTGAAAGCAACTGTCGGACCATTTCAAGTTCGAAGATCAAATAGCTGTGACTTTTGGTTCCGGAGATATAATGACATAAGTGACGTAACCGACAGAACACGTTGTTTTTTACCGCTCTAGTGTCTATAAGGGTGCCAATATTTTGGGATCACCTCTAATTTCGTAAAGCGCTATTGTTCAAAAGTTCAAGCACCTCGAAAAAAGTCCTCATGCAAAATTTGAGTTAAATCGGACATGCATAAGGAGTGCTGCACAGCGGTTAAAGTTTGAAAATGTCAAAATTTAGTGTTATATCAAGAAAAAATTTTTTTTTTCTTTTTGAAAAAATCGACTCTCTGGGAATTTTGATATTTTTTCCGAGTCCCAGAAAGTCGATTTAAAAAAACAATTCGAGATGACACTAAATCTCGACGTTTCATGCAATTTGTATGAAAATTCTACTAAGTGGACCAAGAAGGGTTTTTTAGATAAGCATCACTCTTCTCATACAAATAGGCAACGCAAATGGCAAGCGCTTGGTTGGAAAAATGATGCCTACTATGTGATATAAACACTGAAGAATGCTTTTGTGAACTACTCGATTCAATCTGAATCAATTGGTGTCAAAAATGAGCCCAAATTTGTGTCACAAATTATTTACTAAGAAGATAAAAAAATATTTTTATGAGACTGTTTTGAAGAAAGAGAAAGGCATTATCACACCACTAGGTGGATTAAGAAGGATTTTTTTTAGTGTCGAAACGGAAAAAGCTCAAATCGATTACTGAGTACGTATTTAATCTACCTAACACTAAAAAGATCTTTTTCAGTCACTTCGCATATGATTTATTTACATACACATTAGAAGCTACCAATAATCCTATGTGTATTGCTAACATGCATAATAGGTTATCAAGAAAGTCAAGCGATGATCTTCACATTATATGCAATAATCGAATATTCGAAATTTTGCACTGAAACTTCCCTAGGTTTTGCTAATTCAGTTTATGGAGCTTTGTGTTTGAAAACATCAATAGAATATCTTTTAACGCTTTCCATGGTTTCTAGTCAAAGAGCGCTACGCACAAAAAAAAATACAGGTGACCTTATCCTTCATCCTTTAAATTTCATTTATTATGACTTAACGATGGATTAGCATGAATTTAACAGGCTTTGACATTAATTTGCATTCGCCTAGCTAGCAGAGATGTCTATCTCCTCTGTGTGCCGAAGAGCAAGCAAAATTTCTCCCCTCGCACTGACAACTTCAACGAAAGCTCTTCTCTTTCACATTTATACACCACTGTTGTATAAAGTGTGCACGCATCATGAGTGCGTTTGTTTATTTCCTTTTACCTCTTCCACTGAATCGCACCAAAGTGCTAGAGCATTAGCTAATAAATTCACTGAGGTGGATGCAGATACGTTCACAGAGGTGTACACGCCGGTGAGCACTCTGCTGTATGGTTTGCGTAGAAGAAGCGTGGACACGCAAAATCAGAAAAATAAAACAATTCATCGTAAAATTTTCGGTTTTCGTTGCAAATTTTTCATAGCAAGGCCAGATCTACTCTCTATTAATTGAAGTTCACAGAAGTGTTCGCTCACAATCACGCGCCAGTGGTCACTTGGGTGTATTTAGACGAGAGCGCGTGTGAGCGATTCATGCGAAGAGAATGTGTTTCACTCGCGCCAGCTGCTTTAACCACAAGCACACACTCAAATGCTGTCTATTCGACACTGAGAAGAAGTGCGCTTTCCTCTTTGTGCGGTGCTTCGTTTTTTGCATCCTCGGTGTGGACAAGAATCTGACTCCAGCGTGTATCACTCTGGTGAAATGCCATCTCTGCTAGCTAGTGCGACTGTATTAATTTATATACACCTATTACCAGCCAAGCAATTGTGTGATTTATTGGCCCAGTCCGTTAATCGACGTACCTCGAGATCTAATGATTCTTGGTTCAAGTCACGCGGCGGTCGCTATCGGTATTAATTTTTTTTGTTTATTTTAATGAAACTCATGTCATGGACTTTTCAAATCACACAATATCACACACGTTTTGCACGTAAATTTTCGGTAACGCTTCATTCATGCGCATCCTACAAGATGTAAAATAACGGGGTTTTGTGTATGTAATTTTTTTTCTTAACTATTTATTATTATCATATATTTCTACACAACATAGAAAAAATAATAGCGATGAATTGATTTTCGTTTCTAAGTTATAGTTTTTTGAAAGTTCAAAGCTTCCAAACTACTGAACCGATTTCTTTAATATGTTGTATAGGAAACTCCGTACTTTCCATAAAAAATGAAAAAATAAAAACATGGTATCTTAAGTTTGAAAACTCTGTTTGAGTTTTTAACGGGTTTCATGATAAATCTTCTCGTCCGATTTCATAAGGCCTGTAAAATGAAAATTTGTAGCATTTTTATTGCATTTAAATTCTGCGTGGCACCCTCAAACATTCACTTCCACCAGATGAGCTGAATGCGAAACGTAAACGATTTAAACTAGTCATGTGCACTTTAGCACAAACCGGAGCCCAAGAGGTTCCAAACCAGCAAATGATCTATTTTTGGTTAATAGTTTCCTACTCTAACCAACATTTGACATCAATCTATTAGTGTTGTAAAAAAATGAAGCAGTTGCAGCTAAAACAATTTAGACATTTGCAAGACTTTCGGTTTTTGATGAAAAAGGTGGGTGGGTAATGTCAAAGACATAACTGGATGACGTGAAAACGAATAAACCTGACATGTTTTTTCCACACATGCGAATATCGATAATCACACGTACTAGTTGATTGATTGTGTGGATTTTGCAAACTTGGAAAGCGTCACTTGCATGTTAATTCTAACGGTACAATTATAAGGAGGAACACACGAAAGCAAATCATTACGGGGTTGTGTAGAGGACAAGACCGATTAAATTAGAAATGCAATGTTCAAATTCATTCATAAATTGAAATATCCTCTACAAATCGTTTTCAGCCATCTACAATTCCTAAGTCTACGTTGGGAATTTCAATGACTTACTTGTCAAACTCGTCTCGAAAATACAAAGTGTATTGCGATTTGAAAGAATATCCACCAACCGAATTCAATTGTAGAATATAAATCATTGATATTCACTCACCAAGCGTGGCCAAAAGTATCTATAATTCTTTCAAAAATTCATGAAAAATGGTAAAAAACTGGATATTTTTGGTGAATATCTTACAAGCCAATTTTATTTTCATATAACAAGATCTTGCTTGAATATTATTCAGTTCTTTTATAAAATAATACATAGTTGAAATCAGCTAGGTAAAGTATTGTAATCACGCCAAAAGTTTTGATATTTAGCAAATAATGAAAAATTTCGAAACAGGCAAGAAAATCAACTATAAGAGTGTTTTGGTTTTAAATTAAATGATTGAGTTGACCGTAAAACATGCACAAATGTGTCTCCCTCATATTAGTCAATTAAAAATACTGTTGGTTTAAAAGCGTACATAGTTTTTGTCTTTTTCACTAGATAACGAAACATGTCGCTAGCCCACTGCACTCAACCAATGAAAATGTGTTGTATTTTTATTGCGTGACACGCTTCGGGCGATGATTCGTTCAATGCATGCGGTTGGAACTTTGCGTGCCTTATTTAGGCACTGAATTTCACCTTAATGCTCGTTCATACCCAACTTTTTAGAGAACTTCAATTAATAGTTAATTGCGGTTACGCTCTACCCATTCTTGTACAAGGTAAATATTGGAAAGGCGCCCCATAGTAAAACAAGTTAAGATGGTACACGGAACCACCCGCGATCCCATTTCAACCAGAATATTAGTTGATTTTATGAATTCGATTGGTTAAAATTTGGTACAACTAATCGATTGTTGTTTCAACTAAACTGTCATTTTTGTTTTTCGATTAGCAGAAACGATGGTTGAAACAACTAATTTAACTGTTTGAAAAAAAATGCTTTCAATTAGTGAGGACACATACCTTTCAATTTCAACAAATATTTTAGTTGAAATAACTGGTGTTGTTATTGAAACAAAATTCTGTTAGTTGAAAAATAAATCGGTTTTATTTGTTCTAGACATTGCAAATAGTTGAATCAACTCGAACGATGTTATTGATTTGCCTAATACCTGACCTAAAATGAGTATTGAAAGATGATGCCTTCAAACGGGTACACTGATAATCAATTTATATGAGCTTGGGTGCAGCAACCACTGGGAATTGGAACGGCGACGGCAATTCAAACGCGCCATTCAAACGCAGTGCGTTTTGTGTGTTTGAAACCCTTCGTTCCTGTTACTTTTATACATTAAATTGATGTCAAAAAGCGTTTTATTGCTAATGCATGAACATCATCTTCAGTATCAAACAGCTGGAAGTAAAACAGTCTGCTGGAAGTAAATCAATGATCGAATTTGAAGCATAAAATTTTTGCGCATACCTGAAAGATTACGAGATGATCATTCTTTAACATTTTCTAATTTGTCACCAAATCTTTTTCATCTTAAACAAGGTTAACTTTATCACAACACCGCTATTAGATAAACACTTGTTATGGAATCATAAATTTCTCAAATCAAATGAAAACAATTTCACCAAACGCTTTAACTATCGATGTTGTTTTTATTGACATTTTGGAACGACGCGAACAGATTTCAACTAAAAAAGTTGTTGCTTTCGCATTGCGATTATTGTTTTGCTTTCAATTGTCTCCGGCGTTTGACAGCATTCAAAACAACATATTTTTCAACTACTTGAATATATGCAAATCAAAAACCATATTGGTTGAATCAAAAAGAAATTAGTTAAATCAACTATCGTAAAAATCGAAAACTGCGATATCGCAATTTTATGATCAAAGGGTTCTCCGTGTAGGTAACTGAAGTACTGGAATATATTTTTATAGATGAAGGGCAATCAATCAATAGTGATGTTTCTTAAATTTTTGTTTTTGTGAATTGCGCAATTTAAACAAGAATAATTTCATATGAAATGGGAGGTCAATTAAGTTTTGCTTTTTTTATTTGTCTTAGATTGTGTGCAAGTTTTCTTTTTTGTATCAATTAATGAGCAAAGTGAAATTTTCTGTTTTGGAAAGAAAAAAAAATTTAAAATTTCATGTCGAAATTTGGTCAATGAATGCAGGAATTAGAATTTTCAAAAAATTTTAACTGAAGAACGAAAAATTTCACTTTGCTCATTTTTTATACATTTTGAAGAAATGTTACTATTCTTCGCGTGATCGTGTAAACGGATGAAATAATTTTACCAGCGGGGAACAGAGGTATAATAACTTTAAAGGTGTTTGTACGATTAAAGCGTGCCTGGTTGTGAAACAGTACCGATCTTTTTTCCAGCATAATGTCATAAATCTGCAAGGTGAATGTTTGAGGGTGCCATGCAGAATTTAAATGCAATAAGAATGCTACAAATTTACAATCAAGGCCTAATGAAATCGGACGAGAAGATGTATGTACCTGATAATCTGTTCATAATTTGAAGCAGTGATCTTAACAAATTCGGAATATTTGGAGCTTTTCAACGCTGAAAACTTTGTCGACAGCATGCTTCTAAAATACCAAACCATTATCAATTGTAGTGGAGACTACTTTGTGCACTAAAGCTATTTCAACGTATTAGAATATAAAAATAAAACGAAATAATATATTCATTATTAATAAATTCTAGTGCCTCATTTCTTAGAGAACGCACGTTTGATCTGAACTCGGATGTTGTAGGAATCAATAATGAACACCATGCAGGGATCAATGTAGTTTGCACAACGTGAAACAAAGTGTCATGTTGCTTTAAAAAAATCCGCTGCTTCGATTGATCTTAATTAATAACGAAGTAGTTATACACAGCAGGCGCGTATCCAGAAAAAAACTTCGGAGCCGTGTTTTCATAATATATGGAAGACCGGGGCTAAATAGGACATTTTATAGAAATGGAAAAAAAAACATCCATTAAAACTGGGTTTTTACCCAAGTCATCTCTACCGCATCATCACTAAGTGCGTTTAGAAAGTCAGTTCATGAATCGAAATAATAGCAGGTTTGTAAGATATTTAAGCTGTTCGGATTAACCACGTGTCCTGTCTAGCCCCCGTCTCCTCTTATAATTTCTTAAGTTTTTCCTGTATACGCGCCTGATACACGGGCGTATCGTAATGTTAATGCTGTTCTATAGCTGCAATCCAAATTATCTGTGTTGTACCTCTCACTAAAACAATCAGTTCTATGTCAAACCTTCGAAAGAAAGTTTGAGTTTTAAATTTTTAGCAAGCACAACAAAACAAACAAAACATTCTAATTGTGACAACATCAATCATCGGAGCTGACCAACAAAATAAATTTTGTAGAACCTTCGTCACTGTCAGCATCCTCTATTTATTACCTCGTGCTACAGGACATCATTTGTTTAGATTTGCACACAACTGTGGTCCGGGTTAGATGGCGAAACGAAACGGTCTCATTCTTACCAACTGCTAGTCAAAATGACAAAACAATAATGTCACTTAATCCTCCTATAGGTCGACAACAAAAACTAACACATGTCATGTATGCAGTCAAACGGTTGAAGGAAAAAGTATGCTGATCCGTTCCTTCCTCCACTGCCTATCCGATGTTTCGTCCAGCTTCACAAGGATAAAACATATACCACCGGACTCGATTTTCTATGTCTCAATATTAAAATAATCGTAGGCCTTAATGCACACCCTTTCGAAACAAAAAGACGGTTCGGTTCGATGTTGGGAAGAGACAAAACACAAATTTTTGAACTGGCGTTCATCATAATTAATCATTTTCCATCGAACTTGATTCGGAAAGGTCTAAAAACAAACTCGCGGGAATAATCGCTTAGTAAGTTTTGCTACGGGATTCCTCTCACTACAAGTGCAAAGCTGTTTAACACAGAATTGTAGTGAAATTTTTCCTCAATACATTTATTCGGCTTAGCTCACTTTTAGGGCATCGGAAAGCATTTTCTACATTTAGGGGTTTGTTGGTTTGAGCAATAAATAACTATTTAAACTCGAATTTCGTCACGTTTTACCTTATTAGGCTCATCAGTGCTTGAAGCAATTCAAATTGATCTGCCATATTCGCATAACAGTTCAATTTAAGAACAAATGAGCCGAAGGCGAAACGAGAAGAAAGTCAAAATTATTTATGTACTTTATGCACAAACCAACAAACTCCTAAAAGCCTTTTCGCACTATACCGGGACGATCGGGACGGGACCATCCGGGACGGTGCGAAAAACTCGGCGAGGAATATCGGCGGCAACCAAATGGATTTTATCCCGGATCCATTTTCATTTGACATGCCGTCCACTCGGTTGAGTCTTAGTAGTCGGTGAGTGCGAAAGTGTCGCTTTTTTCGTTAAAACTAAAATATTCTAGTTCCAAAATTTTTGGGTTATACAATATCATATTCTGTTAGTATTTTTAGCTAATTAAGATGCGATGAATCGAATGGTACTAGTAGTTTTATGATAAAATAATGTATTGTTGTGTTATGGCTTCGCAAAAACGAAACAAACCGGTGCACAGTGGTTCGAATCAATAAAAACGTGGACATAAATCAGTAACTGCCAAACCGTTCTTTTGATGCATATAGTTGCTATCAAGAAATTATTCACAAACATATACCGCTAGATTCTATCACTATTGTTCGTGGCCTACTTTGACAAAAAATAAATCCATAACTTTTTTTTCTGAAGAGATAAAAATTTTTTTTTCTACAAAATTTTAGAACTATTGAAAATAATTTACTTCGTCAAAAATACGAAAAGTCTAGGTCGCACCGTTTCTGATATACAAAGCGTTTTTATGGCAACTCCCTTAAAATCAGTGTTTTATTCATAACTTGTTTCGAGTTAGTTTGTTATGCATACTTTTGTTTTTGTTTCAATTATAGAACTTTCAACCTTGAGGTCATTCACCTCTTCGGGCCAGAAAAAACCTTTTGACCCTATGTGCGGGGTTGGGAATCGAACCCAGGTGGGCTGTGTGAAAGGCATCGACTTACCCATCACGCTTTACCCGTTCCCGAATGCATACTTTGTTTGGAATAATTGTAGAAAATAAATAATCTTATATTTTCGTTGAAGATTCATAGGTTTGTTCTTTCCTGGCAAAGTTATACAACATTTTACCTTTTTTTACCTGTGATAAAACCTTGCACCGAAGCGAAATATTCAATTTTATGCAGCTGATTTTTAAAAAAAATTTATTAAAGGATATACCCAATACTATAAAGAAATCTAAGTAGAACTTAGTGGAATTTTTTTTGGCCTCTTCAAAGTTAGTTTTAGTTATTAAATTATGGCAACCCCCTTGAAACTAGTTTTCTAATAATAACTTGTTTCGAGTTATTTATTCATGAAAGTATGCATAATGGCATTTGGAATAATTGTAGAAAATATAAAATCCCATAATTTTGTAGAAGGTAATGCATAGGTTTATTCTTTTCTGGAAAAGTAATACATCATTTTACCTTTTTTTGCCAAAGAAACTATGTGCCGAAGCGAAATATGCAACTTAATGCAGCAGACTTTTACATTACTTAGAGGAAAATATATTCCTAATCCAATTTATTTTCCAATGAGAATATCTTGAGTACTATTCGAGTGACTCATTTTCACTATGGCCATGTTGAAACCATGAATGGATAAGAAACGGAGGGCGTCACGCCTCTGCTATTTCTGTAACTCACTTTTGCAGGGAACATCGCACGATCAACATCTCGTCTTAAAAATCGTGTTGCTTCGCGATAACTCAATTTATTTACACGTTTAAACATGGAATCTCTTCGTAAAGGTTTGTACTTTTACAATACTTTATCATATTTTGTTTAGAAAACATTTTTACATTTTATAAATATGTGTTGAACTTTTATTAATTTTTTGGGTTTTCAATAATTAAAACTAACTTTGAAAAGGATTAAGAAATTGCATCGAGTTTCACTTAGATTTTTTCTAATATTGTTAATTGTCAAAAAGTAAACAAAATAAAAATCGCAACAATTTGCTTAAGTTGCGCGTGCAAGCATGAACTTGTTTATGCGTGTTTACGCGCGTCCAGACTGGTAGTCGCTGGTTTCACTCCTTCTCGGAAATCGGATAGAAAACTCGGACGATAGCGTGACTGATAATGATAGATCAAATGCAATGCGACTAAGTGACATATTGTGATGATTTATTAGGTAACATTGATTACCTAATTGATTGATTAGGTTGTGGAAAGTATTGGGAAAAGTTACTTATTTAAATGCCATCTAAAACCTTGTAATAGATACTTAGGTAATAGAGATAGATTCTACGTAGATAAATCCAAAGATGGCTTTTATCGTATCAAAGAACGCTCACTGGCAACTCTTCACACGATCGAATCAGTGCCATCATAGAGCGACGGATATCATCGCAACAACAAGAACCCGACATGGCTCATTTAACATAGAATCGACACCAGTGCGAGAGCAAATTTCTCTCGATGATATTTCTGAGAATCAAAGGTTAGCACGCTGCTGTGGGGATCCTCTCTGAAGCAACAAACTGTCGCTTATTCTCGTTTCGTGATCCGATTCTATACAGGCAGTTGATAATTGCGATAGATTATTTTTACTATTGCCGTTTATTCTAACTATGTGCATATAACCTTTTCATAAGTTGTGTATATGAAAATGTCTGTGAATGCTACACACAAGGGTTCTGAAACATTGCAACCTAGTATGAAAATCATCAAGTTGAATCATCGATTCGATTTTCCACACAGCTACGATCATTATCAGACTGTAATTTTTTTTAAGCGCCGAGAAATACTCAGAGTATGAAGTGGAGCGAAGAAATGTAGCAAAAATTCTCTCACGGTTCATGCATTGAGAGACTCGAGTTCTTATAGCATCTTCTACCGAATTGAAAATGTTGTATACAATATAGATAGCAATATAGCAGCTTCTGTCAAATTTTCGGCAATCACCAACACTGGATAAATCAACAAAAACTGTTTTTAAAATAAAGCGAATATATTTCAATAATATTTTTCTTGCATTTTTTATATCTTCAGCAAAAATACCTCAAACGTACTTAAAAAAATTTTATTCGAAATCGGTACTATCCCCTTAACAAAAATTAAGGTTCCACTTTCAAAAGAAGCGTTATATAATCTTGTAAATTTTCCTCGAAAACACGTTAGCTCAGCGTTACATAGTATGCATCAAATGTTCTCACAGAGCTCATCCGGTCACTTGAGCAGTGATAGTATTTTCACACGCGTGATTTTCTTCCCTGAGTGAATCGGATGATGAGTGAAACATTTTTTTTCTTATTCATTTTAAATTTGGTCTCAACTAAAAAACAATAGCATTTTATTTCACATATTTTTTTCACATAATTTTTTCATATTTCTTTAACAAAATCAGTGAAATTATATTTTTCATGTACGAAAAAGTTGTAAGATATCAATAAAGCCAAAAAATTTTATTCACACATAATATTTGGACATGTCCGATTGTTTCCTGCATCAAAATATGACTGACCATTTTCGCCCCACTCATTTTGAAATTTTCGAGTAACATTCCGAGCCAGATTGCGCCCGTATAGGTAGGGATATGTCAAATACGTTTTGTGACTGAAAGTTTTAGCTTTCGAACGGTACAGTGAAAATATTATTTCCCGCACTAATGTTTGCGCAAGACCAAAAGTGACCATTTTCGTCCCAGTATCACCTATACACATTCGATTCGTCTCATATTTTACGTGATACATCTCAATGGCTGAACGTGTGTCTGTTCCTTGCATATTGTCTACAGTTTTTATATTTGCAAAATATAAATGTCCTAATCACGTTTAGCCTTTTTCTATGGAAAAAAAATAGAATTGCTGAAAAACCGGATCTCGAACGATCTCTCTAGTGTTATCATTCGACGCAGCTAGACGAGATCCAAAAACATCTGTGAGTGTGTGTGTGTGTTAATCTGTTTAGAAGGTCTTCTCTTCCGGTTACGGAGATATAGTGGTATAAGTGACGTAGCCGGAAAAACGTACGTTTTTCTCCAAGCTCAATTATCTCAATGAAAAAATTACTAATTAGACTGTTCGAATGACAAGAGAAAAACACTATCACGTAACACATGGATCAATAAATCCCGAGACTAAATCAGTAGTAGTAAACCAGTAACCACGTCTTTCTAGAGTACTAACCTTGGATTGAAAAATGTTATCCGGACTCTTGTCCATCAAAAGCAACGATTTGTCGGTGGTTCGCCGAGTTTAAACGTGGTCGTACCGACACAAATGACGCGGAGCGCTCGGGTAGACCTGTGGAAGCCGTTACACCGGAAAATGTTTATTTGTTTATTTGTTAAAATAATCCATCTGACAATTAAAAGTCTTAATGAATAACACGAAGTACAACGAACAAACTTATAACAAGGATACACTTAATAATTTCTGTGAGAACTTGTGCGTCGGCTCACCAAATTCAAAGAGATGCTCAACTTTGGAAAATGCACGTATGCATGCTGTCATTGGTTCATGTTGTCCGAAAGTAGTACGATGAAATCTTGGTTGAAGTAGACTCGTCGAGCGTAGAGATCGCTGAGAAGCACGGAAGTCAAGAAGAGATAACAATTTTGGTGAATCAATATCGCCATTGATTACTTTAGCCACAAGTAACGCTTGCTGCATCTTTCTTCGTCGCTCTAAGGATTCCAGGCCAATCAGACGACAACGGTCAGGGTACGATGGTAAATCCAGAGGGTTTTGCCATGGGAGGTGCCGCAGAGCCAACCGGACGAATCTCTTCTGTACACGTTCTATTCGTAAGTTCCAAACGAGTTGGTACGGGCTCCAAACCAAACACGCATTTTCGAGTAATGGACGCACCAACGAACAGTATAGCGCTTTTAGACAGTACGGGTCTTTGAAGTCTCGGCTAATTTTTGCTATGAAGCCGAGTTGTCGTGTAGCTTTGGAAATCAAAGTTGATCGGTGTTGGTTAAAGGTAAGCTTAGCATCCAGCAAAACGCCGAGGTCATTGACAACGTCGACTCTTCCAAGAGTTTGTCCATCGATTTGATAGTCGAATATTATGGGGTTGGTTTTGCGATGGAATGTTATAACTTGACATTTCACGGTACTGATAATTAAAAAATTTCTTCTACACCAGCCAACGAAAATATTTAAAAGTTCCTGGAGACGAACACAGTCCTCAATAGACCGAACTGCCAGATACAGCTTCAGGTCATCAGCGTAAACCAGTCTGCATCCAACGCCAAGTAGTAAAGTAGCGTCGTTAAAGAACAGCACAAACAATAGTGGACCTAGGTTACTACCCTGAGGAACACCAGATTTATTCGTGAAAGGAGAAGAAATACACGACCCTAACTGCACACGTAGCACTCTGTCGCATAAATAAGAGCTCAGCCATTTAACAAACATTCTCGAAGCGCCTAGTCGGGATAATTTTGTTACAAGTATTTCATGATCTATTCGATCAAACGCTGCTTTCAGATCAGTATAAATTGCATCAATTTGAGATTTTTCTCCCATCCGAGTGATACAGGTAGATGTAAAATCCAACAGGTTCGTGTTCACCGATCGTCCAGGCATAAAACCATGCTGATCAGTAGAGATGTACGTTTTAGTTTTGGAAAGTACGACAGTGCTAACTACCAATTCAAAAAGCTTCGACGCTGCTGACAAACTGGTTATACCACGGTAACTTCGTACATTTAGGCGATCGCCACTTTTGAATACTGGGAACATATAAGACTGTTTCCAGATTGTCGGAAATACGCCTTGCTCGAACGACTTATTGAATATCACACACAAAGGATCAGTCAAGACGTGGACGCATCGACTATAAACTACTGCTGGAATACCATCAGGTCCAGTAGAGTATGACTTTTTCAACCTTTTTGCAGCGGTGACGATCATATCCGGAGTGATTTCAAATGTGCTTAAATCCACTAGACTAACAGGAACGTCCATTGCGGCGGTTTCAGCCTGCGTGGCAGAGGCGGTACTGTTAGCAAAAACAGATGCGAAGAAACTTGCAAACAGTTCACAAGAATCAAATGTACAAGTGGATTCTACCCCATCAAAACGAACGTTTGGAGGAATTGACGAGCATTTTCGTTTCGAGTTGACGAAGCTCCAGAATTTTTTAGGGTTCCGTCGTAAGTCATGCTGCACTCGCATAACATAAGCTTTGTACAATCCGGTATTCAGTAAACGATATTCATCGCTAGACTTTTTGAAGTTTTTCTTAGTTTCAGTAGAACGCCAACGACGGTGTTTACGCTGCCATGAATTCCGTTCACGTTTCAGAGCTCGAAGACGAGAATTTGCCCACGGAGGAGAAATCGCACACTTTACAAAAGGCAAATTTAAGTTTAGCCACTCCAACAAAAGATCTCGAAACTGCACAGCCATATCATCCACATGATCGAGCTCCTTGAGAGGTTCCCAATTTATGTTTCGAAGAAACTCAATCAAAGCATCAAAATTAATTCACTTGTAGTTTAATTCTCTCGGTTTATTCAAAGGAGCAGCACGACTAATATCTTCATCACAGTTAATTGAAAACGATATTGTCAAGGGAGGGTGATGAAGGTCAACGGGTAGCAGTGGAGCAGTACAATTATTTATATTCAATTGCTGCTCGGAAGGGCCAAAAACCAGATCGAGAATACGTCCGTTGTGATTCTTTTGTTTGTTTGCTTGGGAAAGGTTCAAATAGTCCATACCGTCGATCAAAGCGGTGCTAGCAGCGGTGAACTGAGAGAAACCCGAATTTATATTTCCATCGATTCCATCCGTCCACACAATGCGTGGTTGATTGAAATCACCACACACCAAGACAATATCATTAGGTGATGATTTACTGATTATCTCCGATACAGAACAAATGTGCGCATCAATAATACCAACGTCTTGACTTTTATCGGGAGGAATGTACACAGCACAGATCTGCAGTTTTCTGCCTCGCACGGTGGCACTAGCACACACTTGCTCTAGATAACGACCATTCACAGTTTCGATTAATGAGCATGAGTGCGCTTGTGAAACGGCGATCAAAACACCGCCAAAACTCCTTTTGTTACTATTTTCTGGACTCCTATCACAACGGAACACGTTAAATGAGTTTCCAAACAGTTGTAACGAGTTTATTCGGTCGTCAAGTCCAGTCTCCGTCAGAATGATGACGTCGTAACAGCAGTCATGCGTAGCCAGGAAAATATCATCAACCTTTGTCCTTAAACCTCGTACGTTTTGGTAATAGATCCAGATTTGATTATCGTTATCGCCATGCTGAAACGCGTTGTCATTAAGTGGTGGAATATCTGGATTTAAACAAAAATACTCGCCTCTGGTGGAAACCCTAGTGTTTCCACCGTCCGCAGTGCATCGCAATGGAATGTGCCTCCTTACGAACTGTTCGAGCTGGGGGGAGTCATTCGCCGGTCGAAGTTTTTTGGCTGGGTAATAAATTCCCGAAACAGTAATCCAACCGGCCAACACGATGGGTCCAGTGCCTTTGTTTTCATGTCAGGATTCAGTCCAATTTTATAGGACACAAATGACATGCCAGATACATCCTTGCCTTTTGGTACAAGCCGTACTAAGTTGATTGGATCATTCAAATCCAGGCAACGAGCGACGATTTTCTGGACGTCACTGTCCGAGACTAACGGGTTCAACCCTGAAAGGTACAACCAGAACTTTTCCACGTTGGTACTAACAGAAGTCACGGAAAGATCATTAAAATCGATCTGACTGGTTCCATGGTCGGATGGGGCTTGAATGGTAGTCGTTTCATCCACACGACGGCGTTTTCAGTTTCTAGGCCATGTGGGATTGTCCGGTTTAGGCCATTCGGGCTGGTTTACTGATCCCGTTATATTAATGATTTTATCGTTCAGGACACCCACCGCATCCGAAAGCTGTTGTACTTGAGCTGTTAAATCAGATAACAAACTCTTAGAATTAGGTGGCTCACTGGAAGTTACTTGACGTTGATCATCAATATAGGCGCGAATGCTACGACCTTGAAGCTCCTCCCTGCATTTGGTGCATATCAGCATAATTTTGCCGAGAGCAAAAGTTTCCTTCAAACCCCTAGTGTTGATGCCGCAGCAGGTTAGGTTGATATGCAAAAAGGCATCGCAAAAACCACATCGCATGGGCTCGAGATCGTTGATCTCATTTTGGCACTCGCCGCATTGTTTTTTATCCATTGCGTCTCTCTTCAAATTCGTAGCACACGCCGATGAATACCGAAGAACTTAACGAAGTCGATGAAGCTGCTGTCAGCGACGATAATGGATACGCACACAAAGCAAGCAACCAATCACTTTTGGTAGAGTTTACTCGGGGTTTACCGGCACGTAAAACTTGGATCAGTTAGAACTCCACACGGAAATGCTTCCAAAACGTCTAGCCCAAACGAATCACAGGTAACCGCTTCCAAACAAGACGTATTTACCAAATTAACTTTAAAAAACCTCTAGCACGAAACGAAAGGTGTATACAAAGTCAAACTTAACGAAAACTTTAATGTGAGTGAAGTGACAAAAACTATAATGAAAGATCGTAAAGTGAAGCTCCGTGAGATTGCTGAGATGACACAGATATCATATGGAAGTGTATTTACTATCCTTCATGAAAAATTGAGCATGAAAAAGGTTTTTTCCAAGTGGGTGCCGCGATTGCTTTCGATGGAACAAAAACAGCAACGAGTCGATGATTCAAAAGCAGTTTAAATTGAACGAATTGGGCTTTGATCTGCTTCCCCACCCCCCATACTCGCCAGATTTAATCCCCAGTGACTACGGGCTCTTTGCTGATCTTAAAAAAATGCTCCAGGGAAAAAGATTTGGCTCAAATGAGGGGTCATCGCTGAAACTGAAGCTTATTTTGAAGCAAAAGATAAATTTTTTATAAACATGGTATTGAAAAATTGGAAAAACGTTGGAACCATTGTATCACCCTGAAAGGAAAAAATTGCAAAAAAAATGTTGTTTCCATTGTTAGTCTCGGGACTTATTGATCCATGTGTTAACTAGGTGGATTGAGTATAGTTTTTTTGTATTCTTTCAATTATTTCGGAGATGTTCTAGCCGAGTTCAGTTATCTAAAGCTCACAACAATAGTTCGTAATGATCATTGAAATGAATGTGTAAACTTTCGTTCGCGGAGATATAATCGTATAAATGATGTAACCGACAAATCACTTTATTTTTAATCTCTTGGTCCCATAGGTTCCTATTGAATTTAACCCGCATCGAGCTTCCGGTTTGGGGGTAACGGGATAAAATATGCAATAAATAAAGAACAGACAGCTGAACTGATATGATTGTATAAGTGACGTAACCGACAAAAAGCGTTGTATTTGAACGCGCTCAATTTTCTCAGAGATGGCTGATCCCATTTTAACAAACCTTGGCTCGTTTGAAAGCTACTGTCGGGCCATTGATCAAGTTCGAAAATCAAATGGTTGTGACTTTTGGTACCAGATATATGATGGTATATGTGACGTAACCGACAAAACACGTTGATTTTTACCGCTCTTATGTATATAAGAGTGCCAAAATTTTGGAATCACCTCTATTTTCGTTAAGCTCTAGTGCTCAAAAGTTCAAGCACCTCTAAAAAAGCCTTCATGCAAAATTTGAGCTAAATTGGTGTCAAAATTGGTATCCGAATTTTTTTAATAAAAGTATGAAATAGACTTTTATGAAAAAATAGAAAGGCATTATCACACCACTAGGTGGATTTAGAAGGGTTTTTCATAAATACGTTTATTTCATAGGTAATATACATAAGATTTTCTTCGCCGTGGTATCCACAATACATAGTACTAAAACCTAATACATTTCGAATGTCATATTAGTATGTTGGTATTCATTAGTCAATCTAAACACTGTTTTTATCAAGCGAGTTGCTATTTTAAATTACATTAAATGAAATACATTTATTTTATACATGATCTTAAAACTATTTCAGGTTTGTTTGTATCAGTTCATCACTTTTATTTAATATAAATAGCTGGCTATTGGTTGAACTCATGAAAGAGAAAACAGTCTAACATAGAATGAAATTTAAATTGGAACTCCAATGCACTTAATGAAATAATAAAGAAGTTTCATGTATGGAACACCACGACAATCAAGAATGTCGCGAACTGGGCCATTGGATAGTCTACCTTGGGTACGCAAGGAATTTATTAGTTGAGATCTGACATCACGATACTCCACGCATGTCCAAACAACATGGTCAGTATCGTGGTAACCTTTGCCACAAGAACAATGATTAGTCTCGGAAAGTCCAATTCGAAGGAGATGTGCATCTAACGTGTAGTGATTGGCTATAGAATTCGTTGAAAGCAATCGGTCTCTCATAAATTTCACCCTCAATAGCACCACGTTTGGCTAAAATATCGGCTCTTTCATTGCCTGGAATGGAGCAATGTGCCGGGACCCAAACTATTGTGATTTGATAAATATTATTCAATATGACGTTCAGGTACTGTTTTATTTTGCCCAAGAAAAAAGGTTCATTTTTGCCAGCAGCGTTTGAGCGAATGGCTTCAGTTGCACTCAGACTATCTGTGAAAAGAAAATAATGGTTTAGAGATAATGTGACGATTACACTCAAACTATAATGAACTGCTGCTAACTCAGCTATATAAACAGATGCAGGTTCTTGAAGCCTAAATAATAATCTTTAATAAGGCAGTTATGGTTGGCTGAATATCGAATACGACTTTTAGATCGATCCGGAAGTACAGGTAAAGTGCTCATGTACTCTGATCCGGAAATCGTTCAATTTTCTTAAGAACGGCAAACTCAGATTTAAATGAAAAGTATTATGTTTAAATTAGTTGATGTAGAGATTTATCCAGAGTTGGCTTCCGGTTCCGGAAATACAGGGTAGTGTGTATGAAATTGCAACATCCCATATAGAGTAAAAAATGGAAAAATTCTTCTAAATTTGGTTCAAAACTGTTTCAATTTAGAGATTATGCTAGTTGCTGACCAAACAAACCGATTTCAGCTATACCGGTTCCTAGCTCCCGGTTTCGGAAGGATCGGAAATAATGGTCTAAAACTGAAAAACGGAACTTTCTTCATTTTCTCCGAAAAAGCCGAATCGAATTTTACAAACTTAGACTCAAATAAAAGGGTCTACGTCTATAAAAATGGACTGCTTTTGACCTTTGTTCGGATCCCATTTCCGGTTCCAGAACAACAGGGTGAGATGTGTTTACAATTATAAGCCGTTATTCAGAGCGAAATTAAAAAAAAAAAAAGAATAATTGGTATTAGTTTTAATGAATGAAAATAAAAATACCATTTTTGCGTTTTTTTAGCTATGGTTAAAAAAAACTCAAATGTTTTGCATAATACAACACATCATTCGAACAATATTTTGTAATATTTTCATTGAAAATATTAGGAAATATGTCTGTGAAGAAGTATTTTCGAGGACGCACTTTTTTTTATTTGCGGTGTTCACTATATCTCAGCGCAGAATTATCAGAAGTAACAAAAACAAATCAACGAAGTTTTATTAGATGTTTTTCTAGGTCCCTAAGCTTTTATTCGATTTTTTAAAATTTTTTAAATTTTTGGTGGTTGTTTAAAGTCAAAACTGAAAAAACACCTTAATTTTTAGCCCCTGAAAAAAAAACCCTTAATTTTTTAGCTGAAAAACCTCCCCACAGCAACAAAAACCGAAAAGGAAACCGTTGAGATTGGGTATGTAGAATTTAAGTGCGAAATTTTAAAATAATTGGTGAAGTAGTTTTTAAATGACGATGTCCTATAATTTCAAATTAGTATCGGCGGCAAAGCAGAATAGCGAGGATAGACTTGTGATGCGGTGTGTTTTTGTTTTCTGTTCAATTTCTTTCCATAGATATAAGACCATAAGTGACTGCTGTGGTGGCAAAGTAGGGCGAAGCATGCTTGGTTCTTCCAGTCAATTGGACTTTTTTTTGTTGTTTCAGTTATAGAGGCTTTAACATCTTAGGTCATTCGCCTCTTCGGACCAGAAAAACTTTCTGACCCTATGTGCGGGGTTGGGAATCGAACCCAGGCGGGCTGCGTGAAAGGCATCGACTATCCCATCACGCTTTACCCGTCCCCCAATTGGACTTTCTCTTCATGTGTTTTCATACGCAGGGTAGTTTAATTGGCAAAACAATTTCTTCGGTTAGGAGCTAGCTACGTGTTCGAGATCCATGGCAAAACATGTTAACAAAATACAATAAAAAATATGATTTTTCTAAAATGTTGTTTAGTATATTATAAATAGTTAGTTCGTCACTTATGTGTCTATCTGTAATATTTCTTAATTGTGATTTAGATTTCTTTTCTCAACAAAAACAATACTGATCGCTTCGGGCACCGCTTACGCCAGTAAACTGAAGCTGACTGATCAAAGTTTACTGCTGAATTTTCGAAACACAAAACTTCAATCCGCTACCTACCAAATCTGATAACAACTAATCATCTTCCAGAAGCGCCAAATACTGCCTTACTCAAACTCCACCAAAATTTGTTCATTAATCATCTGCTAAGGCTGGTCCAGAGGGAAACATTCTTGGAGGTTTTCAATTGGAACTCACTTTCAATAGAAGAGGGCTGTGGTCGGCGCAGCGGACATGGGCGGAAAACGGTGGACTTGTGCAAGCAATACTTGGGCAAACACATTAATCATAACTGCCTTTGTCAAAAGACTCGGATGTGGTCGAAGTGCTACAACAGGCAGAATCAATGGTTCTAACACTGTCTGCAGAAAAACTTTTACGAGAAAAATATCACAACTACCTACAGTTTGGAATTCAATATCATTCCAAAGGAAAAACATGCTTATGTATGAAAATTCTGAATTGTCAATATAACTTCTGTGTATTTTTTTGGTTACATGAGTTTACCAGCAGGCGGGAAAAAAACCTTGATTTATTGATTCTTCCCAAAAATGTAATCAAATATGCAGCGGCAACATTCAGCCATCCCTTTTAATAAACCACTTTCTATTCAACGCAGTGACTGTGCGTGCTTCTTGTTTTCCGAGGAAAAAGTCTGTCAGAATGAAAGTCCTCTAATCCTGCCCTCGTACGCCGAGTTGTTGTCTCGAATAAACACCCGTCCCTTTGCCTGGTTACCCATTTGACGTGCTGCGGCAAAGCTCATTTAATTCTGCCTTCTGCCAGAATCCCGCTTCCCAACCCCTCCAACAATCAACCGAGATCTTATCGCCAAAATTCCCGCTTACTACCGAGCCGTGGCCTGGTGGTAATCTTGTTTCGTCAACAGGTATCCCGGATAAGAAGCAGAAGCACTCACATCCTGCATGTTCGCGGGAAGGGGCTAGCGTAGATACGCGATGTTGACTAAAAGCTTTCTGTGCGGAAGCGGCGATGCGTTGCGTGTGGTGATTGCCGATTTTGCCGTGTGTACATACAAGTTGAGCATCATAACATGCAATTTATGTAGAATACGTGTGCTTTTCTTGAGCTAGAGGTCACATACAGCTGGAACCGGCGAAAGACGACATGATTGGCGAAAGTATTTCGGGAAGCTAGACCACGTCGAGTGGAAATTAGAGCTAATTTGAAACTCAATCGCGATCTAGAATCCGAAAGAGAATTCGGGGGCCCACATAAAAAAGTACACAATTAATCTACTCTAATTGAAACCTACTCTCGAATAATAAAAATAGAAAACATTACTTTTAATAACACAACACGTACGATGAAACGAAATAAGTTTTCTGATATACAATTGTAAGCTAATTGGACAATTCGAGCTACCGTTCCCCAGATACTAAAAAAGTGTAGGGCCATGTCAGAGACTTAACTGGATGACGTAAACACGGATAAAACCGATATGCATTTTCCACACATCTAAATATCGACGTTTTAGTTGATTGATCGTATGAAATTTGCAAACTTTCAATGCTTCATTTGCATAAATGTAACGACTTTGTACGACTATGAGGCGGAACACATGAATAGAAAAATTAACGAGATTGTGTGGGGAACAAGACAGATTAATTCAAAAATGCAATGTTCAAATTCATTCAAAATAAACAAAAAGTATCTATAATTCCTACAAAAATGCATGAGAAAATGGTAATATATTGTTTACAAACTAGATAACAAGCCAGTTGTAATCCCATTTAAAAAAAACAACTCATTTGAATATTGTTCAGTTTTGTTATAAATTGATACATAGGTGGGCATCTAGGCAGAGCTTAAAATTATCACGCATTCTCAATGAAAGAATCCAATCCAACAGCCTCATTTTCAATATTTTAGTGTCTCATTCGTAAATGACTGACAACGAAGGGAGACGAAGCATTTCCATTTCTCATTTAAAAAAAGAGAGTATAACCGATCGGCTGAAAATTTCGTATCGTTTCTATGAGAGGGCGCCACTAGAATTAAATCCATACCATTTTCAGTTAGTACCAACCTTCAAAAGATACGTGTATAAATTTGACAGCTGACTGATTATTAGTTTGTGAGATATTGCATTTTGAGTGAAGCTACTTTTGTTATTGTAAAAAAAAAAAGAAAAAAAAGGAATTTCGTGTGTTGATGAAACACTACTTTTTGATGAAAAAAAGTGCCGCCGATACCAAAAAATGGCTTGATGAGTGTTATCCAGACTCTGCACCGGGCGAAGCAACAATTCGTAAGTGGTTTGCAAAATTTCGTACTGGTCATATGAGCACCGAAGACGATGAACGCAGTGGACGTCCAAAAGAGGCTGTTACCGATGAAAACGTGAAAAAAATCAACAAAATGATTTTCAATAACCGTAAAGTGAAGTTGATCGAGATAGCTGACACCCTAAAGATATCAAAGGAACGTGTTGGACATATTATCCACGAATATTTGGATATGAGAAACCTTTGTGCAAAATGGGTCCCACGTGAGCTCACAATCGATCAAAAACAACAACGAATTGATGATTCTGAGCAGTGTTTGGAGCTGTTATATCGAAATAAAACCGATTTTTTCGTCGATATATAACAATGGACGAAACATGGCTCCATCACTTCACTCCGGAGTCCAATCGACAGCCAGCTGAGTGGACTGCACGCGATGAACCGAACCCAAAGCGTGGAATGACTCAACAATCGGCCGGTAAGGTTATGGCGTCTGTATTTTGGGATTCGCATGGTATAATTTTCATCGACTACCTTGAAAAGGGAAAAACCATCAACAGTGACTATTATATAGCGTTATTAGAGCGTTTGAAGGACGAAATTTCAAAAAAACGGCCTCATTTGAAGAAGAAAAAATTTTTGTTTCATCAAGACAATGCACCGTGTCACAAGTCGATGAAAACCATGCTGAAATTGAACGAATTGGGCTTCGAATTGCTCCCTCATCCACCGTATTCTCCAGATTTGGCCCCCAGTGACTTTTTCCTGTTCACAGACCTCAAGAGAATGCTCGCTGGTGAAAAATTTAGAAGCAATGAAGAGGTAATCGCTGAAACTGAGGCCTATTTTGAGGCAAAGGACCAATCGTACTACAAAAATGGTATCGAAAAGTTGGAAGATCGCTATAATCGCTGTATCGCCTCTGATGGCAATTATGTTGAATAATAAAAACGAATTTTGGCAAAAAAAATGTGTGTTTCTATTAAACGATACGAACTTTTCAGCCGAACTGTTAATTGCCAACGTAACTCTTTTCTCTATTACTAGACGAAATCAAACTAACATCTGCAGGGAGAATAAGCAGAATTTCAATTGTCATTCTTTCGTCGATGTATTGGAAACCTGTGGCGCTTGGCTATAAAGAGTGACTAAAACATGACAAATTGAAATAATTACACCCCAGAACCTCTTTGGAAGCCAAAACTACTACAGATTCGAGCACCAACAGGTAAAAGTCATTGTGAAACCTTTTTCTGTTATTTTCGATTCTCAAAGCTTCGGTTGAATATCGACACTGCATACTATGAGATTTTCACTGAAAACCGCAAATGAAAGAAAGAACACAATTTGGAAACAACTATTCCACTTATGCAATTGACCTGGACATGGA
This sequence comes from Malaya genurostris, assembly GCF_030247185.1. NCBI lineage: Eukaryota > Metazoa > Arthropoda > Insecta > Diptera > Culicidae > Malaya > Malaya genurostris. Next base: position 213,426,741 of record NC_080571.1, on the reverse strand, counting down.
TATCGTTCTCATAGTTTGCAAGCGAAGCTGAGAGTGACATTAATTTCTCGTCATTTTCGTCTATTTTGAGTCAATGAAAATGACTTTTATTAGCTCTGCACCTAGGTGAAATATTGTCATCATGCCAATCATTTTGATCTGTAACAAAGAATGAACAATTTCTCAATTGGCGAGAAAATTATTTAGCGAACAAAACATGTCGTAAGCCACTCAAAACATTCCGTATTTCTAAGTGCCGGTTTTGCACGATACGCTTTGTGTGATGATTCGTTTAATTCATGCGGTTGGAACTTTGCACACCTTATTTTGGCACTGAATTTCACCTTAATTCTCGTTCATACCAAACATATTAGCACATTTCTATTTTGAGTTAGTTTTGATAATCTCACACTACTGAATATTTTATCATAAATAGCTGACCATGTTTTCGATGATATGAAGAAAAAAAAAGTTGCTGCGTTGAATACAATAAAAGATATTCGCGATTTAGTTCTACCCAGAGTTGCAATTTGTCAGTCATGTCAAATGACCTTGACAGACTGACTAAAACCATCGTCAACTGAAATCGGTACGGTGAAAATGACTGTCAAATAAGATACTCGATAGTTCTATGACCACGTAGAAGTATACTCAGTCAAAGATAGGCGACTTTTTTGTTTTCTCTCTCATTTTCCTATTCCCTGTTGAAGTAGAAAATTTCATTAAGAGTACTAACATAAACATAAATTTATAAAGTTCATTGTTCTTTGCAAAAAGTCATCGGACTTCGGCTTGTATTTGTTTACAGTTTAAAAGTTCATCAGAGGTTCATCATTTGAATTTAAAGATTGCAAGTCGCCTTACACTAAATATAAGCTTTCCAATCTCCATCGTGCAAAGTTACTTGTTGATGGTGACATATAGCAGCTCTGGTTCTACCCATTCTTGTATAGGGTAAATTTTGAAAAGGTGACCCATAGTGAAGTAAGTCGTCGACAAAACAATGAAACCAAAAATAACAAGCAACAGCAGCACTGTATCATGGGAACAATTTCATTTAGCAAAATCTCGGTAAGCATCCTTTGTATTTGAAATTTTGCGTTTTTTCATGAAATGGGGTCCAAAATGTTTCAACAATGTTCAAAAATTCACCTATTTTTATGTGACTATAACTTTTTAGTTCACTGTTTCCTTATTTTGAGCTAGTGCGCAATACATTTATTCAATTAGATAGATACTTAAACCATTGCAGAAGACACCAAATCAATGTGACCATCAGTATTTGAGATACATATTTTTGAAAAACAAGAAATTTTTACTTAGCCCCTTCTAAAAAGTAAGGATACAGTCGAAAGAGTGAACTAATGATGCAAATTGTCCATTTTGATCATAAAGTATGCATGCCAAATTTCATCCAAACAAAAAAATAATAAAATTAAATTCAATTAAAAACCATTCTACTAAGAATCAGTACACGAGCGGAGTATTTCGCTGAAAGCCATTTAGCTGAAGAACATTTCGCCAAAACCCGGTTTACCGGAGATAAGTCCGAATGGATCATTTCGCCGAAAAGGCTATTTTGCCGAAGTAAATGGAGAGCCGGTGGTGTGGTTTTACCACAAGAAATGAATAGATTTTCCGTGATCGCAACAAATTTATTAGAATGTGTTAAAATCTCCTAAAAGGATTTCAGATGTAATTAGTTATACCATAAGGAACTGAAACCAACTTACGTTTAGTATTTCTAATCAATTCACACGAGTCTCTTTACCGGGAAATATATTCTTGAGCTGAGCCCTATTAATTAATTCAATCATAATACATAACTCATTTTAATCTTCATTCATGTTCTTCACTTACCAATTCAATTCGTATAAACTAAACTTAACCATCAGCGTGGTTAATTACAATTTGCTATCTGCCAAGCTTAACTGGTCTCAGCCATACAGCCTGAAGGCTTATACTATCTATCCGTTTGATCGGCACTGGATACGGAAACAAATTTCTGTTCTAAACTATGCAACCGACATTTGACACTTTTACTACCAAGATTAATTTACAACATTTGTTATGTTAGCGTTGTCGAGGGGTCTTCCGAAGGATTACAATAGGTGGTTTCACCGAAAACCGTTTTCCCGAAAGTCATTTAGCCGAAAAGTTTATTTCACCAGAAGGATTTTCAGCTGTAAATATAGTACTAAGCATAAATATCACTTAGTTATGATAAAGCGACCGTTTCATTCGAGTCTTGCGGTCTTGAAAATAACAACGCTTCGACTGATTTGTTTAGTTATTTTCAAACGAAAAACATGAAAAATTATATGAGTTACAATATGTCTTTTGATGGAAATGAAAACTAATGAACGAAACGACCGTTCTTATCTAAGTGACCTGCAGAGTCTAACAGATCGTATTACTAATTCTAAATAATCTAATTCTATCTCTTCATCAAAAATATTTATTAATTCTGATATCACCTAGATACTTGATATGGCGCAGCCAAGAAATTTAAAGTATTTTAAAACCGACCCGCCCGACCGGTCGAAAATAGCGGCTTCTCGAATACAAACCTGTAATCGGGTTTTCTGGTCTTCTCAAAGCTATGTTACCGTACCTTAGTTAAGTATACGCATACAAACAAAAACGATGCGCCGAAGCCGCATTATTTGCAGAGATGAGGAAGTTGAGTGTTCGAGGCTGTCCACAAGGATGTGTCTTGTCACCATTACTCTGGAACCTTGTTGCTGATGGTCTACTGCAAAAACTCAATGAACTTGGGTTTCCGACGTACGGATTCGCAGATGATTATCTAATACAAATCACTGGACTATGCATTGCAACGCTATTTGATCTGATGCAACAGGCTTTAAGGGTTGTGGAACAATGGTGTCAACAGGTTGGATTGTCGGTGAATCCAAACAAAACCTCAATGGTTCTTTTCACAAAGAAGCGAACAACAACCGGGGCCCGTACTTTGCAGTTTTTTGGGAGCGTGCTGTTGTGTACCGACCAGGTCAATTACGTTGGAATAATCCTGGATTCCAAACTTAACTGGACTGCTCACATTGAGTCTAGAATCAAAAGAGCATGCATGGCCTTTGGCCAATGTAGACGCACTTTTGGTAAAACGTGGGGTTTGAAACCGAAATATATCTATTGGATTAATACTACAATTATACGTCCAATACTGGCATATGGATGCCTCGTATGGTGGCAGAGAGGGCAAGTAGTTACAATTCAGTCGAAGCTCAATCATTTGCAAAGAGTGGCGCTCATGGCAATGACTGCAGCTTTTTCAACGACTCCGACCGCTGCTCTGGAAGCTCTTCTCAATATAAGACCACTTCATGTGCATCTAAAGCAAAAAGCACTCGCTTGTGCCTATAGACTTCAAGCTACCGGTCTATGGAAGGATAAATCAATAAATTCAGAAATAGGTCATACACGTCTGTGGTCCCAATTGGTTGCATGGGATGATGTTTTTCTTGCCCCTAGCGACTTAACACTCACGTGTAGTTTCCCGTATAGAACTTTTCAAATAAAAATTCCATCTAGACAGGAGTGGCTGTCTGGATTTATGGAAACACTACAGCAAGAGCACGTAGTCTGTTACACTGATGGTTCACTGATGGAGGGCCGAGCTGGTGCGGGTGTTTACTGTCGTGAATTGGGGTTGGAGCAATCGTATTCACTTGGTAGATATTGCACCGTTTTCCAGGCTTTGCAATCATGTGTGGAGTACAGTGTACCCTCCGGCAAGGCATATCTGGTAAAATAATAGATTTTTGATCCGACAGTCAGGCTGCAATTAAAGCGCTTAGCTCGGGTGACTCACGTTCAAAACTTGTAATCGATTGCCGTACTCAGATCGAAGAACTTAGCATTTTCAATGCTGTAAATCTAGTCTGGGTACCTGGTCATTCCAACATAATTGGAAATGAATGGGCGGATGAACTGGCCAGAGTGGGAGCAGAAAACGACCTTGTAGGTTCTGAACCAGCACTACCAATTTCCAAATGCTGGATCAAACAAAAAACTCTGTCTTGGGCTTCGTCTGAGCATGCAAACTACTGGTGAAGTTCTGAGACTTGTCGTCAAACAAAAGTATTCTTGGAAAATCCATGCCCTGGAGTTTCGAAGAATCTTTTACATTTCTCGAAGCGCCATTGTGGTGTTCTGGTGAGGGCTCTGACTGGCCACTGTAAACTTAATTATCACATGGCTACCATACATCTTGCTGAATCATTTTCATGTGATCTCTGTGAATCCGATTATGGAACTTCATATCACCTAATATGTAACTGCCCTGCAGTATCTCAACTACGGTATCGGGTTTTTGGTTGCTTTTACATTGAAGAACCTATGTTCAAGCAACTGAAACTCAGAGATATTCTTGGGTTTTTAACCCAATGTGGAAAAGAGTTCTAATTACTCTCGCAAGCGGTTTCTACGTCTCGTAAGTTGCGACTGGTTTTTGTACACATTTATGTTGTGTGCGTGTTTCATTCCGTATTCCTCCCGTTCCTTTATTTTCCATCCTCTTCTATTTCCCACCATCATTCAGGTAAATGATGAAAAGTCACGGCAAGGAACAAATCCCCGAAAATATGGGGAACGTGCCGTTATGAGCCAATTTATTCTGATACTGATCTGATTGTTGAAGACATATATGTAATGAAAAACAACAGTTGAACAGTTGAGGAAAACATAAAACTGTTTATGAAAATCTATAACACTTAGGCTGTGAACCATTTCGATAATTGTTATTACTTTTAGTTAAAATTTGACAGGTTGGTAAACGACTGGACAATGCGCAATTCAGTCCCCAATGTGGTTCTTAGCCTCTTGTCCAGTAACTCCTATCCCTACCTCCCCGCGGTGCCGGCTGGGGTACGAGCAACCATAGGAAAGATCGGGTAACCAACCCCGGTGGGACCTTGGTCGTATGCTGACAGGGAAGGGGGGGCTTGACTTCTCTTTACAGAGAGCGAGCCTACCCGAGCGTCTGTTCCCCATGTTGGGGCGGCTCGAAACAGCGTCTGTTCTCCATGTTAGGAGCGGCTGATTACCGTCCTTGTGTCAGTGTGGGACTCTAAACAGTGCTGACACGATGGCCCTCCGGCGAGACAGGAGGTTGGTGCAGGCCTTACAAGCCGCCCGGAAAACATATGTTACGTACGCTCAAGAAGAAAATATGACTCGGAATAATCGGCAAAGACCTACGCAACGAACAAAGGACTACGATTGGAAGCTTGGCACATGGAACTGCAAATCGCTTGGCTTCCCAGGATACGACCGAATGCTGCATGATGAGCTTCTAATCCGCGGCTTCGATGTCGTAGTACTGCAGGAACATTGTTGGACGGGAAAGAAGGTGTGGAAAAGTGGGCATCGAGCGGCTACCTTCTACCAGAGCTGTGGCACAACCAACGTTCTAGGAACGGGATTTGTAGTGTTGGGCAAGATGCGCCAGCGCGTGATTGGGTGGCAGCTAATCAGTGATAGAATGTGCGTATTGAAGATCAAGGGCCGTTTCTTCAATAACAGCATCATCAACGTGCACTGCCCACATGAGACGAGACCCGATGACGAGAAGGAAGCATTCTACGCGCAGCTGGAACGAACCTACGACAGCTGTCCACGGCGGAATGTAAAACTCGTCATTGGCGACATGAATGCTCAGGTAGGCCGGGAGACAATGTACAGGCCTGTGATCGGGCTGGAGAGCCTGCACGCGGTAACAAATGAAAACGGTCAACGATGCGTAAACTTTGCAGCCTCCCGAGGAATGGTAGTTCGAAGCACCTTCTTTCCCCGCAAAGATATCCACAAAGCCACCTGGAGATCACCGGATCAACACACGGAAAATCAAATCGACCACGCTCTCATCGACGGGCGATTCTTCTCCGACGTCATGCCGCACTTACCGCATGTTTCTCTCCGAGTTTTTCGCACCGTCGGGAACCAAATGGATTTTATCCCGGATCCGGGATTCCAATACATACACACTAGAGATGGTCGGGTATCGGGTATTTTACCCGAAACCCGACCCGTACCCGTACCCGACGGGTTTTTGGTCGGGTACGGGTAAAAATTTTTATTTTCGATCGGGTACGGGTCGGGTACGGGTAAAAAAAATTCACTGCTTACTCGGGTACGGGTCGGGTCGGGTAAAAAAATTTACTACTCACTCGGGTACGGGTCGGGTACGGGTAAATTTTTTTTCTGATCGATTACCCGAGCATTTGTACTTCACATAAATATGTTTACACGTTGACGAGAATTTTTTATTGCAAAACAGTTGTTCCGAAAAATAAACAATTTGATTCAAGGGGTTTTGACATTCGCGCCTAGAACCAGACCTGAAAACTGGCATCTTTTTCCAGAAAAAAACATTTCTTTTCTTCATTTAAAAAAAAACGATCAATCATAGTTACGTGAAAAGTTATGTGAATATTTTCCACCCTACTTTTTTATAACATATTTAATAAGACGCACTGCCTTAGCTCTAAGATGTTGCTGTCAGACCCTACTTTCCACGTAGGTTTTAATGGACTCCCATTTTAAAGTTGTTTAATTCACAACCCAGTAAAAATTATTTGATTAATATATAAAATGTAGTGTAGTACTCATATCACATTCAGATACCAGAAAACTGTTATTTTAAATATTGGTTGGAGATTTTCAAAATTTACATATAAATCATTAGGATTCTAACCATAAAAACATGAACATTTATTTCAGAAAATCTGCATAGAAGTTCTTCTTATTCTTCACTTCTGGGTGGTGTCACCTCACTTGAAATGACACCGATTGATGGCACAGCAAGTTGAGCTATATTGCCAGTTCGATGTCAACATTTCATAAGGGCACATAAACCAATGAGAGTTTCTCTTTGTTTACTTTCTCTTTTGTGAATATCTCCTTAATTTTCACGTGTACCTACAAAGTACCTACAAATGTTCAAACTACTTACACTTGAAGGACTCACAGTTCACCATTTTCAAAATTGAATTTTTCACACCGGGAATACACGTGAATTATTCGATGTTTGGTCAATTCACGTAAACGAACCGATGATACTCTATCAATTTTAGGGGATGTTCGTGATTTTTCAAGTGATTCTAATGTGAATTTTTATTTGTGTGTCAAGATAATGAGCACGCTTACTTGTGGTTCTAAAGAATTGGATCAAAAGTCGCACTGTTTCGTAAAAACCATACCTACCAAAAATTGAATAGAATGGGTATTACGACATTTTGGATAAATATGCTTCTCGAAAAATTTGAGTAGATATTACTCCCTTTTGTTGACATTTGTAAATGAGTATAAAGTACCAAAGACATTTGAAATCTATTCATGCTTCACAGTGTATTTTTATCACAAACGAATTTCCAGACATGACAGTCACGATCTTTTTTTGGCGCACATCTACGGTCCTCCGTGAAACTGGCACCAATGGTGATAAATTGGTTGCACTGCTGAGTTCCCATCATCGCATTCATAATGCCAATGTCAAACCGTGAGAACCCTTTCGATACGTTAGCTCAATGGTATATATTGAGATTTCATGGCACACTTTGGTCGAAATGATAACAATGCAATTAATCTCGCGCTCCACCAAGCGGTGAGTGCGGTCATTTCAGAAGACCGGGAACGGACCAGATTTTTATTTAATACTAGCTGAATTACCCGGCGTTGCTCGGAAATGTTTCGTGAAGGGAAGACCGAAAAAACTTCTCGAAGTTGTCCTGCTTAGTGAAATACTCTTGTAGTGAAACATAACTTAGACGGAAACCCGATCGAACAATACTCCGTTCATGTTCAAATTGCGAATGATCAGTGCCCCATCTCAGATCTCTCAATAATCATAAATTTCATTTCTCGACAAACCTCATTTAGTTGCTAGAAATTTGTCAGTGAACGTACTACAGATCTCCTTCATGATTACCCTGAGTAGTGTAGTAAGTATCTATGCTTTTCAAAAAATATCGATTCCCACCTTTGGTACATGTGCCAAACTTGATGGCGATTCGTTTAGTTGTTTTGTAGTTATGCTGAGACTTGAATACACTCACGTTCATAAGCAGACAAAGACTATTTTCCCTCAGTTCTTTGAATTCCCCGCAAAATGGAACCAGAACTTTTAAAATTATTTTAAAAAAAATACGACCTTGAAATTCTTGCCACTCTCTTGTTTTATAAAAAATGGGAGAATAAAATTTATTTTCAAAAACCCTCCTTCTAGTCTAAATGTCGATTCTCTAAGTTGCGCAAAAAGTATCTATGGTCTTCAAAAAGTATCGATTCTCGTCAAATTAAATAAATTTTTTCATGACCCCTGTTAAGGATAGTTGCTACGCTCTCCCCCTTAAAAATACGCTTACAACTATCTCTGAAGAGCAAAAAGCACCTATGCCAAGTGTGATAGCAATCCGTTCAGTAGTGTCGGAGCTATGCCGTTACATCCCCCTTTTTAAATGCACTTGCTACATCCACTCCCCATATCTATCATATCTAAGGTATTGAAAATGTTTGCATGATCTTCAAAAATTATCGATTCTTGTCAAATTTTTGAATTTTTTTTCATGCCTCCTCCTGTTAATGATAATTGCTACGCTTCCTCGCCTATAATAATACCTTTATGACTATTTCTGAAGAGCAAGAAATAACTGCACCAAATTTTATAGCAATTCGTGCAATAGTTCCGGAATTATGCCGTTACAAACATTACACTCCTTTTTTAGAGGCACTTACTACAGCCTCTCTCCACAGAATATCCTTATAATCTTATCTAAGTTGTGCAAAAGTGTCTTCAAAAAGTACCGATTTTTGTCAAATTAGATAATATTTTAATGACCACCTTTGTTAAGGACACTTCCCACGCTATTATATATTTTTATGACCATCTCTGAAGAGCAAGAAGTACATGTACCAGGTTTGATAGCAATCCGTTAAATAGTTTTGAAGTTATGCCATTACAAACATTACACCCTTCTTTTAAAGGCACTTGCTGCATCCATCCCTCATTAAATTATATCTACGGTATTCAAAATGTTTCTAAGATCTTCAAAAAATATCGGTTTTCATCAAGTTACATGAATTTTTTCATGACCCCTCCTTTGTTATGATACTTGCTACGCTCCATCTCCCCATAAAAATACGCTTATGACCATCTCTGAAGAGCAAGAAGTACATGTGCCAAGTTTGATAGCAATCCGTTCAGTAATTCCAGAGTTATGTCATTACAAACATTACACCCCCCTTTTTAAAGGCACTTACTACATCCACCCCCCATATAATCATATCTAATACATGCAAAATGTTTCTATGGTCTTAAAAAAGTATCTATTCTCGTCAAATTAGTCAATTTTTTTCATAACCTTCCCCTGTTAAGAACACTTAATACGCTCCCTCCCCCATTAAAATATCCTTATGACCATCTCAAAAGAGCAAGAAGTATATGTGCCACGTTTGGTGGCAATCCGTTCAGTAGTTTCGGAATTATGCCGTTTTAAACACTACACCCCCCTATTTAAAGACACTTGCTACATCCACCCCCCATATAGTCATATCTAAGGTATGCAAAATGTTTCTACGGTCTACAAAACGTATCGACTCTTGTGAAGTTATATGAATTTTTTCATGACCCCCCCTTGGTAATGACACGTGCTACGCTCCCTCCCATATAAATATACTCCCTAAACCATCTCTGAAATACAAGAAGTACCTGTGCCAAGTTTGGTGGCAATCCGTTCAGTAGTTCCGAAGTTATCGCGTTACAAACATACAAACTTACATCCATTTTTATATATATATATATATAGATTTGTAAGCACATACATGTCTTTATTATTTGTCTTTGTTTACATGTTTAAATGTAAACAAGCATTTTAATGTATTTTACTGACAAACTAGAGCCTGATACGCTTTATCTAGCTCGCTATCTAAAACATTTTATTTTTTCCATCCTGAATTTTAGTAAACTTTTTACTACTCATTCGGGTCGGGTACGGGTACAGGTAATTTTTAATCGGGTACGGGTAAAATTTTTTATTTTTTATCGGGTACGGGTCGGGTACGGGTAATTTTTTTTTATTATTGATCGGGTACGGGTCGGGTACGGGTAATTTTTTAAATTTTTAATCGGGTACGGGTCGGGTACGGGTAATTTTTTTTGCTGATCACTCGGGTACGGGTCGGGTTCGGGTATAAGAATTTCTATACCCGACCATCTCTTACACACGCCGGCAGCTCAGTCATCGCCGATGAGGAAAAAAAACGTCCCGGATAGTCCCGGATGGTCCCGTCCCGGTCGTTCCGGTGCAGTGCGAACAGGCTATAAAATCTCTGAGGAACGTACATTTGATGAAATTGGGAACAAGAGCATTTAAGCTGTTACTGACCTTGAATTAGGCAAGCCTCTAACCTCAGCCAGCAGATATCGATGAAACTGAGAGATTTTATGAGAGAGATTTTATTTATTTATTTATTTATTTATTTATTTCGTCAAGCAAATGTAGACGACATATAAATTGTTTACAATGTTCACATACACACTACGCATTATTTCTACGACAAAGTTGATATTTTATTTGATTTTTTGACATAGTAAGGTCAAGATGTTCCCAGTATTGATTGCAATGGCGCATTATTCGATTGACTGGACTGTATTTTGCATAATTTGTTCTAGTATGTTTTTCTAAAAATAATTTTCTGGGACGTAGTTAACGGCTAGGTATATAAAAATTTTATTGCGATAATAATGGAGCTGATTGAATGCGTTGAGAAATAATATCGCTGATAAAATAAAGCATTGCAAAGTCGCGGCGTTCTTTAAGTGTTTGTATATTGATGAGCATGCAGCGTGCATCATATGATGGTAGAGAAAATGCCGTTCAGTTTAATTTACGAAGTGCATATAAAAGAAATTATTTTTGTATCGATTCAATGCGTTCTTCGTGAATAATGTTATATGGATTCCGTACTAGGCTTCAATATTCCAAAATGGGTCTGACATATATACTATAAATCAATTTTATAGTATATGGGTCTTGGAAATTATGACTGAAGCGTTTGATAAATCCCAGCTTACTGTTTGCTTTATTGATTATTGTGTTCCACAAATGTTAGTTTGGAGTCCCAGATTACACCTAAATCTCGTAAATTTTACATTTTTCTACTATTTGATTACCTAAAATGGGTTTCGTTTTACCTATTTTTATATATATAAAAAATAGGTATAGAATTCGCTCAAACTTTAGAAAAATTTTCCGAGGCCCGGAGGGCCGAATGACATATACCAATCGATTCAGCTCGACGAACTGAGCAAATGTCTGTGTGTGTGTGTATGTGTGTGTGTCTGTATGTGTGTTGTCAACTAAGAGGTCGAGATCTCAGAGATGGCTGAACCGATTTTGATCAAACTAGTCGCAAATGAAAGGTCTCCCCGTCACCCAAAACGCTATTGAATGGTTTTGAGATCGGATGTTTACTTTTTGAGTTATACAAAGTTTTATGTCAAAATTTTCAGTTTTTTGACAGTATCTGTCACAATTGACCTTGAAAACAGAATATGTTTTCAGACTTAGATTCCGCACGGTAATACCTATCCAACAAGCCATAGATTGTTGAAATCCGTCCATTTTTAACGGAGATATCGAAATTTTTGTGTAAACGACTTTTCCCCCTATTCCAGCAGTACAAGTTTTGAGCGCTGTATGACAAAGCAACGGAAAACACGATTTTTTATACTGTTACATACAATTGTTTCTAAGTACCAAAAGGATTGTGTACAGCATCCTTTTTCATAACATTTAGCCTCGGACCGATTTTGGCACGGCTCGTTTTTGGCAACATAATCGTTCGAATATGACATATATAAACCAGATGATGGCAGAATTTTTTTTAATTATTTTGTTTTAAACTACTTACAGCAATAAATGCTGGAACAACATAACATCCATATACCATTCGAATCAGTTCGTCGAGATCAGCAAATGCGTGTGTGACAAATAATTTCACTTAATTTTCTCGGAAAATTTCTTTTCTACAAATTCAGATTCATACGAAAAATCTTATGCTCCCAAACAAAGTTCCTGCATTATGTTTGGTTCCGACCTCTGGTTCTGGAACTACAGGATGATATGTGAAACGAAATCAAAATTGTGTACCTCATTTTTCTCGTAGATGGCTAAACCGATCTAAGATTCAAATGAAATCTAAGAATCATCTAAGATTCAAATGGTTCAAGGTTCTATAAAACATCTTGCTTTTCAGTCAGATCCAACTTCCGGTTTCGGGGATAGTATAAAAATGTCTACTCCACATAAATTAATCAGGTTTATCGGGTTAGCAGATTTGGATAGTCGATAAAAAAATTAACTTTTTTCAGTTTTAGTGGTATTCAGTTGTCGATCAAAATGCACCTAAAAATTTAATTCGTGCTATGATCTCTCAAAGATGTCTTAACTGATTTGCAAATATTTTGAAACAAATGTAAACTATACAGCTACTCAGGTGAATTTATCTGACTTCGGCCATACCGCTTTTAGAATTCCGGTTCTAGTATAAAAAGCCTAATCAAATTTCAGAAACAAAAATTCAAATTAAAACAAACGTATATACAAAAATTAATTAATTTTATCCAATTATGACTTCCGGTTCTCGAATTACATGATGATGAATTTTTAAAATTAAACCGATATAGAAGATGACAATCCCGAAAAGCTTCAAAGTTGGACTCAAAACTGTTGTAATTTATTCGCCATATGGCCATACGAATCGGTTTGGGTTATGCTGGTTCCTGAATACCGGCTCTGGAAGTACATTAAATTACCGTAAACTCTAGAGTGGAACTTACATATCATGGCATGTTTAATCGATTATCACACTTCTAGATTCAAATTCGATTGTATTTGCAGTTTCGACATTACAGAGTAATGAGTGATTAAAATCTCAAATTGTCGCTTAAAACGACGGTCATTAAAATAATATCATGAAAACTTAAACACCGAAGAATATTCATGCAAAAAACACATGCGGATTGATAAAAATAGGTATCATCTCACTGCTAGGTGGATTAAACACGTTTTTCCTACTAAAAGCTGTTGAGTTGCATTTTTTTACATTGAGTTGAATAGATTGATTTCGTTCTGGAATATTACAGTGTCGTTTATAGTTTTAATTTCTGCATATATAGGCACTTTTAGATTTTTCAGTATGAAGAAAATGTCGTTTATATGTAAAATGAAGAGAAGAGGCCCTAGGTGAGAGCCATGAGGTACGCCAGATGTAACAATAATTGGTTCAGATTTTATGTTTTGAAAACGAACTACTTGTACACGATTCGTTAATTACAATTTTTTCAAATAATTTTGGAATGCAACAGATAATTGCTATTCCACGGTAGTTCCGAATGTTAGATTTTGAGCCAGAATTAAATATTGGTACAAGAAAGGAAGATTTCCATGCTTTAGGAAAAGTACATTTATTAAGTGATAGGTTAAAAAGTATATGTAGTGGTAGTGTGAATTATTCGGCAAGATTTTTAAAAAAATTGGTGGTATACTGTCAGGTCCAGGCCCTTTTGAAATGTGTAAGTTTTTCAGTGCTGTCGATATGTCATGTTCTTATAGATAGTTTACAGAGATGGGGATGGAAAATGCAGGTATGAAAGAAAAGTATTCACGGTCACGGTCAGTTTCTGAATACGATGTATATACTTCTTAAAAAAATTTGCCGATTGTTTTCAGATTTCTGTTCTATTTTTTCCTACATGTCCGTCGAAATGCATTTTAGATGGAAAACTGTTGCTTTTTAGTTTAGTTTTCGAGTAGTTAGAAAAAATTCTTAGGATAAGTCTTTATTTAATTTTCAATTTTGCGTTTATATTCTTCATGTGCTGCACTTATGGCTATTTTGAGTTGATTGCAGAGGTCTATGTTAATTTGGAGATAAGTGGCACTTTCTTCTTGTTTGTAAATTTTGTGTGATTTTTGCTTTCTATTTTTCAGATGTTTCAGTTGTGAATTTAACCATACAGGTAATTTGCTGTTATAATTTTTTCTTGTTCTTTTCTTCGATAAAGCTTCTGCTAATATATTGTTTACAATTTGATCAAATTTGTCTACTTCGTCATCGACATTTCCTTCTACACTCAATACATTTCGCCAACTAATTATACTTAGTCTACGCTTGACTTCTTCAAAGTAAATTTTATTGTATTCCAGCACTTCCAAGTCGGCTATTCCAAGTCGTAGGGGAGGGATGCATTGTATGAAAATAATGAATATTCAATTGCGGTGGGAAATGCTTCATTTTTTCATAATGGCAGGTGTGTTGCACTCACAAAAAATCTTCTGTGCAATTTGTGAAAAGAAGATCTAAATATGCATTTTTTAGATTTTTGACGGAGTTTACTTGATGCAGGCCAAAATTAGAAATTTTGTCAAAAAAGTAATGCAATATTTCGTTTTCTCCAACGACTGAAAGAAAGATGGATTCATTTTCAATGTCAGAAATGAATTCTGCATGACGTTGGTTGAAGTCGCCGAAAATATTTAATCTTCAGGTTCCATATTCGAAATGACTGTGTCTGAAGATTGAAAGAATAATTCAAAAGATGATTTGTTTGAATTTTCGGGAGGGAAAATATAACTTCATCCGATATTGAAGCTTTGGTCCGCACATGTTCAAATTCTTTATATTTAGGAGTAATAATTTCTGTACAAGTAAAGCAAGAGTTAATGGCTATGAGGACTCCACCTTAAGATTTTTTCTAATAAAGAGATAAATTTCGGTCGTGCTGAAATACATTAAAGTTATTTCCAAATACTTCTTCGCTTCTGACCTAAGTTTCAGTTCCTAGAATTATTTCGAAAGAGGAAGCTATGAAATTTTGATGATTTTCTTTCATTTTGTCTGGGATTTTCATGCGATTGAAATTTTGGCAGTATACCAGAATTTCAGTCACATTTTGTTTAAGAGGCGAAGAAGTTTTTGAGAATTTTGTTATACTTACATTACTAATTTTGTCTATTTCTGGGTCTATTTTTGGCAAGGAAATGTTACTCAGTGACAGAGATATGGTTTTGCAACTACTGAAAAGGCAAAATGAACAGACAAATAGTCTGAGGGAAGTTATAGATATCTTACAAAAAATATAAATGGATAAATGGGCTTGTTCCAGAGTTCGCGTTTCGTTAATCTACTTGTTACAATACCAGGGTCATCTTGTTCGAATGAACAAAGTTTTTTTTTGGTTCTTCGCAGGTTAAAAACGTACTCAGGATTAACACACGTTTTCGATGGAAAGGTTCGGGTTTCGATTTTTTCCGATCGAGAGTTCAGCGATCCCGGAACCATTTCATAATACTACTTACTGTCGAACGAGAGACTCCAATCGATTTTGCTATACGACGTTGGCGAATTTCTACACATTTGTACAACATTTTTTCATGTGCTTTTTTTCACACACACAATGACATTGCGTTTGCAGTGTTAGTTATCTCTTTAAATGATGTGGCCAATAACTAATGGCTATAATTTTCTATGCACATATCTAAGCCTGCAAAATCTGTGCAAAATCAGAAGGTCGCCAAGCAAATTATTTTCCATTGGAAATAACCATTGTATGTAAGTACTATGGCTGTAAAACGCGACTGTACCGCTATTATGAACATAACAGTAATGTTTATTTTAAAAATTAAAATTAATTCTACAACAAAAGCATCCCATCCATTTTATTGGCGCGATTATCATACTGATGTGCTTGTATGTTCATTCAAAATATAGGTGACATTATGTTTTAATTTGCACCTATTCAAACAACGAGAACGGAAAAAAGATTGCAATACCAAACAGCATCAGTCAACTCCGGCTGCCCCGCGGTAAAAAAAAGAGCTGTTAAACTTTTTGTTTCCGCATTCTGTACAACTAACTATATTAATATAATAGCAGTACACCGTGCTTCATATTTATGCTGGAAATTCTTCATCGTCATTGGTTTAAATGGGTTCCGAATAGCTTTGCTTCGCACAAAAACACATTCCTGCTTACTCCTAGAACAATCAGCCGGCATTCCCGAGCACTTTTGCAGCCCAGAAATGCATGCATCCTCCATGCGAGCCTAGGATGAAAAGATACAGTTTATAGAAAGTTCAGTAGCATACTTTCACGCTGAATTCATACCGGTGCTGGCACAGACAGACCAAAAAATGAGCAAGGATCTGTAACAGTGAGACAGCACGTTTCAAGAGCAGTGTTCGTTTACATATTTTCATACGAATGCATAGTGCGATGATGTGTAGCAAGCCAGGCAAGACTTGCTCGCTGTTACAGTTATTGGATCCAGTATATTACAGTGCGTGGCCAAAATGTTCGGAACAAACGATATTCCGTACGAAAAAAAACTTCCATCATTGACAGATTTCATAGCTCTCACTGACTCAGCGATTTGAAAATACGTTCATGTTGAAACGCTTTCATAATCATTTGGTTTATACCTTCGGTTTTCATTAACCCCAAATGTTTCACGTTCCTATCTTTTACTCTACCCTGTTCTATGAAGCGGCCGTCTTTCCGGGGAAGTGCTGTATGTGAACAGTGAGGCTGCCCAGCTTCCCTGAGTTTGGTTTCATAAATTATAATTTAGTATGTAATGCATGGAGCAACGAAAATTACTAGACCTTCGTTGGGTTTTATGGAAGCACACAAGGAAAAACCATTTTTCATCTCATAAATACATGCGTTCACGTAAATTGCAATTGAGGCTTGCTTGGAAAGCAAGAATGTTTATGCTCTTGCGGGTGAATTTCAAAATTGTTTACAACTATAAAACTATGAAAGTGGCAAGACGGTTACCATGCTTGACGTTCTTTGCGCACGTAATTATTTCCACGGATGTGTCAGGATGCAGCTATGAAACTCCAACAGTGACAACTATGAGTAGCCTGAAGAGAAGAAGATTTCAAACGTGTAAGTTAGATTAAACACAAAATGCATCATATATTCAAATTACAAAATGTATAATTTAAGAAAAACAAAAAGAAATATGAAAAAATTTATGTTACGGAGTCTACAAACTTGAGGCTTATGAAGAGCTACCTTTGAACAAATTGTTTGGCTGAGGGATTAGTTGTATATAATATAGCTGAGGCTTTAAAGATATCAGAAGACAGTGTGTTTACCACGTTTACTCATAGTCGATTAACAACAAAAACGTATTGATGAGGCAGTGTTTGGCCATGTTTACAAGTAATAAATCAGAATATTTGCATCGATATGTGACAATGGATGAAACATGGATCCATTACTTCACTCCGGAATCAACACGATCATCATTTGAGTGAAATGCAGCTGAACAACCACGTTCGAAGCGTCCAAAGGCACAACAGTCAGCTGGGAAGGTTATGGTTTCAGTATTTCGGGATGTACCTTATGATTAAAAAAGAACCGGAATTTGCATTTTAAAATTCCCGCGCTGGTCAATCGGTAAACTTTTATTCTCTCAGCGTTGGCAACACTTTTATACACATTTTGTCAAATTTTGACGCATATCGTACGATTAGTTTTTGTTTGGCGTCTATTCAAAGAAGTTGAAAAATTTTCGTGTGGCGATTTTTATAATGGATGAAAATTTAGAACAACTTGCGTGCATCAAATTTTGTGTTGCAAATGGATTTAAGTGTTCCGAAACGTTGAAAATGTTAGAAAAGGCCTTTGGTGAATCGTGTATAGGAAAAAACACATGCATACGAGTGGTATTAACGCTTCAAAGGTGTTCGTACAAGCTTGGATCATGATGAGATCCCTGGCCGCCCAACAACATCTGTTACTGAAGTAAACATTGAATCGGCGAAGCAAATCGTGTTGCAAAATCGTTCTATACCGATTAGAGAGATTGCTGGGCATCTCTTATGGATCAGCCGAACACATTTTAACTGATGTTTTGGGTTTGAAACGCGTCGCTTCTCGGCTGGTGCCAAAAAAGCTGAATATCATATAAAAAAAAGCGTCGTGTTGATGTGGCCAAAGAGATGATTTCCAACGCAGATAGTGACCCCACATTCATCGAATACATCAAAACTGGTGATGAGGTGTGGATCTATGAATATGACGTCGAAACCGCACAACAATCGACCGAATGGCGCTTCGAAGGCGAGCCGTTGTTCTAAATTTTCATTCATTATAAAAATCGCCACACGAAAAATTTTCAACTTCTTTGTATAGACACCAAACAAAAACTAATCGTACGATATGCGTCAAAATTTGACAGAATGTGTAAAAAAGAGTTATCAACGTTGAGAGAATAAAAGTTTACCATTTGGACAAGCGCGGGAATTTTAAAATGAAAATTCCGGTTCTTTTTTTATCATAAGGTACATGGTATAAAACACATCGACTATCTTGAGGTAATAAAACAATCAATAGCGAATAATACATAGCGTTATTAGAATACAAAAATCAAAGAAAACTAACATTATTTTGAAAGCAAAAATCAAATAAAAATAACATCATATGTCAAAAACAAAACCGCATGAACAATGTATCGCTTCTCAAGTCAATGGCAACGATGGCAGTTGTTCTTCTTTCGAAACCATCTTCGATCTGAAAGCTTCTTGTATCACCAAAAGTTTATTTTGCACAATGAACAGACATGCGTTCATCAGTCTGCAAAATATTTCTCGCGTTGATGATGTATTTCCAGAGATACCCGTATTTAAGGGAGTCCAGATTTTGTCACAAGCAAGCCTTACTTTGCAAAACTTGAAAGAATTACTTCGGCACTAGAAGTCTCCAGGAGCACCAAAAGCAGTGGCGTAAAACATCAAAATGGATATCACTTTATTTTTTTAGCATTCGTGTAAGCTTATATTTAAGTGAAAGGTCTTATGATATCATAGGCTAATGTTTATACATATCCATTTACCGGCTTCGGAATTACATTAATACTCTTTGAAACTAGCCCTGAAACCAGGGTTTGAATGAACAAAGCAGTGAAGATGAGTGTACATGCTTCACGGCGTGTGATATTCATGAATATATATTCATTATAAACTATGTTGCTATTGAGGAAGCGTGAGACTTGTTATTTTATTGGAATGGAGAGAATGTAAGAGAGCGAAAAATATTCACCCATACCACTGTTTCTCTTTCTCTCGATAACAGAGTATGTCCAACCCCATAACTCATAGTAAACAACTATCTTCACTGGACTGGATAACGCTGAAGATTAATAATACAGTTTTCGTCAACAGATTATTGACTGGCTCTTAACTGTCGAATGTTATTTGAATGAAGCTTTTGCTGTGATAGGGACATGTGCTTTTTTACTGCTCTCAACAAGCCATAGAAATACGCAATGAAAATTAGTTGAAAAAATATTTCGTGCTAAATATTGATTTCAAGACTTATTTTTTATCCAGTTGATTCATTTATTCTCATGTACTATTTCGATTAAACCCAATTAAACGGTATTTAGCAGGAATTTTATTTACAGAAGTTACAGGAGTGTAGAAGTAAAAAATGCGCTTGTTTGTTCGCAGTATTTGTTGAGATCGCCATCGCAAATCCTGCGCTCCAGCTACTTCTGTTTAAAATATTCAAATAAAGGGTGATTTTTTAAGAGCTTGAGAACTTTTTTAAACAATAAAACGCATAAAATTTGCAAAATCTCATCGGTTCTTTATTTTAAACGTTAGATTGGTACATGACATTTACTTTTTGAAGATAATTTCATTTAAATGTTGACCGCGGCTGCGTCTTAGGTGGTCCATTCGGAAAATCCGCTTTTTTATCGACAAATTTTGTTCAGCGATGAGGCTCATTTCTGGTTGAATGGCTACGTAAATAAGCAAAATTGCCGCATTTGGAGTGAAGAGCAACCAGAAGCCGTTCAAGAACTGCCCATGCATCCCGAAAAATGCACTGTTTGGTGTGGTTTGTACGCTGGTGGAATCATTGGACCGTATTTTTTCAAAGATGCTGTTGGACGCAACGTTACAGTGAATGGCGATCGCTATCGTTCGATGCTAACAAACTTTTTGTTGCCAAAAATGGAAGAACTGAACTTGGTTGACATGTGGTTTCAACAAGATGGCGCTACATGCCACACAGCTCGCGATTCTATGGCCATTTTGAGGGAAAACTTCGGAGAACAATTCATCTCAAGAAATGGACCGGTAAGTTGGCCACCAAGATCATGCGATTTGACGCCTTTAGACTATTTTTTGTGGGGCTACGTCAAATCTAAAGTCTACAGAAATAAGCCAGTAACTATTCCAGCTTTGGAAGACAACATTTCCAAAGAAATTCGGGCTATTCCGGCCGAAATGCTCGAAAAAGTTGCCCAAAATTGGACTTTCCGAATGGACCACCTAAGACGCAGCCGCGGTCAACATTTAAATGAAATTATCTTCAAAAAGTAAATGTCATGTACCAATCTAACGTTTAAAATAAAGAACCGATGAGATTTTGCAAATTTTATGCGTTTTATTGTTTAAAAAAGTTCTCAAGCTCTTAAAAAATCACCCTTTATAACTAATAATTCTCACACTTTATTAACTTGATACGAATTCAATAAGTGATATGCAACAGTTTATGTGGCCTAAATTCATCATTAACAGCAGTTAGCGTTCGAATCTCGCACAAAGATTCGATACGAAAGTACGAAATGGTCGAACACTTCTAATTGGAACACATTTTGTTTTCCCAAAAATGACCGACTTAAGTCTGACAGTTATTTTTTACCTTCGGGTTGACTGATGGCCCGAGCAGAGTGTGAGATCAAATAGAAAACTCATTTTGATGTTGTGATGTTCGCATTTATCGATTACTCAATTTGCTGTGGTTTTGGTAGTTTTAAGTGGCAAAAAATCAAAAACGAAAGCAAAAAGATATTCCGATGATATCAAACAGAAAACTATTTTTACTATCAGCGAAAGCAAACTGAAATCTAAATGAGATATAGATTTTTTCTTGTTGATAGCAAAACTAGTTTTCAATTTGAAGTTATTATCAAACAACGAAAACAAAACTGGAAGTCATAATCAGTTATTGATTTGCTTTAAAAAGACATTACTGAAAACAAACAAGTCGCAAACATAAGCTAAAAATAGATTGGGCAAAAGACCCGGGATAGTATACCTTTAGGCGATATCACTAGCAACAATAAAAAAGCGCTCCCCACAGAGGGACTGGGTTTCGAGCCTAGGTGATTTGAATTCCGAACTCTCTGCGAATGCTATGGACTGTGACGTTAAGCTGTAAGTGAATAGAGAATTTTCGATCATATGACAAGCAGTGTTGATTCGCAAAACTGTATACAGGTAGTTTTAGCCGATGTTCACTCGTTTCGTCGCATCCGTCCCGCAACTTTGGTGTATGGCAGTGCGGCAATTTGACAGGTATGAAAGGTACTTGACAGGTATTTTCTTTCTCGTATCCAGAAGCAGTAGCATATAACATCATAATATCAAATTGAGTTACTTATTTGATCTCATTCTACTCGAGTATATAATCACTTTGAAATACGAATTTCGAGGCTCACAAGAGCGAGCGCTTCAGAGTGAAGTCTTTTACAGCAAAGGCTCACTGAAGACGTGAATTAGGAATCTGACAAAAAGCAATCCCAGATCATATATTATTACGATTCCAAAAAAATATCTTACTTATTTCGACTAATTGGGACAATGAACCAGTATCTCACTTCTGACCACAGACAGCATCACACTGATTTAGAAAGTTTTTAATTTTTGTGTAAACTTAAATTCGGGATCATTCGGTGAAGATTTATTCCGGAACGAACATTAAGCAATTCATTTGCTTGCTTCAGATAAAATGGATTAAACATAGATAATCCATGAAAATCTGATTATTTGGAGAATAGGGTTTTCAAACTAGTTTTCTAAGTTTTTCAAATATTAATGCAAAATCGCTGTACTATATGGAGCTGGTGTGCTAAAATATGATCTAGCTCAGAACCTGAAATCTCCAAAGCTTTTTTCTGTGGAAAGTTGTTCGGGATGTCAAGGTCTACATTATGAAGAATATGTTAGATAGGACGAGAAATCGATAGTTTTTTAAAGACCTTGGAACATTTTGCATATCTTAGATATGCTCATATGAGGGGTGAATGCAGCAACTGGGTGTAATGTTTCTAACGGTATAACTCCGAAACTACTGAACCGATTGCTATCAATTTTGGCACAGATACTTCTTGCTCTTCAGAGATGGTCATAAGTGTATTTTTATGGGGATGGGGGCCTAGCAAGGGTCTTTAACAGGAGATCATAAAAAAGATTATCTAATTGGATGAGTATCGATACTTTTTGAAGACTTTTTGAAATCGTTGGTTTGAAACATGTAAAGGATAATTTGTATATATGATCAAACATAACTCCAAAACAACTCAATAGATTATTAACTATCTTGGCACAAGTAATTCTTGCTGTTCATAGGTTCTTATAAGAGATATTTTAAAGAGGAGGGGGTGGGGAAGTTGTTGTTTGCCGTAGGTGTTTGCTAACATGGGGAATTTGAGGCAAAATGTTTCGAGTTTTATGAAATCGAAATTTTTCGACAGGCACAGATATTTATAACAATTGAGAGATGATCGTAAGGATATTTAAACGCGTGAAAAGATAGGAAGTGTCTATTGAAGAAGCTCTCAGTTCAATTGTTTGTAAATATCGGAATAATTCCATAACATCTCAGTAAATTATCAACAAACTTTGCAGAGGTACTTTTTGCTATTTTTTCTTGTCAAAATCAGATATTCATTGCACAGGTGAACAAAAGGTTGGAGTTTCTAGCAAGTGCCGCTAAAAAGAGGTTTATTGTTAAATTTATCTTATTTGTCGACAAACGAGGGAAGCCGGAGGATATAGACTAGAAGAAAAGAGTCTGTAAAATCAATTTTCATCCCCCTCCCCTCGCTTTTTTAACGAGCACAGATACTTTTTACACTACTCAGAGGGCAGAGAACTGTTGCAAGTTCAATAACAAAAGGGGAAGTTCGATGTAAAATTCATTCGACGAGAAACTATACTTCTTGATTAATACAGATACTACCTTCACATCAAAATAGAATAAAGGGTTATTTCAAGGAAGGAGTGTAGCAAGTGCCCCAAACATGGGAAGTATAAAGTGAATTGATCGGATTTTACGAAAAAATGGTACTTCTTGACCAGTACTGCATATTTCTAGCAACTAAGTGAGGGTCACGAAAATATTCACAAGAGGCAAGGGGAATAAATATTCGTAACCAAGGGAGGTAAAATTGATCTGAATTGACGAAGAAATCATAAAATTAATGTACATTTTTCTATGTAAATTGAGAAAACGGTCGAACCGAGCTGATGAAAATAAGATTACGATAACATTTGAATTAACTAAATCGTTATTCTATAGATCGAAAGTATTATCTAACGTAGTTATGAACAGCCTTTCGCTATCAAATAATCATTATCACAATCACATTATGTTGACAAAAATCATTTCCTTGATCACGGTTATGGTTCCGGACAACTGCCACAGGAAGCATTTTTGTAAGACGCAACATAGAATTTAAGGAATAATAGTTCCATTAAAATTTATTTTTGAATTTTTGTATCGCCTAATGGAATTAGTCCTATTTTGATGCAGTTATTAAGTTGTTGAGTTTAAATAATCATTTTTGGAGTTTCCCAAAATTTCGCAAGTTATTTTTTTTCAAAAGTAACAACAAGAAGATAACATAATGTGATATCAATTGAAAAATTGATAAGCTGAGATCTAATTAAGATTTCAATGTGATGTTGCTATCATAATAAGATTTCGATTTGCTCTCGTTTTGATGTTTGACTTTGCTCGGGAAAACATCCAAATGGATATCACTTTAATTTTCCAGCATTAGCATAAGCTTATATTTAAATTAAAGGTCCTATGATATCATAGGCTATTGTTTATATCAACTTTTCGGTTTCGAAAACACGTTAATACTCTTTGAAATTAACTTTGAAACCAGGGTTTGGCTCACGGCGTTCGATATTTATGAATATATCTGCATTCTGAACTATGTTGCTTTTGAGGAAACGTGAGCTATGTAATTTTATTGAAATGGTTGTGCACGAGAATTGAAGAGAGTGAAAAATGTTAACCCATACCACTGTTTCTCCTTCTCTCGGTAACAGAGCATGTCCAACCCCATAACTCATAGCAAGCAACTATCTTCACTGGGCTAGATAGTGCTGATTTCAAATATTCAGTTTTCGCCAGTATTAATGACTAACTGGCACATGTTATTTGAAAGAAACTTTTGCTGTAATAGGGACATGTGATTTTTTCAAAGCTCTCAACAAGTCATAGCTGGTTGATTTATTCTCATGCACTCTTTCAATTAAACCCAATCAAACGGTATTTAGCAGGAATTTTATTTAAAGAAGTAACAGAAGTGTAGGAGCTAGTTTCTCTCCAGCAGCCAGCAGAAGAAGCTCTTGTTCATTCGCAGTATTTGTTGAGATCGTCATTGAAAATCCTGCGCTCCTGTTATTTCTATTTATAATATTAAAGTATAACTAAGAATTCTTACCCTATGTTAACTTTACACGTATCAAATAAGTGATATGCAACAGTTTATGTGGCCTAAATTCATCATTAACAACTGTTAGAGTTCAAATCTCGCAGAAACATTTGATACGAAAGTACGAAGTGGTCGAACACTTCTAAATGGAACACATTTTGGTTTCCCAAAATTGTGCGACTTATGTTAAAACAAAAATTTTACGATCCCATAAGTTAATCTTGAATTCGATTCGGCTCTGAATTCCGGTTCCGGAATTATACAGTGATCCGTGCACGAAATTTCAAGTCGTTACTTGAAGTTTCTATGCAAAAAAGAACCATTCAAAGTCTACAAAACTGTTTCAACTTCTAGATCTAGTTAATTGTTGGACATGCAAACAGGGCCGATGAAAGATAGTACTTTCGCTGGATAGTACTACCCACCCGAAAATTAAAAAGTGGGTAATTAACCACCTGAAATTTCGAGCAAAAAACAACGGTATTATTGTAGTTATTTTAAAACAATCAGAATATTTTGTGTAACTAGAAATAATCAATAAAATCAAAATTATAGAATGATAGTATTCAAGGTAGAGCAAGAATTGTGTACGAGAATGCAGTCGCAAATAGAAAGTAACAATTTCTGGTAACTTCTCTTTTGTCGGTTCGGATAGTAAATAGTAAAAGACTTATATCGGTACTCACATACCAGAGAATCGAGTGATTTGCATTTATAAGTAGTTTAAGTCCAACTCCTCTGGTAGAAGGTTGTAAGTTAAGTTACCGAAAGATTTCTGCTTGCTCAAATGAGATGAATCGATCAAGTGGAGGGAGATCTGCAAAGCATTTGTGCCTTGAGTAGCTGGTGATGAGCTGCCATGGACCGAGTTATGTGGAAACGTATGTTTGATACAGCAAAGGACACCCCAGGACTATACTAACTATTCCATATACATAGAAAATCCCACATGATATGGGGCAATTGTGTGTAGACCGGCAGTATAGCTGCTAGGTATGTAAGTTGCTCAAATGAATCTTGTCACGTCTATCCTTTCCGTTCTATATCTTAACGTGAATAAAATCACTCAGAATCATTTTACGATGGGCTTTGTACTATATACCGGGAACAAATTCAAAATACAGAAAATAAAATCGTACAAACAGGACAACTGACCGCTGGGAAACGCTCTACGTTATAAAGAATATAGTGGGTGAGGAAACAGATGCGAGCCCAATTCGTTAAATTTGGTCGTTGTTTTCATTGACTTATGACACGGTGCATTGTTTTAGTTAAAGATGATTTTTTTATTTTTCATTCGATTTCGATAACAATCACTTTTTATGGTACTTTTCTATTCAAGATAGTCGATGTTAATTATACCTCGAGCATCTAAAAACTGACGCCATGATTGCTCCACCATGACCTGTTGCGAACGGCTTTCCCCACTTGAATGCTGATATGACTCCAAAGAAATATGGTGGATCCATGTTTCGTCCATTGTTTCATACCAACGCTGGGAATGTCCGGATGACTTGTTCATTTGGCCATGTTTAAAATGAGAATACCACAAAACTTTATTTGCAATGTCTCCGAGTGCGAGTAACATTTTTCAAACCATTGCTGGGCTTGCGCATCCATTTTTCATAAATAAATAAGTAACGTCACGTATGTGTCGGTAGGTTTAGTGTTTGTGGTACGATTGACGTAAAAATTTGACACATGATATCTGAAGGTTGTTTTTTTTAAATGAGTCTCGGTACTTATGAACAATTTGTTATGTAAATTAGCGACCGGATTGTTTATGGGTTTGTTCGATTCGAAAGAGCAACATTTTGATCGAAAATCGACTGTTTCTTCGTATTCGAGGAAATGCAGGATGACCTCGAACATGGAATACTGGATGAACGAGTTCAGCACTTTCCAAAATTCATTAACCCCAACAAATTAAATAAGTTCACATGGAATACAAATCACTGTTGCCTTCAATACAAATACACTAAGGTCTTTTTTATGCGGTTTGTTATGAGACTTTTTTATGCGACTTTTTTATGCTATTTTTCAGAGCTATGCGGTTTTTTTATTCAAATTTTCAGAGTTATGTGGTTTTTATGCGACTTTCAGAGTTATGCGGTTTTTTTATGCGGTTCGTAAACTCGCATAAAAATACTTCAGTGTATTGTGTATGTATGTGTGTATGTGATAAATAATGTCACTCAATATTCTCAGAGATGACTGAACCGATTTTCACAAACTTAGATTCAAATTAAAGGTATTAGAGTCCCATACAAAGTTCTGGAGTTTCATTTGGATCCGATTCCGGAATTACAGGGTGATATGCACAAAAAAAAAATAACAAATTAGTCACACACGTTTCTCGGAGATGGCTGAACCGATTTTAACAAATTTAGATTTAAATAAAAGGTCTTGTGGCCTCATACAATTTTCTTGATCTTCATTTGGATCCGACGTCCAGCTCCGGAATTACAAAAAAATATGTGCAAATTTAATAAAAAAAAATGCGCTCTAAATTTTTTCGGGAATTTCTTAACCGATATCCACAAACTAAGAAGCAAATAAAAGGTCTTCAAATTCTTTAAAAAGTTCCCGAAAAGTGGAGCCAGATCCGACTTCCCGTTCCAGTATTACAGTGCGATTAGTGAAAATTTTCAATTTCATGAATATTTTTTCACAAGCGATGGCGAAACGAGGAGGACCTTTTTTTTAAAACTTGCTGCTAAATTCATCTAGTTGGCAGATCTTGTTAGTTAATGAATATATAAAGCACCGATAATAGTGAAGAAAATCTCCAAAAACGGAACTCACTTTGATTTTTCTGCAACGGTTAAGCCGATTTTCACGAATCATGATTCAAATTATAGCTCTCCTTGCCTTTAAATATACTGTGCCATTTCATCCTGATCCCACTTTCGGTTCCGAAAATGTATGTGCTGTGTGTGTGAGTATGTGTCAAATAATGTCACTCATAAAATAAAAAATTTCGTAGTCCCATAGGTTGAATTTCATCATGCTTTCATAGGGTAAAGTGTGTTTAAAAATGCACACCGTCATTTAGAGCGACGATGCAAAAAAGGATAAAATTCTTATAGATTTGGCTTAAAACTTTTATTCTTTCAACGTTGGCAACACTTTTATACACATTCTGTCAAATTTCGACGCATATCGTACGATTAGTTTTTGTTTGGCGTCTATACAAAGAAGTTGACAAATTTTCGTCGTGTTGAGAACGTTGAGAGAATAAAAGTTTACCGATTGGACAAGCGCGGGAATTTTAAAATGAAAATTTCGCTTCTTTTTTTATCATAAGGTATTGTTTGCAGCATGTAACGTTCTTCATATGGTGGTAAAGGAAATGCTGTCCAGTTTAATTCACGAAGTGCATATAAAAGAAATTGTTTTTGAATAAATTCGATGCGTTCTTCGTGAATAATATTGCATGGATTCCATACTAGGCTGCAATATTAGAAAAAGGACTGACATATATACTGTATAATAATTTATATGTAGTCTACGAAAGTTTACGAGGGGTGACGGGGGGATTCAAAAGTTCAAAATTTTGGCCTGCGTGGGTCATGAACGGTCCCTTACGACTCTCGACATTCGAATCTGAACTATCGGTTCTACGATATCGCAGCGTGAGTTTTTTATTCAAACACAGTACAAAATAAACCGTGTAACTTCACATCTTTTATGATGTACATAACAAAAGCAGCACAAATGTCTAAAAGTTTAGATGCAAGCTAATTCAACCGGATCTAACATCGAAAGTTTTTGTGTTGAAAATGTTGTTGTTATTTACTTGCTATGTAAATTTTATTTCTGTAACAATAATGACACACAGTTCATTAATCAACAGCCGAGATCATTCATACCTGCGTTCTATCAGGAAGAAGTTTGAGAGTCCGTGCGACTGGGATATCCGAAGTGAGATTGTTTTTATTTCTACTCCAACAAGAATCGAATGTATGTCATATTACCACTTAAACAACAAACGGAAACAAATTCTTTGTGCTCTTTCATCCTACCCACGATAATCAAAGATTATCGGGCACTATAACCATCCAACAGCAGAAGATTCTTCCATAGTTTATTTGGTGGAATTATGTTCAGACAACTTTTTATCTGGTTGCATCTTTTCTTTTCGACTCCCACATCTTTCCGGTTTCCTATGCTTTCAAGAAGATGTCCCGTGGCAATGCAACAAGAACGTGCTGCTTGCATTTTAGACCAACAATTTCTCGGAGAATAGCCCATCTGGTGCTTTCGGAAGAAACAGTCTGGTTTGTGCTTCGGTTTTCCCTTGTCCGATTCAAGAAAAGTCAAACAATCTCTTCACTGGAGCAATCCTTCGAGTTTATTGGAATACAAGAGTTAGGTCTCGTATAGGGTTCCATTTAGTTTATCACTTTACAAAATGATGTTGATCATTCTAGTTTAAAAATGTATGAAGTTCATTAATGCGGACTCTCATCTTAACTTGTTTTATCTCGTTTGGTACTTCTAGAATTTGCTTCTATACGGAGATGGATTTGACACTGTGTAATTTGAAAGATAAAAATCTCATTTCATGTTTCAATGGAACATTTTAAATGCTTTTGAAAAGTTATATTTGATATATTTTCCAATGCACATTATAGAACTTTATTTGTAGTTAGATTATTGTACGCAGCGAACAATCGAAAAAAACTTCACTACTTTTATTTTATGGTTAATGTAGAGAGCGCATGTAATTCCTTTTTCCTATGCATTTGTGAATAAATATTGACATTTTCTCTTAGAAATTACACCAAAAGCTGAAGGGATTCCGTAGAAGATTAGAGATTAGGCACCAGTAGAGAAGGTGAAAAGCGATTATAAATACACTCTCCTACTCAGTGCTTGAGCCGAAAATAGCTATAGAGCGAGAAGACTAGTGTTTGATGGACAAAGAAGTTGTTTGGATGTATGGTATCGGTCGGGTGACAGCCAGGATGTATACCATGTTCAATGTAAGTTCTACCATGTCTAACTGCGTTTTAGAGCTGTGTCTATAACAAGGTTCAAAGTGGATAAATGGTATCGCGTATGCACGGAATGCATAAGACGCAGGTTCAGGTCTTGTCTCTGAGCGTATCTTTTCCCAATAAATCATCTTTTCTGTTAAGTTTTTCATTCATTTGGCTTCTCCAATATATATTTCCACTCAGTCATTGCAAAACTGAATCTAATTAAGGCGGCTTTATGTCGAACCAACTGAAATTAATGAAACGTTAAAATCCAATTAATGTTGCTCGAAGGATCAGAAAGCGCAGAAAATTACAAAAACCTCAAGACTAATGGGTACACTGAGCCCAACCGATCACGTCGCAGTTTCTTTTGAAATGGTTACTAACATTTATAGGAAATGGCCAACGCACACTACTAGGTAGATTACACTTAGTTTTATTGTTGTTCCGGGAAGTTCCTGTATGCATCACGATACTGTTGGTTTAGGTTGTTACTGTGAGCCTGTGGGTATAAGTTATTCCTCCGTTGTCCATAAACCGCCATTACCGAAACAATGCTCGGAACTGGATGGGATATGGTTCAACCGCAAGCAAAACTACATTACTGCAATGTTCCATCGGTAAATGTGGTTCTGCGTGCTTCTTTCAATTTTTTTTTTGTTTCCATCATTTGATTAAAGAGACTGTTTGATTATATATGTTTCATTCAAGTGGTCATTCACCTTTTGCGAATTGTTACTCAATGTGTGGCATTTGGAAATCAAACTCAAGTGGACTCCATTAAAGGCGATCATGAATAATCTCGTCTGTAATAAATATTGTAACTGTTAAAGCGCTCGGTGTGCATATCAGATGATCATCGTTTACGCACCTCATCATCGTTCAGTTTAACAATTGATTTTCTACAGTAAAATGCGTATTCGATAAAAAAGTCACACACATGATTACTCACCAATATAAAATCGATAATCGGATTTTCTTAACGTTCTCTGGAAATTGGAAACCACTAATGAGTAAATTAATTTACAATTGTTTTTATTCAAATACATCTCCCATCATGAATGCCCGTACTTTTATTTTACTCCACTCATCAAATTTGAGTGGGGAAGTGGGGAATTTCGAACCACGCGTAGATTCTGACTGGTAACTCTTACGAAATACGTAATTTTGAACTGTAAAAAAAAGATTAACCTAGAAGTAGAATGCTACGGTTGAAGTTTGCCGTATTTAAAAATTTGAATTGATTCCAAAATTACAAGGATTATAAAAAAATTTTTCGTTTTGTTTGTCATTTTGAAAAATCTTTGATAACCACTTTGCAAATTGTAAAAATAGTTTGCTTGTGAGCAATTCCAGGAATGAGTAGACGAAAAATTGACGATTTGGATGAAACTTTCCACTTGGCTTCAGTATGGCAAACCATAAGTTTTGAATCGATTGAGAGGTCGATCCGACTCACGACTGATTTTTAAAAAGGGCGTATGTATTTTTGCATTTCACAAAAATTGCCTTTTTCAAATCGTTGTAACTCGGAAACCGTTAATCGTACAAAAATGACGTCCAGGAAGAAGTTGTAGGGAATCAATAGGGCACTCTATAAAAATATACACTGAAAAAAAAATTGATTTTTTTTTCTCAACAATTTCAAAATGAACCAAAAAATTAAATTAAAAAAATATCAGAGTCTCGCTTTTTTATGATAATTTTACCTACAGATTGATGGATATCCCATCCGTGCCTTTTGAAAAATAAAGAAGATACAGCTAAAACAATTTACAGATATATTCGAAATTTCAAGTTCTCGTTGAAGAAAGCCCTATAATCATTTAAACAGTAGAATATTATTCTACAGGTTAAAGGCCATAAATTTGTTCATGATATCCTTTCTTCTAAAAGTAGCTGTTCTTGAGATACTTGGACATTTAACTATAACACCATTTTTATATTTCCATGAATTGTTTATTTGCTTGCTATATCTACAATTATTACATGTACATGAATAATTCTTAATTATATTTAAGGTTTTATTTATGCCTGACGGAGCTGCCTCGATAGCCCGTTTAACCCCCTTTACTCCAATTTATTTTATAAGTTGTATGTATGGGTGAACTTACATTCGTATTCCGATAGGAGGCTAATTTCGGTTGATTAAAATCGATTGATATTACGAAGAAAGGCCTAAAAATAAGATTACAAATAGATTCAATGAACGCACGAGTTTGTTATACCGTTTAACTCCAATTTATTTCATATGTCCTATTTCTGGTTAAACTTTCTTTCGCATACCGAAAGGAGGCTGATTGCAGTTAATTTAAATCGATTGATATTACGAAGAAAGCCCTAGAAAGTAGAGTACAAATAGGTTCAATGACCAGACGAATCTTGTTATACCTATTCACCTATTCAGTCAATACTATTGTGAGTATTTGGATCACTGAAGTTTTCTACCTAATATGGACCAATATTTATAGTACGTATTGGATCTGCTTCTGGATTGTAGATCAATATTTATCAAAAGACTCAGTTAAAGATTAAATTGGGATAAAACGATGTAACGAGATTCGTGCGGTCATTAAATCAGTTTGTAATCTTATTTTTAGGTCTTTCTTCGTAATATCAATCTATTTTCAACAATTTTCCAATAAATTTAATTGAACCACAGATGTTTTGTACGTAATATGAATCAATATTGATGGATCGTATTGTAAAAAAAATCGGCTTTTGGATTGTAGATCATATTTCAACTGAATATTATAACTCGAAAAGAAAAAGGGTAAAACGGTACAACGAATTTGCTGATGGCTTTAAGACCATGTGCAATCGATTTTGCGTATCGTACTTTAAACTCTAAACGATCGTTTAAATTTTTGTTGAATCCGAAAATATGCAATAATTTTTGGTAGGACTATAAGACCTTTCATTTGACTTTAAGATTCCCATCGTTAATCGAAAAGTCGAATTTTCAAGTGACCTTTCTATATGAAAAAGGCAAAAACATATGATTTCTAAGCAAAATATAGAAAAAGATATCGATGTTATTTTTTCGAAGCCACAGTTTCTGATTGATCATGTTTCACAACGTAGCAACGTATTATAACTCGAAAAGAAATAGGGTAAAACGGTACAACGAATTTGCTGATGGCTTTAAGACCATGTGCAATCGATTTTGCGTATCGTACTTTAAACTCTAAACGATCGTTTAAATTTTTGTTGAATCCGAAAATATGCAATAATTTTTGGTAGGACTATAAGACCTTTCATTTGACTTTAAGATTCCCATCGTTAATCGAAAAGTCGAATTTTCAAGTGACCTTTCTATATGAAAAAGGCAAAAACATATGATTTCTAAGCAAAATATAGAAAAAGATATCGATGTTATTTTTTCGAAGCCACAGTTTCTGATTGATCATGTTTCACAACGTAGCGCGAAACATTGGCGATAAACTACCAAACAAAATATTTAAAAACCTGTTCTTAATCCACCTAGTGGCCTTCCTCTTCTAATCGACGTAGTCTCACTGAAACATACTTGCCATTTTTATTATGATAATTTCGGACACTAATTTGGGCTCATTTTTGATACCAATTCATTCGGATTGATTTGGGTAGTTCACAAAAGCATGCTTCAGCGCTTTCGTAAGATATTCGGTAACATTTCTCAAACCAAATGTATCAGGAATAATACATTTGAACGTGATCATAGGTCACTGTCTGAAATAATTTTGTTAGAGTAGTTTTCCATCATGGAGCACTGGAGTTTCGCTCACCCCGTTTTTATTTATAACTCGTTTTTGAAGAATGAGTCTAACGTTACACCGACGAAAATAAACCTTCATTCCTCTACTTTCCTATGCCGTATTCGGTTTCTGCCTCCCTTGTTTATTTCCAGTGTAACCAGAGAACAAAATTTATCAGGTTCCTTTGCGCAATCCTGTATTTTGCTATATGTTTTAGATACAGCAAATTATCAAATATGTTTCCTAGAAATGGAAATACAAAAATACGAATATATGGCGCTATGAATTGAAAATATTTGGCTTTGTCGAATATCAATCCCTTACCACACACACAACAGAACTTTCTTTTTGTCTATTTCTATAGAAAGGTATAGGGATTGCTAAAAAACCGTCTTTCGAACGGAGCCTCGAAAACCCATAGTGTTATATACCAATCGACTAAGCTCGACGAAATCGGAAAATATCTGTGTGTTTATTTATTTATTTATTTATTTATTTATTTATTTATTTGGAGCAGGGAAAAGCCCACTGGAGTTGATACTTAATAAGAATCTCTCTCCAGTAGGCATAAAACCTCCTCATCTTTTGTACCAACAGATAATTACATCCAAATGATACATTAATTAATTATAATAAAATACAAGGTACACTTACAAACTAACATAATATACATAGAACTCACAAACTTAAATACAAATATACGAATTATAAGTAATGTCATTCTTAGGTCAAGTTCTTGAAAAATACTATAAATGAGCGTCTGAGAGTAGTACGAGACAGATTAAAAGCGAAAATAGTATAACAACGATTAAATATACGAATCATGCTTGATACAGGTTCGTTCTTCGCATAATTCGTTCTAGCAAACTGGGGAACAAGAAAAGGGTTATTCCGGAGAGTTCTACGTCTGATATTTATATCGAGTTGTCCGAGAAGGCTGGAGCAGTCGATGTTTCCCAAGATTAAATCGGTAACAAACATTGCTTTCGAAACATTGCGTCGATCACTAAGCAACTCAAGTCCAATGAGATTACATCTAAGTTCGTATCTGGGAAGGTTATGGGGGTCTCGCCAAGGCAGCTGACGTAAGGCAAAACGGATGAATTTATGCTGCACAGCTTCAATGCGTTGTACCCCGTTATGGTAATAAGGTGACCACACAACTGCAGAAAACTCGAGAACAGAGCGAACCAGGGCAATATATAATGCTTTCAAGCAGTGTATGTTACTGAATGATTTCGTCATTCGGAAGATGAATCCGAGTTGTTTGGATGCCTTAGAAACGATATATGATATATGATCGCAAAAAGTTAATTTGCTATCAAGTAGGACTCCTAGATCTTTAATGCAGCTTACTCTATTTAGCTCGGTCCCGAGAAGCGAATAGTTGAAAATGATCGGTTTTCTTTTGCGACTGAACGTTATGATAGAACACTTTGAAGCATTTAGTACCATCCTGTTGACCTGACACCAATTACCGAAAATATCAAGTTGTTGTTGGAGAAATTTAGCATCGCTTTGGCTATCAACTTTTAAAAACAGTTTAAAGTCGTCTGCATACGAGAGCTTCAAGCACTTCAGGGAAAGATTAACGTCGTTGATGTAAAGCAGGAACAGAAGAGGTCCAAGGTGACTACCTTGTGGCACACCAGAAGTAATGGAAAAAGAATTAGAAACAGTGTCACCAATTTTTACCGAGATTTTGCGGTCAACGAGATAGGACTTTATCCAGTCTAAAAATCTACCATGGAATCCAAGGCGGTTGAGTTTCGCTAGAGCGATATCATGATTGATCTTGTCGAAAGCAGCTGATAAATCGGTATAGATAGAGTCAGTTTGATGACCCTTCTCCATCTCAGAAATGATGTGTGATGTATAACAAACGAGATTTGTATTTGTTGAACGCTTGGGAACGAATCCATGTTGGTCGGTAGATATGTACTGTGAGCTACAACGGTGCATGAAATCCATGACAATCAGCTCAAATAATTTAGAAGGTGCACTTAATGACGCAATACCACGATATTTAGAGATTATATGTTTATCACCTTTTTTGTGAGCGGGGAATAATAGCGAGGTTTTCCAGATGTCTGGAAATATGCCTGACGACAGCGAGCTATTGAAAACGTTGGCCAATGGAGCTGCGATACTGGGAGCACATTTTTTTAGCACAATTGACGGGATACCATCAGGGCCAGGATTCGATGAGCATTTAAGACGCTTGCACGCTTCGATCACATCACCAATCGATATAGTGTTCGGAGAGCCGACAGATGGAAAGCAAGGTACATTATTAGCGGCTTCAGCAATGGAATCGATGTCGAGTTTCTCGTCGCTGAAAACGCTGCTGAAGTGATCGCAGAAAAGACTACAAATACTATCAGTCGATTTTGCTTCAGTATCACCGTTTACCATAGTTTTCGGCAGCCCACTTTCTTTTCTCTGTTCGTTAACATATTTCCAAAAAGCTTTCGGGTTGTTTTTTAGATTATCCTGTGTTTTCTGTTGATAAGCTTCAAATAACTGTTTATTCAGACGTTTGTATGTGCTATTTATCGCCACATATCGTGAATGAAGGTAATCAGTTCTATTTTTCGAATATTTTCTCAGAGCGGATCTTTTTGCAGTTTTCAATTGTTTGAGTCTCTTGCATGACCATTTAGGCTGAAGGGTGTAAGACTTTATAACTTTCGGCACAAATTGATCGATGGCATAGAGAAAGACGTGGCTGATTTTTTCAGCAGCTTGATTAGCATCGCAATCAAAGAGTACGTCATTCCAATTAACGCTATCAAAAAATTGATTCATAGACACGAAATCAGATTTTCGATAATTGTATGACACTGCTTCAGTTATTTCACGAAATGCGATAGGTTGGCTAGAATGAAGACTGATGAGAAGCGGTGGATGATGAACACATTCTTTAACTAGAGGAACAGGGGCTTTCAAAACTGAAATACCATTTGTGATCTCATTGCTTGAAAAGCAAAGATCCAAAATGCGATTATTAGCATTAGAAACTCCGTTCAATTGTACTAATCCGGCGGTGCTGTAATCGTCTAACAGCTCAGTGGCCGTAGTTCCGATAGTTGATCGGCCAACGTCAGGAAAATAGTAGCGCGGTGGCTGAAATTGCCATGATATTCCGCTGAAGTTGAAGTCACCCAGAATGACGATATTATCCGTTGTCTGCATTTGAGAAATGATCCATGACAATGATTGCGAGTGCTCGTTGATAAGTTGGGAGTCATTAGTACGATCAGGCGGAATGTACAAGACACAAACGAAAAGAGTGTATTTTACCAGGCTTATTGCAACCCACACATGTTCAACACCTGATGATCCTGGAGGAATGATTAAACGACTTTCATAGCCAGAGCGAACAGCGAGTAGAACACCCCCACCACGACGTTTGGAACTGTTCAAGCTAGAACGATCCTGACGATAGACGTTATAGTTATTACTAAATATTTGGCTCGAAAATGTGTCACTATTTAGCCAGGTTTCAGTAAAAGCGTAAATGTCAAATTCATCGTCACAGCAGGCAAGTGAATATTCAGCAATTGATGAGTTGATGCCGCCCACATTTTGATAGTATAATGTGATAAGTCCGGTGTCCATATTAGGTCGTTTATCTGGAACGCAAGGGGGGCTATTTGAAACGGTGCAGTTTTCTGACCCAGCTACAACTGGACATATACGTGTAGCAAATTTACCTGAGAAACTGTGCTCAGTAACAGTTTTTTGAACATGGTCCATTGATGCTTCATCGGGCAGAGAAAAGGCGACATCGTCGGGCAGATTGTATGCAGGACTTAGTTGGTTGAACCGAAAATGTACAAAATCATTCGTCGAATCGGAATCAGCAATAGAGAACTGGAAGGGTATTCCGCTTTGAAAGTGCGTAGTAACTACCATAGCCTCGGAAGGACATATACTGTTCTTGTGTTTACCTGACAGAGCAGGAGAATCAACTGACTCATTACCAAAAATCTCTTCTGATGAAGCAACGTGCATTGATTGCTATGTAGAATAGTCGATCCTGAGCTTGGCTTTTTCCAACCGTTTCTTATACAGGGGGCACTGCGTACTCCATGCGTAGTGATTGACTTCGAGTACATCCTCGTTTGATAAATTTTTAAGCTCATTTTGCTTGTAGCAATTGATACATTTGGCGGTGCCAGACTGACATTCATTAGCAGCATGTTCACCCGCGCATTTAGGACAGCAAATTATATTCTCGCATGTCACGGCTTTATGACCGTATTCAGAGCACTTATAGCATCGCATGACATCGATTACCTCAAATACTCTACACCGTTCCCAACCGATATTAATACGTTGTAGCTTCATTAATTTATTAAAAGTAGAAGCGTCACATTCAGCTATAAGGGTTGAATCACTTCGATTTTCTTTGTTCAGTATTCTGATAACTGATAACATAATTCATTGTTTTTAATTTCCTAAAATCCTTTCGGTTTGTGGATATTCTTTCAAATCGCTTCAAATTATATTTGTATTTTCGAGACGGGTTTGATAAGTGAGTTTTTGAAAGTGATGTCACGTTAATTCTAAAGATATATTTAGAAGTCCTAGATGACCACAAATGATTTAATTTATTGTGGATATTTCAAATATAAATGAATTTTTGAATGAATTTGAACATTGCATTTTTAATGTCATCGTAATCGGTCTTGTTTACTACACAACCCCGTAATTTTTTGCTCTCGTGTGATTCGCCTAATATTTGCACCATTACAATTTTGCCAATGAAACTTTGGAAGTTTGCAAAATTCACACAATCAATCAACTATAGTACGTGCGATTATCGATATTCGGAAATGTGGAAAAAGCATGTCAGTGTTAATCGCATTCACGTCGTCTATTTATGTCTCTGGCATTACCCACCTGTCTTTTTTTTCACAAATTTGTGTCGAAATAACACCAGATCTCGATGTTTCATGAATATCTGAAGACATTTGACTACAAAAAAATGTTTATAGTTTTACGGTTATTCACACGGATTTCCTAAGCTACGTGGTTTTTACCCCTCGCTGAAAAAACTTCAGAGTACCTAAACAGAAAGACTTCTTTTTGTTCGAAATTGATTATTCCAGTTTGGTACTCATCCTAACCGTTTTGAGCCAATTCGAATTGGTAACCAATTCCAAGTATAAAGCAGCTAGTTTGAATTCGTTCTAATAGCCTATTTCAAGCGCCACCAAATTCAATCCGCACTCGGTCCAGAATCCAACGAGTCAAATGCAGTCAAATTCGAAATTTAATTAGAAATCTCAAATAATCACAAACGATCGATCTCGGAATGGATTGGATGGGTTCAACTTTTTGCAGTGACCAATTGACGGTACGAGTTTTAAGGTTCAGTTTTCGAAACCAGGGTGATCAATAGCCAATCTTTCTACAAATGTAAAGCAATCGTACCAAGAGTTATTTAATAAGTAAAGTCATCGAATTATTTCGATGATTATCTGGCCAACAATCAAGGTATTGCGGTGAATTTAACAGTTCGTCTGAAAAGTTCGTATCGTTTAATAGAAACACACATTTTTTTGCCAAAATTCGTTTTTATTATTCAACATAATTGCCATCAGAGACGATACAGCGACTATAGCGATCTTCCAACTTTTCGATACCATTTTTATAGTACGATTTGTACTTTGCCTCAAAATAGGCCTCAGTTTCAGCGATTACCTCTTCATTGCTTCTAAATTTTTTAAAAGCGAGCATTCTCTTGAGGTCTAAGAACAGGAAAAAGTCACTGGGGGCCAAATCTGGAGAATACGGTGGATGAGGGCGCAATTCGAAGCCCAATTCGTTCAATTTCAGCATGGTATTCATCGACTTGTGACACGGTGCATTGTCTTGATGAAACAAAACTTTTTTCTTCTTCAAATGAGGCCGTTTTTTTGAAATTTCGTCCTTCAAACGCTCTAATAACGCTATATAATAGTCACTGTTGATGGTTTTTCCCTTTTCAAGGTAGTCGATGGAAATTATACCATGCGAATCCCAAAATACAGACGCCATAACCTTACCGGCCGATTGTTGAGTCTTTCCACGCTTTGGGTTCGGTTCATCGCGTGCAGTCCACTCAGCTGACTGTCGATTGGACTCCGGAGTGAAGTGATGGAGCCATGTTTCGTCCATTGTTATACATCGACGAAAAAAATCGGTTTTATTTCGATATAACAGCTCCAAACACTGCTCAGAATCATCAATTCGTTGTTGTATTTGATCGATTGTGAGCCCACGCCGTACCCATTTTGCACAAAGCTTTCTCATATCCAAATATTCGTGAATAATATGTCCAACACGTTCCTTTGATATCTTTAGGGTGTCAGCTATCTCGATCAACTTCACTTTACGGTCATTGAAAATCATTTTGTGGATTTTTTTCACGCTTTCATCGGTAACAGCCTCTTCTGGACGTCCACTGCGTTCATCGTCTTCGGTGCTCATATGACCAGTACGAAATTTTGCAAACCACTTACGAATTGTTGCTTCGCCCGGTGCAGAGTCTGGATAACACTCATCAAGCCATTTTTTGGTATCGGCGGCACTTTTTTTCATCAAAAAGTAGTGTTTCATCAACACACGAAATTCCTTTTTTTCCATTTTTTTCACAATAACAAAAGTAGCTTCACTCAAAATGCAATATCTCTCAAACTAATAATCAGACAGCTGTCAAATTTATACACGTATCTTTTGAAGGTTGGTACTAACTGAAAATGGTATGGATTTAATTCTAGTGGCGCCCTCTCATAGAAACGATACGAACTTTTCAGCCGATCTGTTAGAGCCAAAACCTTCGCTTAGCTCCAAAGAAGCAATATCACCGAAAAATGAATGTGATAAATGTGCAAGCTTTCTGGGATTGCAAGGCAAAAGTTCAAGGCGAATATAGCAATTTTCATCCTATTTTTGAGTTTATGTGAGATGACAGATTCCGATCTAATTAATGGTTTCAATATATGAGATGAAGGCAGGAGTCAAAACGATTGAGGCTACGATTATCATATGATAGTGTTGTATACCCAAGTAGCAATTAAAAGTTGTTAAAATTGGCATGTTTCACAATTGCTACAGTATGGCTATTCATGTTAGATATGTTTGACAAACGATTTTGCATGTTTTTGTAACAAATGTGAAAATTATCATATTACTTGTGAAACCAAATTAAAAACCTAAAACGATTAAGTTCAACATCGAATTATTTAACTAATTCTACAATAAGTTCATTTGAGCAGTTTCATTTTCGGTTGCTACGTAACAAATATTACTGCTATGAAACATATCAAACAAGAAACTTGTTGCACATCATACAATCAAACTGCGC
This sequence comes from Malaya genurostris, assembly GCF_030247185.1. Lineage (NCBI taxonomy): Eukaryota > Metazoa > Arthropoda > Insecta > Diptera > Culicidae > Malaya > Malaya genurostris. The sequence goes on along the minus strand of NC_080571.1, from coordinate 213,386,121 downwards.
TTTTCCATTCGCACAATCGTTGCGAGAAGAGTGAAGAAATACAATGCTAGAACAATGTTTGCTACTTGGGTAACAAAACAAACACCTTATCAATCTCACTTCTTCAAAAATACAGAACTCATTAGAGATACGAAATCACCCCCTGAACGTGTTTGAATAAATGAACCACTCTGACGAGCTTCAGTCTAACAGGGTTTGCTAGATATGTTTATCGACGCTAATGTACGAAAGCTCGCGAATATTAATTGCAAGCTTTTAGTCACTCTCACCATGTTTGCACATAGCGTGATTGCGAAAGCAATACTTTGTTATTATTCATAGCAGCAACGCATCCCAACGTTGGACGAAAAGAACGTTCTGTTACGATCAGTAGCAGTGGGTTGATAATCTTCTGATTTATAGGAAGGATTTACCTATATCATTTTACATTACATTATCATCATTAGTGTATAATTCAAGGAGATATTTTCTTTTCATCATCGTGTCTTTATTAACACCGTGTGCTAACATTTTCTCGATCGTTCACCATTTAATTTGTTCAATGTTCCAGGAGAATCTTTTCTAAATTGTTTTCTCAATATCACTGAAGCGTAGTGAGTATCAATATCGTAGAAACATAGAATTCATTGATAGCGTATAATTTGTCACTATTTTTTACCTGGAGCTGTTAGTGGAATGTATTCAACAGTTTCACTTTTTCTGTACCATTATAATTTGTATCTACAGGGTGCTCCATCGTTTATCGTCGGTATGTAAACATTGAATAACATTGAAAAACATATCTGATGCAATCGCTCGGTTGGTAAATGTGAAAGTTATCCAGCGTTTACATACTGACATAAAAGATGGAGCACCCTGTATATGTTTGAAAATTATCATACTAACAATTGTGTTTAAAACAAAAAGACACTTTATAACGATATTAACGTTATCGATCTTTTTATTTGGAATTTGGAATGGCTCGACAGCTCAGAGTAGAACTGAACTCTCTTTTGACACGTTTTTTGCACGGTTTTTTATACGTGCCTTTTTTACACTGATTTCGGAATTAACGCGGTTTCTGGTTAGAGCTTCTTTTTAAAAAATCGAAAAATTAAAAAAAAGAACAGGCTTATGCCAGAAAACGTTTTTGATAGTTAATTTAATAAAAAAGCTTGCAATTTATCAAATAAATCATGAATTCAACAATTCACGAGAGTATTGACTGTTATTCTATAAAATGTTGATTAAATCTTCAGATCTTCAATCACTGGCTTAATTTATGAGACAACATCATCTTCGATTCGTTGTGTCATGTTAAATATTTTGTCAGGATAGCCAGCATAGATAGTCAGATTGTAAGAATCGCTTCAGTCATCTCCGAGACACTTAAGTTCATATTTTTTCCAAGCGAACATCTGTATCCAAGAACATCGAAAACAATTCAATACCGGCTCCAAGCAATCCAAGCATTACTGAAACAAAAATTAAGAACAATCAAATGCTACAAGTTGCATCGGCCACGATAAACAACGTCACCAACAATCCATAAAATGATGAAGACAAAAATAATTCAAAAAAGTTTCTAACGATGCTTCTAACAACAACAATGAAAAAAAGGCAGGAACAGCGACGACGAATAAATGGATGTAGGCGCAATAATTGAACCAATTGCTTCCAAAGCTTCCACTACGCCAAGGAAAAGGGTATCGAAGAGATCCAGCACAAAGAAACATAGTAGTGATTTTATTTCTACTTAAAATATCAGATGAATCGTCTCTGTTAAGCTTCAAGAAGCCATGTCAAATAAATAAATGAAAAAGAAGTTAATCTGGAAAATCAAGGAATTTAATTTTCGGCACCATATGAAAGTAATTTCTCCGATTTGCGTGAAGCGCATTCTGGCAATAGCCTTCTGCATCAAACGAAACAGGTGCTAATTGGATGACATCAGTGCTAACAGGGCAGGAAAATCAAGATCAAAAAATCGTAAAATCAGGAACTTGCGATTTTCCCATAAATAACTACTGCTTGATCAGTTACCTTTCCAAGATTGATCAGTGATCCTTGAATCACATCGATCAAAATCGGTACTGATCTTCCGTCACAAAAAATTGGTAATGGTTTTGAGCTAAAATGATTCTCGATTCATGTAAGATCAATCATTGGATGATTCGATCAGTTTTGAGCATTGTGGAAGAAAATCACTTATGCGAAAAATCAGACATGAGTGCCGGTTGATTTACGTCTAAAATCGTTGATCCCCGACGAGAGGTGTGAAAATTAGTGACAACAGCAATCCTACAGTAATTTATAACTAAGTATAACGTGCGTTAATGAGACTTTTGAAATCAAGAAATATTACCAGTTTGTATCTATGGGGAATCTATTCATGGGTGACGAAGAATTGAAAAGAAGCATGTACATCTATTTATTTATTTATTTATTTATTTGGAAGCAGGGAAAAGCCCGCTGGAGCTGAAATTTACAATCTCTCTCTCTCCAGCAGGCATAAAACCTCCTTATCTTTTTATATCAACAGATTACAAAGATCCAACAGATATACTGCTTAATACTAAGGGCTTAAAGTAAAATTACTCCCGGCGAGGGTCAAGAGTGACTGGACGGTGACGTTGAGGGCCGCATCCTGCTGTCCGTGAGGGTCCGCGGGAAAACCCCCAAGTCACAAACACTCGGCGGGTGTCCGGCATGCTGGACATCAAAAAGAGTGGCCCTCGGAGAGCGGCAATGCAGGAAAAAAGGAGAGAAAAAGAGAGAAGTGAATATTGTAGTAAATGGAATTACGAAGGGGTTCGAAGGGGTGGAAAGGGGGGGGGGCGTTTCGAAAGAAGTAGAAAGCGGCAAAAGATCAAGTTAATTGTCACAAAAGATGGTGAAAAGATGAAGAGGGGGGGATGCAAAAAGTATTAGTAACATCATAAAGATCTAGTTAGTTCCAAAGAAGATGGTGGACAGCCGGGGAATCGAGAGAGTCGAGCGGATGTTAGAAACAAACCTAATGGTGAATATTATTCTTGGTTGCATAATCGATAGAGAATGACAGTAGACTTACTGAGGGAGCACTAAACTAAACTTGTGGATTAGATACTAAATCACCCTAAAGCTAAATCTAGAATTTAAGTATTGGAGTTGGAAGGACTGTTTGAGATTGTGTTTAAAAAAAAGTGTTTTATGGTATTGCGAGACAGGGTAAAATCAAATACATGAGCACGTCGATTGAATAGACGACACATACTGGAGAAAGGTTCATTATAGCCATAATTAGTGCGAGCGGTTTGAATTCTCAGGAATTGATGAGATCGAAGATTTCGAGAATGAATATTTAAATTGAGTTTGCCTAACAATTCGGGGCAATCAATTTTAGATTGTAACAGATCTGACACGAATATTGCCCTGGAGAGATCTCGGCGATCAGATAACAGGTGTAGATCGATCAGTTTACAGCGTTCCTGATAGCTTGGGAGGTTGTTGGGATCTCTCCAAGGAAGACTACGAAGAGCAAAGCGAAGAAATTTACGCTGAATAGCTTCGATGCGATTGATGTCCAGTTGATAATAGGGGGCCCAGACGACCGAAGCGTATTCTAGGATAGAACGAACCAGTGCGCAATATAGTGCTTTTAAGCAATATATGCTTTTAAAGTTCTTTGTGACTCGAAAAATAAAACCAAGTGTCTTGGAAGCCTTAGAGATAATATACTCGACGTGATGTTTGAAACTAAGTTTAGAGTCCAAAAGGACTCCCAGGTCCTTTACAGTCGATTCTCGCTTGAGGATAGTTCCGGAAATAGTATAGTTAAATACTACCGTTGTGCGTTTGCGAGCAAAAGAGATCACGGAACATTTAGATGTGTTTAATACCATTCTATTGAGGTCGCACCAGTTGGAGAGAATATCCAACTGTTTTTGTAGGAATCTGGCATCTTCGTGATCTTTAATAAGATGGAACAATTTAAAATCGTCGGCGAAAGATAATTTCAAGCATTGCATCGAATGGTTCAAATCGTTCAGATAAAGTAAGAATAAAAAAGGTCCAAGATGACTGCCTTGAGGTACACCCGAGTTAGCTCGAAAAGGTTCAGCTGTACAGTCTCCGATTTTAGTTATCATACTACGACCAATCAGGTACGAATGCAACCAATTCAAAAATGATCCATTGAATCCAAGTCTGTCAAGTGATTTATTTTATCAAAAGCAGCGGAGAAGTCTGTATATATGGCGTCAACCTGCTGTCGCGCCTGTAGCGACTGAATTACGTAGGATGTATAACATACCAGGTTTGTAGATGTGGATCGTTTTGGCATAAAACCGTGTTGAGTTGAAGATATGTAGCTAGAGCAGTTGTGGGTAATGAAGTCCAAAACAATTATTTCAAAAAGCTTAGATACAGCACATACTGCAGCAATTCTGCGGTAATTTGATATATTGCTTTTATCACCTTTTTTAAATACAGGAAAGATGAACGATTCCTTCCATGAATTAGGAAAAATTCCTGAGCGCAAGGAAATATTGAATAATATCATCAAAGGAACCTGTAGACTTTCCGAGCAATTCTTGAGAATAATGGAGGGTATTCCATCAGGTCCAGCGCATGCTGATCTTTTCAGTTTAGTTAAGGAAGCTTTCACCATATCTATGGTAATAATGGGATGGGGACCAACGGGGGGGCGTAAAGGAAAATTGTTGGCAGCTTCGAAGATGTTATTACTAGCCAGATTTTCTTCACAGAAAACGCTGCTGAAGTGTTTGCCAAAGAGATCACAGATATCACGCGGGGTCGATGCTTGCAGAGTGCCGAGCGACATATGATTAGGTAACCCTGATTCCTTTCTCTGCTCATTAACGTGATTCCAAAACCTTTTAGGGTGGGATTTAAGATTCTTCTGGATGCGACATTGAAAGGCATAGTGGAGCGATTTATTCAATCGTTTATAACGATTGTTGTGGAACAGATAATAAGATCTAGAATGAAGAGTAGGCTTTTTGGTGAATTTCCTCAAAGCACATCGTTTGGCTCTTTTAAAACGCTTCAAAGTTCGGTTTGACCACGGTGGACAGAGCGGTTTTTTTCGTAGCTTTTTGGGTATAAATTGATTAATAGCGTCGGTTATTTTATGTGTCCAAAAATCAACGGCAGAATTACAGTCACGATTTGATAGTAAATAGTTCCAATCCAGTTCCATCAGAAATCTATTCATTTCATTGAAATTACCATTTCTGTAGTCAAAGAAGGTTGATTCGGAGACGTCATTGAAAACAACAGACGGAGAATCACGAATGGCAATGTGAAGTGGGGGATGATGTTGGCAAGATTTAACGAGCGGGGAGGGGGCGAGGGTTATTAAGCAAGTATTTATGAGTTCAAGACTAACAAAGCAGAGATCAAACAAGCGATTGTTACTATTATTTTGATCGTTGAACTGTACTAGTCTTGCAGTACTATAGCTATCAAGAAGTTTCAGGGAAGTAGGTGTTTTAGACGAGCTTGCATTATCGGTAAATAAATAATTAGACGAAGAGCGAGACCATTTAATGCCGGGGAAATTATAGTCGCCTATAATAATCACCTTATCGTCTAAAGCCATTTGGTTTTCAATTTGTGAGAGCGAGTTCAAATGCTGATCAAACAGGGACATATCATTGATGCGATCAGGCGGGATATAAAGAACACAAATATAGAGCGTGTAATCTGAGAACATGAGAGCAACCCAAAGCTGCTCGACACCGGTGCAGTTCAAGAAAGACAACTGTTGAGATTTGAATTTTGAGCGACAGGCGAGTAATACACCACCGCCGCTTTTTTTATGGCTGGTCTGCTCGGTGCGATCCTGCCTGTAAACAGAGAACGAATCACCGAATATTTGCTTAGAGAGAGTGTTGCCGTTTAACCATGTCTCCGTAAATAAGTATATGTCGTAGGCACCGTCAGAGCAAGCGAGACGATAATCTTCGAGAGAGCAGTTGATTCCTCCAACGTTCTGATAGTACATGCTCAGACTAATGTTGTCAGAAATTTTGATTTTTGCTGGAAGGGAATAGGGTTCGGTGAGCGACGCATGGGGGATCGTGGGTACACTGGACGAGGCATTTTGGATGGAATTGACGGCATTAGTGGAGATTGCAAGCGAGTGCTGTTGTTGATATATGGAAGCCGGGGAAGTGGGGGACGCGGTGAATTCGGTATGTGATGAGCTGCCTGTTTTGAACTGAGTGATAAAAAAGGGGAGATAGATATGCCATGTGGCCAGATTTCTGGTGAATTGATCACCTTTTCGAAGGTATTTGGAACGGCAATTTTGAAAGAGACAAAAGAAAGAGGTCGGTTAGTATTCAAACGTACCAGTTTTTGACACCTAATTAAACTTCTGCTACACTCAATTCTAGCACTAATATAGTTAATAATATTTTCCTCAGTTTCAGTAGGCATGAATCGTGTTAAGTAGTACCATTTTTCGGTATCAGGTTGGACGGAGGGAGCTACTACATCAATAATTTGTGGCAATTCATTTGCGTGAAAATGCTCAAATAAGGGAAATTCGTCATTTTGTAACTTTCGGGAATGCTCCTTAAACATTCCTTATCACCAGAGCTGGGAAAAATACCGGTATCGTTAAGGCACGGCTTATTTTCAACACATGTTCTAGTTTGTGCACCCCGTGTTCGATTTCACTACCGATTGTTTGATTCGCAATAAAACGAATACTACATGAAAGGAAATGAATGCTAGATAAAGGTTTTATAAAAATAATAAGTTTGGATCGTTATCACATTGATATTGTTAATTTGACAGCTTTCACTACGCAATAGCGATACTCAACTAGCATATCATACTCTAGAGAGAAATTGCTGCCAGCAAGACATATTTCATGACTGCAGATTTTTTTTTCGAAAATACAGACTTTTGCAACCCTGTCTGAAGATATTTGAATTTTTTACCTTACATCTCTGTTCTGTACGCTCTGAATCGGCTGCGAAGTCTGTTGAAACAGAAGGTCAAATTCCAATACATGAATGTAATACCAAGGCTTTGCTTGGTGGATGTTTATGCACTATTTTGATTAAACCCAATAAAAAGCTATTTGACATGAATTTAATTTACATAAGTAACAGAAGTGCAGGGTTTGACATATTTCAATCACATAGCAATCGCAGCGTTTGAATTGGCGTAGCAAAATCCTGCACTCCTGTTACTTCTATGTATGATATTCAAGTTAGATAGGGTAAATCAGGGGTTGCCAAACTAGGCCTCAGAACCCCATTAACAAATTCCTTTGAAAATTCAATATTGATGTAAAATACTTACCAATTTCTGCGGATGGTCAAATAAACACAACTTTTTAGCATGAATATTTCAAATAACAATTTATATCAAACAATAGGGGGTCGATTTCTAGACCTCGTCGACCCCCATAGTCAGCTTTCGTTTACGTCGACCCCGCAAAAAGGATATCGACCCCAAGGGGTCTATATCGACCACTTTGGGAACTCCTGGGGTAAATTATCAACTGCATAACATGCTTTGTTATTGAGCGTGTTTTTCTTATCATTATAATTATTTTTATTCACAGCATATATGTTAATGATATCTGCTGTTTTTATTGGTGATATTACTCCGACAACATGGTATTGCTTAATATATTTCAAATACATCACGAACCATGGAATTCCGATGCCACCGACCAAATAAGATCATTGAAATTCTTTCATATTTTCTGCCATACTCCTAGTAAAGTGGCTATGATTTTTCTCAATCGCTGCAACGTGTCCCGGGTAGAAGTGATTTGCAAACCAATGACCAATTTTACTAAATGGTAGAAATGATCACTATTCATTGAAATAAAAGTTAAAATATCAAAAATCTTGTGAAATTCTGCTTGAGAAAATAGCAAAAAATATAAAATTCTGTCATTGTGATATCAAAGCAAAAATCAAATATTTTTAGAATACGATTTTCCCGTTATTTGATAGAAATCAAAAAAGAATAAAATCATAAGCATTTCTCTCATTCGATTCTGAAGCAGATTATTAAATTGTATTTTATTTGAAACCTCGTGCGCATGTCTGTGAACTGGTGAAGAACTCTGTCAAGTTTTCAAAACCAAGCTTCGGTATCGGGTAGTTGGGCTTTCTTCATCCTAACCAGCACATGTACGTACCGGTGTGGTTACGGTGATAATTTCCACCGATTGGTGCACCCAATTTTCAATAGGTTGACTACACGGATACAAATTTAGTGCCGGAACCATGATTAAAAATCATGAAATCATGAATCACGTCTATCATGAATAATAAGTCATGATTTCATGATCAAAACGATTGATATCATGAACAATAACACATCTTTCATCAAAATTTTCATGATTTCATTCATTTTGCTAATGAAAATTCATGAGAAAACATTGTTCATGATTTCATGATTAAAAAATCATGGTACCGGCAATAGATTTTTACCCGTGTTAAGTTATCAATGCATAGCTTTAGTTCAACCGTTTAAAGCCGTCATTTTTCAATACACATATGATACAAAATTTATTACTCCACTCGCAGTTCCGTGCACTTCTGCTGATCACATCAGCAACACTTTTCTACATCTATCATTTCCAATCGAATCAGTAGTGATTTTTTTAAGAATTTAGATCTTTACTGATCTCGACTTGCCATGATCATGGTCATACAAAAATTAAAAAATGTACGCGATCAGTGAAATTAAGATCAGTAGTGATCTTAGAACTCAGATGATTTTTAATTTTCGGTGCCCTGTTTCGCAGCACCGAGTTCTAGGCAACAATGTGGTAGAATCTACCATCCACTTTTTATCAAAATAACTCTTTACCGCAACATATGCCAAGCGTTGTCGTGATAAAAATTTACAGACTCCTGATCTCTAACGCCTTACCGATTTTTTTCAAACACCAAACTTATCCTTCAATTCGATGAATTGGTCCTTTGATGATTTGGCCATAGGATATGACACACTTCTGATCCCAGTGAAAAAACGAAATAAAACCATTTTTATGCTTAAATAAGATTTTGAACGTACATCAACGCTTTTCTTTATCTGTCCACTTCGATTCGTATGATATCCTTCTCCATTTTTTCCATGAGAATTGCAATACTTTTAGGTGCTGCGAAATTACTAATTCGAACGGCTGAATATAAAACTCGAATAAGTGCCACTTAGTTAGGAAAACTCGTTAAGTAATTTTTAAGGCAAAAACCAGATAAAATTATTGAGCGCAAAAACCAGAATTTAAATTCAACAATACTTCAGCAGGCACTCCAAACGAAGTTGCGAAGCAAAGTCTTGGCATTACATTACTATGCCGGGAATCAAACATGCGACAACTGGCTGTAAGACCAGCGCCCTATACATTGAACCGCCAGCCCGGAAACTGCACTTATTCTATTTTTGCAGTCAGTCATTCATTTCTGAATCGATTTTGAACTGTTTGAACTAATGTCAATTCGTTAGCAAGCTCCGCGACCTATTTAACTAAAAACTTGTGATTTCGCTCACCACTATTATAAATGAACAATTGGTATGACGCAAAGTTTCTGACAGATAACCAAGCTCTAACATTTCATCCCGACATCTACTGATGACGCCATATTTGATAAATTTGATTTGAGATCTTACTCCTAGATCAAATATTTCTGTAGCAACAACCTTGTAAAAGTGGTAGATTTGTTTACAGTTTTGATTACTGGCGTTTTCAGAATTGATTTAGCAACTTCTTTGGATGAATTTACACAACACCAAATAGATGAATTGGTCTTGTAATCATTCCAAAGTTAGATGTTTTCTCATTAGTTCGCAACAAACACAACCCTTACTTACCGCATCTGGTTTGATATCACGTAAATTTTCAGTACAATCTTGTTACTTTAATTATTAAAGCCATTTTTGCGATTTATATCGCAAATAGGTTTTATAATTATACGCTCAAAAGTATGCTTCACTGTCAGCTTGTCATTCATTTGCAATCAACCATAACGAAAGGAACATTTTGAAAAATAGACTCCAGATCAAACACGCGCACGAACTTTTTCGTTGCTTCAATGTTGCGTAACAGCCGAGTTACGGTTCTTCTTTCGATATGTTGGCAATAATTGGAAATTAATAATGACATACGAGCTTGACATTTCACCCCTCGCTTTACCGCGTAAAAATACCAGACGCAACGCAAGACGATTAAATCCAATTATTTTTTTCCGAGCAGCTACTGATCAGCCTTTGCGGAATTTTTGTTGTGAAAAAAATATTAATTGGAATTCGATTTCCATTGTTGTGTCATCTGCTGTTTGTTTTTCTTTGATTGTTTTCATTTCAATGCCGATACAGAATCCGTCTATAGCTCACTGGTGGGCCCCACAAGATAATGGAAGGGTATTATTATCAGCCATGCCTGCCAGGAACGAAACAATACGATGTTAATTAGTCGAAATTTGAGGCTAACAGATTTTTTTATGCATATTTACTTTAAGGGCATTTGCAGCATAAAGTCAGAGCTGCCGTCATTCTCATACCCTTTTTTTCGGAGAGCACGTTGACGCTAGCCAAATAGTGAATTTCACCCAACTGAGAACAAAAGGGCTTATCACATAAAATATCTATAACGCAACTCACGTGGGCTCTTCAGCTTAACATGCATAAAAAAATGGTATTTATTTTCATGGGCTTATAACTTCTGATGGTATTTTACTGGTTCCCCACGCTGCTTTCATTGACTAGACTTTCAAACTAGCTGATGGCTTTGGCGGCTTTCCTCGATACGGTATTATATTGATAAAAAAAAACGGAGAGTCCTATATCGAAACGCGTTACATGATGTGTTTTCAGTAAACCATAACCTACCATAATTCGTATTATTTGTACTCTTTCCTTGTCTACCACGAAGTTATATTATGCAATTCCAGAAATGAGCAGCAATTCGTCAGACTTCTACATGCACTTTTTTCAAATCGTTAATTGAAAAACAAAATGATGGTCGAGAAGAAGTTGTTATGAAACCGATTGGGCACTTTGAAAATATACTTTAAAAAAGTTGCATAATATTACTGCAAAAGTGGTTTACCGTTTATAATTCAAATACAACGCGTTGGCGACGTGTGATGATTTCTTGTTTCATTTAAAGAAAAGACCATTGAAACTGATGGCGATCTTTCACTTCGATACTTTCTTTTTATCAATCAACATGTGTTTTTTAATTACCATCGTTTTAAATAACAGTTTGAAATCTCAATCACTCATTATCCTGTAATTTCGGAACTGCAAGTCGGATCGAAAAGAAAAACTTGATGAACCATAAAATTAATCCTTTAGATTATCCGTGTGACAATCGATTGAGCATTCAATGAGACGTTGAAGTGAGTTCCGCCTAAAAGATAAGTCAAACTGGAATCGGACTGACTGTAAATCCGTCGAAACAATAATCCTAAAACTGATAGTTTTTTAGATTTCGCTTGGTTTCGTTGTCCCGGGTTGGCGGTTCAATGCATCGGGCACTGGTCTTACAAACCAGTTGTCGTAGGTATAGCCACAACCTGTCAGTAAAATCGTAGCACTAGCCATGCACTGGTTCTGTACACTCTGAATTGGCTGCGAAGTTTGTAGAAACAGAAGGTCAAATTCCACTACAGGAACGTAATACCAAGGCTTTGCTTTGCTTGGTTTCGATTCTTTCTTGATTTTGCGCTTGGTGTCTGGGAATATTTTTTTCTACAAAAAACTATCATTTTATTGTTCTTTAGAATTTAGAAATATTGATAAAATGTGAGATTAAAATTGACTACAGTGTGTTTGTTGACCTATTTGATTTGAATATACATATGAAATAAATGTAAAATATCATTTCATTGATAAAAACTTTATACCGTATATTAAAACCTAAATATTTATCAATTCATTAGTTCTGATTCATGTTTCTCTCACTCCTTATGAAATACAACCGTCCGCTGGCAACATGATCGCTAATGCGTTCAAACGAACTGTTTCCCTACATCATTACTAGCTAAATCGAGACAGACGTACGGGCGTGTGTAAATAATTTTAGGAATGAAATTCTTTCTTAAGCCCTGAACCCAAGTTGTAGATGGAAACGCATGTTATTTAGTTCTAAGGGCATGTGATATATGATTTTAGAACTAAATACCACGCGTCTCCATCGGATGATAATTTAATGAAGACGCATGATTTGTCGAATGATTTATTTTTTTAAAGTCCACATTTTCTAAAAATCAGAAAAAAAAAATCAGCGTAAAGTACTCATGAATGATTTATTTTGGCGTGAATACGACTTACTTTACTATGGGGCGCCTTTTCAAAATTTACCCTCTGAGAGAGTGATAAGTTTTTGATCATGAATATCTCCAGTTGTATCTAGTTAGTCAACATAATTCTTGCTACATGTCATCGGAAATATGATCACAATTTTATGATAAAATTTTCAGTTGTGTGACATAATCTCAAATAGTTCAAAATTAAACTCTTCTGAAATGTTTGGTATAAACGAGTATCGTATTTTGAAGCTCATAGCTCATTGATCTGTGAAAGGATTTATATAATCTAACTACCAATAGAATCAAAAATTTACAACTTGAACGTGTATTGCAACAACATTGAAGTTTTTCAATAGTACACTATTGAAAAACCTGTTTGATTTAGCCCATGACAGCACCAGCCAAGCAGAACGCGAGATGTCTGCTTCTATACAAGAGCATCCATATAAAAGTTGAGTGGTTCATTTTTCCTACCATTTGCTGAGCAACTGTTCCCGAAACAAGACACACGAGAGCAACATCAAGGACCTGTCGTCTCAATGTTTCCCGTTCTGCGAACAGGAAAAGGAATTTTGGCAAAGGGGCTGTCCGTACACTGCTGCAGTAGCAGGTATAAAATGAAATGTGATGTGAGAAATAGCGTCATTTAAGTTAAAGCAGCTACTCTGAACGCACGAGATACCGTCAGCACGATGACACCGAAAACCGGTAGAAAGGCAGCCAAAAAGTCCAGCAAGGCCTATTTAAAGTACTTTTCAGACAATTCAAAGCACTTTTCAGTGCTGAAGATCATTATAAAGAACTAGTTGAATTTTGTCGCTTTCCTACCATTTTCTGAGCAACTGTTGCCGAAACAATACACGCACGAGAACCATCTCAGATCTAAATGCAGATCTTGTTGATTGTGGCACTTCAAGGCACTTTTTAGTGCCACAGATAATCATTAAGAGTTAATTAAATTCCAATATTTCCTACCAAAAGATTCATCAAGATGGAAGTTAAAATAATTTTCACCGTCACTAACACATTCAATTACGAACGGCAATGCGAAAGTGGAAGTGGTGATGTTGAACACATCTTTATACTAGCATGGGGTCATGTGTAAATATGCCTTATTATTATTATTATCAGGTGTACTTTGCTTCCACCGTTTTTTTTCCAAAATTTAAAGCTTTATTGCGAAAAAGTGCTTACAGATGTATTATTCAAAGTATTCTCCGTCGCTAGTGACAACTTTCTCTCATCTTTCCGGCAATTTTCGGATCCCGGCTCGAAAAAAGAAGTCTTTTTTTGACGCTAACCATGAAGCAACTCATCGAAGGATTGAAAATGTTGATCTGCCAGGCCGTGTGCCATCGAACGGAATAGGTGGAAGTCAGAAGGGGCGACATCTGGGGAATACGGCCGGTGGGGCAAGACTTCCCATTTCAGCGTTTCCAGGTACTTTTTGACCACTTTTGCGACGTGAGGCCGATCATTGTGGTGTTGGAGGTTGACTTTGTCATGTCGCTCTTGATATTGTGGCCGCTTTTTCTTTTAGCGCGCGACTAAGGCGCATCAGTTGCGTTCGGTAGCGATCTCCTGTAATGGTTTCACCCGGTTTCAAGAGCTCGTAGTAAATTGTTATTCATCTTTAAAGGTTTTTTCTCTTCCACCATCATGTTTGTCTTTGACATCGAAATCACCATTTTTAAAACGTTGAAACCACTCCCGACACGTTCTTTTACTCAGAGCAGCATCACCGTAAGTTTCTGAAAGCATTCGATGCGCTTCAGTTGCACTTTTTCGAATTTCAACAGAAAAGTAAAACTTCCCGCAAATGGCGAGAATTGGGCACATAAACAGACATTTTCGAGCGTGAATAATACGAAAACAAGAACAACTGTCACTGAAACGGCGATGACAATTCGTTAGGCACTGTACACACTCACTTTAAAGGCATTATCATCTATGTATTTTAACCAGCCTCAGCCGGTACAGCCACCTAACGGAAAACGGCGGAAGTAAAGTTGTACACCTGATACTTGCATTCATTTTAGCTCTAATAGTCATATCATATACGAAAACCATTATTTAAAAAGAAAACTGCTATCTCTGTTCGATAGAATTACTTCCAGGGTGAAATTGAAATAGATACATTCTTTTCGGGACTCCGCTTCATTATCACAGCAGTAATGCACAATTTTCGAACTATTTTTCCTAAGGTATTGCTCCGTAGAGCCGAAGCAAAGATATTGTATTCGATTTTATCAAAATTCGTTGATTAAAAATCGATTAATCGGCAGAATAATTTTGCGACTCTACTAAAGAGTTGACTATTGGTACAATAGCCCTAGCGTAAATTATTGCATTTTTAAGTTTAGTAAGCTGATACTTGAAAAAACTTCCTTGTTTTCATTCAATAATCAAGAAGAAGTATTTTGAAGCGTACCACAGTAATATATACGCTTACAAGAAAAAAATCAAAAAAAAATTTTGAAGCCGTTTTCGTTTTTCCTCCAATAGCCCCCGTTTGCCTCTGATGTACTCGTAAATTTGATATCACGAAGATAAGCATTATCTCAAAAATATTGCAAAAAGTTGAACAGATCTGTTTGACCGATACAATGTGTGACTATAGTCTGGAATCTACAGAAGAAAAAAGTCACTGCACTCGCATGTAGGATGGCAATGCAGATTTGTCTTGTACATCATTAACATTCATACTGTTCTACAATAAGCAAACGACAAAACACATCCTATGTCACGTCTCACATGACCTGTCACAATTATTCTCGATATCTCAACCAATACAGACAGCAATTATTGAACATTCCACAGCACAGATGAAATGCTTTTTGCCGTGACATACATTGGAACCTGCTTCATCGGAACCATAGCAAAGAAACAGTGGTGATTAGAAAACTGTAGTGCAGATGATACGGTTTGATTCAACGTCCCTCGACACGATATTCGCAACGTTAGGAGTTCGATTAATTTAATGACTGCCACAAAATTTAACGACACTCCGTGCTCACATAAAACGCGTTTCTTGTGAGTTATAATTGAAGCGTACAGTATATGCCGTTAGCTGCTGTCAGCTGAATACAATCCATGCGTGGTCAACGGTCATACTGTTTGGCAGTGTTACATTTCAATTTGGTGCTAACGAAGATATCCTAGCCTAACTGACCTACAAGTTGTTTCAATAATCGTTAGAATTGGACGAGCTAATAAGTATGCCCAGATTGGCTTTCTTCGCACCATAATATGAATGCTGGAAATTACAATATTGAAAGTACAGATTTTGACATAGTACTACATCTTTGTTTCCTATATGGGGATGCAAATTCTACATGCGGAAACCGTACATACAGGGGTCAGGTTTTGAACACCTACAGCTCGACAAACTTCAAACAGATTTTCAGTATCACTACACCATCTGCTTGGAAACATTTTAACGTATAGATTCGAGTAGATAGAACTGCATTATTCAGATCATTAGCGATCCATTTCACTTTGCATTGTGCATAGCATAGAAAACGATAATTTGATTCATTAGAGCAAATGTTATAAATAAATAATCAAAACAAAGAAATATCTCCAACATTAAAGTTGATCAAACATGTGATGAACAAATTGCAAATGCTCTTCGAAATCGATAGTAAAATTATTCCCCAAATAGTTAGTGAGAGAATATTAGGGGTTATAACAAATGTGCTGAAAAGCCCAGAGCCTAACAAAGATCACAAGTTATTTCTGGTTCAAAATTAACTTTATTCATCAACATAATCTATATCAAGAGCAACGCAATCATACCAGCGTCGCTCTAACATTTCAATACCACCATTTGTAGAACGATTTATCTTTTGCCTCAAAATAAGCCTCAGTTTTAGTGATAACCAAATCTGGCGAATACGGTGGATGTGAAGCAATTAGAAGTTCAATTCATGTAGTTTTACCATTGTTTTTATTGATTTGTGACACGGTGCGTTATCTGGATGGAACAAAAAATTGTTTCTTTACCATATGCGGTCGTTTCTTTGCCATTTCAGCCTTCAAACGCCTCCAAACTCTATATAATATTCACTATTAAAGGTATATCCTTACTCAAGATTGCCGATAAATATTACACCACGCATATCCCAAAATAACCGTTCCAGCCACTTGTTTTGCTTTCGGATACTTTGGTTCACCAGTTGCTTTCCACTCAGATGACGATCGTTTTGATTCCGGAGCAAAGTTATGAATCCATGTTTCATCCATTGTCACATATCGACGCACTTTTGAATCAATCGACTGATTTCGCTAATTTGTAGATATTTTTTCGAGGAATTTCTGCAGTTTTTTGGGAAAAATATGTGAATATGACAAACTCGGAATTTTATGTTTTACAACGTCCTACCTCTTTAACGGTTTGCAACTATTTTTTAAATTGCTTTACACCAACCCCACAGGACAATGCAGATTATGCCCATTATCCTGACGCATAAAATTTGGGTTTTAATAGTTGGTTACTATACTCACTGATCACTAATTTTTTCTCTGGTGGATCAGGCAGTCAATACAAAACTAAGATGACAGCCTTTAACTTGTGCCACATGGAAAAAGATTTAGATGCGGAGTGGAATTTTTTCGCCATATGCCACGGTAAGTTTTAAGCCAGAAAATGAAAATCTTATAATTCTGAAACGATCCTCGTTCTCGAAAGATGAACATTCTATGAAATTGTAAAATTATTTTTTAACACGTTGCATATTTCTAGTAACAAAAATGGATCAAAAATAACAAATAATCGAATCATTTAGGGGTTAGCCAAATTTTGTGCTAGGGCACATAACCGTTTTCATTATTTTTACGTTTCGTCTTTGACTCATCAGTGCAGAGCAGTTCAAATTGAACTGCTTAGTGCTAAACTCGGCAGTTCAACTTGAACCGCTAAGCAGACGTAAAGTTTCTGCTACTTACAGAACACTTTTTGTTTTGCAACGAAGTGCAATGTCTTTTCTGACGTGCCGAACGAAAACGTGTTTTCGACTATTTCTGGCCGATGCAGGTATGGTCATTTAGGGGTTAGCCAAATTTTGTGCTAGGGCACATAACCGTTTTCATTATTTTTACGTTTCGTCTTTGACTCATCAGTGCAGAGCAGTTCAAATTGAACTGCTTAGTGCTAAACTCGGCAGTTCAACTTGAACCGCTAAGCAGACGTAAAGTTTCTGCTACTTACAGAACACTTTTTGTTTTGCAACGAAGTGCAATGTCTTTTCTGACGTGCCGAACGAAAACGTGTTTTCGACTATTTCTGGCCGATGCAGGTATGGTCATTTAGGGGTTAGCCTAATTTTTTGCTAGGGCACATAACCGTTTTCATTATTTTTACGTTTCGTCTTTGACTCATCAGTGCAGAGCAGTTCAAATTGAACTGCTTAGTGCTAAACTCGGCAGTTCAACTTGAACCGCTAAGCAGACGTAAAGTTTCTGCTACTTACAGAACACTTTTTGTTTTGCAACGAAGTGCAATGTCTTTTCTGACGTGCCGAACGAAAACGTGTTTTCGACTATTTCTGGCCGATGCAGGTATGGTCATTTAGGGGTGAGCCAAATTTTGTGCTAGGGCACATAACCGTTTTCATTATTTTTACGTTTCGTCTTTGACTCATCAGTGCAGAGCAGTTCAAATTGAACTGCTTAGTGTTTAGCCCAGTTTAGCACTAAGCAGTTCAATTTGAACTGCTCTGCACTGATGAGTCAAAGACGAAACGAAAAAATAATGAAATAATCGAAGTTTATTTTAAACAGCCGGTTTTACCATCTAAAATTGGTAAGAATGTGTTTATGTTATAATCACAAAAAAAGTGAAGGCGCATGGTCGCAAACAACGAAATTCATTCTATATTTCTATTGAAATTTTCAAAAAATTATCATTCAAAAAAAAATATAACATGTGGGATATGGATAAGACGCGTTTCATATTTGACATCTACATCAGTGTCAAAACGAAAATCGACCAACATTCGATGCATCTATCCTTGACTACGAACGAGAACAAGACGTAACTGACATCGTCCTCTTTCATTCACAGGTTGCTGAGGAGGTAAGACGTGACCACAATAGACCAGACATGCGAAGTGATTCCCTGCAATTCTATCGGCAATTTTCACATAACACAAGGAAATTTTTGGATATGTTATGTAAAAATGTTTAAGCTTTAAAAAAAAATCTAAAATTACATAGTGTCCATTGGTCTACCTACCACGAAAACCATTTAAAAAGGTAAACCAATGCACTATGGTCCGAAACGGGAAATTAGCGTGACAAAAATATTTTCACTATTAAATATTAGTTTTTTGTAGTTGATGTCTTCACAAAAGTTGTTTGTAATCAAAAGGCGCTCATTTTGATGAAAAATTTTACTAGGGTGGTCCTTATTTAGATTGAAATCTGAAATCTAACTTTCTTAATTGTACTCAAAAGTGATTTTGTTGTACAATAAAGTTGTAGGAAATTTTATTGCGAGCAACTTTACTGAAAGAAGCACCTCTTTAGCTCTTCATTTGATCGAGTTACATAAATTTTCCCGAGTAAAAGTAGGGTGGCTCCTGAAAAATCACTTTTTTTGTTCTAACTTTTTTGTGAAATGTTCCACCGAAAAGTTGTCTTCAGAAGAGTTGTTGATCTAAATATTGCGCACAATTTTGCTCAACGTATCAACATACTTTCTTCAGCAAAATAATTATATCAAAATAGTTCTACAAGTGTTCCATACATTGTCCTTTCGAGAAATGAGACACACAAAAACTACAGCCGAAAATAGATTTTTTGTAAGTTAAAGCACTTCCTGAATCACTAAAAAATCATTAGTTTGTTAAAATGAGTAGAATGTATTTATTCGAACCAAAACTCATTGTGCGTCGTTTTCCGGCTTTTACAGGCTATTCGGTACACAAGTGGATAAAAAAGAAGGGCCAGTGTCATAGACGTCTTGGAACGATGTGGGTAAAAATATTTGCATTTTACTAACTTGCACCAGCTTGTTAGAATGGTTGTCGAGATCATGAAAACTTCTGTTCATAAATTTATCATGGCCAACTAGTTCGGAATAACCATATTACACAGTATCTCTAATCCTCAGTTGCTCAAACTCAATTGAAGTAGTTATATTGGTAATAAATGAATTAAAATTGTTCTGCAATCTATTTTCGGCTGTAGGTTTTGTGTGTCTCATTTCTCGAAAGGACATTGTATGGAACATTTGTAGAACTTTTTTGACACTATTGTTTTGCTGGAGAAAGTATGTTGATACGTTAAGGCGTTTAAGAGTTATGCAATGTTTTTGAGTTTTTCGAAGATATTTTTTAAATTTAAATAAGTTGAAAAAATAACACCCTTCCAATTTTCTCTTAAATTTTTACTTATATTATTACCTTTCAGGAACCGCATACAATTCATTTTTATCGATCTGGCATCTAATGAATATTGATATTTGAAGCATGACTAGTTTTCGTTGAAAAAACAATCATAACTTTTTACTGGTAGCTCATATGAAAAAGCTTGGTTGAGCAAAATTGTGCGCAATGATTAGTTCAACAACTCTTCTGAAGACAACTTTTCGGTGGAACGTTTCGCAAAAAAAGTGATTTTTCAGGAGCCACCCTACTTTTACTCGGGAAAATTTATGTAACTCGATCAAATGAAGAGCTAAAGAGGTGCTTCTTTCAGTAAAGTTGCTCGCAATAAAATTTCCTACAACTTTATTGTACAACAAAAACATTTTTGAGTACAATTAAGAAAGTTAGATTTCAGATTTCAATCTAAATAAGGACCACCCTAGTAGCCTTTTTCCTCAAAAGGAGCACCATTTGATTACAAACAACTTTTGTGAAGACATCAACTACAAAAAACTAATATTTAATAGTGAAAATATTTTTGTCACGCTAATTTCCCGTTTCGGACCATAGTGCAATGACATTATAAATTTACCAAAAACGTTTTTAAAAAAATCGAAAAAACACAGAAACTACGAAAACTACAGTCTATTATTGAAGAGCGTGGTCACTGTTACTATGTAGCAGTAGTAGCTTATGTGGATTACTATGAAAATTTATTCGGATACATCTTTCGATTTCGGAATTATAAGGAAATATTACAAATTTTCAACACAAAAAATCTGCGAAACTTCACTGAAAACTATTCCAATATGTATGTCTCATTAGTTGATGGTTGAATTAAGTAATTTTGGGTACATCGGTTCCCGCTTCCCAGTTCCAAACTTACCGGAAGTCAACACCTCCAAGACTAACGAAACTCATCTCGATTTCTTCGAGGCAATTGAACGGATTTCCTTAAGTGTTGAGAATTTAAAAAAAGCTTAAAATCTTTGAATTCGAATCCAACTTTCGGTTCCAGAATAATAGGGTAAAGAGTGTTGAAAATTGCAAGGTGACGATGTAAAGAACGAGAAATCTCTGTGAAACTGTGCTAAAGATTGTTCTAGTATATTGGACTTGTTTATTTGAGGCCTTTAAAACTTCTGTGCTATTCCGATACCAGCAAGATTTGTCAAAATTTATTAAATGAAATGCTCATATTACTAGTTGTGAAAATGGCATTATTTCATCAGTAGGTGGATAAAAACAAGTTTTTTCAAAAATGTAACATCTTTTGATAATTACAACTAGACAATCAAATAGCTAAGCTTAGAGTAATGAGGAATAGCTCAAATATAAAATAAAGCAATTAATCATTCCTGAATCCTTGAATCTAATTCAACAATCAAATCAAAATAACACATGCCAATCCAGTGAAACCTACAGCCGCCATTTGGGCAGCTTTTTTTACCCATTTATATCAAACTCCGAAGCAAACAACAGCTTGTTCGTTTCATTATCTTACATTCCCATTGAGATATAAATGCTTGTAAAGTTGAAGCCATCCAAATGGAGCGTACATCATTTTTTGTCATCTGCAAATCCTTCCGACCAAGTTTCCAAGGCTCTAGCTGCGATATCAGAATTACACCTCCATCCCATCCGCACCGGTTTACATTGTACGCAGGAAGCGCTCAAAAAACGGATGCTACCGGATGACATTGTCCCCGGCGGTAACGTAACCGTCGACGAGAAACTTTCAAATTATTCTCATTAACTTTTCTTAATTCCTGACGTTCACGATTGTGCCTTACCTACGTGTGAGTTTTGCATGTGTCTGTTTACTCGGTTCGGTAGTTGGATGCTTAGCAGGATGCTCGACGGCAAGAGAGGACTTTCTTACGTATCGGTACTTACTTCGAAGTGTAAAATAAGCCCAGTCACACGTGTTATGCATAATTTTGAAGCTAAAAATTACCTTAGTGAAAAGGAACATTCCGAGACGTGCTGAATATCTTCAATCGGATACTGCTGAAGGGGTTTCATTCGGACGACAAATACAGTGGCGACGAAAATAGTGGTTACGGTAAAAAGTGGTTTCAATTAGCTGATCGGATTAGATGATATCGAGTTAAGAAATCGATTTTACGATCAGTTTACGGGCATTAGCAATCTGCAAGTCAATTACTTTGTGCAGTATTATATTATTGAAAATCGATTTGGAAGGTACCCAGTGACCGACTGAAACTAATGCCGTTTTTCATTAAAAAAAAACACTGGTGGCAGAAGTGCAATTTTTTGTCGGTGTTTTATTGTCAATTTTGCTCGAAAGTGCAAAACCAGAGCAATCCATGCCACCAGTGTTTTTCAATGAAAAACGGCATAAGATAAATCAGGGTATAAATAAATGATATAATGATAATAAAATTTGCAAGGTGGCGGGCTCAATTCGTCCGCGTCCTCGTCGTCAATTCGTCCGCAATGCTGACATTCCGGTAAGGTTTCATGAATAGTTTTCCTTATATTTAATCTCTTGCTAACTTGAGTTATATTATCAAATACGCATTATGCATCGCCTTTCACGCATCATTCCTGGGTCCGAATCCCAACCACGCACATAGGGCCAATAAATCTTTCTGGTCCGAGAGGCGAAGAACCACGATGTTAAAACCTCTATAATTATCTATTATAATCTATATTTAAAAAATAATGTTTTCATGCTTGTTCACAATCTATATGACCAACGAGGGACTGGTCCACTAAGGATCTCATAATGAGCATTATTTTGTCAGAGAGGATCCGAACATTATACTTCTACTGATGAGTTCTATTCGTCTCAAATATGTGTTTGTTTGTTAGATATGTGTGCGTTTCCACTTACAGCTGTGAAGTTATATTATGAGAAGAATACGCGCCGCATAAAGGAATCTTGATAACCGCATCACTACGTCGAAAACCGCGTAAAATGAAAATTATTATAAGAATCTGTTTTTATCCATATAGTGGTGTAATAATCCTTTCTTATTAACGTTTCACGAGAAATCGATTGAAGTATTTTCTTCTTCCGTACCATCGCATGTACGTGCCAGTTCTCTTTAAAAGACGTTTTGAAATTTTGGACACTCATAACCTTGTAATTCCGGAAGCGAAAGTCAGATCCGGATGAAATTTAGAAGTTATGTATGGAAACATAGAACCATCATTTTAAAGTTTGTGAGTGAGTTACTGCTCTGTATAACTGCTTGAAATGTTCAACACTTTAAATTCTGTAGCTCCGGAACTTAAAGTTGGATCAAGAAGAAATTCAGAAGATTCGTATTCATTTGAATTTACGTCATCGATCACGCCATCTCTGAGAAAAGTGAGCAAGTAATTTGAAATTGCATTTTTACACTAATCACCCAGTCATTCCGGAACCGGAAGTCGGATCAAGATGAATTTTAAGAATTTTCTATAGAAACATAAGAACTTTAATTTCAACTTTTTTTTTGGAAAAACGGTTCAACCATCTCCGAGAAAAGTTAGTCATATTTCATATTTTTGCACATTTTACACCATAATCCCGGAACCAAACGTTTCAGAAGTGTTATATGGGATCACTAGACGTTTCATTTGAAGGATATAAGTTTGTGAAAATCGGTTCAGCCATCTTCGAGAAGAATTAATACAAAAAACGTTCCACATGCACACGCAGATATTTTGCATATTAGACGAACTGAGTCGTCTAATATGCAAAATGCAAAGTTTGAACTGTGTTCAAAAATCTGTTTTCATAGTCATTGAAAAACCTTCCTATAAGAGAAAGCCAAAAAAAACATTTTTGATTTTGATAAAATTTTGTCCCAAGATGGGAGTATATGTTCCTTACCAACCGTTTATAATTTGCAAGATGGGCACTTTGGGGTCCCCAAGTATTATAGTTTATATAAAATTTAGTATGAGGAATTTGATTGTTAAAAAAATTGGCTGGAGCGCACCCTCTAAACTCAAAAAATTAGTGCTTGTGTTATTTCCTTGGAAAATTTAACGAGAAAGAAATCCTTCCGAAGCAGCAAAACAATTCGACATTTGTTGAGAAAACTATTAAAGGAAAACCGACACAAAACCCGAACAATAAATTAATATATCTAGCAGCACTGCTGCTAGTTGTCGTTGTATGATTTGACTTTCGACGGTTGATCTGAGTTCTTTTATGTCTTCTTCAGTGTTTACAGTAAGTTTTGGAACATGGCTTACCACTCAAAAAAATCTTCATTCTAAGTTGAGCATCTATCGTGAAGACATCAAACAACTCAGATCAACCGTTATAGCAAAAAAATGAAAGAAAAATCATATAACAACCACTAACAGCAGTGGTGCTAGATATATTAAGGAATGAGCCATTGTTCGGATCTTGTGTCGGTCTTTCTTTAAAAGCTTTTTCTACAAATGTCGGATTGTTTTGCAGTTTTCAAAGGTTTTCTTCCTCATTAAATTTCATACGGAAATAACACATGCACTGATTTTTGGAGTGTATAGGCCGATCTTCAGTCGATTGTTTGTAAAAAAACGACATTTTACATATAAACGACATTTCCTTCATACTCAAAAATCTGAAAGTGCTTATATATGCAGACGACATGAAACTCTTCATGGAAATTAAAAATATCAGCGACGCTGTAATATTCCAGAACGAAATCAATCTATTCCACATTTGGTGCTGCAAGAGTCTACTCCAACTCAATGTAAAAGCAGGGAAAATGAAACTATACCTATAAACATACATCTAGGAAACCAACTTGTAGAAAAATGTAACATTGTAAGAGATATAGGCGTAATCTTAGACTCCAAGCTCACTTTTGTGGAACACTGCAATACCATAATCAATAAAGCAGATAGCATGCTGGGCTTTATTAAACGCTTCAGTCATAACTTTCAGGACCCATACACAATAAAATTATTATACACTACATATGTCAGACCTATTTTGGAATCTTTCAACCTAGTATAGAAGCCATACAGTATTATTCACGAAGAACGCATCGAATCTATTCAAAAACAATTTCTTTTATATGCACTTCGTAAATTAAACTGGACAGCATTTCCTCTGCCATCATATGAAGCACGCTGCATGCTCATCAATATTCAAACACTTAAAGAACGCCGCGACCATGCAATGCTTTATTTTATCAGCGACATTATTTCTCAACGCATTCAATCACCTTCTTTATTATCGCAATTAAATTTTTATACACATAGCCGTCAATTACGATCCAGGAAATTATTTTTAGGAAGAAACACAAGAACAAATTATGCAAAATATAGCCCAATCAATCGAATAATGCGCCACTACAATCAATATTGCGAACATCTTGACCTTGGTATGTCCAAAAATGAAATGAAATTCCAGCTTAGTCGTAGAAATAATGCGTAGTATCTAAGTAAATATTGTAAACCATTTATATGTAGTCTACATTTGCTTGACGAAATAAAAAAAAAGTCAGTTTCACCGATCGAACTAAAATTTTGCATAGTTCTTAAATGCACCCAAAGGAATACGACAAATTTGGTGGAGCTGAAACATATGGAAGGTTGATAAAGACCATAATTACATAGCATGGGATAAAATTTCATTGATAATGTGAATGGTTTTTTGAAATTATAAATCGACTTTAAATTTCGAAAGTGGTTTTTTTTTCAGTGTATGATTCAAATAGACGCATTTCGCGCTAAATTGTATTCGGATTTGGCAGTACCCTCCCATATGTGAATGGAACTTTATATATATTTAGGCCTTATCACAAAAATCCGCTTTGACTGCTTTCTTCCATAATTGATCTAAGCTGTTTTTTTAAAAGAGTTAGACTTAAATAACACAATTTTTTTTGAAAAAAAATATAGTCCAAAAATGACAACCAAAAAATACTACAAAATATTGTTGTGATATTGATGTTCACAAAATGAGTCTAAAAATACTGTTCACTACTGGACACAAAAATCCGAAAAATTTTATGTCAAGTTGAAAGACACCTTTTCTTATTTGAATGAATTTTTTTTTTCAACATTGTTTCCTGTCAACCTGAAGTCCAAAAAAAACTTTTTCATATCTAACACTAATATTTTTTTAGCAATAGGATATTCGGTGTAATTTTCTCACAGCCTGAGTTTCATTGAAATCTTGGATGATAACGACTTTCAGTTTTGTTTAGTTTTCGATCAAAAATACTGAATAAAAAATTTAGTTTTGTCAAGAAAGAAATTTTGTGAAAAAAATGTTTTGCCATTCTCATATAGAAAGGTTATGCAATCACTGCAAAAACCGACTTTTGAACCGAGGCTCGGCGGACCGAATGTCATATACCATTCGACTCAGCTCGACGAACTGAGCAAATGTCTGTGTGTGTGTATGTATGTATGCATGTGTGTATGTGACAAATAATATCACTCGATTTTCTCAGAAATGGCTGAACCGACTATCAAAAACTCATATTCAAAAGAAAGGTCTTACGGTCCCATAGATCGCTATTGAATTTTATCCCGATCCGACTTCCGGTTCTGGAATTACAGGGACAAATGCACCAAAAAATTGAAAAAATTGTCACTCACTTTTCTCAAAGATGGCGAAACCGATTACTTACTACTAAATCTATCTAGTTAGAAGATTCGTTAGTTTGTGGATATATAAAACTAGTTTGGGACTACTAGTCCTCGGTGTCCGCTTCCGGAAGCACCGATAATTGAGTACTATGGCTCTATAATTTCATATTCTTTCCCTTCTTATAATCTCTAGTTAGTTTGATATCGTTGAAAACCGAAAAAAGGAAAAATTACTGACTGACCAGAAGTCATAAATAAAAAAGTAAAAAGTAAAAATTCGATGGGATTCCATCACACACAGCGATGAATGGAGCGCTGTCCGTGCGCCGCTTGCACCCTGGGACGCATAGCCATACTCTACAACTCCAGGCACTCAAGCAATAGTTTCGGAGAAATCTTTCATTCCGGTGTTATAACTAACTGCATAGAGATGAGAAAATATCAACACAATGAAACACATTGTGTGAGAAACCGTCGTGGGCAGAATGTGACAACTTCTCGTAACTTTACTTTTGCCGGTTCGGATAGTAAATGGCAAACGACCTTTGCCTTTACTTTCTGACATACCAGAGACTCGGATGACTCGTATCGCTAGGATGCCTAAGTTCGACTCCTCTGGTAGAAAGTAAAAGTTTAGATACGAGAAGCCTTCTGCTTACTTAAGTGACCCTTGTCACGTCTCACTTTTCCGCACTTTATTCTTCACATCCTTGCTCTTCCTTGAGTACTATGGCTCTATTATTTCATATTCTTTTTCTTCTTATAATCTCTAGTTAGTTTAATATCGTTAAAAACCGAAAAAAGTGAAGAAAAGTTTCAAAACCGGAACTCACTTCGATTTCTCAGCAACGGTTAAACCGATTTTCACAAATCATGATTCAAATTAAAGTTCCCTTAAAAGTTACTGAACTATTTCATCCAGATCCGACTTCCAGTTCCGAAATTATAAGGCGATGAGTATCAAAACTTTTAAACTGTCACACAAAATGGTGCAAAATCGGTACATGCTGGTAAGGAAGAAGAAAACACCACCGCCCAGCACCCAGCGTGCTTAGTTCAATTTTGTACAACGTGCAGGGTTACCCCGGGTTGGCGGTTCAATGCATAGGATGCTGGTCTTACAAGCCAGTTGTCGTATGTTCGAGCCCCGACCTGGAAGGATTCTTAGTGTCAGTGGGGTCCATAGTACTAGCCATGCAATGATTCTGTACGCTAAGAATCGGCTGCGAAGTCTGTTGAAACAGAAAGGCCAAATTCCACGAAAGGAATGTAATGCCAAGACTTTGACTTGCAGGGTTGCCACATTTGAATCTATATTAACTTGACATAACGTTTTCCAAATTGAAAAGGTGATGGTAGTTTATACCAGAGAAAGTATTTGATTTTATTCAAATTTGAAAAAAAAAAACTTTACAGAATCTTCTTTTGATGTTTCCGAAAATATAGGTAATATGAGAAACGCATCATTAGACCACTAGGTGGATTAAAAAGGTTTTTTCCTAAATAGTGCCCATCTTGCTATGATTTGTAGGGTGATAATTACCTATCTTGGGAAATTTTTTTATCAAAATTAAAAATTGGGGTTTTTTCTTTGTAAATCGATTTTCGATTTTGAAGTCAATTTTCATCAATGTAAGACTCATTAGGTTTTCATTGAATATTTTTATTCGAAAATTTGACAGATTTTGTGAAAATTACTAGTACAACACTTTTTTTGAAGGTTTTGTTGCTTTTCCATTTATACGACAGGTAAATTGAATTATTGATGAATAGAACTTTATCTTTCTTTGGACGCTTAGTTTTGTGATTCAATTATATTGAAACGTACAGAATTGTGAAGTAACTTTATGTTCAATTACCTGCTCCATATATGTGCAAAAATATTTCTGTCTGTGTATAACTATTTGAAAAAAAAATTAGGTTGAAAAAGTTTAACCGACGACAAAAGACAGTACATAGGAAGTTTGGCGCCCGGGGCAAATAGGAGATTTGCCGCCCTCATCGTTGTATTAGTGAGTGAGTGAGCAAAAAAACAACAAAGAAAGCCCCCCCCCCCAACCAACATAGTTGCGCCGGAGGCACGCCAGTTATTTTACTTTATACCAGTACCACGCACAGTGAAGTAATCACTGTAGTGAAAAAAAAACATTTTTCCAACAAAATTTTTATGATGTGATGTTTATAATAATAACAAGCTCATCTAAGTAATCACTTTTTTTCTGAAGTGACTTTCACGGTAAGGACCTACTTTCCCTTCACTTGATTTTCACCGTGTAGTGATACCACTATCATTTAGACATAATTCGAGTCAAAGCAAATCGGCACAAGTTGACACGATGTGAATGTTATAATAGTTTGTCAACACATATCGACATAGATACTTTCTTCAGTTCACGCTCATTGGAAAGCTGCAATATTTCCAATAAACAAATATAACTGCTCTCCTACCTATAGCACACAATACCGATTTAGTAAAGAATCTATTTTGCTCGTACACTATATCGGTGGCTGGCTCGGTACTGCTGTATACTTATGATCCTGTTACTGATTTTTTTTCGCATTCTGGTAAGATACACTTTCTCAAAGATGCTGTTTGACGTTATGATTGAAAAAGCTACTGATCAATATTTGATTATTGTAGACGTAACGAGAGTAAAATAACAAAGATGGATCGGCCTTCTGACTACACAAGGCTACTGTAAACATACTGTAATTGCGGAAGTCAAAAATAAACAAGCGTCTATGTTCAATGCTTCAGAAACTTTTCGTGTTATAATGGATTGTGAGGATGGTGTTATCAAACCGAATAAAGATTTAATCGTATTCTGTTGAAAATCGAATAATGGAGCTTCAGACTTGACATCATGCCGACTCAGAACTTAAAAAGATGGCCATTATTTTCTGTTGCCTCTGGCAGTCGTGGAGCATCATGGAAATGATTTTTTTTTTCATTTGTCTTAACGCACCAACTATTTTTCACTTTTTTCTATACCCCAATCGAAAGAGATAGGTAAATGAAATAGAGAAAAACTTTGTGAAGAAAATATCTTAATCGTAATCACATAGAAATATAAAGAAAAAGAGGTAGATAACTGTCTACAGTTCATGTCTCTTGTGGTGGGAAGGTGATATCTTCGAATCTTCAGAGTAGGCAGTAAAGAGCCACACAATTGAAAAGTATTACTTGTTCTAGTTATTCCTCTAGGAAATGCAGTAGAACTAAAAATTAATTACACTTTTGGAAATGAAAACGTGCGTCTAGGAAACTCCTGAAATTAACTACAGAATATTCAGTAACCTGGATCGACTTTCCACAATTTTGATGACACTTTGCACACGTTTTCAGAATGGCGAATTATTATTTTTCTCGGATAAACAGGTCGATTTGACTCAAGACTAAACGTATGCAACCTTTTCTGGCACTTTTTTCCACTCGTTGTATCTCGTAAACTGTTACTTACACTAAAAAGGGTTTTCAAAATAAGTTGTCGGAAATCCCCTGGACACCTCGAAAAAATCATGCACTGAAAATAGGTTGTAAAGTATTCAAAAAATTAACGAAAAATTAATTAATAAATATACCAGCAGTTCACTCTCTTTGGGAGAGACGCTTTCTTGTAAAGTAATCCATTCATAGACGCATCAGTGAGCAAATGCTTTGTGCTCTTCCCACAACTACATAAGCTTTGCCAAATCATAAATTTGCGCGCACCTCACTTGAGTTTAACCAGACCCTGTCAGCTTGGATCTTCAGTTCAACAACGCAATCGCACGCAACATATCATGTCAATTGTATGGGTGCGCAGTGCTGCTATTTTGGCGCGCACGAATTTGACATTTTTCTGCCTACTTCCATGTGCGAGATTCGATGCGGACTCACCTGAGGGCGCGATGCTTGCTAAAAAGGATGTTGCCAATGATTCGTTAGGGAAATGTGAGAACTGGATATCTTGTTAATATGATGTCTTTGGTTTAACGAGGTTGAACATTTGACCCGGAAGTTGTTTAGAATCCGTTTTGAAGTTAAACAACGTGAGCAAGGTATTGTTTCAGCGTCTTGTTGGGGTGTTTGTAGCTACGGTACGACTGAACATGCATCGAACTGAACTGTGTCACCAGATCATGGCCGGAGACCTCAGGAATTCGTTCTACTATCTTAACCCTCAGGGTACGGACTATAAAAAAGTTACGTTCAGTACGGACAGGGTTAGCCTAACCCGGCGACTTTGATTGGGTGTATATCGAGCTGTACTTTGTCAATTTGAATAATTTTTTTTTATTTTGTGTGAAATTGTCCCAAAAATATAATAGAGTTGTCAGATTAATCATTTAACTGATTGAAAAAAAAATTATAATGAAAAATGTGAACGGGTCTTGAATTTTTTTTGTAAAAATCGTTTTTTTTTTCAAAATGCTGTAACTTTTTGAAAAAAAAAATATTAACATTGTATAACTCGCATTTGAAAGGTAAAAAGTAGTTCTTACAAATGTCCATAACGGTTTTTTGATTTATTACAAAAACTATATTTTTTTTGAAAAATGAAAATACGCGTTTTTTCGAGTTAGCGAAAAAACGTTGTTTCGTTGATTTATGATGATAAAGGTTAAAATTAATTACTTTGAGCGTAAAAAAATTGTTTCTCAGATATTGTTGAGTAGTATCATATAAATAAATACCAAACATAATTGTTAAAGGCGAACTGCGATCGACGGCCCCTCGATTCCGGAGCAGAGAGATTCTATTTGTACCCGCTCTTAGCATGCAGGTATGAAGGGCGGCCGCGTTTGCGCGGCGGGGCGCCTCTCGGAGCAGCTGCTTCTCCTTCGCCTGACAATGGCTCTCCTTCAGATTCTGCGTCTGTTTCAGAATCGTGAGAACTTTCCTCTTCCGCACCTACGGCGTCGTCGGTGTCACTGTCATTCTCTGTAACGCTGTCCTCCTCGTTTTCCTTGTACAACTCCTCCAAAGCAGCAACGCTTCGAGTGATTCGACGCGTTGCCATGTTTTTAATGCGTGTTCTTTAACAAAAAATTACAAGAAACAAAATTTAATGAGTTATAATTCACTACGAGCAGCAAAGATTTCGATATAAGACGTACGTTCAAGTGATTGAGATCTACTACAATACTTCGCTTACACCATGTACAACGCGTTATTTTGAGGTTAGAATCTACAAAATTAAGTAAAGAGTACGTATTCTTACTTACCTTTTTATTCCTCAGCGGCAAACAGACGAAAATTAAAACTTAATTTTTTTGAAAATTTTGGATTTTGTAACGTTCGATACGGACTGGGTGTACCACACCCGAGCACAATGTTTATATGTGTCTAGCTCGGACACAAAGCGGAGACTGACTCTGCCGCTTGGGCCTCTAATAGTGTGTACCTATAAGTTTTTTCCCCCCTGGTCCGGACCCCCCTCGCCGACTTCTCTTCGTATGGCGCTTCTTTCAAATTTCGCTCGGGTTACGGTAACCCAGTCCGTACCCTGAGGGTTAACCAACCTTCACTCATTGTTTCCGGTCATATATTGCACCTTTAAGGGTTCTAGTACCATACTAGATTTTCAACGACTTCATAAATTCTAACGAAATGTTCTCCTTTGAATAAACATACCAGCCGCATCAAAACGCTGTCAACAGTTTCTTGCTATAATGACTAGATGCACTACAATAACTAAAAAGAATCGACCAAATACACTGGAACCTCAATTTATGCGCAAAGTCGGGGGTGCATAAATTAAATGTCGTGTGAATAAATAAAGGAAAGATTCATCTATTCTAAAATCTTATTACATTCATACGCAAAAGTATCTACAACCATTCTGAGACTATGTAAATCCGTAAGAGATATTCCACTATCCAAGAACTATTTGGAATATTGTCATTAGAGACTGCCACGCCAAGAATTGCAACGGCCAATGTCTATTTTTGTTTGCTGTTTATGGTTCTAGAGCTATTTGTCTATTTATAGCTTTTCCAGGTATGTTCCCAGTAGTCCAAGAACCTCAGTGAAACCTCAGGTCTGTGGATCTGTACGAACAATCAGAAGCTTATGTATAATTTTTCAATGCTTCTCATACTCATAGAGCTACATATTGCATACTTGTGTAATTTTATCTGTTCCAAGCATGTTCTCAGTCGTCCAAGAACTTCAGCGAATTACGAGTATGAAGCGTGAAGATTAAAGTGCCTTCATACACGTTATTATGCTGATAGATCATAAGGCTTGAACTTTAGATATTTTTTGAATTGCGTAGACCATTCACAATAAGTCCATTAATTGCATATGGTATCAAGAGGCCAAGGACAATAAGTTTATTAATGCTGTTTCTTATACTGGCAGATCTTAAGGCCTGAGCTACAGGTAGTTTTTTGGTGACCCATAGCATCTACAATAAAACTCTTGATTTCAAATCATGATATCGTGGGTATAGACCATGAAAAATAAGTTCGTTAATGCTGGAAGATCTAAAAGCCTGAACTCAAAGTAGTTTTTGGAAGACCTTCAACAGGGGTCGGGAACATTTTGAGGTAAAAGAGCAAGGAGCACTATTTCCAAAATTTCAAACTTTTTAAAGAGCCACAAACTATTTTTATATATTTTCTTAACAACAATTAGTAGCACTTGAAAAAATATTGTTTTTATAACAGAATAATTAACCATTTGGATTGGTACAATGTGGCGTTATTATTTGTTTTAACAAGATTGACTATGAATGTTAGAGTGTTAGAATGTTGAAATCTGTCATCCAATTCATCTTCATTTTTTCTATAACAGTACTAAAGTAAATCGTGGCATCAGATACATTTTTTTTTTATTCAATAATATAATATAATATTAAGGCACACTGCTTAAGCTCTAAGATGCCAAGGGTATTTACTAATCTTAATTATCGTCTAACTTAAAACTAGAGTAGTATCATTATGTAATATAGTATCTGGCGATCGGTAGTGGCCGGTGAATTGAATTTAGGATGAGATGATTCCAGATGGCGATGGTAATTTTCTATGTTGGCCGCATTCTTCGGTCCGTGAGGGTCCGCGGGAAACACCCCCAGGCTACGAAGGCCCGGCGGGTGGCCCGCATGCTGGTCATTGACTGGAGCGGTCTTCCGGTGATGGTGATGTTACGGAAGAGAATGAAAAAAAGAAGTAAATATTGTGGGAAACGGGGTAAAAAGGGGTGTGGGAACAAAATGTTTGAAAACGACAGAGATCTAATTAGTTGCCATCGAGATGGTGAAAAAACAGGGAAAGGGGAACGAAAAAGTTAGTGACAAAAAAAAAAAAGATCTTGTTAATTCCAATGAAGATGGTGGACAGGGACGGGGATCGAGAGAATCGGGCGGATGTTAGTGTCGAACCTGTAGGTGGAGATTATATTTTCTGAGCGAGGAATAACACATTACACTTGTATATCAATGTGTTTAAGGTACTGGTATATGAGAAGCATATATGAACTATCCCGACTCGCCAACACATCCCGAACCGGCACCTCAGGCGGTCTACCTCGGGCCCTGAGGGATTCCAGTAGCTTCGACCTGGCGTCACGATACTCTACGCACGACCACACGACATGCTCGATGTCCTGATAACCGTCGCCACAGGTGCAGAGCCCGTTCTCCACGATCCCGATACGCCGGAGATGTGCGTTGAATGTATAGTGATTTGACATGAGCCGTGACATAACGCGAATGAAATCACGACTCATGTTCATCCCCTTGAACCAAGGTTTCGTCGATACCTTAGGGATAATGGAGTGTAGTCATCGTCCCAGTTCGTCATTCGTCCATGAAGTTTGCCAACTTTCGAGAGTTTTCTGACGAGAAATACTGAAAAATTCATTGAAGCAGATTGGTCTTTCATAAATATCACCTTCCAATGCGCCCACTTTAGCCAATAAGTCTGCCTTTTCATTGCCCGGAATGGAACAATGCGAAGGGACCCAGACTAACGATATTAAATAAGACCGTTCAGATAAAGTTCTCAAATGTTCCCGTATTTTCCCCAGGAAATATGGGGGATACTTTCCTGGCTTCATTGCCCGGAGAGCTTCTATTGAACTTAGACTGTCCGTGACAATGAAGTAATGGTCTTTGGGCATGGTTAAAATGATCTCGAGGGTGTACTGAATAGCAGCTAATTCTGCGACGTAAACTGAAGCCGGATCACTGAGTTTGTAAGAAGCGGTGATGTTTTGATTGAAGATGCCGAAGCCTGTGGACTCGTTGATGTTTGATCCGTCAGTGTAAAACACCTTTTCACAGTTGACTGTTCTAAATTTATTATAAAAAATATTTGGGGCCACTTGAGGGCGCACGTGATCCGGAATTCCACGAATTTCTTCTCTCATGGATGTGTCGAAAAACACAGTAGAATCAGAAGTATCCAAGAAATGAGCACGGTTGGAAACAAACGAAGAAGGATTAATATTCTGAGCCATGTAATCAAAATACAAGGACATAAAACGGGTTTGAGAGTTAAGTTCAACTAACCTTTCGAAGTTTTCAATCACCAGAGGATTCAAAATGTCGCATCGAATGAGCAAACGATATGAGAGATCCCAGAACCGGTTTTTCAGTGGAAGAACGCCCGCCAGCACTTCGAGGCTCATCGTATGAGTCGATTGAATGCAACCCAGGCATCAGATACATTGCTTTTTTCGCAATATTGCTTTCGAAATTGAAAATAAAGTACTTTTTCGCTAGGAGTTATTCTTCAAAATAATTGATTTTTCTTCAAATCAAACCAATGTTGTCAGAATGTAGGCTGGGCTATCTGTCACTTCAGTTTTACTGCATTTTCCCTTCAAGTAAAACCCATCGCAGTTCTGAGGTTGTCAAATATATTGCACAAATCTTCATATTGTCAGAGAATCGTGCCACTTAAGCCAACTTGTTCTGATTCCACTTGGAGTGGTAGCAGCCTTAGTTTCAGTTATCTTCAAGAGAAAACGATATTTGATTCAACTCATTCAATTTATCCTGAGGTATTATGATTTGATTCCTATTCCAGTGATTTTTTTTCGAAAACTTTTGTATATGAAAAAAAATCATTATTGCAGAAATTATGCAAGTAATTACAGGCAGATCAGTTAATCACACGTTGTTTCAAAGAGCTATTAATTATACTTTTTAGATTTTTGATACGTATAATGAAGTTATAATTACCAAACTTCTATAAACTAGAATTATCATCTTATCAAGTAAAATCTGCACATCTGCACTCAAAGAAAATTCATATGGTTATGCCACATTTAAAAGAGCTTTAACTGAAGACAACTTTTTAAAAATTCTGCTTGCCACATTGACGGAGCTGGGGTGGCTCTGCAGATTTTCGTTTTATTTGAATTTTAAATTAACCACTCTACCGAAAACTACGAAAAATATTGAATGTTTTGAGCATGCATTTCCTTCTAATAAAACTTTTTTTTTTATTTAAAAGATGTTTATTATTCAGGCCTATTTGCGTACAAGCTTTACGTGGCCGAATTAGCCGATTTTTTAAATAAACAATTTTTCGAAGTGGATCTCGTTGTCACTCTTTTTCTAGGAGGAGAAGAGCTTCCATTTCCCTCCTGCGAGGGTTGAGGGGCACTTTGTTCGTGGCTCGTCTCGTCCTCCATTGCCGCATCGGTGGTTTTGTTGTTGATTTCCATCTTCTTTTCGTTCGTTCGCAGTCTTGAGCTCATTGCTAGTTGCTGTAGGAGCGCCTTGTTGTACATTGGTTGCAGTTGTTGGTTGGTTTGATGGTGAAACAGGAGTACTACGCTCACTAGTTTTCGTTGTAGAACGGTTGACCTTGTCTTTTGTTGAAGATGTTCTTTTCGCAGTTTCAGTGCAAGGTTTACCGTAGTGTGCAGGTTGTTCACAAAACTGACATGTAACCAGTTGATTGTCATACGTAATCAGCGTTTTACACGGATGTTTCCCGTCTTGATTACAAATGATGTAAGATGGAATTGCTTTACGTAGTTGCATACGTACCACTCGCACGCCATTCCGGATACCCGGAAAAAAATTCCGCCATACTTCCCTTTCGATGGAAAGAACTTCACCGTACTGCGACATACTTTCCCGAACATACTCATCGCTGGACTGCGGGGGAAGGTCATGCACGCGTACTTGTATGGCATTGTCCACCATGTGCACAGGAATTTTGTATTTAATGTTGTCACACTCAACGCTGTGCACCTCGTTGTTAACCGAAGCGAATGCAATTGCATCGCTTTCACGTTTAAACATAATGTACACACAGTTAGACGCCTTGTTGAATTGAATTTCACTCACTTTATTAGCGTCTGGTTGCATTCGTTCTTTAAGTAATGTCGTTTTCGTTTTTAAATTGCACTACACTGGTGTAGCGAAAGCTGCACTGAAACCGTTCGTTTTTACCAATTGCACTACACCAGTGCTACACTTTTTCCGCACCGATACCACTGGTGTAGCACTCATCAAAAGTTTGGTGTAGCTCTGTGCAATGGAATCGTTTATTGTAGTCAATGGTTACTGTTTATGTTTTCGTCATTTTTGTTCGTTTATTCATGCCTCAGTGTAGCACTGCATCGGTGTAGTGCAAATTAAAAACGAAAACCCCATAAGATTTCAATTTCATTTGCTGCTGGTCTAACTTTGCAACGCTTGAAATCTATACAAATTGAATTTGGTCTTGTTGGCCAAGTTTCAGGCTTTGTTAAATCGTATTTGACCATTCCGTACACTCTATTGTTCACTGCACTGTATTGTCTTTGTTTCTTTTGCTTCGACCGCAAAACGATTTTCGACTGTGTTGGCTGAGATGCGAGCTCGAACTCTAATAAAACTTTAATGAATGGTTGATTGTTAATTCATTATAAAAAACTCAAACTCTGAGCTTTTATACATCTTTAAAAAAAATATGAAACCGAATCAATTCAACGTATTCAAACATTATTCATTACAAACATTATTTATTACAAAAAAAAAATCTGAGTTCAAATTTCAATTTTCATTATTTCACATATTTTTTTATTACAATTTTTCGAAGAAAATGAAAAAGGATTTCTGAAAACATCGAACACTGTTTGAATTTTTGATCAAATAAATATAAAGGAAATTAAATTCACCTAAGCATCCTGTAAAGTTTACAACGTTTACAGAACTGCTAGATAGGTTTCGAAAGATGATCGAAAATTTTACTACCAAACGCAATATAATTCAATTATCAAACTAATGAACATACAGAGATATAATAGGTGTCTAATCCTCGTTAGTCGATTAAGATCGATTCTTGAGTACTATTTAAAAAAAACAATATTTGCGTATAGAACTAAAGAGCCACAGCTTCGCATCCAAAGAGCCGCATGTGACTCGCGAGCCGCGGGTTGCCTACCCTTGAAAAAGAACATTCACAATAAGTCAACAGTTTGCTTGTGATATCACGAACATGGACCGTGTACCAGAATGTTGTTAGTTTAGATATGACTTGGTTATGCTGGTAATTACGTTGGGAGACCTTAGAGCCTACATTTAGAGGAGGTTTTGGATGAACGAGAACTTCCACAGACACTAACACAGTATGTCAATTTGCTGAATATAGTACTACGAGCACATACCGCACTCAAAAGTAACCAGTCACACGTTTATATACTGATTTCTTTTTTCCAGAGAATTCTTGAATACCCACGGTCCTTACTAGATTCTACGAAACCAAAATATTGCGAAATGTTAATTTATATTATTATTCAATTCTCTGAAGCTTATTCGATTGATTTGTAAACGTATGAATGGAAATTTCCTTCATTATAGAAAAACTCGCGTTATTTCATTCGCGTGAATAAAATTCGCAAAATTTTCAGTTTAATGCATAGGGAACTAGCACTGTCTAGCCAGAAAGTTATCGTATGTTCGAGCCTCGTTCTGGAAGGATTCTTAGTGCCAGTAAAATTATAACACTAGACATGCAATGGTTCTATACGCTAAAAATCGGCTGCGAAGTCTGTTGACACGTAATGGTAATATTTCACGAAACGAATGTAATATCAAGACTTGGCCTTGGAGATAGGGTTGAAAGTGTGATAATAACTTAGCTTCAGTCCTCATGATTAAAATTTGAATGAGACTTGGTCTCTTTTATTTTATAGCGTTGTTAGAATTTTCATGATTCTTTTTTCAAATTCAGTTATATCTTCATTCCAACGTTATTTAATGTCACCATAATTAGGACGATCCCTGTTAGCGACACACACAGTCGATATTGTTACATATCTAGATGTACAACTGAATTTCATTTTGTCCCGTTGCTTCGCCACAGTACGTAGAAGCGCTTTGTCTTAATACAAAAATGTCTGCTTGGTGCTAATCAAATTGCTCCCCAAACAAAGCATAACGGTATGCAAAATTCAAAATATTTATACACGGCAACCCAACCCTACAGGTAAACTGCGACTTTCAACATAAGCGGTTTGAAACACTCCCTCCATTAGCATCGATATCAACCGAAGGCAAATTACCTTATCCTAACTTTTGACATTCTGGCGACAGCACTGCTAAGAAGGGGTAAAATTCCCATCATATTCCATATGTTCAATTGTCTGCAACCGTGCTCGCGCTTCTACACACATACGGTGCGATGTGAGTAGACTAGGTTCCAGTTGAACCACTGATCACAACCCGGTCGTTTTTTTTATAGTTATGTAGATGTTTGTTGTCAGTGGATTCGTGCGTGAACAGTTTTTATGCCACTCCAAGATATACGGAAATTATACAAACTTGCATGATTTTATGTTGACCTGCATCTAGCAAAATTTATGCGGATTACACCAATCTGAAAACGTCATTTGATCGATCATACCTCCGATTTACTGGCGACAATGCATTTTCATAGCTACAATTTGAAGAAACTACAAGGATTTGCATTACTTAAAACGTTATAGTTTCATAGTTCATCCATAACTGGAAAATGTTAGCTTAGTATGAAATCCACAGACACTAGTTTGGAACTTGTGGATAAGGAGTATATCGAAAATAAGCTATCCACAAATTTTTCTTTCAAATTATGATAAAAAAACGATATTTTATTCAAACTAAAAATTGATCCTTCATTGTACGAGGTTAAACTTGAGCATAATGAAAACCAGATGAAATTTAAGTTATTCCTTCACGAATTTTTGAACTTTTGATCGAACGCTCTTCATCGAGTTCCGGACAAGTGTTGCATCGCATTTTTTGGACGCTTGAGCCCAAATTTGTTTGAATTCCTGCATGTTCCCAGTTGCCTTACCAGTCTTCTTGAAGACCCTCTTCACGATTGCTCAGTAACGTTCGATGGGTCGAAGCTGAGGGCAATTTGGTGGATTGATATTTTTCTCAACGAAATTTATACCCTTTTCTGCAAGCCAATTGAGAGTGGTTTTGGCATAGTGAGCCGATGCTAAATCCGGCCAAAACAATGGTGGCATATAAAGGCAGCAATCTCTTCTGGAGACACTCAGATCGATAGATTTCTGCATTTATAGTTCAGGTAGTGTCAAAAATGGTTGACTTCAAACCACAGGATACCACAGTTATTTTTCGGTTGAAAGGCACAGGTGCTTGCCATACCAGTACCTTTCAACCGAATTTCTCCACTTGAATCGACCTGTCCGCATCGCTCACCTCCTCCCCAACGACGACAGTAAAATATTGTGGACCTGGTAGGGTTTTTTAATCCTCCTTTATATAAGTCTCATCGTCCATCAAAACACGTGCATCCGGACTCTGCAAAAGACGCGAATACAATTTTCGGGCCCTTGTTGCTGTTCGTTTTTTTCTGTTCTACAATTTGTCACAGATACTCAACTGAGCTGCCGGTTGTACTCCATACAAAATCGCGAAGATGTTTGCGTGGAAAGAAGTACAGTATCTATCTAGTGAACGAGACTGCTCCAATCCCATTTAACGAT
Source organism: Malaya genurostris (assembly GCF_030247185.1). NCBI lineage: Eukaryota > Metazoa > Arthropoda > Insecta > Diptera > Culicidae > Malaya > Malaya genurostris. The sequence continues at coordinate 213,345,994 of NC_080571.1, read as the reverse complement.
GGTAGACACCAGTACCAGTACGAGCATCCAACAGTGAACCGTCCGTATAACAAACTATGTGTTCATCAAACTGTGTCTAAGCACCCAGACAAGCTGTTTTAATACAAACGATAGGGCAAGAAGGGTAAATCGCACGTCCTGAGAAAATGTTGATATATCTTAACTAAAGCCTTGGTATTTCATTCCTGTAGTGGAATTTGACCTTCTGTTTCAACAGACTTCGCAGCTGATTCAAAGTGTACAGAATCATTGCATGGCTGGTGCTACGATTCTACTGACACTAGGAATCCTTCAATGTCGGGGCTCGAACATACAACAACTGATTTGTAAGACCAGTGCCCTATGCATTGAATCGCCAACCCGGGACAATATCTTAACTAACGAGATTGAATGAGAAAATTCAATGCGTGATAAACGTAATCAGAAGTCCCGGCATCAATAATGGAAAATTTCAGAAATGTGACATATCATGAAATTCAAAGCGATGACATATGTATTTTTATAAACCAATAAACTGCATTTAATACCTGCTACAAGATATGAAAATTTATACTTCGAGTTATTTAAAAATATCCCACAAAATAGATACTTCTGGATTCACATCGATTGATTTTGATACAAGCTATAATTAACAGAAGTAAACCTAGTGGTGTAATGATGCCTTTCTTATATTATGCATTTTCTCCTATATATTACAACAGAAATTTCTCGGAGTACCACAATTTAAAAAAGTTTAGAAAAGAGTTGTGAGGATTTCTGTTGTATACTACTACTACATTGATATACTGCATTTCAATTTAAGTTAGTGAAAATCTATTCAATCATATTTGAGAAAGTGAAGTGAGTTCCATTTTGTCACGTTTGATTACTATTGTCGGTACTTCTGGAATCGAAAGCTAGATAATTGGTGTATTTGGTTACAGTCATGGTAAAGGTCTGCAAACCAGAGAAATTCACTAGCCAATATGAAGAGTTACCTTATGAAAAAAAATATTGGAATTGACATTTTTACACTAAGCTCCCTACCTCCGGAACCAAGAGTTTGAGTCGAATGAAAATTGAGATATTCTTATGGCATCTTAAGACCTTTCATTTGAATCAAAGTTTGTGGAAATCGGTTCAGCCATCTCCGAGAACAGTGAGGGACATTATTTTCATATTTTTGGTGCATATCACCCTGTAATCCCGCAACCGGCAGTCGGATCCAAATGAAATTCAGGAACTTCGTAGGATACCATAGGACCTTTCATTTTAATCTAAGTTTGTGAAAATCGGTTAAACCATCTCCGAAAAAAGTGAGTGACACACAAATACAGCTGTCACACAAATACAGCTGATATGCACTAATGAGTCATAGACGAAACGAGTTATTGCATGCAATAGCCTCATCTTTTCAAATAAATACTTAATTATCAAGGCAACACACCTGAGTTTTTTAAACGTTTAGAACAATGTTATAGCCAGTGCAGTAAAATTTCAATTTCAATCGAATAATATCGGATGAAAATTTAATTTATGGCCACTGACCGTCAGTATATCGATACAAATTCATTTGACCTTTGCTGCCAAATTCAAGTGAGGCTCCCAGAATTCATCGTCAGTTGAATAATCGTACCTAGTCATTTGAAGTTTTTCTTGCTCAGTTTCAAGTGCCAAGTAAAACCTCCTTCATTGTCTTCGCTCTTGGTAGTGAGCAAGTTCGAATGAATAAAATTATAAATGGAGTAAAGTATCAAAAATGACAACTGAAAGAGGAAACTATTAATTTATGTATATTCTGTAAATGATATTTCAGCTATCTAATTAGCCTTTTATATATTATCTTGCATCAATTCGAATGTTCACATGAACCTCATTTGAAGGCCGCTCTCACACTATTGAAAGAGATATTTTGTTACTTCAAGAGATCAACTGACGGTGGTAAAACTGAGCTTCGATTGGAAGAGAAACGAGTGAAGCAATGAATGCTACCCGTTGATACGTCAGCGAAAGTTGTGTGTTTGTCAGAGTGTGAATTTTACTGCAGTAGGGTGATCGTTAATGTGTTCCACATTCAGTTTCAATTGAATTGAATGAAGTTTTACTGCACTGGCAAAGAGTGGTCATAGTCTGAGCTGTATGAAGACGACTTCTAGATTCGTAATAAACGGGCTTGAGCTGATACGTGAGAAAAGTACTCCACGAAACACCAGAAAAAGACCAAGTTGAAGTTAGAAACGAATTACAACCGTCCGCTGGCACACATGGTCACAATGCATTCTCTACGTCATTTCTTGGTAAATCGACCCAGGCGTGTGTGAATAACATAAGGACTAAAATTCTTTTATCATTATTAATTACGTCAATACTCAAACCCTGAACTCAAGTTGTAGATGGAAACGCATGGTATTTAGTTCTAACGGCATGTGATATATGATTTTAGAACTAAATACCATGCATCTCCATCGGATGATGACAATTTGATGGAAACGTCCCGTCCACATTTCTTAACCGTTGTGCACTCGAAAAAAAAAACACCTTTAACCACCCGAATGGGTACCCGGGTACCCATTTTTTAAATCGCTGTAAGTTGAGCATTTTTCAACCGATTGAAGTAATTTTAGCACTGTTGGATTCAGGAACTTAAGCTCTTTGGGATTGGTACCCATAAAGATGGACATGGTGCTCCTGGTTCCCAGGAACCCGGATATCCTAAATGAGTTCCGACATCGAGGCATTTATACACGGATTTCACGTATTTTTGTAATCTTATCTAAGAATTGCTATATGAAATCAAGTGCTATGCTGAGTTGTTATGTTTATATATTTCAGGGGGCATCCGTTATGTACGTAACATAAAATTTTGAATTTTTCTACCACTCCTTTCCCCCTTTGTCGAGCATTTCTCAATCTTTTCACCATGTATTGTCACGTATTTTTGAAACCTCTCCCCCCTAAACGCGTGACGTACTTTATGTATGTTCCCTTATATACTTCACTTTCTTATCTTCAGTCACAAGATTATTAGCAAGTACTTCATTCGAACAGCGATCGAGGAAGTCATCGGGAAAGAAATTTCAGCCCCACTTCCAGCCAGTGCTTCTATTTCTGCTGAACGTGATTCTACCGGACGAGCGTTGCAGGTTGGAGTGTGCCACATTTGCAAAAGTGTAAATAACCAGCGGCGGAAGACAAGAAAGGCCTGCAAATTCTGCAATAAACCTGTATGTAACCAGCACTGTAACGACATTTGCAATAACTGTAATCCTTAAATTTTAATTGAATGAATAAAAGATGGAAAAATTAAGCACACGGGAAATTTTTAATTCTGGCAACAAACATTTCGAAACATCACGAAGTTACTTCCCAAACAGTTTCGTTCTCATTTATATTTCCTTTTTTTCGTTCTATGAGAGTAAGTCCAGAATAGGCCAACTACCCTTTAGATGACGTCATTTTTCTACAAAAGGTTCATTTTGGTACGGCCTTTCTCAAATAGCTGGTTTGGAAAAGTTTCAAATTAGTAAATGACATTTATGGTGGAAAACACAAGTGTCGGAACATTCTACGGAAATCCGGATTAACGGGAACCAGAAGAACCTACTACAGCAATATACACGGCCATCGAAAAGTGGATAAATTTCTGAATTTACCCGTACTGAAAAAATTCAAATCGGATGGAATTTGCCTTAGTTACAAGCATTTTTATTTGTGGGTACCCGGGTACCCATTCGGGTGTTTACGTAATAAAAAAAATTTGAGCCCCCCCATTCGACCCCCCTTACTGTAAAATGAAAAGTCAAAGCATGAGAAGTTATGGTCCAACTAGTTCTTGGAATTGACCGAATTGCAGAATCTTAGTTTAAACCTAACTCAGAAATTTCTTATTTTAAAATTCGAAAAGGTACCCGGGTACCCATTCGAGTGCATAAGGGTTAAAAATCCGACAAAAATACAACGTAATGTACTCATAAATGTTTTATTTTTTATGTAAAATCTAGAGTGGTACCAAAATTTCAGGTCCGATTAAAAAAACGTGTTTAATCCACCTAGCAGTGAGATGATACCTATTTTTATCAATCCGCATGTGTTTTTTGCATGAATTTTCTTCGGTGTTTAAGTTTTCATGACATTATTTTAATGACCGTCATTTTAAGCGACAATTTGAGATTTTAATCACTCATTACTCTGTAATGTCGAAATTGCAAATCGGATCGAATTTGAATCTAGAAGTGTGATAATCGATTAAACATGCCATGATATGTAAGTTCCACTCTAGAGTTTACGGTAATTTAAGGTCCTTCCAGAGCCGGTATTCAGGAACCAGCATAACCCAAACCGATTCGTATGGCCATATGACGAATAAATTACAACAGTTTTGAGTCCAACTTTGAAGCTTTTCGGGATTGTCATCTTCTATATCGGTTTGAATTTTAAAAATTCATCATCATGTAATTCGAGAACCGGAAGTCATAATTGGATAAAATTAATTAATTTTTGTATATAAGTTTGTTTTAATTTGAATTTTTGTTTCTGAAATTTGATTAGGCTTTTTTTGAGAAAACGATTGAGCTTTGAGAAACGATTTTATACTCAGATAAATTCACCTGAGTAGCTGTACAGTTTACATTTGTTTCAAAATATTTGAAAATTAGTTAAGACATCTTTGAGAGATCATAGCCCGAATTAAATTTTTAGGTGCCTTCTGATCAACAACTGAATACCACTGAAAAAAGTTAATTTTTTTATCGACTATCCAAATCTGCTAACCCGATAAATCTGATTAATTTATGTGGAATAGACATTTTTATACTATCCCCGAAACCGGAAGTTGGATCTGACTGAAAAGCAAGATGTTTTATAGAACCTTGAAACTTTTCATTTGAATCTTAGATGATTCTTAGATTTCATTTGAATCTTAGATCGGTTCAGCCATCTACGAGAAAAATGAGTTACACAATTTTAATTTCGTTTTACATATCATCCTGTAGTTCCAGAACCAGAGGTCGGAACCAAACATAATGCAGGAACTTTGTTTGGGAGCATACGACTTTTCGTATGAATCTGAATTTGTATAAAAGAAATTTTCCGAGAAAATTAAGTGAAATTATTTGTCACACACACATTTGCTGATCTCGACGAACTGATTCGAATGGTATATGGATGTTATGTTGTTCCAGCATTTATTGCTGTAAGTAGTTTAAAACAATATAATTAAAAAAAATTCTGCCATTATCTGGTTTATATATGTCATATTCGAACGATTATGTTGCCAAAAACGAGCCATGCTAAAATCGGTCCGAGGCTAAATGTCATGCAAAAGGATATTGTACACAGTCTTTTTGGTACTTAGAAACAATTGTATGTAACAGTATAAAAATCGTGTTTTCCGTTGCTCCCAAGCATTTCTTTGTCATACAGCGCTCAAAACTCCTACTGCTGGAATAGGGGGAAAAGTCGCTTACAGAAAAAATTCGATATCTCCGTTAAAAATGGACGGATTTTAACAATCTATGGCTTGTTGGATAGCTATTACCGTGCGGAATCTAAGTCTGAAAACATATTCTGTTTTCAAGGCCAATTGTGACAGATACTTTCAAAAAACTGAAAATTTTGACATAAAACTTCGTATAACTCAAAAAGTAAACATCCGATCTCAAAACCATTCAATAGCGTTTTGGGTGACGGGGAGACCTTTCATTTGCGACTAGTTTGATCAAAATCGGTTCAGCCATCTCTGAGATCTCGACCTCTTAGTTGACAACACACATACAGACACACACACATACACACACACACACCCTCCGGGCCTCGGAAAAATTTTCTAAAGTTTGAGCGAATTCTATACCTATTTTTTATATATATAAAAATAGGTAAAAATGGAAAATTTTGAACATTTTTTTTCACATGAAATACATGTTGAAATATTTGAAAAAAAGACCGGGTGTGTAATGTCATAGACACAACTGGATGTGAATACGAATAAAACTGACACTCTTTTTTATACTTTCGAATATCAATTAGTTGATCGATTGTGTGGATTGTGCAAGCTTTCCTTATTTTCACTACTAGAATTTGAAACGATACTCCTAAACTAAAATACAGATTAGTTACATTAAAGATTCTGACACACAATTAGATATTATTAAATAACCAGTATAGTTCTTTATGATAAAATAATGGATAATCTAAAAGGAACCTTTCATTAATGGTTTCTAAGTCGGTGCTATGCATTTTATATAGCAAATAAGCAGAAAGTTGTACTACAAACTACAAGTGGTTGAAAAATGGGCCGTACACAGTATAGTGAAGAAAATTTCGCATAATTTTGTGGGCATACAATTATTGTTCTAAATAGAACCATACAGAATTTTTATGTTAATTATTTCGTTTCGGATTTAAATACTTCAGTGAAAAAAATATCAAAATGCCGATACGAGATAAATTTCTGGCATTCAGAAGGTCCAAACTGTGTAATTCTCTAAAATAATAAAAACTGTTGCGAATTTTGCACAAAGCTAATCAAATTATCCTGAAAACTGGCTCTGTGACTTGAGCGTTTGAGGCTTTACACCACGCAAAAGGTCTACTTTCATTGTCGACTGCTCCTCCTGACGACCTAAGTCCAAATGAGAAGACGACCTGAGCGTTTCATGCTTTATACGTGGTTTGTTCTTACTGATGTTGGTGGGAGAACCTCACATCGACATTCAGTTCCGTCTGTAGCAATAAGAGAAATGAATAGGTTTTATTCAAAGATTATCTTTTCTATTTGTTTAGTAGATTCTGATATGTGCCTGACTACCTCAAAACCGTCGTCCGGATACGAAAAAGTCAAGCAAGCGTGATGAATTTTCCTCATTATTTCCAAAAGTTTTAGAAAACTTTGTTTTTCAATTATTTTTAGGTTTTTTTCATGCTGTTGAAAATTTGATCACGAGTTCCTGTTCATATTTCCGATAGCTTGTAAAAAAATGTTGTTGGGTTAAGTACATCAAAAGATATTCGTGGTAAAGTTCTGCCCATTCTTGTACAGGGTAATTTTTTAAAAGGCGCCCCATAGTAAAATAAGTCGTATTCAGGACAAAAGTACCGATTTGAAGAATTCTGGAATTAGGAACTGGACCTGAGCTCAAGAACTAGATTCAGAACTTGGAACAGACTCAGAGTTCAGTTGGATTTCAGTAGCCTACAATTTCGAAACTGAAAACAGTTCCGGAATCTTTTTTCCAGAATACAGTTCAGCACGCAGGCTCTGAATTCTAAACCCATATTCCGGAACTAAGCTCTGAAACTTGAAAACGATTTCTCGCCACGACTACCAAAATGGGTTGCATAGAGTACAGTAAAATGTCACATAATTCTTTGGGAGTGTTATGATTCTAAAAAGAATCGAACAGAAGAATTCTGGAAAATGGAATTGGACCTGAGTTCAAGAACTAAATTTAGAACTAGGGGCAGACTCAGAGTCTCGGCTTGATGACCGGAAAGCGTATGAGAGCTGCTACCTGAGCGTTTGAGGTTTTAACCACGCAGAAGGTGCACTCTCCGTCGCTGTTGGTTGATGATATCGCTCCCTCGACGACCGGAAAGCAAATGATAAATCATTCTCACGACGTCTGGTTCCATCCAACAGACAAGAAGAAATGATCGATTTTCGACCACGGTTCCCCTTTTATATGCATTCAGATGAAGATATGTGTCTGACTACCTCAAAATCGTCGTCCCTGCGCGAAAACCCCAATGAAAATTAAGAGTTTTCCGCGTTGTTCTCAAAGTTTTAGCAAACTTCATTTTTGAGTTGTTTGTTTTTATCTCACATTGTTCAAAATAATATCATAAATTCCTGATCATATTTTTTATGAAATGGCGAAAGAATTATGTTGCTACCCTTAATACAAGTCAAGATATTCTCGATTAAGTTCTGCCCATTCTTCCGTATGGCTAATTTTGAAAAGGCACCCCATAGTAAAGTAAGTCGTATTAAAGACAAAATCAGAAAAGTTTCCCATAATTCTTAAAACATTCCTGATTTTTTTCAATTTTTTTACTAGAGGTTTTTGAAAAATTTAAATGAAATGAAAATTAGATGAACCATCCTAGCTCCACCAATATGACAGTTAAAGGGTTAAAATTTTGGGAAAATCATCTCCAATTCAAACCCTTTCAAACAGCGTATATCAATTTTTTTCTGGTTGGGGGCAGTTTTTATATGCGAACCCGGCTACACCCTTTTTTCATGTCTTGACGAATTGAGATGAGTGACTCATGACACCTTACTAATCCATATTCGCAGTGAGTGCTTTGGCGAGTTTCATTCAAACGATTGAAGCTGTTCAATACTTTATTAGGATACAGCCTAATTCACCGCTACTAGGCTTTGCAAAATTGACTTCTTTCCCAAATAAGTTACCCTGTTAACATAGTGTTTGATTGAGAAGAAACCTATTCTCCATTAGCGTCCATAAAATATAGAACCAAAATATTGAATCGAGTTCTCTGAAATAAACTAAGTGAGATAAACACAAAATTGACTTGATGATATTATAACAACACGAAGACCAACCCAACTAAAGTACATATGGCGGTGCAGAGTAACATTTAGCTTACGAAGTGGTTGGAATGCCCGGAAAGAAAACACTTCATAATAGTAGTTATATATTTTTATTGACACTGTGACTACGAACTTCAGGGTTTAGGCTTTTTACGGATGGCCTAGAGTAATTTATTTACTTTAACAATGATGATACTGCTACTGCTATTTGAGTCTCTATCATATGACTACTGACTAACGAGACCAGTACCTTATGTCCGTAACTACCGATTAGATCCCATATATCCAGCGGATTTTCGTTTCCTTAAAACTGTAGACATTTGTAGGTCGCACTCAAGCTGTAAATTCGTAAAGGAACTTATGCAATATTCAACGACGCATTCAACGCGGAAACCGATTTACACACGGGCTCCGAAAATCATCTTATGGCCGTAAACTTTTGCCCCGTGCGAAATGTTCAACTCTGAAAAAGTCTCACTTTAACCGCTTGGCAGCAACCACTTCCTTCTTTGCTGGGTGCGCCACGGGTGCGAATTAGCTACACACGTTTCCGGATGGTGGCTTCCGTCCCGAAACACTCAGCTCCATTAACTCAAATAAGTATTGCCGTAAGTAATCGTTTATTATTGCCATTACACAAATCTCTTCCTTCTTGAATGTCGGACCTCCCGCTGCGAAGCTTAACTGCGGCCAAGTCGGGCATCTATTTTCTTTCTGTTCCGCTAAATTTACTCTATTTTTCCGTGTACGGGAAATGCCTGCAAGGTGAAGCAGCTCTGGTAGAATGCATTGACTGTACCATCCACAAGCGGTACACCGACCGTCAGCGGCGGCTACGACTCCGTGCATTGGTGGTGGTAGCGAGAAAACTATTGCTGGAAGGAAGCCGACGTTATCGTCTTAATGGAAACTGTTGCGGAAAGAACATAGAGAGAGCAGAGCAGAGAAACTTTGCTTGTGAATAGCACTGTAAACTATTTCTGAAGAATCAGTGCAAAAATTCTCGTATTAATGGTGCACTTTATGGTGCTCGCCGCAATGCAAAACTACCGACATACCGCAGTCCCGGTAATAACCTACGAAATGGTGAAGTCTGGAATTGGACACTTGCAATAAAACGGCAATTTCATTTCGCATTACAATAATAACAAAAATTTTATTATCTAGAATCTGTTTATCTCAATAACTAACCTATAAAAACGAAACCAGCATTACAGTTAAAAGTAACTATCAATCTCATATCTGGTGGTGAGTAATGAATTCTGGCACAAGACCGACATCTCCAATTATTGACATCTCACAGACCGGCACTTTCGATTAAAAGCTACCATGAAGCAATTTGCGGTAGCTCGCGTTAGCTGCCCACGCACTCACACATACATTGCCCATACCTTCATTTCTCAAACTGATCGAATATTCTATTGCAATCTACATCGGTGCCTAAGCAAAAGCTTCAAAACTCATTTCACATGAAATGAAAAAAAATACAGTACGGAAAGCATAAAAAGAAAAATCGAATAAAAACGATGCAATAAAACCAACTAAACTTTTACGTACACACAACACATCCCAAATCCCGCACGCTAGGTTTTTCACCCTTTCAAATGCAGCCATCAAAATCTCCAATTCGGATGGCTAACGTGGGCGGAAAAACTTTCTGCACTGTGAAGCCATTACAAATATCGGTACTGGTGAATTTTGCTTGACGCGTTAACCATCATGGTGGTAAAAATGAATTTTCTATCAACTGTCGTTCGAAAAGCAACTTCGTGGCGTGGTTTTTCGGTGATGGCGCCATTGACCTCTATCGCAGTTCCGCTTGAACAAATAGTAAAACAACGTTGATGCAGGAAATAGTGTAGAGTTTGGTTTTTCGATTTAACTTAGTCAGACACTCGATGGTATAAATTTATGGGTATTTTATACGTTTCGTCTTTAACTCGCCAATGGGTCACATTGAACTGCTGAGTGCGACCTTAGTAAATTGACGAGTCGCGAAAACGAAACGTGAAGAATATTGAAAGCCATTATGTGTCCTTAGTACAAAATTAATTTTTAGCTAAGCCCCTAAATAGCCACAATTTGTGGTCAACCACTAAGCCGCCTTTTCGTTTCCTTCGGGACGACAGGGAGAACATTGGAGTAGCGTTAACTTCAAATCTGCTTAAAGGATCGAATTGAACTGTTAAGTTTGCACTAAACACTAAACCGAACTGCTCTGCACTGACGAATCAAACACGTGAAGAATATTTAGCCCAAATTGGCATTTATCCACACCTCCTAAGTAAATTTGAATAGTCAATCCAGTAATGACAATTTTACTTTGCAAACCACAACTACAAATAGTCTGCAAAATCATGTATTTTTTTTTTTTTTTTTTTTTTTTTTTTTTTTTTTAAATAACTATTTATTGGAATATGAGTTAAAATTAAATTATTAAGATTTAAATTGGGTGTTCAGCCACAAGTGGTGACTTTTCAGCCCTGTTATATATATATATGATTTGGTTATTACCATGAAGACATCATTTGCTTCCGCAATTCTGAGATTTTTGTGTAGGGAAAATTCTAAACCTACTTGTATTGTGTAATGGGGAAAAGGAACTTATATACTAACTTACTAACTAATACAGAGAGCGAATCGATTCAATTGAAGATTGCATCGATTTTTGTCGGAATTTGCTTATAATATTATGTGACATTACATCTAATGGTTCTATATTTGTGAGTCTGTGTAACTCATTTGTACTAAACCAGGGAGGACGCTTCAGAATCATTTTCAGAATTTTATTCTGAATCCTTTGAAGCGTTTTCTTCCTGGTGGAACAACAGCTTGACCAAATTGGTACCGCATAAAGCATGGCTGGTCTGAAAATTTGTTTATAAATTAACAGTTTGTTTTTTAGACAGAGCTTAGAATTTCTGTTTATAAGAGGATATAAACATTTAATATATTTATTACACTTTGCCTGGATTCCTTCAATGTGATCCTTGAAAGTGAGTTTTTTGTCATACGTTAAACCTAAGTATTTAGCTTGACCAGACCATGTCAATTCCAAGCCATTCAATTTGAGAATGTGATTATTGTTTGGTTTAAGAAAAGAAGCTCTTGGCTTGTGAGGAAAGATAATTAATTGCGTTTTTGCTGCATTTGGTTTAATTTTCCATTTTGACAGATAATCACTGAAAATATTTAAACTTCTTTGTAGGCGACTGCAGATCACTCTTAGATTTCTACCTGTGGCTAACAGACTTGTGTCGTCACAGAATAGCGATTTCTGACAACCAACGGGTAGATTTGGAAGATCAGAAGTGAAAATATTATACAAGATTGGAGCTACACTCGAACCCTGCGGAACACCGGCTCGTACGGGTAGCAATTCAGATTTACAATTCTGATAGCTAACCTGAAGAGTACGATTAGTTAAATAATTTTGAATCATTTTGATCAAATAAATAGGAAACTGGAAATCAGACATTTTTGCTATTAAACCTTTGTGCCAAACACTGTCGAATGCTTTTTCTATGTCTAGAAGAGCAACTCCAGTGGATAACCCAGAAGATTTATTTGATTTTATCATGTTCGTTACTCTGACAAGTTGATGAGTAGTTGAATGTTCATGACGAAATCCAAACTGCTCTGGTAAAAAAATTGAATTCTCATTTATATGAGTCATCATTCTTAACAAGATAATTTTTTCAAAAAGTTTACTGATAGAAGAAAGTAAGCTAATTGGGCGATAACTTGATGTTTCTGCTGGGTTTTTATCAGGTTTTAGGATAGGAATTACTTTAGCGTTTTTCCATCTTTTTGGGAAGTAAGCTAATGAAAAACACTTGTTGAAAATTTTAACCAGGAGTCTCAAGGCAACATCGGGAAGATTTTTAATAAGAATAATAAAAATTCCATCATTACCAGGAGCCTTCATGTTTTTGAGTTTCCTAATAATTGATTTAATTTCATCAAAATTCGTCTCAATAATGTCATCGTGTGATAACACTTGGGTTGAAATATGATCATACTTCAGTGAGACTTCATTTTCAATAGGACTCACAACGTTCAAATTAAAATTGTGTACACTCTCGAACTGCTGAGCTAGCTTTTGAGCTTTTTCACCATTTGTAAGAAGTATTTGATTTCCTTCCTTGAGAGCAGGAATTGGTTTCTGAGGTTTCTTAAGAACCTTAGAAAGTTTCCAGAAAGGTTTAGAATATGGTTTAATTTGTTCAACTTCTTTAGCGAAATTTTCATTTCGCAAAAGAGTAAATCTATGTTTAATTTCTTTTTGTAAATCCTTAACTATGTTTTTCATAGCAGGATCACGAGAACGTTGATATTGTCGTCGACGAACATTCTTCAACCGAATGAGCAGTTGAAGATTGTCATCGATGATAGGAGAATTTAATTTAGTTTGAGCTTTGGGAACTGAAAGATTTCTAGCTTCGATAATATAATGATTCAAATTATCAATTGCTGTGTCGATGTCCGCAGAATTTTCTAAAATAGTTTCATGATCCACATGATTTTCAATGTGAGATCTGTAATCCAACCAATTAGCTCTATGATAGTTGAAAATAGAACTAATTGGATTAATTATAGCTTCGTTGGAAAGTCTGAATGTTACAGGAAGATGATCTGAGTCAAAATCAGCATGAGTAATCGGTTCACTACAAATGTGACTTTGATCTGTTAGAACCAGATCAATTGTAGACGGGTTTTTCACGGAAGAGAAACAAGTAGGATTACTGGGATGAAGAACTGTAAAGTAACCAGCTGAGAGTTGATTATGAAGTATTTTACCATTACTGTTATTTTGCCTACAATTCCACTGGACATGCTTAGCATTTAAGTCCCCTATTACGAAAAATTTCGATCGATATCTTGTAAGTTTTTGCAAATCGCCTTTAAAGAAATTTAATTGTTCGCCGGTGCATTGGAATGGCAAATATGCTCCAGCGATGAAATAAATTCCATGAATGGTTTCAACTTCGATTCCCAAGCTTTCAATAACTTTAGTATTGAAAGAAGGTAAAATTCGATGTTTAATTTGCCGTTGGACAAAAATGGCAACTCCACCACCAATTCCAGTAAACCTGTCAAATCGATGAACCACATAATGTGGATTACTTTTCAATTTTACATTTGGTTTAAGAAAAGTTTCTGTCACAATGGCAATATGAATTTTGTGAACTTTGAGAAAATTATAAAATTCATCTTCACTCGATTTCAAAGATCGAGCATTCCAATTTAAAATATTCAAATAATTATTTAACATCACTGTTAAATTTTAAATTCATTATAATATTATTTGCAAATTTCCATCCGATTTGAAATGCTTCAAAAAGTGATGAAGTCGAATTCATTTGGATGATCATTTGAAAAAGTTGATCTTGTAGGTAGATCATTTTATTTTCAGTTATATCGCCTAAATCGACTTCATTTAAAGAAGCGAATGGCATTGAAGGAATATTTGTAGGTAGACTGCCATTAGAAGAAGATGATTTGGCCGGTCTACCTATTAATAAATTGTTTTCGTTAGAAGAAGAACTGCAAGGCGGTCCTGTGTTTTGATTATTTACATTAGAAGAAATAGGAGATAGATTTCTACCTAATATACCAGCATAACTGACATTAGAAGAAGATGATGACGAGGTCGATCTACCTGTCAATAAATTGTTTTCGTTAGAAGACGAATTGGCAGGTGCCTTAGAAGAATTTTCAGGTATGTTCTGTAAATTTAAGGTCGTTGATTTGACTTGTTGTCTAAGCGAACGAGCGTTTAAAATTTTTTCCCTGACAGGACATTTCAAATAATTGGATTTATGATTTCCATTGCAATTTGAACATGAAAATTTATCAGTGGTTTCATTCATTGGACAAACGTCTTTCGAATGCGATTTACCACAATTCAAACACCGTATATCCATATGACAATTTTTGGTTCCATGGCCGAAGCCTTGGCAACGACGACATTGCGTTAAGTTTGCAATACGATTATGCCGTTTATAATGTTCCCAATGGATTTTAATGTGGGAAATGAAACGTACTTTTTCTAAAGTTTTCAAATTGTTTACATCACTTCGATTGAAGTGTATTAGGTAAAGTTCATGGGAAATTCCAGAGCGTGGTTTAGAAGTACCATTCGCTCTTTTTTTCATAAGTATTACTTGGGAAGGGGCAAAACCAAGCAATTCTTTTAGTTCATTTTTAATTTCATCAATACTTTGATCATTTGATAATCCTTTCAAGACAGCCTTGAAGGGTCTGTCTGATTTTATATCATATGAATAAAATTTATGAAGTTTTTCGGACAAATATCGAATAAGACGTTCGTAATCTTCCAATCCATCCACCAAGACTCGACATTCTCCTCTTCGTCCGATTTGAAATGAGACTTTTACTTCCGGGAGAAAAGTAGAAAGCTCAGTACGGAATGCTTTGAAGTCGGAAATCATCACCGTCACTGGTGGCATAGATTGATGTTTCTTCCCAGAACGACAAGCGTCCATTTTGGGAATTTTTGAAGAATTTTCTTCTATGTCGCTACAATCGGATTCAGGAAGAATCTCGTAAATATTGTTAGACGGCATAGGATCAACGGAAGGGAAATCCGTCCGTTGTCTTTTATTTTTACATTCAGATTCTATAAGATCGTGAATGTTATTAGAAAAATGTTGAATAACGGATTGTGATTTATTCCGTATTGAATTATTTTTAGCCTTAGGCTTGTTGCCTTTCCGGTTGGACGCAGGCATTTTTGAAATTAATGAAATTTTAAATTAAATTAACTAGGCTAAATTAGTCTTCGATTAGACTCCTAGCTAGCCTTAAAAAAGGCTGATTAATTTCTTAGTCACTCTAATATCACTCTTTGTATCACTTAGTCACTCTAATATCACTCTTTGTATCACTTAGTCACTCAGAAAAAAATTCTAGGAGCCAAGAGCTATACGCGTGCGGTGCGAACGACTGTTCAACACCGACTGTCTGCAAAATCATGTAGTTTTTAAAAACCTTCGACAATCTCTTGGCCTTGAAATGATCGTCTACCTTTCCCACGTTGTAATGTGGTAAAAACTCAAGACCAGAGAGCAATTTGAAGTTTGCTTTTTGTCATTTGTTTTATCATTCATAACCACGCAGTCAAATGTTGGCAGCGATTTGCTTAGCCGTACAGAGCTCAAATTTCCGACAGATTCTCTGCATCTCCTTCCTATTTGGGATTTTCAACACTTCGAACGACCTATGATTGAACACTTTTTTTCAACTTTTGTACGAAGGTAAACAACGTTTTTAGTCAGCTCTCGAAAGGAAAAAAATCGGGTTTTTGTTTAATCATCCTACTCTACGCATTAGTGGCTTTCTTTTTTGTACAATGAAAAGTTTGAACAATTATGATTGACTTAACCAAAATGTACAACAAATACTGTGCAAATCTACCCTACGCAAACAACGCTCCCTTTATAACGGTATGTACGAATGATACCCTTTCATCTGCACAATATACACCGAAACCTCCATTTACGAACTAAACGGGAGTTCGTAAAAAGAGGTAGTTCGTTAAAAACAGTTTACGTTATTTGGGATTTGGTTCGTAAAATAAATTCACGTTATTTGGAATTTACTTCGTAAAAAAAGTTTTGTGTAATGAATGTGGAAACCGCGCATCATATGGCTATTTTCGGAACGGATGTGAAGAGTGTGTGCAAGAAAATGATGTTTGGGCTCGTTTCTAAATCCAAGATGGCGGCTTCCGGTTTATTGAGATTGCTTAAAACCCCTAACAAAATGGGTACTTTCGGAACGGAATTGATGAGTAGATGTCGGAAAACGATGTTTGGGCTAGTTCTGAAATTCAAGATGGCAACTTCCGGTTTGTTGATATTCCTTGAAAACCCTTACAATATGGATATTTTCGGAACGGAATTGATGAGTAGATGTCGGAAAACGATGTTTGAGGTAGTTCGAAAATTCAAGATGACGACTTCCGATTTGTTGATATTCCTTGAAAACCCTTAAAATATGGGTACTTTCGGAACGAGATTGAAAAGAAGACATCGGAAAACGATATTTGAGGGGGTTTTGAAATGCAAAACAATCACTTCCGGTTTATTAGTATTTTTTTGAAAGTTTTGCCGCATTGCTTGAGCTTGGTATTCCTTGAAAACACTATACAGGGTCCGCCATGTAACTTTTTTTTAACATGCAATAAAACACAAACGGTTCATCCGATTTCAAAATTTATTTTTTCATATTAAAGTACAATCCTTCCGGTTAATTGTGGAATATAATTTCATTCAAATGGCTGCCTCGGCTGGCCTTGCAGTACGCCATACGGTCGGTCCAGTTTTTTAGTACATTTTCGATTGTTTGCAGGCTTGAATTGTCTCTGGCTTGTCCACATAACACTTATCTTTGACAGCCCCCCAAAGATAATAGTCTAACGGCGTCAAATCACAGCTCCGAGGCGGCCAAACGACATTCGAATTTCGACTGATAATTCGATCTTCGAAGACTGTGCGCAAAAGATCGATCGTAGCGTTGGTTGTGTGGCATGGAGCGCCGTCTTGTTGGAACCAAATGGTGTCTAAGTCTTCCTCTTCAAGTAACGGGAAGAACCAATCACTAATCATGGCGCGGTAGCGCTCGCCATTGACCCTGGCGGCGGCAGACCAAAATCCGCACCAAACCGCCACTCTCTGAGGATTCATCGGCTTCTCCATGATAACGTGCGAGTTTTCCGCCGAGATGAAAATGTGCCTCCGAGAAGATGATTTTTTGGCAAAAATCGGCGTCTTCTTCAAAATAAAACTGCACTATTTTCACGCGTTCCTCAAGCGTATACACAACCATTTTCGTTCAGCGGAAGGATAAAACTAAGTTTCTGTGAAATCAGAAGTGACATTAAGGTTACCAATGTCGAAATAACCGCTAGTTCAAAATAAAAGTTAGATAGGATCCGCCACTAAGTCACCTCATGGAATTTTGAAATTAGCTCAAACATCGTTTATTGGTATCCAATATGTTTCGGAAATTTCTTTGTTTTAAGGGATATGCCTAGAAATGGGTATGGGTACTTTTGGAACGAGAATAAAAAGTAGATGTCGGAAAACGATGTTTAAGGTGGTTCTGAAATTCAAGATGGCGACTTCCGATTTGTGGATATTCCTTGAAAACCCTTACCGGAACGAGATTAAAAAGTAGATGTCGGAAAACGATATTTGAGGTGGTTCTGAAATGCAAAACAATGACTTCCGGTTTATTAATCGTTCTTGAAAGTTTTGTCGTATTCCTTTAACTTGGTATTCCTTGGAAACACTATACCGGAAATCACATCATTGAATTGTTCCGGAAATTTCTTCGTTTTAAGGGTTTTTAAGGCGTATCGATAAACCGGAGGATGTTATATTGGAATTCGAGACGACAAAAAACATAGTTTTGCGGCATCTGTTTATTAAATACTTTCCAAAAATACAAGGCATATCGAAATTTCAAGGAATATCGATAAACTGGAAGACGCCATCTTGAATTTTAAAACCACCTCAAACATCGTTTTCCGACTCATCTTCTCATCAACCCCGTTCCGAAAATACCCATATTGTAAGGGTTTTCGTGGAATATCAATAAATCAGAAGTCGCCATCTTGAATTTCAAAACCAGCTAAAACATATTTTTCCGACATCCACTCATCAATTCCGTTCCGAAAATAACCATATTGCAAGGGTTTTCAAGGAATATCAATAAACCAAAAGTCGCCATCTTGAATTCCAGAACCACCTTAAGCATCACTCTTCCCATCAACCCCGTTCCGAAAATACCCATATTGTAAGGGTTTTCGAGGAATATCAATAAACCGGATGTCGCCATCTTTGATTTTCAAAATACCTCAAACATAATTTTCCGGAATCTACTCTTTAAACCCGTTCCAAAAATATCCATATTGTCGTAGTTTCCATGGAATATAAATGAGTCAGAAATTGCTTTCGATGTGTGCCAAAACCTCTTTTTACGAAGTAGGTTCGTAAAAAAAGTTTAAATTATTTGGGAATTGGTTCGTAAAAAAAGATTGCGTTATTTGGGATTTGGTTCGTAAAAAGAGCTACGTAAAAAAAGGTAACGTATAAAAACTGTTCGTAAACGGAGGTTTGGGTGTACCATGCGTTCACAAATAGCTAGTGTCTTCAAAGGGAACGCATGGTAATTTGCTGAGTACTTCATGTCTAATACACAACCGTTTATTGTCGCATATAATTACTGGTTTCTTTTTTCTACTACCTAGACAAATGTTACCAGTCATGCCGTACGCTAAATTCGGCGGCATTTCTGTATGCTTGAGCCATAGAAAACTAATCAAAATGCACTTCATTGATTGCAGACCAAACAAAACTTAATCTGATTCTATCAGGTTGCGTTGACGATTTAGTTAGATTTATTTGCCTCCGTCCCATATATATGCTATTAGTTGGAATTCCATCAATCTGGATTTCACTCAAACAAAGATCAATTCCCGTTAAATCTTGGTGTGCCAGACCTTACGATATGGAAGTTATTCATTTTAGTAAATGAGTTTTAAGTTTGGTACTTGATCTTATCGACATTTATTTCAATTCTCCAATAAAATTTCAGCTGTATTGGTTTACGTTCGACCATTCTATCAAACATATCCTAATTCAGAATATCATTCCAAAAATTATAACAGCTCCACACTTTCTTCTTTGAATGAATCAATCTACAGTTTCCCTTTTCATATAGGCAAACCCAGTGGCCAAGCGTTTGCCACTGCAGGACAAGCTTCGAGCTGGGATTTGTGAATCTTTCATAGGCCGCACGTTTTGCTGTTGAATGGTTGGCATTACTACTTCTATTGACACACTCACGAATGCCATTAACATTCGGGCGGAAATTGGAAAGTCGAGCTTCGCACACGCGTTGATATCTAGACAGTAACAAATTCAGTCATCTTTTGCCGGAACGTTTTTTGTCGCACGAAAGGTGTTTCTAAAAACAGTTTTTTCTGCTATGAGAAGAAAAGGTGCTCAATAGCTAATAGATTACGACACAACCGTGCAATCCTGGGTGTTGTAGGAATGTTTGTCCTTTCTCGAAAGAGGTAAGCTCTGGTTGATCGCTTCGAGAATATGTGAATATTTACTGAATTGATGATATGAATTATTCATAGCATGATGAATGAACCTGAGGTAAATTAGACAAACTATTTGGCTCACATGCCTGGAGGTAGAATAGGTATATTTATAACTCTTATATGGGAAAAGATAACCCACTGCCTTAAACTGTTCAACATAATTTGGACTAGTAGCCACATCCTCATAAAAAGAGGCGAATAGCGAACTTTCTTCTCGATGATATTTAAGAAATAAGTTCGCACATCGAATATATCTGATATAATTCTCGAACAGAAAAGTTTTAGGAAATGAATTTTCATAGTCTTCAACCCTTTGCAGAATACATGATGAATAAATTCACACAATTTCACAGAACCTTTCTCGATTTTTAAAAATTCAGTAATTGTTACATTTTCTGTTTTTTTTAAGATATAAAAAATAGCTATTGTCAGAGAAGAAAGAATATGAAATTATAGAGCCTAGTATTCAAGGAATTCCAAAAATATGAAAATAAAGTGCGGAAAAGTGAGATATGACAAGGATCATTTAAAAAGGCTTCCCGTATCTAAACTTTTACCTTCTACCCAAGGAGTCAAACTTAGGCATCTTAGCGAAACAAATAATCCGGATCTCTGATATGTTGGAAAGTAAACGCAAAGGTCGTTTGCCATTTACTATCCGAAACCGTAGCGTGCAGGTTGTTCACCAAACTGATATGTAATCAGCTGATTCTCGTAGGTAACCTGTGATTTACAAGGATGCCTCCCAACCTGACCACAAATTACGTAAGATGATATTGCCTTATGTAGAATAACACTCGCACAGCATTCCGGAAACCGGGGAAAAAAATCCGCCACACTTCTCGTTCGATGGAAAGAATTTCTCCGTACTGCGACACATTTTCTCGAACCTTATGTTCAGTGACCATGCAAACGCACTTCTATGGCACCATCTACCACGTATACAGGGATTTATAATTTCACGTGGTCATACTCGGCATGGGACACCTCGTTGTGAACCGAAACGAACGCAATTGCATCTCATTCACTATTGAACATAATGTACAATTGGTAACGTTGGTTTTATCCAGTTTTGCATCCAAAATAGAAAAATTAATTTTCTATTGGCTTCAAGTCCGGAGATTGTGGAGGCCATTCCAAACCATTGATTCGAGATTCACGCATTTTTTCGAGCTCCAGTTGTTTTATTGTGTTTCGCTTGCTGAAGAAAAAGGGCGAAGCACAGCAAATTTGTTTTTGAATTGGCGTTTCTGCAATAGTCGTCAAACTGTTCTTTCAGACACGTTCAGAAATAAATTTGCTTTGATGGCACGGCTTGCTATTTTCGAATCTTTAAGAGCTTCTCTTGCGATACGAACGTCCTGTCTAGGTGTTGTAGAGCGTTTCCTTGTCCAATTTGTTCTATCCAGTACTGTAATCAATTCCTTTTGTAATAAAAAGTAAAAGTAAATTCAGACATTTTTTCAGAGAAATGGCAAGGATGGTAAGAGATGGATAGTCTTGGAAAACCATCCTATGGAATATGATAAAGTCCTGAATCGATGTACAATTAGGACGTTGGAAACTGCTCGCATCGTTTTGATGTCAAAGAATGATTTATTTGAAATTTAATTTATAAAAAAGGCGTTTTCTCAAAAATATTGTATTCATATTCAATTGATATTCTTTTTCTCCATTTTGTTTCTCATATTTCGAAAATGGCTGCATTTGAGAAGTAACTCTCTATGAACTTTTTGAATGAGCGTAGCTTGGAGAATATTATTTCATTGCTCGAACGCATTTATTCCTATGAAAACATCGTTCTTAGGAAATCGTTAAAAAGTATGTCTTCGGTAAATTTTTTGTCGATGATATCTACAACTTTTTTAAAGATTCATTAGTTTCCTTGTAATTTGACGTTTTTTTGTGGTATGAAATAGAAAACCTGTTTTAATCCACCTAGTGGTGTAATAATGCTCATATCTCACATATTCTCATATATAAATGTGTGATATTCTTCAAAATAATTTTCTTTGATTCTCGGAAAACAAAAGAGGTTTGTTTATAAATTAGTATGAGCAACAGAGTGAAACAGTACAGTTAGGCCATATCTGAGGAAACGAAAAGAGGTACTTCCGAAACCGGAATTTGGGAACCGGTATAATCGAAGTTGGAGTCTATGGCTACAATCTTCGGTCGTTCATTAAAAACCCAAGAACAAGGGAAGCCAAATTAATGTTTGGCCGTCTATTGATAATGACTACCGATTGGAATAGTTTCGAGGCAAGTTAAGAAATTTTTTACGTGTTTTGTTTCGCCGCTTCTACACGGAGAACCCGTCGATCATAAAATTGCGATATCGCAGTTTTTGATTTTTGCGATAGTTTATTTAACTAATTTCTTTTTGATTCAACCAATATGGTTTTTGATTTGCATATATTCAAGTAGTTGAAAAATATGTCGTTTTGAATGCTGTCTAATGTCAAAAACAGCACAAAGCAAAACAAAAATCGCAATGGAAAATCAACCGTTGCTTTAGTTGAAATTAAAACGCGTTTGTTAAACATTTTCATGCAAACGAAATTCGCTTATTATACGTTTGTAAAACTCGTGAAGATCAACTTTTGAATGATAGTAAATTAATGTTTATCATAACACTAGTTGTCAGAATATTAATGTGATGATAAATTATCTACATCTTTACTGCTCTGGTGTTACAAGAAGAAACGATTGTTATAAAGTAGTGCTATGCACAGAACTGATAGCCGTTAGAGATATTGCAATTAACAAAACGTGTTCAATCAAAACTAGAAACCAAATGAATTGTATGCGTTTGAACAAATGAACAAATGAATTGTGTGCGTTTGAATTTTGGTCTTAAAATCAACTTGATTCTCCATCGTGAAATGCATGTTAATGAATGAGCATCATGTTATCTTCAAGTCGTGTACAAAAATTGCATGAACAAAGTGATTAAATTGAAAATGTTTAATATTCATTAATAATCTGTTGAAACTGTAAGTTGCAATGGTTAAAAAAATAAAAATCAGTATATTCGGTTCGACATTTTGTTCGTAAGTAATATAGTGGTCACAATTAGAAAGTTTCGTTGACACCAGCACTACTAAAAGACAGTATATTAAAAACAAAAATGAAAATGGTTTCAATGAATAATTCATTTAATATAAAGCAAGGGCTGAGAAAGGTTTTATCATACCGATGGATGGAAGGTAATGTCATTTTTCAGCTTCAATAAAAATAATACTTGGCTTGATAGGATATGAGTGTGATCCTTTACCGAAAACTAAAAATTAAAAATAAAAGTTTGGAACATATGTTAGGATCTCATTAGACTTCAAATTGATATACTAGTTTTTTTCGCAAATCAGTTATCGCTCATAGAAATCAAATAATTTGATGCGTTACTTTCTAAAAAATCAACAATCATTACTTCAGAGAATAAAAACCGTGTGTCTAGTCTATTTTTTTTTTTGGGCTACGTCAAGGTGATGGACTTTCTTGTATCTTGTTCAATATTGCCCTGGAAGGTGTGATTCGAAGAGCGAGGATCGACACGAGTGGCACGATCTTCCGAAAGTCCGTACAACTTTTTGGCTTCGCTGACGATATTGATATTGTGACACGTAACCTTGAGAGGATGACGGAAACCTACATCGGACTGAAAGCTGAAGCTAGGCGTATCGGACTGGCCATAAATGCGTCGAAAACAAAATACATGAGAGGAAGAGGCTCTAGAGAAGAAACACTACGCGATAGACGGTGACGATATCGAGGTTGACGAGTTCGTGTATTTGGGCTCACTGGTGACCGCCGATAATGACACCAGCAGAGAAATTCATAGACGTATTTTGGCAGGGAATCGTGCGTACTTTGGACTCAGAAAAACCCTCCGATCGAGAAAAGTACGCCACCGCACGAAATTGACCATCTACAAAACGCTAATTAGACCGGTTGTTCTCTATGGCCACGAGACCTGGACTATGTTGGCAGAGGACCAACGCGCCCTCAGTGTTTTCGAAAGAATGGTACTGAGGACCATCTATGGCGGAGTGCAGATGGAAGACGGAACGTGGAGACGGCGTATGAATCACGAATTGCAACAGCTGCTAGGAGAACCACCCATCGTACGGACAGCTAAAATCGGACGTCTATGATGGGCTGGGCATGTCATAAGGATGTCGGACGACAGCCCAGTGAAAATGGTTCTTGAATCTAATCCGACTGGTACAAGAAGAAGAGGAGCGCAGCGAGCGAGGTGGATCGATCAAGTGGAGGGTGATCTCAGATGCATCCGTGCCTTGAGTGGCTGGCGACGAGCAGCCATGGACCGAGTTATGTGGAGACGTATGCTTGATACAGCAAAGGACACCCCAGGCCTATAGCTGTTAGATTGCTAGTCTATTTTGCTATTATGTTGTTATCAGTTAACCTGAAAAGTCGTATTCGTTAAGAATCAGATTCTTACCGACATACCGAATTTTCATTTAAAAAATCAGAACGTATATCAATAAAGAATATTTTATTGTCATTCAAAATCAATAATTTTGCTTAAGTTGAAATAACTAATCGTAATATCTGAAACAACTAAAACCGATTTGTTTTTCAATTCACATAACTGTTAAATCAAAAACAAAGTCGGTTGTTGTAACTAAAATCTTTATTGAAATTGGAAGGTGTGTGTGTCTTGACTAACTGACAGCATCTTTTTTTCAACCAAAAATTTTTTTTTTCATCCATCGTTTCTGTTGATCGAAAAACAAAAATGACAGTTTAGAGAAAACAACAATTAACCAATCAAATTCAGTAAAACAACTAATATTTTGGTTGTTTCATGATCGCGAGGGGTTCCGTGATAGTGACGTTATCTAATTTTTAACAGACTTTACCACATAAGTCCGGAACCGAAAGTTAGATTCAAATGAAATTTGGAAGTTTTGTATGGAACTGTAAGATCTAAGTTTGTTCAAATCGGTCACACCATCTCTGAGAAAAGTGAGGAAATAATTTGATATAAGAATTTTTTAACTAATCACCCTGAAACTTCGGAGCCGGGAGTCGGATCAAAATAATATCCATGAACTTTGTATAGGACAATTGTACCTTTAATTTAAATTTAAGTTTGTGAAAATCGGTCTAGCCATCTCCTAGAAGATCGTGTGCACATTTTTGTTACAAACACACACAACACACACACACACACACACACATACAGATATTTGCTCAGTTCGTCGAGCTGAGTCGAATGGTATATAATACTCGACCCTCCGGGTCTCGGTTGAAAAGCCGGCTTTCACAGTGATTGCATAACCTTTCTATATGAGAAAGGCAAAAATCTTACGGTGAAATAACTAAGAACTTTGGGATATATAAATATATATATATATATATATATATATATATATATATATATATATATATATATATATATATATATATATATATATATATATATATATATATATATATATATATATATATATATATATATATATATATATATATATATATATAACAGTTCGGCTGAAAAGTTCGTATCGTTTAATAGAAACACACATTTTTTTGCCAAAATTTGTTTTTATTATTCAACATAATTGCCATCAGAGGCGATACAGCGATTATAACGATCTTCCAACTTTTCGATACCATTTTTGTAGTACGATTTGTCCTTTGCCTCAAAATAGGCCTCAGTTTCAGCGATTACCTCTTCATTGCTTCTAAATTTTTTACCAGCGAGCATTCTCTTGAGGTCTGAGAACAGGAAAAAGTCACTGGGTGCCAAATCTGGAGAATACGGTGGATGAGGGAGCAATTCGTTCAATTTCAGCATGGTTTTCATCGACTTGTGACACGGTGCATTGTCTTGATGAAACAAAACTTTTTTCTTCTTCAAATGAGGCCGTTTTTTTTTAAATTTCGTCCTTCAAACGCTCTAATAACGCTATATAATAGTCACTGTTGATGGTTTTTCCCTTTTCAAGGTAGTCGATGAAAATTATACCATGCGAATCCCAAAATACAGACGCCATAACCTTACCGGCCGATTGTTGAGTCTTTCCACGCTTTGGGTTCGGTTCATCGCGTGCAGTCCACTCAGCTGACTGTCGATTGGACTCCGGAGTCAAGTGATGGAGCCATGTTTCGTCCATTGTTATATATCGACCAAAAAAATCGGTTTTATTTCGATATAACAGCTCCAAAACTGCTCAGAATCATCAATTCGTTGTTGTTTTTGATCGATTGTGAGCTCACGCGGCACCCATTTTGCACAAAGCTTTCTCATATCCAAATATTTGTGAATAATATGTCCAACACGTTCCTTTGATATCTTTAGGGTGTCAGCTATCTCGATCAACTTCACTTTACGGTCATTGAAAATCATTTTGTGGATTTTTTTCACGTTTTCATCGGTAACAGCCACTTTTGGACGTCCACTGCGTTCATCGTCTTCGGTGCTCATATGACCAGTACGAAATTTTGCAAACCACTTACGAATTGTTGCTTCGCCCGGTGCAGAGTCTGGATAACACTCATCAAGCCATTTTTTGGTATCGGCGGCACTTTTTTTCATCAAAAAGTAGTGTTTCATCAACACACGAAATTCCTTTTTTTCCATTTTTTTCACAATAACAAAAGTAGCTATACTCAAAATGCAATATCTCACAAACTAATAATCAGACAGCTGTCAAATTTATACACGTATCTTTTGAAGGTTGGTACTAACTGAAAATGGTATGGATTTAATTCTAGTGGCGCCCTCTCATAGAAACGATACGAACTTTTTAGCCGACCTGTTACTGTCTCACGTGGGCTGAACTCCAGAGTAGACTGCGTACCAATTTGATCGGTTTCTAGGCCTTTAAGTACTTCAAGTTGGTTTGAGGTCCATTTTCGTAAAATTAATCCACCTTTTTCTAGCAGCTTGCTTAGTTCTGTGCGTAGCCGGATTGTGTCATCAACGGATTGTTCTCCCCCAATAAAGTCGTCAACGTAGAAGTTTTTACGTAGGGCCTTGCTGCCGAGTGGATACGAGCTGCCTTCGTCTTCAGCCAGCTGCTGTAGCGTGCGAGTTGCTAAAAACCGTAGATGACGGTAAGTAGATCGAATGATTGTACGGAAGTATCTGAAGAAAAACGCCAAAAGATTCGCTGTAACGGAATGTCGTCCGGATGTACAAGAACATGACGGTACATTTTCGCTATGTCACCAACTAGAGCGATCGGGTAGGTACGGAATCGTAGGATAATGGTAAGTAGCTCATCCTGGATGACAGGACCAACGCTGAGGGCATCGTTTAAAGAGAAACCGGTAGAACTCTTCGCCGAACCGTCGAACACGACACGTACCTTTGTCGTAGTACTCGATTCTTTAGTAACAGGGCGATGTGGTAAGTAAAACGTTTTAGTTCCCGTGTCGTTGCATGGATTTGGTAGTTTCATATGACCAAGATCGATGTATTCTTGCATAAACTTGTGGTATTCCAGCTTCAATTCAAGATTTCGTTCTATACGTCGTTCGAAATATTCGAAACGTCGTAGTGCGGTAGCTTTTGATTCCCCTAGTAAAATGTCAAAATCAGGTTAACCGTTGTGCACTCGAAAAAAAAAACACCTTTAACCACCCGAATGGGTACCCGGGTACCCATTTTTTTAAATCGCTGTAAGTTGAGCATTTTTCAACCGATTGAAGTAATTTTAGCACTGTTGGATTCAGGAACTTAAGCTCTTTGGGATTGGTACCCATAAAGATGGACATGGTGCTCCTGGTTCCCAGGAACCCGGATATCCTAAATGAGTTCCGACATCGAGGCATTTATACACGGATTTCACGTATTTTTGTAATCTTATCTAAGAATTGCTATATGAAATCAAGTGCTATGCTGAGTTGTTATGTTTATATATTTCAGGGGGCATCCGTTATGTACGTAACATAAAATTTTGAATTTTTCTACCACTCCTTTCCCCCTTTGTCGAGCATTTCTCAATCTTTTCACCATGTATTGTCACGTATTTTTGAAACCTCTCCCCCCTAAACGCGTGACGTACTTTATGTATGTTCCCTTATATACTTCACTTTCTTATCTTCAGTTTGAAAATTATTATGTACTTCAGGCCTATTGCGAGGAGCACGCAATACAATTTTTAATTCTGGCAACAAACATTTCGAAACATCACGAAGTTACTTCCCAAACAGTTTCGTTCTCATTTATATTTCCTTTTTTTCGTTCTATGAGAGTAAGTCCAGAATAGGCCAACTACCCTTTAGATGACGTCATTTTTCTACAAAAGGTTCATTTTGGTACGGCCTTTCTCAAATAGCTGGTTTGGAAAAGTTTCAAATTAGTAAATGACATTTATGGTGGAAAACACAAGTGTCGGAACATTCTACGGAAATCCGGATTAACGGGAACCAGAAGAACCTACTACAGCAATATACACGGCCATCGAAAAGTGGATAAATTTCTGAATTTACCCGTACTGAAAAAATTCAAATCGGATGGAATTTGCCTTAGTTACGAGCATTTTTATTTGTGGGTACCCGGGTACCCATTCGGGTGTTTACGTAATAAAAAAAATTTGAGCCCCCCCATTCGACCCCCCTTACTGTAAAATGAAAAGTCAAAGCATGAGAAGTTATGGTCCAACTAGTTCTTGGAATTGACCGAATTGCAGAATCTTAGTTTAAACCTAACTCAGAAATTTCTTATTTTGAAATTCGAAAAGGTACCCGGGTACCCATTCGAGTGCATAAGGGTTAACGAGGGAGGCGGACAATATACCGGCCATCATACTTCCTATCGGTCGTCGATTGGTAAAGAGTTTCACAGCTTCTCTCTTCGACGGAATAATTATCCTTGGTGGTAATCTCTTCCATTTTCCAAAATCGTTCCAGACTTTCTTCCAAGGAGACCATCGATACGGCAACGAAACTGACATGATTTGTCGACGTTTCTTGGGTAGGGTTCGCAGAACCTGCAAAAATCCATCCGAAAACGCTATCAACCAATAATGGAAGATTGCCATGTAGTTGTATGTGTGATGCATTTGGAAAAAATGAATGGAAGTGTTTTGCTCCAAGTACTACATCGATTGGTTGACTTTTATTGAACGTGGGATCCGCGAGAAATAGATCCTTAGGTATTCTCCAATTAGCTGTTTATACATTATCTGAAGGAAGATTGGCGGTCAGCTTATTCATTACTAGGAAATCGACTCCGCACGAGAACTGCTCTTTTCTTGAAGCGACTTGCGCGTAAACGGACTCGCGTATGACCTTCGACAATTGTCCAGCTCCTTGAACGGTAACGTTGACAGGATGTTTCTTCAAACATAGAATACGAGCCAAGCGATCGGTGATTAGATTTGGTTGCGATGCGCTGTCAAGTAAAGCCCGTGCAGGGTGATGCTGCCCAAAGGAATCGACGACGTTGATGATGGCGGTTAACAGAAATACGTTTTCACGAGGATGCTGAATAGGAACACTCGCTTCAACGGTCGAAGTATTTTCAATGGCGGCCACCATGGATTGTTCAGATATTACGTTCGAAGGCGATGCGTTACCCTTGTCTGTAGACTCGACAGTATCGTTGCTGTTCTTGGAGCCGGTGAATTGACCAGTGTGTAGAAGAGTGTGATGACGATGGTTACACTTTTTACAGTTGAGTTCGCATGGACATTTGCGAGCGAGATGATCCCCTCTAAGACAATTGCGACAAAATCATTTTGAAATTACAAACAACTGGCGGTTGCTTATATGCATGCTATTGAATTTACTGCATCTTGCCAATGAATGTGTCTGGTTGCACACTGAACACTTGAAAGAAGTGCTAGTTGTAGAAGCGCAAGATGACAAACGAAATTGTGTCTGCCTTCGAAAATGATTAGTAGACGCTGCGTCGCTGTTGGACGTTGTACTGGTGGATTGATGGTGATTGACCGAAATCGATTCCAGAACTCGAGTTCTCCGTCGAAGAAAGTCAATCAAACAAGTAAAATTGGGATTCTCAACAGTCGAAGCGTAGTCCTCCCAAGCCTTCAAAGAATCGTCATGCAAACGCGTGCATAACAAGTGTTCTAGAATGGTACTCCAGATGTCCGTTGGTTCCCCCAGCTGCTGAAGAGTCTTGGTGTGCCGCTCAAAATCGTTCACTAACCCATGAAGTGTTGCTGCAGTCTCTTTCTTCATACGTGGGATGTCAAAAAGTGCCTGCAGGTGTCGCTTCTTGAGTAAATATTCATTGGAATATCGCCCTTCGAGAGTTTGCCAAGCTAGAGAATAGTTAGCGGAACAAATTGCTATAGACTCAATCAACTGAGCAGCTTCCCCTTCTATAGCTGCTCTTAAGTAAAGGAATTTCTAAACGGGTGGAACATCCGCATTGTTGTGTATCAAAGCCAAAAACGTATCATGAAATGTTAGCCATTGCTTATAGTCCCCGTCGAACTCAGGAAGCGAAATTGTTGGTAATTTGATGCCAGAGAGACTGGATGTAACATGCGGGGGTTGAGGGATATTAGCATTTGTAGGAAGAGGAGGCATTTTAGAAATTAAACCAGCTTTTATTATAAACAAGCGCGGCTCAAACTCCGCCCGAAACGTAGCATGCTCTGCCCTACCTTCTGCCGTCGTAGCTCCATCTTCTAACTCCGCCTGTACTTCTTCAAGCGACTTCCACATATTGTTGAAATACTCCAACCTCAGCGGTACTTGTTCTCCATCACGTCGAGCATCGAAATTTTGCAGAAATACCTCCGCCCGACCCAGAGATTCCAACATTGTCGTTCTCCGTGACGTAAGCAACTTGACACGTTGTTCTTCGGCCATCGCAGATTACATAGAATGACCAAGTAAATGCCCAAAAGATTTCCGGTTTCCGATTAACTGACTGCCAGAGCGTGGGTCCAGCAATGCAGATCAAATCTCGTACAATCCGATTCCAAAAAATGCGATAATAGAAAAGAAAAGCAAATCTAGAGCGCACCAGAGAGAAAGATATTTCACGTTCACGTCACCTTCTGCCTGAAATTATCAGGCCTTGTATAAATTTTCAAGCAGGTCCAATAACCATACAGGCACGCTGTCGACCGGTTGGCGTCAGTAATGGCGAACTCCTTTGTTTCGAAGGACTCCTTCAACAATGGCGGCTCCGTTGAATTGTTCTAGGATTCCGCAGTGATGGTACGCAATTGACGTAGATTATGGCGTGATCGATTTTCGATTTTGTATCCTGGTCACGGCACCAACTATGTTGTGTCCGGTATAATTATTCGAGCAAAATCGCGCACCTTCACACTTAACGGACTCTTCGGTAACAGGTAAGAAAGAGGATTTCAGTAATTGAACAGCAACTTTTATTTTTCAGTGATGTGCTTTCTTCGACGGTCAAACTATAATTTTACTCTATTAATTTTCTGCTTCACCCCAGCAGTAAATAGTGTGCAACGAACGTGTGAGAAGGAATGTCAATCATGTACGATCAACGAATTGAACTGGGGTTACAAGGTATACTCTACACTCTAATTTTCTTTAGCGGGTAATTCGGTGGGTAAGTATGATAATTCTAAACACTTCTTTCGTGTCTTTGATACAAAATTTTATGTTTTTTCAGTTTTCTTCTGTCTTTCATTCAATTTATGTGTCACCCATTTTCCAGACTTTTGAACTTTTCCATGGTCATAAATTGTTTGTTGTGCATTGTTATCAAGTGTCTTAAAACTTTTTTGATGGTCTTCCACGTTATTCATTTCTCACATTAAAATCACAATTTATGATCACCTTTGGCACATTGCTTCTGAATTGAACATTCGATGCGACTCTATCTCACTTTTCTATAAATGAAAACAAAAAAAATCTTCCCGTATATATTTTGTTTCTGGAACCAAATTCGACATTTTAACATGACGTAAAAATATGATGTTATTTGTTCAATGACTTGATGTATACCAACAATACGAAAAAACCATTAAGAACAATGGCCCCTCCTTGCAGCGATCGTATCTTTTGATGGATAATTTACCACTGAGAATCGAAGATATGATCATTGTGCTTCAGTGGAATTGCAGAAGTATCATCCCAAAACTTGATTCTTTCAAACACTTAATACATACTCATAATTGCGATGTATTCTCCTTGAGTGAAACTTGGCTTACTTCTAACATCAACCTCGACTTCCATAATTTTAACATAATCCGCCTGGACCGAGAAGACTCTTATGGAGGGGTACTTTTAGGGATTAAAAAGTGCTATTCATTTTATCGTATTAACCTCCCCTCGACACCGGGAATTGAAGTTGTTGCTTGCCAAATTAATATTAAAGGCAAAGATCTATGTATAGCTTCTATCTACATTCCTCCCAGAGTCTCGATAGGGCATCGTCGGCTTGCAGACATCATAGAACTTCTTCCTTCACCGCGGCTGGTTTTAGGGGACTTTAACTCGCATGGTACAGGATGGGGCTGCTTATATGATGATAATCGTTCTTCGTTAATTCAAGATCTGTGTGACAACTTCAATTTGACAATTCTAAACACGGGAGAAATGACACGGAACCCTAGACCACCAGCACAACCAAGTGCGCTGGATTTATCCCTTTGCTCGACTTCGCTACAGTTAGATTGCAAGTGGAAGGTAATCTGTGATCCTCACGGTAGCGATCACTTGCCGATCATAGTTTCTATCACCAACCGTGGAAGACCATCGGAAACAATCAATGTTTCGTACGATTTCACACGAAACATTGATTGGAAACGTTACGCGAGCTCGATGTCTGAGAAACTGGAAACATCACAGGAGCTTCCTCCGGAGGAAGAGTATACATTTTTGGCTGGCTTGATTCTTGACACCGCAATTCAAGCTCAGACGAAACGAGTACCTAGCGCGCAAACTAGTATGCGTTCTCCCAACCCATGGTGGGACAAAGAGTGCTCAGAGCTGAAAACGAAAAAAGCTTCAGCCTTCATCTCGTTTAGAAGGAACGGAACTCCAGATAATTATCGGAAATACGCGGCGTTAGAATTTCAAATGAAAAGTCTGATTAAAGCTAAGAAACGCGGTTACTGGCGAAGGTTTGTTGACGGATTAACGAGAGAAACAGCAATGAGCACTCTTTGGAATACGGCCCGTCGCATGCGCAATCGAAATCACGCGAACGAAAGCGAGGAATATTCTAACCGCTGGATATTTGATTTCGCTAAGAAAGTATGTCCTGATTCTGTTCCGGAACAGAAGATATCCCGCGTCGCGACATTGAATACAAACGAAACACCGTTTTCGATGGTAGAGTTCTCACTTGCGCTCTTGTCGTGTAACAATAGAGCCCCGGGGTTAGACAGAATTAAATTCAACTTGTTGAAAAATCTGCCCGACTCTGCCAAAAGGCGCTTGTTGAATTTATTCAACAAGTTCCTCGAGGGTAATATTGTCCCACACGAATGGAGAGAAGTGAGAGTTATTACTATTCAAAAACCTGGAAAACCAGCCTCCGATCACAATTCGTATCGGCCGATTGCTATGCTTTCCTGTATTCGGAAATTGTTGGAGAAAATGATTCTCTTCCGTCTAGATAATTGGGTCGAAACAAATGGATTGCTTTCAGGTACACAATTTGGGTTCCGCAGGGGCAAAGGAACGAACGATTGTCTAGCGTTGCTCTCAACAGAAATTCAAATGGCATTTGCTCGTAAAGAACAAATGGCATCAGTTTTCCTCGACATCAAGGGGGCATTCGATTCAGTTTCCATTAACGTTCTATCTGAGAAGTTGCATCAGCATGGTCTTTCACCAGTTTTGAACAACTTTTTATATAATCTATTGTCCGAGAAACACATGCATTTTGAGCATGGTGATTTGACGACAAAGCGATTCAGTTACATGGGTCTTCCTCAGGGTTCATGCTTAAGCCCCCTTTTATACAACTTTTACGTAAATAACATTGATGAATGTATCAACACATCTTGCACGCTAAGACAACTTGCCGACGACAGTGTTGTGTCTATTATAGGACCCAAAGCTGCCGATCTCCAAGGACCATTGCAAGATACCCTCGACAACTTGTCGACATGGGCTTTTCAAATGGGTATCGAGTTCTCTACGGAGAAAACTGAGCTGGTTGTATTTTCAAGGAAGCGAGAACCTGCGCAATTACAGCTTCAACTAGGGGGTGAAACCATAGCTCAGGTTTTCACATTTAAATATCTCGGGGTCTGGTTCGATTCCAAAGGTACCTGGGGATGTCACATTAGGTATTTGAAACGAAAATGCCTACAGAGAATCAATTTCCTTCGTACAATAACCGGAACTTGGTGGGGCTCTCACCCAGGAGACCTGATCAGGTTGTACAAAACGACGATATTGTCAGTAATGGAATATGGATGTTTCTGTTTCCGCTCCGCTACGAATATTCATTTCATTAAACTGGAAAGAATTCAGTATCGTTGTTTACGTATTGCCTTGGGTTGCATGCAATCAACCCATACGATGAGTCTTGAAGTGCTGGCGGGCGTCTTACCGTTGAAAAACAGGTTCTGGGATCTCTCATATCGACTGCTAATCCGATGCGACATTTTGAATCCGATGGTGATAGAAAACTTTGAAAAGCTCGTCGAGCTTAATTCACAAACCTGTTTTATGTCCTTGTATTTTGACTACATGGCTCAGAATATAAATCCTTCTTCGTTTGTTCCCAATCGTGTTCATTTTGTGGATACTTCTAATTCTACTGTGTTTTTCGACACATCCATGAAAGAAGAAATTCGTGGAATCCCGGATCCTGTACGCCCTCAAGAGATCCCAAAAATTTTTAATAATAAATTTAAAGAAGTCGACTGTAATAAAATGTTTTACACTGACGGATCATATCTAGACGGGTCCACTGGCTTCGGTATATTCAATGTAAATTTCACCGCTTCCTATAAACTCAGTGATCCAGCTTCAGTTTACGTCGCAGAACTAGCTGCAATTCAGTATACCCTTGAGATCATTGACACTCTGCCCACAGATCACTACTTCATTGTATCGGACAGTCTCAGTTCCATTGAGGCTCTCCGTTCAGTGAAGCCTGGAAAGCACTCACCGTATTTCCTGGGGAAAATACGGGAACAATTGAGTGCTTTATCTGCAAAATCATACCAGATTACCTTGGTTTGGGTCCCCTCACATTGTTCCATACGGGGCAATGAGAGGGCGGACTCGTTAGCCAAGGTGGGCGCACTAGAAGGTGATATCTATGAAAGACCAATCTGCTTCAATGAATTTTTCAGTTGCTGTCGTCAGAAAACTCTAGCTAGCTGGCAGAATACATGGAATAGTGGAACTCTGGGACGATGGTTACACTCAATAATCCCACAGGTATCGACGAAAGCTTGGTTCCGGGGGTTGGACGTGAGCCGAGACTTTATTCGTGTAATGTCAAGGCTCATGTCTAATCATTATATGTTCAGCGCGCATCTCCGTCGTGTGGGGCTCGCTGAGAGTGGTGTCTGCGTTTGCGGTGAGGGTTATCATGACATCGAACATGTTGTTTGGACATGTGTCGAGTATTGTGATGCCAGGTCCCAACTCATAGGTTCCCTTCGGGCCCGAGGTATACCACCCTTCGTACCAGTCCGCGACGTCTTGGCAACTCGAAATCTTCCTTATATGACTCTCATCTATAACTTCTTGAAAACTATCAATGCTCAAATTTAGTGCTCTCCCTATCTCTTTCTCGTCTACAGCTCTACCGCACTCTTCTTTACGTTGCTGGAAGTATGGCCTGTGTAAACGATGCTTCGGAGCATGCACCTGCCTTGAACTGACTGAGTTGCTGGAAGCTACCCAAAAACGTCACATCAACGTCAGAACACACCAACGAAGCATCCCAATCCAGAATAATCTCTTCATTGCTACAAGCTGAAAAACATGAAGATTCATCGAACGCAAAATGTGTCTAAAAGATGTATGCCACAAACCAATGATGTATTCAAATTTCAATTCAATACTGTGTAGGTCCCACCCTCCCTATGTCCCCTTACTAACTGGGGAGTATGCCGCCCCGTAATACGGCATCCCTTTCTCTCTCCCTAACAACAAGACAATCGGCCACGTTAAGCTAAAGCAAATGAGCCTAATAAAAATTTTATTTGAAAAAAAAAAAAAAAAAAAAAAAACCATTAAGGCTCGTTCACACAAAATGTTTATTACCGACGCATCTTATTCACACTTTTTGAGTTTCAACGATCCGAAGAATGTACAAGCAAAAAACTCCCTTTTTATAAAATCAGTCTTGTGTCGAATTGCTCTCTATATTCGTTCAAAATAATTAATGCAGATCGTAGGTTTTGTAGTCTGATGCCTTGTTACTTATTTTCGAAATTGTTCTTTGGGCATCACACTCCTTTTGTGGAATTTGACCATTCTGTATTAACAGAGTTCGCAGACGACGCTACAATCATATTGACTATCCAACAGTAGATCACAAAAAATGGCAACGCTCATTCTCTTGATAATCAAGTAAAATCTAACATCGTTTTCGTTTATTGATCAGACCAGCCCGAGAGCAGCCCCAGAGTCACCCAAACAACTTTTGAGATGTTTTTTTTAGCAACCTAGGGTCGCTCTAGATCGGACTCCAATCGCGTTGTTTCGCTCTGAAAATTTTCTCGGGTCGCATCACGATATCCATGCGATTTGGTTGAATTTTTCTTTTTTCTATGAGTTGTTGTTTAGGGCGCGTACCACGTGTTCGTTTTACTCGGTCGCCCGCGTATAGGTTCAAAAACGAAAACGGCATAATATCAACAAGTCTCATTGGTTTCCAAAAATACTCAACCTACTATGATTAAGTCGCGTTCAATAAATGTACTAATGAAAAAGTAACAATAACCCGAAAATTTTCGAATTAACAAATTCACATCTTCTGTAGTCTGGTCATACCACATGGAACTAATGACGCTAATTAAAAACTATCATCACATTAGGCGATTTCTCCAACTTATTTCTTCTATGCGAGGGGATGGCATCATGGTGATATAATTGTGGTTATGATCTTTATTTAAAACATATTTCAGGCACACAGCAGGATAGCAAAGTTATTCGAAAAAGGACGGAAACAACGTTTCATTTACGTGCACCTGGTGAGCAGTAGAATTATATGACTTGTTTATAAGGCAGCCTATCGAAAACTCACTTTGTTCCATTTCACACTATGCCATTCAGTGGGTAAATTGACAACAAATGGTCCCAGAGGCGCGCGTTGGAGCATCCTTGTCACACAAAAGCAATCGCGAGAACGTGTCAATTCCGTCCGTCAGACTCGACGACAATTGCAGCTACAAGCCCAAGACGCTTCAAAACTTTTCATTAGGATATTTCTTTTGTGCGGAGAAATTTCAATTTTCTCAAGGTCCGTAGCAATTTAAGAGGGTCATCGCTCGAGGCGAATCGTACGACCCAACACGGTGGTTGGGCGAAAAAAAAATCTGTGTGTGGAGGTTTGTTCGAAATCATTGCACCGCAGTGGTTGTCCTGACGACTGAAAGTAGAAATAGATCCGTGAAAGGAACGTGATGTTTTATTAAAAGTCCGGGGCATGGTCTGTTGTATCTTCTTCTAAGTGAGCTTCGGTGGGTAATGTTATAGTAGAGAGTGTACATAAAGAGCAAAAGAATTGCATTTCCTGCCCTGCGGACACACTCTGTCATTCCATTCAATTCCCACTACGTGGTGGTCGGATGCTGTGGTTGATGAATCCTGACGGAGTACGACTTGCCAACACGTGGTGTTACACATTGAAGCGGAACATGTCCTCAGGGGTGTATCTGCTTCAACAGTGTTTCTCATAGTAAAATACGTCAACAACGTTTTCAAGGAATGATGAATCGAGGCCAGCAATGGTTGCCTGACACAATCTAGGGTAGTCATCATGCTATAATAGAAAACTTTTCTCTGAAATTAATGGCCGACTCGCCACCCTAGGTGTTACACTAAGTTCGGCTCCTGTAGTACCAAAGCTACAAAACCTTTCTTAAATTATTATTTTATTGCCAAAGACAATAGCATTGCTAGCTTTACCTAACGCAAACGTGTTACACATTACCCACACTCAAGTCCTTTTAATCCCACTCTAGTGACCATAAATCTCAATTCGACCGATTTTTTGCTCGGCTTTCTTGTCTACCATAATCAGCTTGTGAGCAGTGTCACAGGTCTGATAACGATATCCACTCAGCTTACCGCTGGCACGTTTAATATTATCATTCTAGACCTTTTCCCGAATTTGTTTTATACGCTAGCAATGCTGCGTGAGTGTGGGTCTGTGGGTCAAAATGGCCAATCTGCAGGGAAATCGTAATCTCGAAACAACCCTTGTCTTGCGGTGTAAGGAACTAACAGGCACAATAAAAAGCTGTCGTCATCGGGTCAGGTGAGTCCACCTCGTACATCTTCAAGCGATTGTTGAAGGGACTGTTTCGGTGCTCTGTTTAGTGCTCCATATGAATCACTAGAAAGCGGTTCCGGCACTAGGCAAGCGATGATAAATGAGTGTATTTATCCGATGAAGAATGACGGGAGCTCTGAACGGAATTTTTCGATTCTGACACTCACGGAAGGTGTTCAAATCGGAGGTGCTGTCGAAAACCAACAAACGTTTTTTTTTTCTAACCCTTTTAGCATAACAGTTGTTTGATTAACACGCACCATTATCCTAGTTTATGCTTTAAAATATCGAGCATTCAGAAATATGATTTTAAATATAAACAGTATTTGACGGGGAAACAGATTAAAAAATCGACATGCGAATGCAATAATGTCATGAGAATCGCGACAATGTTACCGCAGAGACGGGACTCGAACGCGTAGCTAACTCCTAACCGGGGAACCCAATTTTACCAATTCAACTACCTTGCATATGAAAACACATGAAGAGAAAGTCTCATTGACTAGACGGAATCCAAGCATGCTTCGCTGTACGTAACCAAGTACAATTTCTCTGATTAGGAGTTAGCTTCCTCGTTAGATTATTATCATCTTTGAAGACTAGCTCAAGACGGCTCAACATCTTAACAAAGACTAAAACACAAATCGTTGAAAGTCAATCAAAGGTTTGAGCACCTTTACTATATTGTTTTAGAGATCACACAATCGTCACTGCTGCTATCACATATTGGCTGAGATCGTCGTATGACACTGGTGTGGACCCGAAAGGTAGCGAAATAGGCAAAAACAGAAAATCTCAAATCAGTGTCGGCGCAAAGTGGAAATGGAATCAATAGACGTGCGGGATCATTCACTTTTACAAATCTATAGACTGGAAAAGTGAATGTCGTAGTAACCAAGTACATGTGTTTTAATATGCAGGGTAGTTTAATTGGTAAAACAATTTCCCCTGTTAGGAGTTAGCTACGGGTTCGAGTCCCGTCTCTGGAGTAACATTTTCGCGGTTCGCATTACATTTTTGCATTCGCATGTCAATTTTCCAATCTGTTTTTCTCGTTAGAAACTTATCATATTTGAAAACTAGCTCAAGATACTGACCATATTTGAAAACTAGCTCTACGTCTTAACAAAGACTAAAACACAAATCATCAAAACTGTGATGTTTTTTTTTCAAATATTCATTTTGTGATAGCATAGAATACTGCTCTTTGAGTTATTTATTATGACAAATTATTTGCCAAAGCTTGTATTTGCCTCTAAAACCATTTAGATGTGCTGAAGTAGCAACCAAATAAAATAAAAGAACTCATTAGCATAGTATTCTGATCGCTCAAAAAATTTATAATTATTAGGGGAGACTGCGGCTAAGCCGGACACTTTTGAGAAATTGAAAAAAAGTATCCATTACAACCAGGTTTTGATGTAGGACTACGTCTTCCTTTACTATGCTCCTGGGTGCATTTTCGAAATGTCACGACACGAAAGTGCAACGAAATTACTCCAGATTTGATGGTTATCCAGCGAATGAAGGGGAAACAGTGGTTCGCTAGTCTCGCTCCCGTCCATTGGTTCGGTGTCACTGTTGTTGGTGGAATCATCGTTATTGCTTACATTTGTCCAAGCGTTGGGCGCGTTGTTAGTTGTAGTTGAGGTACCTTGTCCTATATAGGGTACAACTGGTTTCGTTGTGGAGCAAGCTTCATTATTGTTGATGGCTGTCTCCGATGTACTGGAGTTTTTTTTGGGTTGGTATGGAGAGAGCGCTGCTGTCCTTTGGTGCAGATGTCTTCTTGTTCAGTTTTCCACATGGCTTACCATAGTGAACAGCTTTCCTGCAATATTGACATGTAGTCATCTGATTGTCGTAGGTAACAAGTGATTTGCACGGAATTCTTGTATCTTGGCTGAAATTCACATAAGAAGGTATAGCGAATTTTTTTTTTCAATTATATAATTTATTAAGGCACACTGCTTAAGCTCTAAGATGCCAAGGGCTTTTTCTAATTTTAATAAACAAATAACTTAAAACTATTAAGATAATGTAATGACTTTGGCAGATCCCGCCTTCAGCTGGCAATCGGCACCGGCCGGCGTACTGAATGTAACACTTTGGTAAGTATCTTGGTATTAGCCGCTTTTTTCTGTCCGTGTGGGTTCGCGGGGAACACCCCCAGGCTACGAATACCAGGCGGGTGGCCCATATTCATCTCATAGACTACAGCGGCCGTCCGTGGGCAATGATGATGATGTTACGGAGAAAAATGAAAAAAATATATATATACAGAGAAGTAAATATTACGGAGAACAGAGTAAAAAGGGGATATGGGAACAAAAAGACCAAGAACGACAAAGATCTAATTAGTTGACATCGAGATGGTGAAAAAACGTGGGAGGGGGAATCAGAAAATTTAGTGACAGCAGAAAGATCTTGTTAGTTCCAATGAAGATGGTGGACAGACGAGGGATGGGGAGATTCGGGCGGATGTTAGTGTCGAACCTGTGGGTGGAGTTTCTTCTTAGCATCAGTCGAGGAACAGGGGGTATAGCGAATTGAATTTCATCCAACTCCTTATAAAACTGGATGTAAACAACATTATTTGTCTTGTTACATTGGAGTAAATGCACACGTTTAATATCAAGATGCATTTGCTCCTCAAGCAAACCTTCAAGTTCTCGTAGCGAAAGTCGAATGTTGCATTGCCACCTCGAACGTAAGAACGATTATTTGAAGGTGTAAGATTATTATCAATACCATGTTTGTTTACATTGTTTAAATAGTGAAAAAATAGGTCCAAACACGAAACATCGAATTCAACCGAATCTAGAAATACACCTTGTTACACGTTTACAAGCTTCAGTCTATGAATATCCATGAACGAAGACACATCGAGTGCGCAGGCTGCCATCTACGCCAAGACAGTGGAACTACACCAGGAATTTTTCAACTGGTGCTTCAGTCAAAGGCGAATATGAGGTTCCGTTCCTCAAGCCTAAACGCAGAAAAAAACAACAACTAGTTCTTCTTTTGAGTATATCTGCTGTTGGACATTCGCAGTGTGAGTTTCGCTTCAAACAAAAATGATTGCATCATCCAGCTTCTGGTCGTTTGCATTGGAGGAAAAGAAAACGAAAAGTGGACAACGATGGGGAACATTATACAAAATCAGTTGTTCTAATGGCTCTAAATGTTATCTAAAAAACTACTAAAACTCAGCTTCTTTGCAAATCGAAGGTAAACTTCATCAGTTTAGTGAAAATCGTGAATAATTTGATAGGCTGTAGGTACTTTTTGCTGTGCGAAATTTCAACCGTTAACTATCATTCTGCTGCATCGCGTACGAGAAAAATGTTCTGAACAGTATTCAATATCGTAGAGAATTCTATAATTTGGTCCTTCTGAATTCCAGGAATGAATCCCGAACAACATTTTGATAGTTTCTTTCACTAAAATATTGAGATCAATAGAATATTGAAATATATGAGCGATTACGTCATCATCCAGCTGCTGGTCGTTCGCATTCAAGAAAAATTCACCGAAATTTTAGCGACGAAGAAAAATCGATTAATCGGCCATTCTAAGGGTTTCCCAAAGGACTACTAGAATTTTTTTTTTTTGAAATAAGGAAATCTGAAGTAAAAATAATCTAATGAAACATTCAGTATAGTGAAACGTTCGCAGCTCGGACTGAGTATTAAACGAATGCAAATAAAAACAACATTCACTTGCTTTGAGTTCAAGAAAAATACACCGAGCAGTGTATAATATGGGAGAAACTCCACAATATGGCACCTTTAGGGTCTAGAAATGAATCCCAAAAACCTGTTTTAATCCACCTAGTGGTGTAATGATGCCTTTCTCATATCAATCATACTATCATATATAAATATGTGGTATTCTTCAAAATAATTTTCTTCGATTCTTAAAAGAATAACCGAAATCGGTTTGTTTGACCGTCTACTGATAAAAACTATCAATTGGAAAAGATTAAAGGTCGGTTTAGAATTTTTTTAAGGTTTTTCCCCATTTTCA
The DNA here is from genome assembly GCF_030247185.1 of Malaya genurostris. Lineage (NCBI taxonomy): Eukaryota > Metazoa > Arthropoda > Insecta > Diptera > Culicidae > Malaya > Malaya genurostris. Next base: position 213,303,877 of record NC_080571.1, on the reverse strand, counting down.
GTGATGGTGTACAGTTTTTAACACACTTTACCCTATATTTCGGGATCCGGAAGTCGGATCCGCATGAAATTCAGGAATTACGTATGAAACCACAGAACCTTTCATTTGAACCTAAGTTTGTGAAAATCGGTCGCACCATCTGTGAGAAAAGTTAGAACACATATTTTCTTTTTTATTTTGCACATTTTACCCCATAACTCCTGAACCGGAAGTCGGATCCAAATAATATTCAGGAATTTTTTTATGGGAATCAAGAATCAGAACAAATTGGCTCAAATGGCACGTTTCCCTTGATATTTGGAGATTTGTGCCTTGCCATCAATTTGTTTTTAGCATCATTTTCCCGATATATAAGAGGGAAGGATTGAAAGGAAATGGTAAGGTTTGGACCTAGGAAAATGGGGAAAATTGACGACACAAAAACACAAAAAAGCAGAAGTAAATTCTGCACCCCTAAGGGATGCTTAACAATCTGCTGGGGATCACATTTAGTGGAAGCAGAAGTAAATTCTGAACCTCTACGAGGTCCCGAACAGTCTGCTGTTAATAAAACCTCCAACCCCCGAGAGGATTTAGAGATCTTACAAAAGCGACACAATGTACGACAGTATGTACGAGCTAAAGTAAATTCGGTACCCCCTAAAGGATGCCAAACAATCTGCAAAAACCCTATTTAAGGTGAATACAGAAGGGATTCATTCACTCCAGGAAGAACGATGAACCCTTATGACTATAGCTCCTTACCACATTGGGTGAGAAATGAGAGAATATCCTTTAATTTTAGCTCCGCATACACAGACTCAATCATGTATGGAGAACCAAAAACCCGGATACGTAGTTGCGTCAATGCGGGACAGTTACATATCAGAAGATATGAAGTACCGTAATCGCATTCACACAAATCACACGAATAATACTCAGCACGTTGAATAGTAGCCATGTGATAATTGAGTTTGCAATGTCCAGTCAGAGCTCTGACCAGAATACAACAAAGACTGGGTTTAACAATTTTCCAACGCATAACTTTCCCTTTTGGAAATATAGTTCTTGGACCAAAGCTATAGAAGCTTAACCTTCTTGCAGAAGTCTGGATAGATTCATAGTTGCTGTACGTTTATGCTGAAGATTGATTTGTGCCACTCTAACCATTATCAATTAGAGTAACGAACACTCCACCTCCAGCACTAACCGTACAACAACTACAAGAAACCAAATATATTGGCTCATAATCGCCTATAGCAAACCATGTAAGGATTTTTTTTAATGTTTCAATCATTTAAATCCCACGAGTTTCGAAGAAAGAAGTCGTCCACTGTGGACTTCGCTTAACACAGTAAGGGAAAACCCCATGATATTCCGTTCAAGACTGCATTATTTAACCTCCTGCAGCCATTCAGTCATCGGGACGAAAATACACCTTGACTTAGGAGTTCCTATTTTTGTGGCCTTTTACAACATGGAACAGGAAACCAGTGGATCAATTCTTGGTAAAAACTAATTCCGCCAGATGCCACACGGCTTACCTGTTTGGTGGACTTATTCCAACGGTACAGGTGGACCGTAGCGTTATTCTTAGCCAGTTGGGAAACCACTACCGACACTACACGGCTATCTAGGCTGCTCAGAGAGGGAAGTTGACATTGATGGTCAACTTCCATTAATGGCCGAGCAGCCTTTCCATAACTCCTGAGCTGAGCTGAGCTGAGCTGAAGTAGATCGCCCGTAGTTGCACTTCGTGATTGACCGAATGAGTGGAAATGTACAATGAACCAAGAAAATGAAGCTTGGGAGAAGCAAATCATTTTCACTGTACATACCCACTCACTCATAACTTTTTATTAAATGATCAATAACGACGCTGGCTACGACCAAAGGCTGTGCTACTAAGGAAAAGGAAGGAATGTTAGTCCGATACTCGTTGTTTCTAGAGACCGCGGGTACCACTGTATCTCCACGAGCATCACGGGATAGGAGATTTGTTAGTAGGGAGGAAAAGAGATCCGGATATGTTTTGGTAAACAATATGATCTCAACAAAACCTGATTTTCGATACTTAGGAGAGGTAATAAGTAAGAAAAATATAAACTATCTCCAAGGAACGATCTCACCAGTATCCCTTTTCTCCTGCTCACTCTGCTGTCAGAAACGCGAGATGAAACACGACCACGGAAAGAATAAAAAAACCATTCGCGAATGGGTCCGCTGCGAGCCAACCCTAGACCTTCCGTCTGAATGACACGATCGACTTGTAAACTTTCACATATTCCATAGAAATCCGCCAACACCGACAATGACATGCAGACGACGCTTCGATCGGTTAACAGGTTAACATCGTTGAGTTTTCGGGCGGTAAATTCTCAGTTTCCGCCGCTTGAGCATCTTTAGTTTCGCGAATCAATATTATTCAATAAATAACACTTTCACTACTAAACACACTTGCTATACCTGCACTAATACTCAAAATAACTATTTCAACCTAATTTTTAACTATACGTATCAAACAACACATTGAAATTATACTTTTTTGAGAGCAGCACCAGGACCAGGCATCGCACTCCCAGTGATGCCAACTCCCGAGCAGCCTTTCCATAACTCCTGAACCGGAAGTCGGATCCTAATAATATTCAGGAATTTTGTATGGGACCACAAGACCTTTCATTTGAATCTAAGTTTGTGAAAATCGGTTAAGCAATCTCCGAGAAAAGTTAGTGCAAAAAACGTTACATACACACATACACACACAGACATTTTGCGTACTCGACGAACTGAGTCGAATGGTATATGACACTCGGCCCTCCGGGCCTCGGTTCAAAAGTTGGTTTTCATAGTGATTTCATAACCTTTCTATATGAGAAAGGCAAAAACATTATAACAGTTTCTTATCGAAAATCTTTCATGAAGTAATTTTCCAAATGCTTTAGTTTTGAAAACCCAATATGGGCGGAACTTTTGAAGATATAAAAGAAATGTAGCCAATTGTTTAGTTTTATCTTTGTAAAAGATTGGTGAAAGCTTGAACATGTTTCAATACATTCAGTCAAAATACAACGCGGTAAAGGCCAAGAGAAAGCGCCAGAACGAAAGTTCGCATAATTCGTCGAGGCCCGCCATGTAAATTGCGGAGCGTTAAGCGTCACCGAGAGAATAAAATACAAACGCAATCTTTTAAAACCGAATGGTCCTTCTCAATACTACAAATCTTAAACGGTCAAACTATATCAAATTAATTATTATTTATACACATCTCGAATGCAGTCCTACGTCAATCTCGCGGTTATGTCTCTGGGATTATCTACTCCAAGTTTTAGAGTCTTTATTGAAGACTATTTGACTATTTCGCTACATATAATGAACGTTATGATTAAATTTATAGTAAATCTATATTTAATAAGTGACAAGAAATAAAACTTTAATATAAATATCAATATTTAGGTATGTTACAAAAATCTGTTAAGAATTTCAAGTCTTAAATTATGTGTCCGATTGATTCCCGCTTTTTTCTTCGTTTAATCCGACACAGACAATTCATTTTGGAGAAGCAGTAATGTAACAACACTTCTCGAGAGTATTCAATACAGACTCGGCTAATTCAACTCAGGTGGAACGATGCCTTCGAAACGTTCCATATAATGTGATAAATATTGCAAACATTCGATTTACTGATGAGGATATTGTGACGGCAATAAGTAAGTTAAAATCCTCAACATCAGCTGGGCCAGATGGAATTCCGTCTATAGTATTGAAAAGATGTTCAAGAGCATTGTGTGCGCCCCTCAAATTAATTTTCAACCAATCAACGTCGCAGTCACGGTTTCCTGCATGCTGGAAAAAATCGTACATGTTCCCGATCTTCAAAAAAGGAGATAAACAAAATATTGCAAATTACCGAGGTATAACTTCTCTCTGTGCTGGATCAAAGCTGTTGGAGATTTTAGTGGGGAACGTTTTATTCCGTGAAACAAAGACGATCTAATGATCAGCATGGTTTTTATCCAGGCAGATCTACAATCACTAACTTGACACAATTTTGTTCCCTTTGTATTAAGAACATTGAAACTGGATCACAGATAGATACAATATATACCGACCTGAAAGCAGCGTTTGACCGTGTAAATCATACGCTCTTGATTGCGAAACTGGAGCGTCTAGGTGCATCATCTAGTTTCTCTCAGTGGCTTAAGTCATATCTCGTAGGCCGAATTTTATCAGTGAAACTAGGAAATGTCGAGTCACAAAACTTCGTTAGCGAACCAGGTGTTCCTCATGGAAGCAATCTCGGACCATTGCTGTTTTCATTATTTTTTAATGACATTTCTTTTGTCATTCCACCAGGATGCAGACTTATGTATGCGGACGATTTAAAACTGTTTCTTGTTGTGCAATCGACAGCTGATTGCATGGAACTTCAGCAGCACCTAAACAATTTTTGTGAATGGTGCAATCTCAACTTCTTAACTATGAGTGTGTCCAATTGCTCTGTGATTTCTTTCACACGTAAGAAAAGCCCGATAGTCTGGAACTACACTATTTCTGGGGAAATACTTGAAAGAGTAACTGTTTTCAAAGATTTGGGTGTGCTTATTGATTCTCAGCTCTCCTTCAGACATCACTACTCGCATATAATTGCTCAGGCAAATAGAAACTTAGGTTTCATCATGAGGATCGCCAAAGAGTTTACTGATCCATACTGCTTGCGAGCGTTATATTACGCGTTAGTACGGTCTACCCTTGAAACCGCAGTGCACATTTGGTGTCCTTACGCCAGTGTTTGGATCAATAGAATTGAAGCAGTACAATCACGATTCCTGCGATTTGCTCTTAGATCTCTGCCATGGCGTAATCCGTCAGAGCTTCCACCATACATTGAGCGCTGTCGTTTGCTCGACATGGACACACTAAACAAACGACGAAATATACTCAGAGCAGTATTTATAGCGAAATTGCTGAATGGACAAATTGATGCTCCTGAGATTCTCTCGCAAATATGTATTAATGTCCCTCCAAGAACGCTAAGAGCGCGGAATTTCTTGCGACTCGACTTACGAAGTACGGAATATGGTCAGAACGAACCGATTAGGGCAATGTGCAATGTTTTCAATAGTGTGTACGACCTTTTTGACTTTTGTGTATCTAGTGTTGTTCTCAAGAATAGGCTTAAGAGACTCGGATAGAATATAAGTAGAACTTAATTATTTTTTAGCACTGGACAATGTTTGTATTCGTTAGGCTAATGTTTTTGAGTTTTAACTATGTAAACAAATATGTAAAATGTTAAAAAAGATGATGGGTTTTTACGCGCATTTAATGAATTTCAAAAGGGCTTTTCCCACTCCACCAAAAACTCCATTGAGATGGAAAGAAATAGATAAATAAATAAATAAATAAATAAATATCGTTAGAAAAATCGGGGACTCGGAAATTTGCAACGATGAGATTGATAGTTAATTTTATATCGTTAAAAATTAAAAACTGAAAATGACTGACTGATCAGAAGTCATAAAAAAAGAAACAATAAATATTTTTAAAAAATTGAAAAGTTCCTAGTGAAACCAGCAGATGCTTATTAAAGTTTTAAACACTAAAGTACTTTCTATTCGTTTATTTTGGATAGTAGAAAGATTGACGCATGGAAAACTGTTCATGAAATTCGTTTTATGGAAAAGATCTAAAAAATCCTTCTTAATCCACCTAGTCTAAGACTTTAGAAATCGATTCAGGCATACCCAATCAGTTTTGGCCCATCACAAAATACTGCGAATTGTCGCATACGTCACCTATAAGATTCCATCTCCCGAACCCGAAATGTTTGTCATAACCAGTGTTAAGAAAATCATGATCAGAAAAAGTTCATTTCACCATCACTCGTGAAAAAATCATTTCGGGAATTTTTCTCTAAAAAATAATAAACTGAAAAAATCACTTCACTTTCATTTAAAACTAGGTTACTTTACTTCAGTTAGGTCCGAACGAGCGGTTTTTTTCATTTGCACTCAGTTATCGGGAAATACTGGTAGATACTCTAATGAAGTCAACAAGTTTTCTTGGGAATGTCGTTCTGAAGATTGCAACAAAAAAATAAAATAGAAAAGAAAATAAATAAATCATTCAAGCCATTCTGGATTATTTCAAAAGTACGATTGTAGTTCAACAAAACGAGAGTGAACATTATTATTTTTTTGTCTTTATTTCAAATCAAATCCAATCACGATATGAAAACTATTGAAGAAATCGGCGAAATGGCATTCGGCGAAATAACCCTTTCGGCGAAATGACTCTGATCCGTTTTAATTCCAGCTGGTTGATTACACTGTACTAGCTAAGTTAAACCTAATAAAACACTATTTAGCATGAGTTTGATTCATAGAAGTAATAGGAGCGCAGCATTCTCAGCAAGTCACGAATACACAGTAGACGCAGTGTTTGAATAGCGCGTTTGAATTGACATAGCGGTAGATTGTTGATCCACTTATCAACCGCCCTACGCACACTGCACACTTTCAGAATGATTTAGTTTATGTTCATCGGTGAATTTATTCGTCATGTATTCTGCAAAGGGTTGAGATATAACGGCTATGAAAATTCATTTCCCAAAAATCTTATGTTCAAAAATCATATCAGATATATTCAATGTGCGAACTTTTACCTTTAATATCATCGAGCAGAATGTTCGCTAGTGAACTTTTCACAACTGATTGTTTGTCATGCGAAATTAGTTTCAGTGAGAATCGCCTTGTTAAAAGATCAGCACTGAACTTTTCTGCTGTGAGTTTTCTGAACGATGATTTTTTTGTCTGAAAATAACGTGTGAAAAATTTCATAGATACACACACAGACATTTTCCAATCTCGTCTAGCTGAGTCGAATGATATAAAGCCCTAGCGGTTTTGGGAGCTCGAATCAATTGTCGGTTTATCCAGCAATTCAATATCAATTCCATAAAGAAGTTACGTAAAATATAACTTTTTTTTGTGGGATTGGCATTTTTTCCAAAAAAAATCTATTTCCAATTCTGATAGCTGATTTAAATTATTAAAGCGTGTTCCCCAAATTTGCTCGTAGCTGTTTTATGCAAATGAAAAATGTTTACTGAATACTCACTTGGAGGAGCACGATTTTACATCGTCTGAGAACAGATATAATTGGCTTTCGAGATTCCAAGAATGAGACCTCATAACCTTTCTGGAATATTTTAGGTTGAGCTTTTTTAATTAGCAAGAGATCTGTTTTGTGTTTTTTTCTGTGACAGAATCCTTTTCTCTTCCGGTCAAGCAAATTATGAAATGGCACTTACAGCGAAACACAATTCATCTATGAACATGGGGAACAAGAAAAAAATATTCAAAAATAATAATAATTGTTTTATTTGCGTTTAAGGCAAAATTTTATATTTATACTTAGCATTGAGACCTCTTCGATGGTGGAGTCATATTACTAAATAGCTTCAGACGTGCCGTCGCATCTGGGAATTGATAAATCCTCCTTAATGCTGTCGATTCTTCGCCGGTCACGGATTGTTGGCAAACCGATTTTCAACATTGACCTTTGGCGTCGTCCGATATGGTGGTGTTCCAGGAGTAGACTGATATACAGCCGACGGGTCGACTAGGATAGCCGATGAAGCCATTTTGTGGGATGAACATTAATCACACTAAAGCGTTTTAGGTGAACAACCGATGATAACGGCGGCATGGGACCTGCTGTCCGCACGGGGTTTAACAGGCAAAAAAATATCCGCCATGGAAAAGCTATTAGAAAAATAGAAATTTACGTTTTCCTCGGGAGCTTCGGTGCCATGGTAGACTTCATTTTTACGGTCGGTGTGCAAAAGGTACACATTTTGCGCTACCGGGAGAAGACGCGTAAATGGAAGCATTGGTGTTGATCGTGAAAATTGAGTTTTTCTACTTGTTAACGGCGTGATGAATTATAAATAACGACGATTTTGGCTGGACTTATGCGATCATTAATTATATTTTCTCGCTACATATATAATGGCAAACGATTTGAAAATTACTTTTGAAATATTTGAACGAATGTTGACGATCGTTTCTTTACCCATTCCTTATATTTATCATATTCAAAAAAAAATACCATATTCAAATCAACAATCGCCAAATCCAATTTATCCCAAGTCTTACACATCTCGCACTTATGTGCGTGTAATTTTACACAAAACTTTATTTTGTGTTGTATTTCTTCACCGAGAAACATCAACCTGAACCATTAAGCAAAATTTTTTTTTCGTTCTCTTTTCGAGCTGATTACGTATATTATGTGAGTTCCAGGTGTGATAGAAAATGTTCTGTCGCCTGAAATCCATATTTATTGCATTAGAACAATTCCAGAAATTAACAACAGAAAAGGTGGAGAAATCATGATCAACTTGCCCCAATTTGGACACGTCTTCAAATTGACAAACCATTTTTTTCTTACAGGTAAAAAGACCACTTCAACTCAAGACAGATTTTTACAAAGGACGGATGCATATTTTTCCATGCTTTTTGCATATTCCTCGAATCATTGTAACTCGGAGAATATAAGTTGTACTATAATAGTATCCAAGTAATCGAGAAATATCCATTACGCATATTACAGTGAAAAATTGCATTTTCAAGAATAAAAAACCTTTTTTAATCCACCTAGTGGTGTATTTATGCCTTTCTCGTATTTCTTATATTATTTACTTTTTTATTAATATTTTTAATTTTTATTATTGACATTATTTGACACATAATCACACACACAGACATTGCTCAACTCAATGAACTGTGTCGAATGAAGTAGAACACTTAGCCCTCCTTTCACTAGTCAATTTTTCAAGTGATTGCATAACCTTTCTACATGAGAAAGGCAATAAGTGTACTTTTAAAGAAAAGCATCGTTATCAAGATCTTATAATAACACTAACAAGTAGGTACAAATTCAATAACAGAATTACGAATATACATATTTCTCACCTGAGAAATAAAGATTTAAATGTGGCAACCCTGCACGCTATACGAAATTGAACAAAGCACGCTGCTAACGGAGCTAAGCCGGCGTAGTTTTCTTCTTCTTTAGTACCAGCAGGTACCGACGCGTACAAGTTTTGCATCGTCATTTTTTATGACGATTTGAATGTTTTGACACTCATCGCCCTGTAATTTCGGAACCGGAAGTCGAATCTGGATGAAATTGCATAGTATAATTTGAGACAACAATAGCTTTAATTTGAATTTGAATCATGATTCGTGAAAATCAGTCTAACCGTTGCGCATTTTTTCATAAATTTGTATTTGTACCGTTGTAATTCCAGAACAGGAAATTGGATCCAAATAAAATTCAGGAAAAATGTATGAGGTATTACTTCAGTTGAATCTAAGTTTGTGAAAATCGGTTCAGTCAGCTCTGAGAAAATCGAGTGACATTATTTGTTACATACACGCATATATACACACACAGACATTTTGTGATCTCGACGAACTGAGTCGAATGGAATATGACAATCGGCCCTGCGGGTTTTGGTTTGAAAGTCGTATTTAACAATGATTGATTAATACACGGAAAAAAATCCAGTCATGCTCATGATAATGTTATAGAAGACCGTCATTCAAAATTCGTAACTCCACTTTTCTACCCGGAGGATATCACATTAAACCTACTACTTCAGGTGATTTGATAAATTGCTTAATAGATTAACAAAGCAAAGTCCTGGCATTACATTCCTTTTTGTGGAATTTGGCCTTTCTGTTTCAACAGACTTCGCAGCCGATTCTTAGTGTACAGAATCATTGCATGGCTAGTACTATGGATCCTACTGACACTAAGAATCCTTCCAGGTCGGGGCTTGAACATACGACAACTGGCTTGCAAGACCAGCGCCCTATGCATTGAACCACCAACCCGGGCCAATAGATTAATAGAATAGATAGATTAACGGTAAGGCTAAAAGTAAACATTGAAAAACAAGAACTGCTTAAAATGTTTACTTGATCCTGAAGCATATTCATTTCATAACAAGGAATTGTCTGATGGACGATTGAAAACATAAGGAAATGATCAGAGATTTGAAAGAAGTAAAAGACTAAGCAGGATTGACAAAATTTCTAAATAATACAAGCCAAATTGCCACATCTGGAGTAAAGACCAGTCAGCAGCATTGCAAAAGCTACCAAAGCATCCCAAAAAGGGACTGTTTGTTGCGGGATGGTGGCATTATTCGTGAAATACCGGCACTAAGCAGGATTATGCCTTGAATATATCTGAACTTATTTGTATATATATATTTGATTTGGCTATCGTTAGAACATTCTGAGAGCAAGCGAAATCCGAAAAATAAATTCGATTATAAATTTTAAACACGACAACTTTGTTTAATTTGTTTCATAGATATTACAGAACAGGCTGCATTTATCTCCTAAATATTTTTATTGAGATATATTTTTTTTAAACATAAAAATATTCAGCGGTATTTGAAAGATTTCGACATAGAGTTTGTTTTTATGAGGTTCGATTCACAAGTGTTTTTGTTCACGCAGTTCGTTTAAGTGAATTCTTAAAAACAAAATATAAACCGTAGTAATGAAAGCAAGCACGCACGTTTTTTTAAGCATCGTCATTCTTAAAAATGGCGAAATTTTAATTATAAATGAAAATGATTCAGATTGAAACAAAATAGTAGTGCTTTTCACTGTTTGGCATTCGAATGCATATCATTTAAGACAATAATTGAAATCGGATAAAAATTATGTTCATCACATCATTCCATATAATTCATATTTTAAATCTGCATATTATAAAATATTTCGCCTGAATTTATGTTACAAAGATCACCATCATAGCAGAAACACTCCTTGTGGTGATGGAAAATTGCATAAATGTCTAACTATTTGATAAAACACGGTCTAAGTATAACCGCTAAGCTAATATACATACTGTTCGTTTTGTGGATTATTCAATTTTAACTGAATTTAGTCAAAAGGATTACACGGTACACTTATCCGAAATAATGTTTTGCGAATATTGCAAATATTCTACAAAGCTACGCAACAATTGCATTTATTTCAATGTGATTTTGCTAGAACGCAATCTTATAAGAATATATGGAAAGCGACTGCGGCTAGATGACTAACTTTCGCAATGTTATTGAGACAATAACGTAAAAGCGTCGTGTGCCAGAAAAACTGTACCCATTTTCAGTAGGGTTTTTTGGCGCAATTCAAGTTGCGCATGTGCTTTTCCAAGCTAAGTTTTCTAGAGTAAAAAGAATCCCAAAATGTTACAACATATACTGACTGCAAGTGATAACTCGAGCGTAATACTTGGTATCTTGAAGAAGTTTCCAGTTTTGCATGACTAGATTATCCTGAAGAAGCTGATTTTAGTGCAGTTATGCACGCTTGTTAAATTCACTACGCGAATTGAAACTTTTATTCGACTACCGGTGCCTGCCGGTGAATCCTATGCACATAAATTACCTGACGACTCACGTTCCAGCCACGATTTCCATCATCAGCACAGGATCAAGTTTCACGTACGGCAAATAATCACTGCGTCGGTGTGTTTGGCTTCTACTGCTAAAGTTTCAACAAGCAGATAAAACTAATACATGAATGGTAGCAACCATCGCATCATTCCGTTCGAAAATGATTTGCGTGTATTGAATTTAAAAATTTAAAACATGCATCAAGTCAATTTCTTTATCAAAACAGTAGTAATTATTCTCCAAATTTCATTCGACCGATTGAACTCATTGAAATGCAATCGATGTGTTTGGTTTCATTTTACTTATTCAAATATGAGAGCAAACGTTGCCTTAATTTCGCTATTGAAAATGTAAGAGATAGCTCCTGATATTTGGAGCAATATCAGAGATAAACGATGAATCGATATCTATTGTTTGACAGAAAAACCCTAGTCAGGATGTAAGAAAATCATCAGGAATCGGATGGCAAAAGATTTTTGTTTATAGCAATCATTCTGAATTTGTCGCATTTCGCCTTGGAAAAAGTTGATGAATTCCAAAAACGGCTGACAGTGGACCACTAGTCAAGAGCTAGAAGAATACACCCAAACCTCCGTTTACGAACACTTTTTAAACGTTACCTCTTTTTACATAACTCTCTTTACGAACCAAATCCCAAATAACGTAAACTTTTTTTACGAACCTACATCGTAAAAAGAGCTTTTAGTATACATCGAAAGCAAATTTCGACTCATTTATATTCCATGGAAACTACTACAATATGGATATTTTTGGAACGGGTTTAAAGAGTAGATTCCGGAAAATGGTGGTTGAGGTATTTTGGAAATCCAAGGTGGCAACTTCCGGTTGATTGATATTCTTTGAAAACCCCTATAATGTGGGTATTTTCGGAAGGGGATTGATGAGTAGATGTCGGAAAACGATGTTTGAGGTGGTACTGAAGTTCAAGACCGGCGACTTCCGGTTTATCGTTATTCCTTGAAAACTTTTGCAATATGGGCATTTTTGGTAAGTATTTAATAAACAGATGCCCCAAAACTATGTTTGGTGTCGTCACGAATTCCAATATAACATCCTCCGGTTTATCGATACGCCTTAAAAACCCTTAAAACGAAGAAATTTCCGGAACAATTCAATGATGTGATTTCCGGTATAGTGTTTCCAAGGAATACCAAGTTAAAGGAATACGACAAAACTTTCAAGAAAGACTAATAAACCGGAAGTCATTGTTTTGCATTTCAGAACCACCTCAAATATCGTTTTCCGACATCTACTTTTTAATCTCGTTCCGGTAAGGGTTTTCAAGGAATATCCACAAATCGGAAGTCGCCATCTTGAATTTCAGGACCACCTTAAACATCGTTTTCCAACATCTACTTTTTATTCTCGTTCCAAAAGTACCCATACTGTAAGGGTTTTCAAGGAATATCACCAAACCGGAAGTCGCCATCTTGAATTTCAAGACCACCTTGAATATCGTTTTCCGACATCTACTTTTTAATCTCGTTCCGAAAGTACCCATACTGTCAGAGTTCTCAAGGAATATCAAGAAACCGGAAGTCGCCATCTTGGATTTAAGAACCACATCAAACATCGTTTTCCGACATCTTCTCATCAATTCCGTTCCGAAGATACTCATATTGTAAGGGGTTTTAAGCAATCTCAATTAGCCGGAAGCGGAGCCCAAACATCATTTACTTGCACTTACTCTTCACATCCGTTCCGAAAATAGCCATATGATGCGCGGTTTCCACATTCATTACACAAACAAGTAAATTCCAAATACGTGAACTTTTTTTACGAACCAAATCTCAAATAACGTAATTTTTGTTTTCGAACTACTTCTTTTTACGAACCCCCGTTCAGTTCGTAAATGGAGGCTTCGGTGTACTGGAATCAATGCAAACAAAAAAACCTGTTTTAATCCACCTAGTGGTGTAATGATGCCTTTCTCATATCAATCATACCATCATATATAATACTGTGGTATTCAAAAATATTTTTCTTCGATTCTTAAAAGAATAAGCAAAATAGATTTGTTTGACCGTCTACTGATAAAAACTATCAATTGGAAAAGATTTGAGGTCGATTTAGAAAACTTTTTACGGTTTTTCGCTCTTTTCAGTGATGGTATAAAATTTTTAACACACCTTACCCTATATTTCCGGATCCGGAAGTCGGATCCAAATAATATTCAGGAATTTTGTATGGGACCACAAGACCTTTCATTTGAATCTAAGTTTGTGGAAATCGGTTCAGCCATCTCCGAGAAAAGTTAGTGCAAAAAAACGTTACATACACACATACACACATACACACACACATACACACACAGATATTTTGCGTACTAGACAAACTGAGTCGAATGGTATATGACACTCGGCCCTCGGGGCCTCGGTTCAAAAGTCGGTTTTCACAGTGATTGCATAACCTTTCTATATGAGAAAGGCAAAACAAGAGAAATTGGTTTTCCCAAATTAAGAAAACATTAGCTGACTGTTACCAAAACGCTCCCTCGGAAACTCTGCACAAATCAGCGAACAAAATTTCGGTAATAGAAAGATCAGCATCAAACCAGAATTCGGACAATTCACTTCGAAGTACCTGAATTGGAAGGCAAAATACACAGAACGTGACTAATGGATTCAACCAATAGTGGCCAAAGGTATCATAACGGGTGAGACATTTATAAAGGGTGATTTTTCGCTGGTAGCTGTTTTCAAAACTGTATTTGTTTTGGTCTGTTTTGGCTTCACGCCATACCGCGCTGAAGTGGCATGCGACTAATTCTATGTATATTGTGTCAATAGACACCAGGCCATCAAACTGTCCTGAACTCAGTCTTTTAGAAACCAGTTGATCCATGATGGGTGCTTTGGAAATGCTTAAGTAGTTATATATATTCGAGCTCGAGAAAAGAAATGCAACCTTTTATTTACTCTAAAAAGTGTAAAAATGATTTCATTTCAATGAATTAAAAGTTATGTGTTAAGTGCAAAATGAATATGCAAATATTGATTGTTTTAGAAAAACTTTTACCAATCAGGCAAAAATTGACTTTTTGACAGCATCCTTTGTTCACGAACTAGCTAAAGCAATTTGAAACAACACTTGAAAATTTGGAATCAACCGGTTGAATAGTTTTCGGGACATTGCGCTCAAAATTTAACCGATGCATGTAAACTGAAATGAATACACCCAAACCTCCATTTACGAACCTTATATATGTATGTATGTATGCTTACACACTCACCCATCTGCATATATGTGTATATATTTATACATATAAATGATCGCTTTTACTTGACCAATATTTATATGTATTAAGAAGTACACATATTTTCACACATGCGTACGTATGTTGATACATATATACATATATAAGTTACGTAAATGGAGGTTTGGGTGTACATTGAACTCAGTTCGCTTTCATTCCTTGATCAAAACAGATGTGTCGCTACGGACTCTGCAAACGAAACTAAGTACAATACAGTATAGTGAACAATAGGACGAGTTAAATGAGCAAACCTAAAGAACAAAAGGCACCAGCAGTGCCGGTTGCGTCACCAAAAATGTGCCTCGGCATAAACATGGTACAGGAACCGCAGGTGAACAAATCTGATAATGTCATATACATAATGTTCTTTACCAAGTACGAAGCGTGACTAGTCGAATTCGTGGTGGAAAATAATTAAGCCTAATACATTGAACATAACAATGCCATGTTTAATGGAGACGGACAAAACAGTTTTTTTTTTTTTTTTTTTTTAAATAACTATTTATTGGAATATGAGTTAAAATTAAATTATTAAGATTTAAATTGGGTGTTCAGCCACAAGTGGTGACTTTTCAGCCCTGTTATATATATATATATGATTTGGTTATTACCATGAAGACATTATTTGCTTCCGCAATTCTGAGATTTTTGTGTAGGGAAAATTCTAAACCTACTTGTATTGTGTAATGGGGAAAAGGAACTTATATACTAACTTACTAACTAATACAGAGAGCGAATCGATTCAATTGAAGATTGCATCGATTTTTGTCGGAATTTGCTTATAATATTATGTGACATTACATCTAATGGTTCTATATTTGTGAGTCTGTGTAACTCATTTGTACTAAACCAGGGAGGACGCTTCAGAATCATTTTCAGAATTTTATTCTGAATCCTTTGAAGCGTTTTCTTCCTGGTGGAACAACAGCTTGACCAAATTGGTACCGCATAAAGCATGGCTGGTCTGAAAATTTGTTTATAAATTAACAATTTGTTTTTTAGACAGAGCTTAGAATTTCTGTTTATAAGAGGATATAAACATTTAATATATTTATTACACTTTGCCTGGATTCCTTCAATGTGATCCTTGAAAGTGAGTTTTTTGTCATACGTTAAACCTAAGTATTTAGCTTGATCAGACCATGTCAATTCCAAGCCATTCAATTTGAGAATGTGATTATTGTTTGGTTTAAGAAAAGAAGCTCTTGGCTTGTGAGGAAAGATAATTAATTGCGTTTTTGCTGCATTTGGTTTAATTTTCCATTTTGACAGATAATCACTGAAAATATTTAAACTTCTTTGTAGGCGACTGCAGATCACTCTTAGATTTCTACCTGTGGCTAACAGACTTGTGTCGTCACAGAATAGCGATTTCTGACAACCAACGGGTAGATTTGGAAGATCAGAAGTGAAAATATTATACAAGATTGGAGCTACACTCGAACCCTGCGGAACACCGGCTCGTACGGGTAGCAATTCAGATTTACAATTCTGATAGCTAACCTGAAGAGTACGATCAGTTAAATAATTTTGAATCATTTTGATCAAATAAATAGGAAACTGGAAATCAGACATTTTTGCTATTAAACCTTTGTGCCAAACACTGTCGAATGCTTTTTCTATGTCTAGAAGAGCAACTCCAGTGGATAACCCAGAAGATTTATTTGATTTTATCATGTTCGTTACTCTGACAAGTTGATGAGTAGTTGAATGTTCATGACGAAATCCAAACTGCTCTGGTAAAAAAATTGAATTCTCATTTATATGAGTCATCATTCTTAACAAGATAATTTTTTCAAAAAGTTTACTGATAGAAGAAAGTAAGCTAATTGGGCGATAACTTGATGTTTCTGCTGGGTTTTTATCAGGTTTTAGGATAGGAATTACTTTAGCGTTTTTCCATCTTTTTGGGAAGTAAGCTAATGAAAAACACTTGTTGAAAATTTTAACCAGGAGTCTCAAGGCAACATCGGGAAGATTTTTAATAAGAATATTAAAAATTCCATCATTACCAGGAGCCTTCATGTTTTTAAGTTTTCTAATAATTGATTTAATTTCATCAAAATTCGTCTCAATAATGTCATCGTGTGATAACACTTGGGTTGAAATATGATCATATTTCAGTGAGACTTCATTTTCAATAGGACTCACAACGTTCAAATTAAAATTGTGGACACTCTCGAACTGCTGAGCAAGTTTTTGAGCTTTTTCGCCATTTGTAAGAAGTATTTGATTTCCTTCCTTGAGAGCAGGAATAGGTTTCTGAGGTTTCTTAAGAACCTTAGAAAGTTTCCAGAAAGGTTTAGAATATGGTTTAATTTGTTCAACTTCTTTAGCGAAATTTTCATTTCGCAAAAGAGTAAATCTATGTTTAATTTCTTTTTGTAAATCCTTAACTATGTTTTTCATAGCAGGATCACGAGAACGTTGATATTGTCGTCGACGAACATTCTTCAACCGAATGAGCAGTTGAAGATTGTCATCGATGATAGGAGAATTTAATTTAGTTTGAGCTTTGGGAACTGAAAGATTTCTAGCTTCGATAATATAATGATTCAAATTATCAATTGCTGTGTCGATATCCGCAGAATTTTCTAAAATAGTTTCATGATCCACATGATTTTCAATGTGAGATCTGTAATCCAACCAATTTGCTCTATGATAGTTGAAAATAGAACTAATTGGATTAATTATAGCTTCGTTGGAAAGTCTGAATGTTACAGGAAGATGATCTGAGTCAAAATCAGCATGAGTAATCGGTTCACTACAAATGTGACTTTGATCTGTTAGAACCAGATCAATTGTAGACGGGTTTTTCACGGAAGAGAAACAAGTAGGATTACTGGGATGAAGAACTGTAAAGTAACCAGCTGAGAGTTGATTATGAAGTATTTTACCATTACTGTTATTTTGCCTACAATTCCACTGGACATGCTTAGCATTTAAGTCCCCTATTACGAAAAATTTCGATCGATATCTTGTAAGTTTTTGCAAATCGCCTTTAAAGAAATTTAATTGTTCGCCGGTGCATTGGAATGGCAAATATGCTCCAGCGATGAAATAAATTCCATGAATGGTTTCAACTTCGATTCCCAAGCTTTCAATAACTTTAGTATTGAAAGAAGGTAAAATTCGATGTTTAATTTGCCGTTGGACAAAAATGGCAACTCCACCACCAATTCCAGTAAACCTGTCAAATCGATGAACCACATAATGTGGATTACTTTTCAATTTTACATTTGGTTTAAGAAAAGTTTCTGTCACAATGGCAATATGAATTTTGTGAACTTTGAGAAAATTATAAAATTCATCTTCACTCGATTTCAAAGATCGAGCATTCCAATTTAAAATATTCAAATAATTATTTAACATCACTGTTAAATTTTAAATTCATTATAATATTATTTGCAAATTTCCATCCGATTTGAAATGCTTCAAAAAGTGATGAAGTCGAATTCATTTGGATGATCATTTGAAAAAGTTGATCTTGTAGGTAGATCATTTTATTTTCAGTTATATCGCCTAAATCGACTTCATTTAAAGAAGCGAATGGCATTGAAGGAATATTTGTAGGTAGACTGCCATTAGAAGAAGATGATTTGGCCGGTCTACCTATTAATAAATTGTTTTCGTTAGAAGAAGAACTGCGAGGCGGTCCTGTGTTTTGATTATTTACATTAGAAGAAATAGGAGATAGATTTCTACCTAATATACCAGCATAACTGACATTAGAAGAAGATGATGACGAGGTCGATCTACCTGTCAATAAATTGTTTTCGTTAGAAGACGAATTGGCAGGTGCCTTAGAAGAATTTTCAGGTATGTTCTGTAAATTTAAGGTCGTTGATTTGACTTGTTGTCTAAGCGAACGAGCGTTTAAAATTTTTTCCCTGACAGGACATTTCAAATAATTGGATTTATGATTTCCATTGCAATTTGAACATGAAAATTTATCAGTGGTTTCATTCATTGGACAAGCGTCTTTCGAATGCGATTTACCACAATTCAAACACCGTATATCCATATGACAATTTTTGGTTCCATGACCGAAGCCTTGGCAACGACGACATTGCGTTAAGTTTGCAATACGATTATGCCGTTTATAATGTTCCCAATGAATTTTAATGTGGGAAATGAAACGTACTTTTTCTAAAGTTTTCAAATTGTTTACATCACTTCGATTGAAGTGTATTAGGTAAAGTTCATGGGAAATTCCAGAGCGTGGTTTAGAAGTACCATTCGCTCTTTTTTTCATAAGTATTACTTGGGAAGGGGCAAAACCAAGCAATTCTTTTAGTTCATTTTTAATTTCATCAATACTTTGATCATTTGATAATCCTTTCAAGACAGCCTTGAAGGGTCTGTCTGATTTTATATCATATGAATAAAATTTATGAAGTTTTTCGGACAAATATCGAATAAGACTTTCGTAATCTTCCAATCCATCCACCAAGACTCGACATTCTCCTCTTCGTCCGATTTGAAATGAGACTTTTACTTCCGGGAGAAAAGTAGAAAGCTCAGTACGGAATGCTTTGAAGTCGGAAATCATCACCGTCACTGGTGGCATAGATTGATGTTTCTTCCCAGAACGACAAGCGTCCATTTTGGGAATTTTTGAAGAATTTTCTTCTATGTCGCTACAATCGGATTCAGGAAGAATCTCGTAAATATTGTTAGACGGCATAGGATCAACGGAAGGGAAATCCGTCCGTTGTCTTTTATTTTTACATTCAGATTCTATAAGATCGTGAATGTTATTAGAAAAATGTTGAATAACGGATTGTGATTTATTCCGTATTGAATTATTTTTAGCCTTAGGCTTGTTGCCTTTCCGGTTGGACGCAGGCATTTTTGAAATTTTTAAATTAAATTAACTAGGCTAAATTAGTCTTCGATTAGACTCCTAGCTAGCCTTAGAAAAGGCTGATTAATTTCTTAGTCACTCTAATATCACTCTTTGTATCACTTAGTCACTCTAATATCACTCTTTGTATCACTTAGTCACTTAGTTAGTGATTCAGGTAGCCTTGAAAAAGACTGAAGCCTTGAATCAATGAAACTCTAGGTAGCCAGAAAAAAAATTCCAGGAGCCAAGAGCTATACGCGTGCGGTGCGAACGACTGTTCAACACCGACTGATGAGGACAAAACAGTTCATTGCGAAGTGCGGTCCAGTATTTGATAGTTAGCGAAAAAAATAGATCCGCTGAACCGTTCTTTCGTTCTTCAGAAACCTTATATATTGCTACAAAAAACAGGTCGTTTCGACGAATGCCATTCCGCCGAAAGTCGTTTCGCCGAATAGATAGGTCATTTCGTCGAAAAAGTCATTTCGGAAGCGGCGGCCTCTTGCATACAAACCTGTAACTGCCTCGTTTGCCCGGTCTACTCAAAGTTAGGTTTCTTTGCTTCAGTTAGGTCCGAAAGAGCGGTAGCGAGGTCGGACAGCACATGAACCAAAACGATGTGGCGTAGCCGCATTAGATATTTATTCATTTTCACTTGAAACAGAACACAACAGAAAATATAACATACATGCCTGGTAGATACACCTATGCAATTGCTTTGATGCTTAGTAGCTAATAGTCAACAAGTTTTCTTGGGAACTCCGTTCTGAGGTCATGAGTCAATCTTTATTCAAGAGTGCAAGAAACAATCTTTATTCAAGAAGTACAATTGTGGGTCAACAAAAAATTAATAATCAAATATTTCATTTCTCTTTATTTTAAATCATTCTATTTACGATTTTAAAACGATTTCAGGATTCGGCGAAATGGCAATCGACGAAATGGCTTTCGGAGAAATGGCATTCGGCGAAATGGCTTTCGGAGAAATGGCAATCGCCAAAATGGAAATTGGCGAAATGACATTTGGCGAAGTGGCCCTTTCGGCGAGATAACCCTTTCGGCGAAATGGCTTTCGGCGAAACGGCTTTCGGCGAAATGACCCTGATCCATATCGATAATCGTTTGTGTTAATTATTTATTTGTGTGAATTTTGCCACCTTTATTATATAGCTTCCAAAATTGTGACTATAAGGCTTGTTCGCGACAAAATCTGGACAAATTGAATTTGGAATAAAACAAACTTGCTGATAGTTCAATCATTCATTTTATTCATTTAATTATGCAGTCATCTGAAAAAATAACTACAGCTACTTAATTGGGCTGAATAAAATGCCCAGGTTGGCGGTTCAATCGGCATAGAACGGCATAGAACGCGGGTCTTACAAGCCAGTGATCGTATATTCGAGCCCCGACCTGGAAGGATTTTTAGTGTCAGTAGGATTGTAGTACTAGCCATGCAATGATCCTGTACACTATGAATCGGCTGTGAAGTCTGTTAAAACAAAAAAGCCAAATTCCACAGAAGGAATGTAATGCCAAGACTTTGCAATTGGGCTGAATTAAAAAATTACGAACTTTTGAGTTTACTCCAGCCATAAGAGTCTGTACAGACTTCTCTTCAACCAATTTAGCTGCTTCTGTTTAAGATTTTCGAAATTTTTCTATAGTTGTAGCTTGCTGATTTAGTTGAGATAGATCAACGTTGAGTTGAGATCTTCACGAGAGCCCAATATCGCTCGATAGGTCGTAACTCCGGGCCGTTAGGTGGATTCGTCTCTTTCGGAACAACACGAACTTCATTTGTTTTATATTATTCCAAAACATCTTTGGCATAGTGACAAGATGTCAAGTAAACCATAATAACGAGTCATGGGTACGTAAGTACCATACGTATCTTTAGGCATTCTGCACGGTATATTTACCTTGTTTGCCATTCCTTTAGTGATGAAGCTTTAGCTTGCTTGACCACAGCTGCATATTGCCTGCCGAACCAAACATTTTTTTTGGACGTCATTCCGTAGTATGACAGTATACAAAGACAGTCCGGGAAGCTGCTTAAGTTTTCCAGCACCGAAGTTTCATCGTCCATTATCACACAGGACAACTTTGTATTCACGAGACAACTTGCAAGCCCATGTTATAACAGTCACATTATGTTTATCATTACGGTACAGTTTTCGCCTCGAACGACTTAATACCTTGACGGTGCTCGAAACTATGCACGAAAGTTGGATAAATTTTTATTTTTCTAGCTGCAATACGTACCGAAAACCCTACTCAACTAGCAAACATTGTTCTTGTATTGTATTTCTTAACTATTCTCGCAACGATTGTGTGATTGAAAAAGCGCACTTTGCTTGTATGATGTGCAACAAGTTACGTGTTTGATATGTTTCACAGCAGTTATATTTGTTGAGAGAAACTGGATATGAAACTGTTCAAATGAACATATTATACAGTCAGTTAATAAAACCGATCTGGAACATAATCCTTTCAGGTTTCTGAGTTAGTTTCACTTGTCTTACATATCCAACAAAGTAGCAATTGTGAAACATGCCAATGTTAACAAGTTCTAATTTCTACTTGTGTAGTTTCTTCGGCTTCCTTCTGCTTCAACTTCGGTTCCTTCTGATGGTTGGTTTTTGTTCCGCTCCCAACCTCCTTGGCTGTGCATCGAAACGTGCCAAACGTGTACCAAAAGATTTAAGCACAGTGCTTGCAGAAAAACAAAACTTTTTTGTGAGTTTTCTCAGTGACAGATCCGAATTTTCATTGCGACGGCACACAATTGCTTTTCGCACTTGCTCTTCTTTCGACACCATCTTCGAACTAAAAGCTTGTAGTATCCTCCAAAACTGATTATACACAATGAACAGACATGCGAAATATCTTACGCGTTGAGGAAATATTTCCAGAGATATAAGTATTTAGGAGTGTTCAGATTTCGCCACAGTTCTCGGATCGATTAGGCCATATCTGAGCAACCGATGTAAACTCCACTTTTTCAGGTTCTTCCGAAACCGGAATCCAGTGCCATATTACAACTAACATTACCTGCAAATTGCATTAGTCTTCAATCCAGATTATATGATTTTTTCCGTAATTTGCATTCTAAATGATGGTTCGATATATTACAAACTCTCATCTCCATTGACAAAATTTTTGATTCTATTTTTTGATCGGAATCCGAAGAATGAAATCTAAAAATCGACTCTGTCATCTTATATGAGAAACAAAAACACACTTACAGCGCTGCTTCCAAGAACAACAATTGCTAATCAATTGACGAAGGCGAGATTAGTGAGCTATTAACTCCCCAAGCCAGGTTGGTAAAAGTTATTGCTTCTCCTTCAAGTAAGAGGGTATTGAACGACCAAAATTACTAAAGCCGGGGTAAAATAAATGATATAAAAAAGTTAAAAAAGGGTATTGAAGACCCATTGCAGTGATTTCATTTAAATTCAAAATATACAAAATAAACCGGCTTCATTAAACTTTCTGGATCTATGTCGCCATGTCGAATTAATTTTTTAAACAATGTTGTTTCAGTCTTGGTTTTATTTCGAGAATTTTAGCAGATTTGAAAATCAATTTGAAATTTCACAATAATAAGTAATGAAATTCGTTTTCTTTCAAATGATTGACGACACCGCATTATATCAAGCTTTTTTTGCTTTATCATTCTTTCGAAAAGATAAAATCCTATCTAAAGGAACATAACCACTTGCTTGTAGATATTGTACCAACCATCGTTAATATCATAACATCTATAATCCTTCTGCTAAGAACTGCTTCAGATAATATTCGATCGACTCTTTTAAAGCACTGTGGCGCCACTACTTATTATAACAAGAATCGCAAAAGTAAAATTTATGACCGGAAACTACGAGTTAAGGTTGTTAGGATAATTAGACAGAATCCTGGGATCTCCGTTCGTGATCTGTCGACAGAATTCAGCTCGGCGTATAGTACCGACGAATTCGTTGTGAGGAGGATTTCAGTCGAACCGTAGCTGCAAACGTTTCAAATGGTCGCTAAAACGAAACTTTGATGCCGAAAACCATTCCAGGAAACTATACAAAGAAGTTTCGATAAAATATAATGGATGTATTTTGATGAACGATGAAACTTTTGTAAAAATGGATCTTAGAAAACTTCCGGATATAAAATTTTATCTCGAAGAACTTAAAGGAAATACTCGGTCAAATTGGAAAAAAAACAAGCTCTGATTACAGAGGAGTGTTTCCAAAAGAAAGTTTTACCTTTAATCCGATCACACAAGTCCTGTGAAGTTCTGACCTGACTTAGCTAACTGCCATTTCAGTCGGTATATCATCGAATAGTAAAGAGTGATTTTTAAGAAAAAAAAACAAAACAGTTTGAGAAATTTGATTAAATCTCTATTGGAATCGAAAGAACGATCAATATAATTTAATGTTTAAAGATGATTTCATGAAAATGCAGGTCGCGGCACGGATAACGCCAACGGCCCATAATCCACACCAAATAGTGACTTTTTTGGGATGCATTGGTAGCTCTTGCAATTGTTCTGGCTGGTCTTTATTCCAGATGCGACAATTTTGCTGATTGACATATTCAACCAGAAATGAGCTTCGTCGCATAAAAACATTTTTTCGACAAAAAATTGGATCTCCCTTAAACTTTGCCAGCGTAAAGGAATGTAAAAAAATAATCAAAACACAGTTTAATTTGAATTAATGTTGAAAGAAGATGGCTGGTAATGCTGATAGTACTACTGACTCAGAGCAGTTTTTAATTCTTAAGATCTGAGGCCAGTATGTTTTAGGATGATTTAGAAGGCTATTGAAGAGTTGCATAGCTGAAAACGGCAACTTTCAACTTGTTCCCTTCAAAGGCATTAATCAAAACTCTATCCTGACAATAATTTCTAGATAATTTAATTTAGATGCGATTAGTGCATAAAACATAGGTGTTGTCTCGATAAAAATGAAGTGAATGTTATTTTTGTGAAGGTAAGTCGATTTCTATGATTGCACCATTCTTTCTGCTCCAGTTTCCTGGTAACGTAACAAAATGAGAGAGAAATGAAATCAGCTCAGAAAGGCTGCCAAACAAGCGGTAGCTTTATTGGATTTTATGTGATGTAGTCAAACTTGTAACCGAAAATATCAAAACTTTATTTGCCACCCGGCCCATCGAGAGTCATTTTGCACATTTGCGAGAGAGCATGGAGAGACATGTAATACGCAGAAGGAGGCACATGGTTATACGCGACCTACTGGCCTCAGCCCTTAAGAGCAGTATTTAATTCTAAAAGCTTATAAATATACGAGAGTATAGTTTGTTGTTACGTTTGAGACTGAAATCTGAATTGTGTTTTGCCCGTTACAATAACAAAGAGAAAGTGTTAAAGCCTTGCAGTTGAAAGAGCGTGACAATTAAGTTGCAAAACATTTAATTACCTTCCGTCCCAATCATTTTATGTTCATACAGTTTCCTATGAGCTGTACTAGCAACAAGTTGAGAATTTTCCACTACTCGCTTTATCGGATGCATTTTGCGGAAAAACTTTTTTTTCTTTTCGAAATCAGCTACCGCTTTCTGGCCTTCGTAATTATCAGTCATTTCATCAGATCGATGGGAAAGATTGCTGCCTTCTATTGCAATCAACGGCATTAACTATACCAATAGTTTTCCTGATTTTTTTTAACTTACGCTTCATTCTGTGTATTTTTCTTTCCTCTCCCGGTAAAATTCGCTACAACTGCTGTAAGCTATAAATAGTTTTCCGCTATGTAGAGCCACGCTCAACAACTTTTTCCAATTTGATTAGTTACTTTGGGGTCGTTCATCAAACACGTAGAAAAAGGTTTATGAATTCGTACTTCAATGAAAGGAGTTTAGTCAAAAGTATGCATAATTTCATTTAATAATTGAAAATGTTTCCTCGAGGTCTCAAAGGGGGACTAATTATAATTGAAAATATTTTTGTTTGACAAGAAAAAAAGAGACGCTAAACAGTGGTATATTTTCCTTTACGTGATTTGCGAATGTCTCTTCAAAGCCGAGAGTTTTCTGTCACGTTTTGTGATCGGAAGTAAGTCGACTGGAACTAAACCATTTTGCTTGGTTTTTAGAGAAACCAAAATTTTTCCACGCTGTGAGAGGAAGGCGCTTACTTGAAAAATTTTTCCTTGAGGTGATGTCGCAATTCTTGCACATAAAATTTTCAACTCACCATCGATGATGACACTGTACCGACTGGCTATTTGCCACATTGCTTTGTACTTCTCTAAACATCATCACAGATGAAAGACCATTGCATCGAACACAACTAATTTATTTGAAGAAGGGATTGAAGAAAAAAACGGCAAAACGTTATTCATCACGACGGCGCTTGGTTTCAGTTGGCGACTGAAATCGGACATTATTTGGATGGTAGTGAATGGAAACTCGCTTCATTGAACAAACTTGGCACCATACAAATACCGCTGATTTCAATAGATGCATATCTCTAAATTTCAGTCTAGTGTCAAGAAATTTGCTCTATTCAATCTAGAAGACGAGATATTTATTTTGTTTGTAAAGATAAGAAAAAGTTGAGATAAGAAAAAGTGATTTTGAACAAAAAATATGCAAGGAAACCGATTTCTAAACCCACCAACAATAAGGGTTTTGTGGACAAGATAGACGGATATAACGTTTGCATTTAAAAACAAGGACAAAAATTGCCGGTGCCAAATATTGAAAAGGTACCTGACGAACATGAACATAACTTGTCAGGAAGAGAAAGTCGCTTCCACTGGTTTGGCGCAGCGGCAACGGTTGAATAATATGGTCAACTTGAGTTTTCCCGGCGAGTCGTGATGGACGACGAGACCTATCTCACCTGGATGGCAACGACTGGCAGGGCATGTCGTATTTTACTTCCCCTACGAAGGATGTGAGCTCCGTTCATTTCACACACAAAATTCCCCAAGAAGGCACTGCTGCGGCTGACAATGAGCGAGAAGGGTATGTCAAAGTCGCTCTTCTTTCGCTCCGGACTAGAACTGGGCAATGTATAGTACGAAATGCCTGCGGAAGTTGAGTCAGTTGAGTCAAGAAATATTAAGAAATACGAAGGTGTGGTGTTCTGGTCGGATCTAGTGTTTGGCCACTACTCGAAGCTATCGTTGGAGAAGATGGAGTGGCTGAATATCGATGTAGTACTCAGGTCGGCGAACCCGCCCAACATTCCCCAGCTACATCGATAATTTCTGGGCCAACCTGAAGCGATCTACTCCATCTATCTGAGAAGGAATCTATATATATAAAAATGAATGTATGTTTGTATGTTTGTAACGGGATAACTTTGGAACTACTGAACGGATTGCCACCAAACTTGACACAGGTACTTCTTGTATTTCAGAGATGGTTTAGGGGGTATATTTATATGGGAGGGAGCGTAGCAAGTGTCATAAACAAAAAGGTGTCATGGAAAAATTGATATAACTTGACAAGAATCGATACGTTTTGAAGACCGTAGATCCATGTTGCATACCTTAGACATGACTATATGGGGGATTGATGTAGCAAGTGCCTTTAAATAGGGAGGTGTAATGTTTGTAATGGCATAATTCCGAAACTACTGAACGGATCACCACCAAACTTGGCACAGATACTTGTTGCTCTTCTGAGATGGTCATAAGCGTATTTCTATCGGGGGAGGGAGCGTAGTAAGTGTTCTTAACAGGGGGAGCTCATGAAAAAATTTGTCTAATTTGACGAGAATCGATACTTTTTTACCACCATAGAAACATTTTGCAAATATTAGATATGATTACATGGGGGTGGATGTAGCAAGTGCCTTTAAAAAGGGGGGTGTAATGTTTGTAATGGCATAACTCCGGAATTATTGAACGGATTGCTATCAAACTTGGTACATGTAAGCAAGCTCTTCAGAGATGGTCATATGCGTATTTTTATGGGGGTAGGGAGCGTAGCAAGTATAATAACCAAGGAGGGGTCATGAAAAAATTCATATAACTTGATGAAAACCGATATTTTTTGAAGATCTTAGAAACATTTTGCATACCGTAGATATAATTTAATGGGGGATGGATGCAGTAAGTGCCTTTAAAAAGGGGGGTGTAATGTTTGTAATGGCATAACTTCAAAACTACTTAACGGATTGCTATTAATCCTGGTACCTGGTACATGGTACATGCACTTCTTGCTCTTCAGATATGGTTATAAGAATATTGCATGGGGAGAGGGAGCGTAGCAAGTGTCCTTAACAAAGGTGTTCATTAAAAATATTATCTAATTTGACGAGAATCGATACTTTTTGAAGACACTTTTTGCACAACTTAGATAAGATTATAAGGATACTCTGTTAGGAGAGGGTGTAGTAAGTGCCTCTAAAAAAAGAGTGCAATGTTTGTAATGGCATAACTCCGGAACTATTGCACGAATTGCTATAAAATTTGATACAGTTATTTCTTGCTCTTCAGAAATAGTCATAAAGGTATTTTTATAGGGGAGGAAGCGTAACAAGTATTATTAACAGGAGGGGCCAAGAAAAAATATTCATAAGATCATGCAAACATTATCCATACCTTAGATATGATAGATATGGGGAGTGAATGTAGCAAGTGCATTAAAAAAGGGGGATGTAACGGCATAGCTCCGACACTACTGAACGGATTGCTATCACACTTGGTATAGCTGCTTTTTGCTCTTCAGAGATCTTCAGAAATCATCATTAAGACATTTTCAGGGGTAGGTGTGTAGGAAGTGTCCTTAACATGGGGGGAGGGGGTCAATGACGAAATTTGAAAAAAATCGACAGTTAGACTAGAAGGAGAGATTTTTGAAAATAAATTTATTTCTCCCATTTTTTATAAAATAAGAGAGTGGCAAGAATTTCAAGATCTTCTTTTTCTTTGAATAATTTCAAAGGATCTGGTTCCATTTTGCCGGGAAATTCAAAGAGCTAAGGGATAATAATCTTTATCTGTCTATGAACGCGAGTATATTTAAGTTTCAGCATAACTACGAAACAACTAAACGAATCGCCACCAAGTTTTTTTACGAGTACAGTATATCTTTAGCAACTAAGTGAGGTTCACAAAAATATTCACAAGAGGAAGGGGGAATAAATTTTCTCAACATTGATCTGAATTGACGGAATCATACAACCAATGTGCATTTTATTATGTAAATTGAGAAAACTGTCGACTCAAGGTGATGGAAATAGGATTACAACAACATTTGTATTAACTTAATCATTATTCTATAGGTTTTCCTCTCCGATGAACGACCAAAATGGTTAAAACCTTGGTAAAATAAATTATATAAAAACATCATTCTATAGTACGAATGTAGTTATGATGTTAAACAACCTTTCGTTATAAAATAATCATTATCAGGTGAATTTTGAACAATTCATGATGTCATAAAATTTTTATAAAGAGGAGGGAGTAGCAAGTGATTATATCCATGGAAGCCAAAGGTATTGTAGATCGATTGTGACGAGGAAGGACGGAAGTACGTTACAAGCACATATACATATGAAACTCGGAGGTTACTAAGAAGGTATTTATAGACAGAAGGTGCTTTAAATGTTTCTAACAAAAGGGTTCAAATAGAAAACTGACCCAATTTGTCGACAACGCCATGAAAATTATGATTATTTTGAGATCTGAGATAGAACACTGGTAATTCGCAATCTGAACATGAACAGAGTATTGTTAAATCGGGGTGCCGTCTAAGTTATGTTTCACTACAATCTAAGTATTTCACTTAGCTGGACAACTTCGAGAATTTTTTTCGGCCTTCCCTTCACGAAACATTTCCGGGTAATTCAGCTAGTTGATAAATAAAATGAAGAAAGAACTCAAAAATCGCTTTCGTCCGCCATGGCCAATGTTCCGGACTTTTTATAGCTAAGCTTATATAATTACCTTCCATGCGAATTTTAACAGAAGCAACTATCTGTCTTATCTTACTTTTATCACCATCCGAAAAAACTCTATTATTCAATGCAAACGTTACATCGAAAATCGATTGTATCGATGAGGTAATATAGATTTTATATGTGCAAGAAAGTTTCAAGTTCGTGTTTTCCACCAAGTTTGCTGAGAAGGCCATGACACGTCAAGCGATTTGCTTGAAAACAAAACCAAAAAGCAGATATTGTCGTTCATCCGCAAGCATAGGGGTGAAATCATCTTTTGGGTCAATTTGACCAACAGCCACTACTTCAATTCCAATCTTGTATCATATTCATTAGAATTTTCATTTATAAAAAGTGCAAATTTAAGAAAAGAATTATTCACCGTTTCATTTTATTGTGTCAATATTCCGATATGTATCAACTAACGAAATACGATTTCCAATACCGTCAATCAAATTGATTAATCAAAGATAATTCCGGAATATTTCAAATTTAGTCACTGTATTCCGGTATCATTGTCGGCGGCTAGGAATCTTTAAGAGTGATTTGTTTGCACTTCTATGGAGATTACCTGGTATCGTCAAATGGATATTTAAAGAAGAAAAATATTGTACAACACCTGGAAAATCAGGATAGGTCCAATTCGAACTGGCTGAAGATGTCGAAAACAACAGTTTATCGAGCGCTCGAAACCGAGTGTGGAAAGGAATCAGTTGAGCTGAGCTGAGCTGATCGCCCGTGCTTGCACATCGTGATTGGCCGAATAAGTGGAAATGCACAACGAACCAAACAAATGAAGCTGTGCATATCCACTCACTCCAAACTTTTCAATGATCAATAACGACGCCGGCCACGACCAAAGACTGTGCTACTGGGGAAAAGGAAGGAATGTTAGTCCGATACTCGTTGTTTCTAGAGACCGCGCGTACCACTGTATCTCTACAAGCATCATGGGATAGGAGATGTGTTAGTAGGGATGGAACGAGATCCGGATATGTTTTGGTAAACAATACGATCTCAACAAAAGATAATTTCCGTTACGAGAGCCCCACTTAGTTAGTTTTGGGTTGATTTCGACCCAAAACTAGGTAGCGGGCCGGCCTGCACTTTACACCAAGAATAGATCGACCAATAACTACAAGAACTTAGACACTCGAACTACAGTACGATGTCAAATTTTTTGTGGCAGCGATGAGTTTTTTGAAAAAATATCGTCCATCTTGGCAAGTAGGAATATTAATTTATGAAACCGTCACTACCCCCATAATATTATTTAGAGCGCATGTGGCTATTCTCACTAAATACAGTCGTGGATCGTTGAGAGGATATGAGAAACAGATTGTGCTGTCTATGGCCCAATTATGTCGTGATACAAAAAACTTTAAATCCGTAAATCAACTTCTACAGAAGAAACGGATTGCAAAAAAGTACGCAAATGCGGTGGTTTGGCCATGTACAACGGCGTTCGTGCTCTCATTCCATTCGCATACCGTTTGAGGTCCTGTCGTCCAAGTTTTACGTGGAATGATATGATTGAACAAACTATAAACAGAGAGATGATTTAGACTATTCAGAATCGGGAAATAGTGGATGAGGTTATTGTAGAATTATCCCAGTCCAGCCATTGATGATATATTTATTCCAGAAACAGAGTTATATAGGACTATCTACTATCCATTGGTACTTGCACCGTTCCAACCAAAGGAAGATTATTCATTGTTCATGAATAATTAAAAAAATATCCAGAAAAATTACGTTTAGATCAGCAAATTCACTGTGTGCAAATTGGACGATTATAATCCAAAAAGTATGTATAGTTCCTTCTCGTTGTAACAACATAAATGAAAAGTTATCGATACTAGTATCCAGTTTCTATCTTCTTCTTCTTCTTCTTCTTCTTCTTCACTTCTGTGTCATCTCACTTGAGATGGCGCCGATTGATGGCACAGCGATTTAGCTATATTGCCAGTTAGCTTTTGTTTATAGTCCAATGGACTTTCTTTTCACTGGACTACAAGTGAAACCCTCGCTATGTGACAACGTGGAGTCACCGAAGTACGGATGAAAATCCTTTCTTTCTCGCGAAATACCCGAATTTTCACCGCACTAACACGATACGACGTGTTCACTCGTTGAGGGTTTCACCGGAAGTGTACTAGTATCCTATCCAGAGATGCCAGGTAAAAATTTCAAATATCTGCAGACAGGGTCTGTAAATATGAAAAAAAATCTGCAGTCAGCAAGTATGTCTTGCTGGCAGCAATTTCTCTATAAAGTATGACACGCAAAACTGACTTGGCGAGCAAAAAAAAAAAGGTCGCGGAAATTTCAAAAGTCGGTACATATTGACGAAAGTCTGCGAGAATTTCAAAAGTCTGAAAAAGTCTGCACAACAAAAAATGTCTGCAGCACTATACCCCAAATCTGCAGATTTACAGACAAATCTGCAGGCCTGGCATCTCTGATCCTATCTTCCCATATTTATCATTATATTTTGAAACAACAAATTTTTTCATTTGACAGCTACGATTCGATGCCAGATTTACTCCAGCAGACTTTTGAAATCCCTGTAGGCATTCTGCAGAATTTAGAGCCTTTCCTCTTTTCTTGCTTTTATAGATCATGAACAAACTCCTAAAACTCATCTGATTGTTTTTTTCTCTTATTGTTTTTGTTTTCTTCCCCTTTTGCTCACCGAGTCTACAAGCAATAATTGAAGTATTTCTTCGGTTGCCGACCTAAACAAAATTTGACCTGGCATCACTGAACTATAAACTACAGTTCTCGGTTAAGTTTTCAAAAGGACGTATAAGCAAGTAACAGTTTCTGTTTGTTTACTTTCTCTTCTATTATTTACCAAGCGGTTTCCACGTTTATCACTCAACTCTGATGAATGAAATGATACCCGAAACTGTCGCCTTTCAAACAGAATAGTGATATCAAAGAAAATCTTTTTAATCACATCACAATAATCGAAAGAGAGAGTGATTAAAGAGAAACTGTCGTTTGCTTATACGCCCTAATGAAAAATCAATCGAGAGTTGATTTGTTCACATTGTGTGCTATATCGACTGGTTAGCTATATCTGGAGAAGAGGTGCCAGATTTCATATATAGTGCTGCAGATATTATTTTTGCAGACTTGTGAAAATCGAGCCCTTCGCAGACCCCCGTCAAAATTCACAGAGTTTCGAAATTGCAGCGACGTTTTTTTTTTTTCATAAATACGTTTATTTCTTAAGGCAGTTTACATAAGTTTTTCTTCGCCGTAGCATCACTTTTACATAATATTCTTATCCTAATTTAATTCTAACATAGTCACAACGTTTTGCATTTATTAAAACATATTCTCTTATTACTTAAATATCATCTTAGGTAACTCGTCATTAATTATGAAATCTACTCGGAAATATTATTTGAACCAGACGATTAACTTCTATAAATTATAAAATAAGCTGTTATTTTCAGACATTTTGTTAATAATTTCATAAACAGTCGAGTTTGTTTGTATCATTACATTATTTTTATTCTAATTTAGCTATTGGTTGAACTCATGGACGCAGCTGGGATCAGAACTAAGTCTTGAAAGGGGCCTTTATTAAATTGAAACTCCAGTTTTCTTTATGAAATGATAAATAAGTTTCATGTATGAAAGGTCACGACAAGCAAGAATGTCTCGAACTGGGATATTGGATAGTCTACCTTGGGTACGCAAAGAATTTATTAGTTGAGATCTGACATCACGATACTCCACGCATGTCCAAACGACATGATCAATATCTCGATAACCTTCGCCACAAGCACAATGATTAGTCTCGGAGAGCCCAATTCGAAGGAGATGTGCATCTAACGTGTAGTAATTGGACATGAGTCTAGACATCACACGAATGAAATCTCTACTCACATCCAGTCCCCTGAACCATGCCTTTGTCGATATTTTCGGAATAATTGAGTGCATCCACCGACCCAGATCATCTTTATCCCAAGAAGCTTGCCAGCTGGCAAGTGTTCTTTGGCGAGACGAGCTATAGAATTCGTTGAAAGCAATTGGTCTCTCATAAATTTCACCCTCAATAGCACCACGTTTGGCTAAAATATCGGCTCTTTCATTGCCAGGAATGGAGCAATGAGCCGGGACCCAGACTATAGTGATTAGATAATTATTGTTCAATATGTCGTTCAGGCACTGTTTTATTTTGCCCAGGAAAAACGGTTCAGTCTTGCCAGTCATGTTTGAGCGAATGGCTTCAATTGCACTCAGACTATCTGTGAAGAGGAAATAATGGTTTGGAATTAATGTGACGATTACACTCAAACTATATTGAACTGCTGCTAGCTCTGCTATATAAACAGATGCAGGTTCTTGAAGCCTAAATGAGGCCGAAACATTATTGTTGAACATACCAAACCCTGTCGCTTCTTCAATTCGCGATCCGTCCATGTAAAACATTTTCTCAGAGTCAATATGCCTGAACTTACTTGAAAATATTTTTGGGATTTCCGTCGAACGTAGATGATCCGGGATTCCACGCACTTCGCGCTGCATGGATGTATCGAAAAATAAAGTTAAGTCAGGGACATTTAGGAGGCTGACACGGATAGGAATATATCTTGAAGGGTTGATTTCCTGTGACATATGGTTAAAATATACTGTCATGAATTTTGTTTGAGATCGAAGCTCGACTAGTCGTTCGAAATTATTAATTACCATGGGATTCAGCACCTCACATCTTATTAGCAGGCGTGATGAAAGCTCCCAAAATCGATCTTTTAATGGAAGAACTCCCGCCAGAACTTCAAGACTCATTGTATGTGTCGAATGCATGCACCCTAAAGCAATTCGCAAACAACGATACTGAATTCGCTCCAGTTTGATAATATGAGAGTTTGCAGCGGAACGAAAGCAAACGCATCCATATTCCATCACTGAAAGTATCGTTGTCTGATACAATTTTATTAGATCTTCCGGATGAGCACCCCACCA
The DNA here is from genome assembly GCF_030247185.1 of Malaya genurostris. NCBI lineage: Eukaryota > Metazoa > Arthropoda > Insecta > Diptera > Culicidae > Malaya > Malaya genurostris. The sequence goes on along the minus strand of NC_080571.1, from coordinate 213,269,382 downwards.
AGATCCTGTTATTGTTCGAAGAAAATTTACTCTTTGTTGGCATTTTGTTATCCGAAACCTAATGTGTCCTCCCCACGTGCATTTGGAATCGAACCACACCCCGAGGTATTTAAAAGTTAAAACCTGTTGGATCATTCTTCCCATCATACGGAGCTGAAGCTGCGCGGGATCATGCTTTCTTGAAAAGACGACTAACTCTGTTTTCTCCGCAGAGAATTCGATACCAAGATGAACAGCCCAATCGGACAAGTTATCTAAGGTATCTTGCAATGGTTTATGCAGATCAATAGCTTTGGGTCCAGTAACTGAAACCACGCCATCATCTGCCAATTGTCTTAGTGTACATGGGGTTACTAGACAGCTGTCAATGTCATTTACGTAAAAATTATAGAGGAGCGGACTGAGGCATGAGCCTTGCGGGAGACCCATGTAACTATTTCTGAGTGTTGCCAAATCGCCATGTGAAAAATGCATGTGTTTCTCTGACAAAAGGTTGTGCAAATAATTATTTATAACCGCTGGGAGTCCATTTTGGTGAAGCTTGTCTGAAAGAACATCAATGGAAACTGAATCAAATGCCCCTTTAATGTCTAAAAATACAGATGCCATTTGTTGCTTTTGAGCGAAGGCCTGCAGCGACGTTCCGTGCTTTTCACTTTATAAAGAAATTGAAGCCCGCAGACATCTTTTTCGGATTCACACTCTGGCGAGAATTTTAAATTTTTATCTGGCATCTCTGATTTGGAGAAATATGTAATGAAATAATACTCCATTGTGTTATCACATCATCCCCCGTTCCAGTACTGGAATCAGGTTTGCATCCGTTCACTCTAATCACCTATCCACGGTTGACACATATTCGACACAACGGCAGCAATATTCAGGTTTACCTAATATCTAACACATTCCACTATAAAAACACACTTTGTAAGAGCAGCCAAGAGGCTGATCACTTCCACTCAACACCAGGGTTGCCCTGAGTGTGAAAAGGGATCAGTTCACGAAAAAAACAGAGATCAACAACTACACAGGGGTGGTAAGGTGCCATAAAACCAACATCGGTCTTACCAGGTTACCAAAGAGCCCAAATACAAGAATTCGTCAATCACCTCGTTTTCGTCAACGTATATCAATATTCGAGATGAAAAATGTAGTGTTTCATATCTTGAGCCTATTTCTATTATACATTATAGTCACCGAGTTACACGGCTTCTCCATGATAACGTGCGGGTTTTCCGTTCCGATGCGACAATTTTGTTATTAACATACCCGCCGAGATGAAAATCCGAGAAGATGAACTCACTATTCTCAGCTATGGCTTATGGTCGTATGACTCCATATATAACTACTAAATTTCATCCGGATCTGACTCTCGGTTCCAGAATTGCAAAGTAATGAGTGTCCAAAATTTCAAACCGTCTTTTAAAGCGACCCAGTACGTACATGCGGTGATACGGAACAAGAAAACACAACATCGCATTTACGAAAAAAGCACACTGTTCGATTTCGTGAACGAAATAAAGAAAACGAAAACCAGCACCGAAGCTCGATTTTGATAACACAAGCGAGTTGATCGGCACCGAGCACATATGACTCCGAGTTTTCAACTGTTTAAATATGCAGTATCACGGCACAGGCACGAATGTCTGTGACCGGTGTGTGATTTGTGTTAAATACGGTGCTGAGATAAAGACAGGATAATGGAAAACAAAAATGTCTACCCCTTACATAATTGACAACACAAAATAGTACGAAATTTTTTGAACAGATTGTAAAACTATTCGAACTTGAAAGCTATTCAAAGGCCCAAAAAACGTACTGCAACTTTGACAGTCTACCGATTCTGGTTCCGGAAACAGTATTTCAAAATGTCCAATATGGAACTTGAATTGATTTCTTGTGAAATAGTAATGAGAAAGGCACCATTACACCACTAGGTGGATTAGAACAGTTTTTTCATTTCAAAATATCATTTTGCGCCCTCAAACGATTCTAATCATTGACGGAGTAACAACACACCGACATCCACATATAAGAAATAACCAATTATTCTAAAGGCCGTTATTTTAAATATCCACATGCTTTTAGTATCTTCACCAACATTTGCATTTATCATTTATCGCTTTATTTATACTACAAAGATAATTCATACATTAACCTATACTTTTATTAGATCATTACCGAGCTGCAGAAGTGCACTTATGAAACTATTTTTAATGAGGAATAAAAATGGCACCATGCACTAACCGCTAAGCAATTAGGTCTAATTGAATCACTTGATAACCTCATCCCGAAGGAATTGCCGCTTTTAGGCATTGCGAAATTACCCTGGGTGAGTTGCCAGCTTCATAATCAATTCTCAATCGATACAGTGTGCCTGCCCCCAATTGATGAAAATATAGATAGGCTAATTGCGATACAGTCCACATATGGTTTTAGAGAAGACGCTACTTTTTAAACCGAAACATAATGAAAATGAACGCGTTACCCTATGCAATAAAATTAGGCTTGACACTCTGAACCGGTCGATTATCATGAACGCATTGAAGGAAGTTATCGCTATATTCTATCAGGTGATACAGGGTGGCTAACGTTCCATGAAATTCGACAAAATCGTTCGGCCATTATCTAAACTGCCAAGTGATAAATTTCACAACTAATCAACATTTGGCTGATTTGGCATATTAGTTGGTGAAGCCTCCCAAAATCAAAGTTTAGATTGAAAAACATTACCGCACCAACTCACAGCCACCCTGGAAAAACAAGTAATCTCTGCTGTAGCCGTTGATCAGTTAAATTAGCTCTATGGGCTTGGCAGTTGCCCTGAAAGCATCATAATTCAAAGGGATGCACTACAGCATCCAACACCTACGTTTCGTTGACGGGAGAGAAGCACTTGAAATCCTGCTAAAGCGCGCTGTCAAGTGCAGCTGTGAGTGTCGCGTTTCATTTACGGTCCACACATTCGGTGTATGATTATGTCCTACATATATTTAGACTCTTTACAGAGACTACACAAGGCAGGTGAAAACTAAATCCCATTTCCTTTCCAGAATGGAAGAAAACGGTAGCACAGTGTAAAGAAGTTATAACAATATCAGGAGCTGTAGGAAATTGTTCAAATTTATAGTTTATCTGTTGAAACAACCGTTTTTATATAAACAACCAATAAATTTTAAATAATGCCATATTACTGTCGCGCTAACATCGTTGCAAGTGAATACCATGGTAGCTAAGTACAGCGATGCATGCTTAGTTTCGTCTAGTCAATTGGGCTTTCACTTCATGTGTTTTCATATGGCAGGGTAGTTGAATTGGTAAAACAATTTCCCCGGTTAGGAGTTAGCTACGGGTTCGAGTCTCGTCTCTGCGGTAACATTTTCGCGGTTTTCATTACATCATTGTGTTCATATGTTAATTTTCCAATCTGTTTTCCCCGTGAGATACTGATCATATTAAAAATAGCTCGAGACGGCTCTACGTCTTAACAAAGACTAAAATCAAATCATTGATTTGTTATATATATTTCAGTAATCATCCGTAGACTATGAAAGTTATTATTCTCATATATCAGCTTCCACACTTTTTTTGTAAAGGCAGACAGAACGCAATTCGCATGAAATAATAATTAAGAATTCTTATAAGTGTTCATTGCTTGGAAAAAAACCTAACCATTACGACTTACGACACAGATTACCAAACACAAAGCTCTTATAATAGCCTTTCGCCTTTCTCATATAAAAAGGTTATACAATCACAGCGAATATGTCATGTTATAATTTAGTCAAGATCGCAAAATGTCTATTTATGTGTATGTGACGAAAATATACTCCGAGATGGCAAAACCAATTTTCACAAATTTAAACCTAATGAAAAAACCTTTTTTAATCCTAGTGGTGTAATAATGGCGTGCGGTCGTGCGTATAGTATCGCGACGCCAGGTCGAGACTGCTGGAATCCCGTAGGGCCCGAGGTAGATCGCCCAGGGTTCCGGTTCGGGATGTGTTGGCGAGTGTTGAACGGTCATATATGCTCCTTATTTATAAGTATCTTAAACACATTAACGTGCAAGTGTAATCAATTATGTATTGCTCAGAATGTACCTCCTATCCTCGACGATGTTTCAACTGTGGCTAGAAATAATCTTCACCTACAGGATCGGCACAAACATTCGCCCGATTCTCCCGATCCCGTATCTGTCTACCATCTTCATCGGAACTAACAAGATCCTTTTGATGTCACTAACTTTTTTGCTCCCCCTCTCCCGTCTCTTCACCATAGTCATTCCGTTCCCTTGTTCCTTTCCGTTTTTCCTAACATTTACTTGTCTGTTTCTTTCATTCTATTCGGCAACAGCACCATCATCGCCCAAGGATAGTCGCTCCAGTCGATAACCAACATGCGGGCCACTCGTCGGGTCTTCGTAGCCTGGAGGTTTTTCCCGCGGACCCACAGGAATAAAATAATATGGCCACCATCGACGCACGTCATCTGGATAATCCCCATCTAATAGCCATCCCATCAGCAACTGTTGACCAGCAACTTTAGACTGGATCCCTCAGAACTTCGGTTATCAGCATACGGCTATGTGAACCAAAAACAACAACGTTATAATTAATGAAATTATCCTAGTCTTAAGTACAGTTAAGAAATTCCCTCGGCATCTTAGAGCTAAGGCAGTGCGCCTTATTAAATATATTATTAAAAAGAAAAGTTATAAGATCTTCCATTCCATGCATATCAGCTAAGAATCAGTTAAAAACTACAGGGATCAGCCCCATGGGGTTGTTCAAGCCATTGATGTGGAACAAGGCAACCAAAATTTCTAATGATCTACAATCAAAAAGTTCAATCAATCCGAACCAACACCGAACATCATTTGTCTTGATTTGCATTTGTTTTATGACCGACGAAATTACACCATTATCCCAAATATATGCAATTATATCTTTGTACATACTTGCGATTTCGATAATTGAGCTTCTCTTCGCCAAGCTTGTGTTCAAGTTTTTTATACAAGCAGTTTTTTAGCGTTAAGTTTTTCTACCATTCTGCGATTTCGGTTGAAGCGATAAACTATTTCTCATTATCAATCGAGTTCATCTAATATAAATTAGAAATTAATCTTAAGCACTCAAAATTTATCCAGAGGTAGTAGTCAATTTCTCATGGGGAAACGGCATAACATGGAATTCCGAGCTTGCATGACACAAGATCAGAGTATACCAATTAAGGGGTGAGGCCAGTGTGTTTTAGGGCGTTTTGAAGAGCGTTTTAAAGGACTTTTTTCACGCTTCAAATCTGATTTTCTCAGAAACGGTGACGAATATAAAAAAACCCAACAGACAATCCCTTAGAAATTTAGTTTAGATTATTCTGTAAAAATTTCAGAATGATTGTTTGACTTTAGCGGTCGGGAAAGTCTTTTTTCTAAAGGAAGAGTTGCATAGCTGAAAACGGCAACTTTCAACTTGTTCATTGAATATCTCGCCTTCAAAAGCATGGATCAAAAATCTATCCTGCCAATGTCTAGATAATTTAGTTTAGATGCGATTAGTGCATGTCGCGATAAAAAATAAGTGAATGTTATTTTTGTAATGGTAAGTACGTTTCTATGGCGGCACCATTTTTTTCTGCTCTTGTATCCTGGTAACGTAACGAAACATGAGAGAGAAATAAAATCGGCTCATCAAGGCTGCCAAACAAGCGGTAGCTTTATTGGATTTTATGTGATGTAGTCAAACTTGTAACCGAAAATATCAAAACTTTCTTAGCCACCCGGCCACATCGAGAGACATTTTACACATTTACGAGAGAGCATGAAAAGAAATGTAATACGCACAGCGAGCGACACGGTTTTACGCTAACAACTGACATCAGCCCTTAAAGCTTCAAATCGTTTTATGGCACGTTTCTGTTTTGCTGTCTAGCAACAACCTACCTCTAGCATGCTAGGAGTAGGACTGAAACGATAGCTTTAATTTCGCTTCTATTTATAGATTCGCGTGCTTCCAACAGCTTCGCTTTTGCATCGATTGACCAATCAGAGCGATGCTCTCTCTTTAATACATCGCTTACTCCTTCCAAATCGTCGTCTATGGCAGGGAAATCCGGTATGCCAAAAATTTTTAGCAGCCAAATAGGACACTGCTCGCTACTAATCAAAATTTCAATTATATATAATTGAAAATACGTGGCTTGATACATTCAAATCGAAAAATAGAAATATTTCCTATCAAATGATGGAATAATATTAATAATTGATACAAAACAGACTGAGCTGTTAGTGTTTAAAACCTGACCACATTTCTACGTGTAGTTTTTCTTGAGTTTCTGATTTGCACCCCTAATAAAGATGTGTTCCAAATCAAAAATTTCCGATATAATTGAGTTCAAATGTTCTCATAAATTTGCACATATTACCCAGTAATGTCGAAGATGAAATTCAACATCAGACTAAAAAACAATAAGATATTTCGTTGGAATTTAGATTTGTGAAAATCGATTCATACATTTCTTAGAGAAGTGAGTGAATATTTTTCATTTTTCGATCGGAATCGGATCGGAATAATATTCAATAGCAAACTATGGGATCATAAGACCTTTCATTTGATTCTTAGTTTGTGAAAATAGGTAATGACATTTCTGATAAAATTGAGTGCCATTATTTATCACATACACACATACATACGTAATTTGGCATGTGTTTTATTTAAATTTCAAATCAACAAGCTCTTAAAAGACACCCAAATTAACCGATTACGTCACTAGTACGATTATATTTACGAAACTTGAAGTGTCAGCCAACTTGAAACGTCCGAAACATGATGGGTCATTAAGTATTTGAACAGAATAATTTCACTAGGATGAAATTTTTTATTACCATTTAATTCTGCTATAAGTATATCACGTCAATATCTACACTCTTAGAAAAAATGAAATTTACGCTTGACGTAAATTCAAACATGCCATAATTTCTTCGGTGATGACACAATATTACATCTACTAACATGTAAAAATAAACTTCGCGTCTATATCGATGTAAGCTTAAGCTACATTAACTGTGAAGTTACTGATATGACTTATCTTTACATGTTTTGAATCGTGAATGTAAGTGAATCTCGACGCTCCATTTATGTGCATCTATAAAGATGTAAACTTTTCTTAGTGTGTATATTCACTGTGTATTTCACAACGCTTTAAATCATGTACAATGAACGTCTAATCAGATAAGAATTTCGAATATTTTATTGTGATATATTAAAATATATTTGTATTCTTCATATCTAAGAATATTGGGAGGTAATGAGTTTTGACGTTTACTTTTCTAATGCCATTGTATCACCGGAACCGTAAGTGACAACCATTAAAGAACAAATGGTAGTTTCCAAACCAGCCAAATTTTGTTGAAATCAGTTCGACCATCTCTGAGAAAATCGGACGGTAAAACAACAACGCATTCTGTCGGTTACGTCTCTTATGCCATTATATCTCCGGAAACAACAGTGACATTCATTTGATCATCGAGATTGATCAATGGCCCACTAGTACCTTTCAAAAGATTTTAAGATTCAAATCTTGAAAAAGCATTCAATTTCCTTTTCAGTGCATATTTTTTTGCCTTTCTTTTATAGAAAGGCGATGCAATCACAGTGAAAACCGACTTTTTAACCGAAGCCCGGAGGGCTGAATACCATTCGACTCAGCTCGATGAACTGAGCAAATGTCTGTGTGTATGTGTGTGTGTCCGTGTGTGTGTATGTGTGTATGTATGTAACAAAAATATGCACCCACTTTTCTCGGAGACGGTTGAACACAAACTAAGATTCAAATGAAAGGTCTCATGGTCCCATAGCCTGCTATTGAATTTCATCACAATCCAACTTCCGGTTCCGGAGATATAGGATGATATGTACCCAAAAAATGGAAAAAATATGCACTCACTTTTTTTAGAGATGGCTCACCCGATTTTCACAAATTTTGATTCAAATAAAAGGACTAACAGTCCCATAGCCTGCTATTGAATTTTATTTGGATCCGACTTCCGGTTCCAGAGTTACATGGTAATATGTGAAAATTAGAGAAAAAGTGTGCACCCATTTTTCTCTGAAACAGTTCAACCGATTTTTACAATCTAAGATTCAAATGAAAGGTTTTATAGTTTTCTAAAAGAAATTGTAGAACATTTTATCCGGATCCGACCTCCGGTCCCGGAACTAAAGCTAAAGTGGAAAATTGCCAATTTCGTTAGTAGTTTTCCACAAACGATGGTTAAAAACAGGTACAAATCCCATAAAACAGTCTGGTAAATTCTTCTAGTTTGCAGAGCTTGTTAGTTTGTGGGCATAAAAACTAATTTCCGCACTACTGGTCCCCCCTTTTCCTATATTTACGAAACTTGAAGTGTCAGCCAACTTGAAACGTCCGAAACATGATGGGTCATTAAGTATTTGAACAGAATAATTTCACTAGGATGAAATTTTTTATTACCATTTAATTCTGCTATAAGTATATCACGTCAATATCTATATTCACTGTGTATTTCACAACGCTTTAAATCATGTACAATGAACGTCTAATCAGATAAGAATTTCGAATATTTTATTGTGATATATTAAAATATATTTGTATTCTTCATATCTAAGAATATTGGGAGGTAATGAGTTTTGACGTTTACTTTTCTAATGCCATTGTATCACCGGAACCGTAAGTGACAACCATTAAAGAACAAATGGTAGTTTCCAAACCAGCCAAATTTTGTTGAAATCAGTTCGACCATCTCTGAGAAAATCGGACGGTAAAACAACAACGCATTCTGTCGGTTACGTCTCTTATGCCATTATATCTCCGGAAACAACAGTGACATTCATTTGATCATCGTGCTTGATCGATGGCCCACTAGTACCTTTCAAAAGATTTTAAGATTCAAATCTTGAAAAAGCATTCAATTTCCTTTTCAGTGCATATTTTTTTGCCTTTCTTTTATAGAAAGGCGATGCAATCACAGTGAAAACCGACTTTTTAACCGAAGCCCGGAGGGCTGAATACCATTCGACTCAGCTCGATGAACTGAGCAAATGTCTGTGTGTATGTGTGTGTGTCCGTGTGTGTGTATGTGTGTATGTATGTAACAAAAATATGCACTCACTTTTCTCGGAGACGGTTGAACACAAACTAAGATTCAAATGAAAGGTCTCATGGTCCCATAGCCTGCTATTGAATTTCATCACAATCCAACTTCCGGTTCCGGAGATATAGGATGATATGTACTCAAAAAATGGAAAAAATATGCACTCACTTTTTTTAGAGATGGCTCACCCGATTTTCACAAATTTTGATTCAAATAAAAGGACTAACAGTCCCATAGCCTGCTATTGAATTTTATTTGGATCCGACTTCCGGTTCCAGAGTTACATGGTAATATGTGAAAATTAGAGAAAAAGTGTGCACCCATTTTTCTCTGAAACAGTTCAACCGATTTTTACAATCTAAGATTCAAATGAAAGGTTTTATAGTTTTCTAAAAGAAATTGTAGAACATTTTATCCGGATCCGACCTCCGGTCCCGGAACTAAAGCTAAAGTGGAAAATTGCCAATTTCGTTTGTAGTTTTCCACAAACGATGGTTAAAAACAGGTACAAATCCCATAAAACAGTCTGGTAAATTCTTCTAGTTTGCAGAGCTTGTTAGTTTGTGGGCATAAAAACTAATTTCCGCACTACTGGTCCCCCCTTTTCCTATATTTACGAAACTTGAAGTGTCAGCCAACTTGAAACGTCCGAAACATGATGGGTCATTAAGTATTTGAACAGAATAATTTCACTAGGATGAAATTTTTTATTACCATTTAATTCTGCTATAAGTATATCACGTCAATATCTATATTCACTGTGTATTTCACAACGCTTTAAATCATGTACAATGAACGTCTAATCAGATAAGAATTTCGAATATTTTATTGTGATATATGATGATAAATTTCCTGTTCCGGAAGCACCGAAAGTGGTGAAGAAAAACTCAAAAAATAGAACTCACTTCGATTTCTCTGCGATGCTTGAACCGATTTTCACAATCATGAAGTTCTGAATTTAAGCTCATATTATCTTTAAAAATACTGTGAAATTTCATCCGGATCCGACTTCCGGTTCCGCAGTTACAGGGCGATGAGTGTCAAAGTTTTCAAATCGCCATATAGATTGGCAATATGTACAACACCGAAAGAAGAAGAAAACACAAAACGAACGATGCGTGCTTTGTTCTGTTTCGTACACGCTATTAAGGAATCGAAACGACTACGGATGTCTGCTAATGGTGTGTGATATTGGTAAAAGACGGTGCTGCGGTTGATAAAAAATGTAGCTATTCTATGATAAGTACGATTGAAAGAAAAAACGAATGTCATTGAATTCAAATTTGTTTAAAAAAATATGTAATTTTCACAGCCAATAAATAGTGCAGTAATACCGTGCCGGTGGTGTAATGATGTCAATAATAATAATAAAAGTAATAATCCTACTACATGTTTTATGCTGCTGATTCATGCTGTTTAGCTTGACTTACATATGCAGAAGTTACAGAAACGCAGGTTCGCTTCGTTTGTTAGATTTCATGTAATTGGTTTAATCGAATTAAAGCATGAGATAGTACGTCTAGGTTTAACTAGGTTCAAAACTGTTCCAATTTGTAGTTCATATTTGGTGCTGGAAAACAAACCAACTTCGGCTATTCCGGTCATCTGAATCCGGTTTTGGAAGAATTGGAAATGGTGATTAAAAACTGTAATAGGGTCTCACTCGTTTTCTTTCAAGATGGCCACATCGATTTCCACAAACTTATAGGTTCAAAGGAAAAGTCTTACAATTTCATGCGGAATTCCTAAATTTGTTGTTGATATTACTTCCGGTTCTGGAACTACAGGGTAAACAAGATTTGTAGAGTTTTCCTATTGTCCTATTTATATTCAATGAACAGTTGTTTTAGCGAATTCCACAGTAATATTTACGATGTCATGAGTAATATGAGAAAGGCATCATTACACCACTAGGTGGATTAAAACAGGTTTCTAGAGCATCTCATCGCTCATCATTCAAACAATCAAATAACTCCGAGTTGCAAAGCTCATCTCCTTTTTATGTTATTAATTTCTGGAATTACGCCCAATTGATAGCCTTCGAAGTTTTAATTGCATGCATGAGAGGTTATTTCTATTCCCATATGCCAAAGGTTTTTGCTGCCACTAGAACTAGAACGAACGTTGCTCACTAATGTATCGAATGCATTCACCTTTCTAGAATTAATGATCTGCAATCTTCACAATGTAGCATGCATACGCAATGACACACACAAAATGCTAAACAATCTTTTTTCAAGATTAAGAAAAAAACAGGATAATGATGCGGTATGAAAAGAACTCTAAATAAAAATACTTAAACCACCGTTATAAAGAAAAGCATAATTGCACCATTAGATGCAAGAGATAGCCTTTCATTTTTTCGCGTTCACTAGTCCTATTTCTTGCGGACAATTTATCTCCACATAAAGCCCACTATCACCGGCAAGTCGTCGGCCGAATCGTTACATCGTAAATAGAGCCACGCTAGAGCGGACATAAATCGACGATAGAGTCAGTAATTACTGTAGGAACATACCTAGCGAGTGCTCTCCGTTTTATATTTTCGCACTTGTCGAGAACCGGGAGCCCTCGAGTCGTTATTGTAATGACTTTTCTCTCCCTTGAAGGTTCCAGCCGGTGGTAAACTGCAAAAGTCACTCCACAGCTGAGGCATAACTGTTCGGGGTTATCGCACCCGTTGTGCAGTGTTCGCCCTCGAAACTGGGTTGCACAGCCGAAAGAGCAACAACAAATAGTATCCTGGCAAAGGGCAGGAAACAAGAATGAAAAGAATATGAGTGACTGAGCAGCTTTATATTAATTACAAGAAATTGTTTTGCATATCGTACTAGTAAAGCTTTTATCGTTGCAATACCACCCGGCTCAGTGTTGTCAACGGGACAATAGCATAGTTAGTTGTGGATGTCGAACGGAAAAAGTTGCTTGCTCGGTATTATTTATGACATGGTATCGAGAAGTGTACTAGGTTTTCCTCACGAACAATGTGATGAATGAAAGAAAAGCAAACTTTTAGTATTGCATTCCAGGGTAAAATTTGGCGTTCCCTTTCGATAAACTTATGAGATTCTCAGCGTACAATACAGTAGGACAAATTTTTCTAAGTTTGGCATAACCTGCTGCAACACCACTCGAAACTTAGGGAAAGTTATCTATTGTCAACTTCAGTATAATCTAAATAAAAGCTCATTGTATTCCGCAATGAGACTGATTTATTGCAATTTATATGATCAAGGTTTTGAGCCATAATAACGCGAATGACTGTTTAACAGTCATCTGACCTTCATCTGTACGATTTGCTACATTTTCAATTCATTTGCATGCTCTCAATACAGCTTTACTCTAAATTATACATATCATTAACAGTTAAGGAGTGTATCGATAAGCAGTTAGCAACATTCAAACAGTTATTACTCTGAAATGGCTTAATTTTTTGCAGCGTGTTTTGCGGTGACATGTTTGTTTACATGTCAATAACAGCTGCGCAATCGATTGGTTTCGGTACGATTTATCGTTTCAATGATGAGTCGAATTGATCCGGAAACGCGAAAAAAAATTCTGCACACTTGGTGCTCACAAAGTGGTGTCACGTACAACTAAATTGCAAAACGGGAGAAAGTGCACCACACCAGTGTCAAAAATATTATTGAGAAGTTCGGTAAGACCCTTTCCATAAGGGATTTGCCCCGACCCGGTAGGAAAACGGGTTCCAGCCAGCCCGGCCGGTACTTAAAAGTGGTTGAGTACATCAGGAAAAACCCATCGGCGTCGACGCGAGATTTGGCCAAGCAGTTCAACACCAGCATCGGGATGATTCAACGGATCAAAGTTCGGAACTCCCTAAAAACGTACAAGAAACAGAAGGTGCCGAAAAAGTCCCTGGTACAGCAAGTTCAGGCCAAAACAAGAGCGCGAAAACTGTATAACCGGATTCTACAGAATAAAGACGGATGCATCCTGATCGACGGCGAACCCTACGCCAAGGAAGACTATCGAGCGCTGCCCGGACCGCAATATTATACGAAATCGGTGTACCAGGACCTGGACGACGCTGACACCACGGTGGCGATGGAAAAATTTGGGTAGAAGGTGTTGGTCTGGCAAACAATTTGTACCTGTGGTTTGCGGTCGTCAATTTTCTTCACGAAGGGCACAATTAATGCCAAGGAGTACGAGAAAGAATGTTTGAAGAAAAGAATGCTGCCACTGTAAAGAAAGCATAAGGCTCCTCCTCTCTTCTGACTGGATTTGGCTTCAGCCCACTAAGCCAATTCCGTTCACAAAAGTAACTGTGCAGAATTTAATGAAGAATGTCAAGTCCAAAGTGCGAGCGTTTCACAGAATCTAAGATTTTCTTCAATATAATCAGTGAAATGCATAAAAATATAATTTTTCTACTATATATCGAAAACTGATGTCAAAATATGTTTTTGTCGCTTTTTTATTCTATAATCAATGTTGCTAACTACTTTTCGATACACTCCTTATATCTATGCAAAGTGTACTGTATGAAAATTACATTATTTGAAATGACAACGCACAGTGGTCCGAAACGGGAAATTAGCGAGACAAAAATATTTACGTTATATGTTATTATGTTTTTGTAGTTGGTGTCTTCACGAAAGTTGGTTTGAAATCTTGAATCTACAAATTATTTTGATCAACTATGCTGAAAAAGCCATCTTCCTAGCTCTTCGTTTGGTCCAGTTACTTCAAATTCTCGGAATGCAAGTAGCGTGGCTCTTGAAAAATCACTTTATTGTTCTAACTTTTTCGTGAGCAGTTTTATTAGATAATTGTCTGGCACAGAGTTGTTGAGGAAATTATTGCGCACAATTTTGCTCAACTATTTCTTTTCAATTTAAGTAACCATTCAAAAGATATTATTGTTTTTCATAAAAACTTAGTTAACCTTCAATTATCAATTCTCATCAGATGTCAGATCGATAAAAAAAATATCTTATACGGTTTCTGAAAGGTTATAAATAAGGAAAGTTTAAAGAAAAATTCAAGAGGGTGTTATTTTTTAATTCATTTAAAACAGTGTTCAAATTACCTTACAAAAAAAAGAAAAAGTTATATAACTGTTAACTGCCAAAACCAGATTTCAATCCAAACATGAACCACTCTATTGACTTCTTACATCATAAGATGCGCCATTTGATTACAAACTACGCAGAAAAAATATGAATTTTACAGGTGACAGAATGCTACAAACGATACAATTCACAACTACTAAATTTTTCAAATGACGCAATATTCCACTCGTACAGAATTTTACACACTCCGACTGAAATTTGCACTCGGCTACCAAGTGCCACTGTATGGATTTATATGCATCAATTATTCAATGAACAGATATGAGCTCTGTGGTTCAGTTGAGTAACCGATGTGCTTGTGATCTAATATTTCTCGGTTCAAGTCGCGCTGCTGCTAACGATCTTTTGTTTTTTATTTCGTTCGAATTCAAGTCATGTAATTTTCAAATCACATAATTTTACATGTTCTTGAATGAAAATTTGTGTGAAATACGACGCTCCATTTATGTGCTTCTTATAATATGTAAAATCTCAAGATTTTTCCAAACTCTGAACTTTTGTGAAGAGGCCAACTATAAAAAAATAATATTTAATAACGAAAATATTTTTGTCTCGCTAATTACCCGTTTCGGGTCATTGTGCAATGTCTCCAAATAAATCAGATAGTGCTCTGTACACTACATATGGATGCGGAAGTTGGCCTTCTCTTATAACAGATTTCGCAGTCAATTAATAAGTATAATAGACAATTACAAATGCCAGTGCCAGGATCTAAGACTACGAATCAAGAGTCTTATAAAGGGTGTTGCGATAAAAAAATTATCAACTTGACACATTTTCCTTTTCATCATGCTTCAAAACAAACTAGCACATTCGAAGATGAGTGAAGCAAGAGAAGTAATGCGTCAAAGTTTTGCTTCAGCATTGCAAAAATCCGAGCTACTCACACGCCACAAATTGGCATAATTTTGACACACCGGGGATAAATAAACGATATAATAATAATAATAATAATTTTGACACGACTGCAGCAATGGTTATCATAAAGATAGATGAGGTACAACGCATCTCACGCTTTCCTCATAAGTTACCAATTGTAATGAAACTGAAAGTTCATCAAAACAAGATATTTTCATAAAATTCTGGTAGCTATGGATGAGTAATATCTGGAAAAATAAATTAACCAGTTAATTTCTGTGTCATTTTTTTCTGATACAAACGATATATTTGCAAATTAAATAGAATAATCTTCAATGTTACCATGTCGCATCTACATGCTATCTAAACAGATTTCTCAGCGGTATTTGATAAAATTAATCATCAAATAACAATTGCTAAGCTCGACAGACTGGGCTTTAGTGGCGCTTTATTGAATTGAATGCATTCATATCTCACTGGTCGCGAGATGTCGGTGAATGTAGGAAACTGCACAACAGTTACTTTTACTGTTAGCTCTGGAGTACCTACAGGAAGTCTTTTAGGACCGTTCATATTTTTACTCTACCTCAATGATCTCAACTTCTCCGTGAAATGTTTCAAACTCTCGTTTGCTGATGACTTCAAACTATATCATCACCAAATGGTGCCACAATGACAGGATGGTACCAAACGCCTCCAAATGTTCTGTTAAATCTTTCTCCCGAAAACGCTCATTAACTGCATAGGACTAACATCTCTTGAAAAATGTCCTCATACATGAATCCTCGGTAAAGGACTTAGGCGTTATTCTCGATCAAAATTAGATTTCAAGAATCACGTTGATTACGTAATTTCGAAAGCTTCCAAGCCCTTAGGGCATATTCAGGAGTGTTCTAGTTCTAGATGCATAATTTATGTCAGTTTTAAAATTTAAATCTAGAAATTATAACAAAATAAACTGGCAGCCTCAGCAGCGTTTTATCTGTGTTTCAAATATAGAAAAAATAGAACGGCAATGTATACCAGTTTTAAATTTGACAGTAGAACTGGTCGAATAAATAAAACTAAAACGGATTGCTGGGGATACGTTTGTTTCAGTTTCATTTACATTATAGACCACTCATATGAATCTTGCAGCTGCTGAATTTGCTCTTAGGCTTCATATCTCGGATCACTAAGAACTTTACCAATATACACTGCCTGAAGACTTTTTATTGTGCTCTAGTACGATTAACCTTAGATTACGCAGCTATTGATTGGTCACCTCATTATCAAATCCACATTGATCGTGTCGAAGTTGTTCAACGCAAACTCATTAGATTAGCACTCCATTCAACCTTCCTTGTTACAACGATCGCTGTCGGCTTGTTGAGCTAGATCCGCTGTCTGTTCGTAGGAACGTTTGCAAGGTTATCTTCAGTCCTGATCTCCTACAATTGGTCAATTTTGACATTCATCGTGCGTCCTGCTAGAGTGAGAGATTGTTATATTTCATCTCAATCGGACTCTTTCCTGCTACAAATAAATAAATAAATAAATAAATACTCACCTTATGTTCATGGAGATGAAATGACCCAAATTACCTGGAGCAGGATGCCCAGGAATTCTTTTTTCTATTCAGATAATATTGGATATGAATTTGGGCCCAATCTTGATACAAATTCATTCAGATTGATTCGGATAGTTTAGAAAAGCATGGTCCAGCGCTTACGAACCAGTAGTGTCATCCATTTAAACATCGAACTCAATGAATGACCTTAGAGTAGCTTTCAAATGAGCTACAGTTTTTTTTAAATTGGTTTAGCTATCTCTAAAAAAAATGCGCGTTGAAAAAAATACGCTAGGCCGGTTACGTCACTTATACCATTGTATCTCCGAAACCATAAGCGATAGCCATTTGATCATCGAACTTGATCAATGACTTTAACATGAGCCAAGAGTTGTTGACTTAACTTTCACAAGCATAGAATCAAATAAAAATAATTGAAATACCATACCAAATTCCTGAATTTCACCATTATACGAATTCCGGTTCTAGAATAACAGGGTGATTAATGTAAAAACTTTGATTTAAGGAGTGTTTTTTTTTTTCAGAAATAACTATGTAAAGAACTGCCATTTTCTTGAAAATGTTTATAAATTATTTAGCTTGTTGGCAAATGTCTAATCAACCTCACTTCAGTTATACCGGTTCCCAGTTTTCGGTTTCGGAAGTACCGGAGCTCACTCCGATTTCTCAGAGATGGCTGAGCTGATTCTCATAAACTAAGATTCAAATGAATGCTCTTATTGTTGTATTATGGCAATTTACAAATTTCGTGAATTTTAACCGGATTCTAATATTAGTTCCGGAATTACAAATGATGAGAGCTCAAACTAACTTAAATTATTTACCTTTCCCTGCTCCTTTTTCTATTTTGACATTTCAATGAGTATAATGCATCATAGTTTCGAAACATAATGTCTTTTGTTTTGAGATACATACCACTGATTTGTTGTGAGACATTTTATACGGCTGCTGGGGCATTATGTCTGAGGCAAATTAAAAAAACGGAGAAAATTGGCGCTCTGAAAACAGCATTTTTATCAATCAATTTTTAATTGCTTCTGCCAGAATCACTAAAAATTCCCGTATTCTCGAAGAAAATATATTAATGCATTTAGAAGCATTTTACAACATTTTACCACAGTTCTGGGTTTTCCCGCGTCATCAGATCATCAGCTGTACCGGCATATTTAGACAGTGCAAATAAAAAATTTTCGGATTAGTTGAGGTGTTTGATACCGTGCAAAAATACTTAGAGTGCTTCAGCATGTTTCATTGAGATGTTACGTGAGCTGATTTCCTCGCTCCTATGTTTTGTGTTTTGCGAGTCCTTAGACTCGCAAGTGAACCTACTGACAGCAAACAATAGCAATATTTTACAGCTTGATGCTGCGGCTGCTACTGATCCTGCTTGTGCTCACATTACCGATAAATCCTTTCACAGAAAAAGCGTCGCCGTCACACCGTCCCGACATTGTACAGTATCCATGCTCTAGCTCTTGGCAAGAATAACCAAGGCACATACAAAATTCTTCCCTTCTTTAACTTTTCAACTTAACCTTCGCACACAGAAAAAAATGCTGTCTAAATAGGGGAAGCCAAAATAATAGCGGATTTCAGTTTCTCGAACCAATTTGATTATGAAAAACTGCAGCGAAATTTGCATTTACTTTTGTTAGCCTACGTTGACTTTTCACAAACTCCTAAGAATTCGTTTTTTATGCTGGACCCCTTATTAAGGTAAAATATGTGGGTAACAAACAGCGCTATTGTACTATGCTTTCACGAAGATGTTTATCTCATAAATAATTTAACTTGAACTGTCAACTGTATAGGGACAAAACATAAATGGTAGTCGCATGTTGTCTATATATTCACGTGTTCATAAATAGCAAAACTCGTAAATACTATAAAAATCGCCCTCGTCACTGCTAGTCTTTCCCATTCCCGGATACTGCAACGACAGCACGATGATGAGAAATCTTCATCATACTCAGACTTCCTAAACTTCTACCCGAATCTCCGTACGTACAGTAAAATCATCTGGGTCACATATTTTTCCACTAGGATTGACAATCTCGACCCCGTTTGAGTGTACAGTAAAGCAAATTTTCCCAAGGCAATTATTTTTACACTTCACTGAAGTTCCGATTAGAGCAAGCAGTCTTTCCATCCTAGGTACTGAAAAACGTCACATGCAAAAGTGAGATCATTGAACAGGGAACCGACGAATTTTTACTCTTACGAGTTGTTCATTGACAACACATGAAGCTCAAAATTTTATGAGACCCTTTAAATCTTGGAAAATTAGTCGATTGCACAGTCGACGTAAAACAGGATTTGACAGTTTAATTTGCTGTAGGGGAAGGGTTTTACAATTCAAACAAGCTTGTTTCTAGTCAATTTAGATATATTTGAGCATTCACAATGATTATGTTTGTGTGTTTGTGTGTGTGTTTGTGTTTTGTGGAACAGTCGAAAATTACGCTGACTACAGGAATCGCATTGTTTTACATACAAGCAACAATATCAGAGATTTTTTATTTCAATATGTTTCAGTTCTGACAGCGATAGTAGTTTAATGATAAATAAATAAATAAATTACACTCAATCCTATATATTTACAGTAACGGGGTTTGTTCATCATAACTAATCTAAGCGGAAAAATTTGCACAAAAATAAACACGATCTCGCGAACACTGCTAAGTACACCATTTTGATTTTCGTTCCCACTTTCAGTTATTATTTATATTCAAAATAGCAACCCCGTTTAATTCGTATGCATTCAAAATGCATGTGAAAAGTAATTACGCATATCAATTAATTACCCACCCTCCGAACGCCATCTTCCCTCATTTGGTACGGTGAGATGTACATTTTCCGGAATCTAAATCACAAAACATTCCCAGCTTCGGCTGAATTACGACTTGCCTCTCAATTCTATCCCACCGTACCGGGTAATTAGGAGTTATCATTCATGTCGTTCTGGAAGGAAGGATACTACGTCACACTTCGACAGCAAACAGGCATTACGACAACGGGATGCTAATATTTTCCGGCCTATAAAACAGAATCAATTTACATTTACAACACTGCCTTTATCTGCGGTCTCATTTGTTAACACTAACACGATTGCTATAATCATAGATTCAACATCGCAGTAATTGATTTTTCCTCCCATTCATAACGGTTTTTGCACGGAAAGCCAACAAGCAAATGAAACCTAGCGTGCTCGGAAGCAAATAAAACTTTACAGCTGCTACTTGCATTTTTTTTTTCAGAGGTATGAGTACCCAAACTTTATCCTCGTATCGCTATTGTTAATATTATTATTACATATGCTATCTCTGATGTGCCATTTCTGCAGTTAACTTTTAACAGTCAATATGTTTAATTCATGTTCTCATTAAAACTTGATTGATCCAGGCTGCCTGGAACGCCTACAGCTACCGCCTAGTTAGAGTGTGGTTTCACTAACGTATGTATATATCTCCCAAAGGTACCATTACAGGATAGAAACCACTTCGGCGCGTGTGTGTATATATGTGAGTGTGTGTGTTTGCTGTTGTGTGGTTGCATATTTGGGGTGTGTATTTATGAGCCGTACCTAATTGTCTCGCTTGAAGATACCTTTGGCATCACTTCGCACGTTCACGGCGTCCGGGTTGACACAGGTGGGAATGGCGTTAGACCACTTGCCATTCTTCAGACACTTGAGCATTTTGGCCCCTCGCAGCTCCAGACCGGCATCGCAGGTGAACGTGATGCTTTCACCGATCGAATAGTAAAATTTGACCGACGACATCCGACCACTGATTGCCGTTCCCGGATACGAGCACGCCTGGACACCTGACAAAAAAAGAGAAAGAGAGAATCGTTTCGAATGGTCAGTCTTTCATTCTACTAGAATAATAATCATTTATTGATTTATTTAACTACTCCCAAACTCGTCAAACTATGCCCCGCAAAAAAAAATTTTTTTGTTGCCTTTTGAACCAAGACTAGAAGGACAGAGTGTCATATAACATTCATTTCATTTCATCGAGTACGCAAAATGTCTGTGTGTTTGTGTGTATGTAACGTTTCTGTGTACTAACTTTTCTCATAGATACTTGAACCGATTTTCACAAACATAAAATCAAATGAAAGATCTTTTGGTCCCATACAAAATTCCTGATTTTACCCGAATCCGACTTACGGTTCTGAAATTATGAGATAAATGAGTAAAAACCTGTTTTAATCCCCCTAGTGGTGTAATGACGACTTCCATCATATCCATCATATTCTCATGTATAATACTGTGGTATTCTATTCAAAATGATTCTCCTCGTTTCTTGGAAGAAACCAAGGGATTGTTTTTGCATTAATTAGTATAACCTACTGAATGAAACTATTGTAGGTACTTCCGGCACCGGAGCCCGAGAATTGGTACAATCGATGTTGGTTCGTATGACCATCAACTAGCATGACGCACAACCTCTACTAGCTTTTATTCATACTTTAAAGTTTTTTTAAGATTATGCCATTGTATTCTGAACGACGCACAGTGGTTCGAATCAATAAAAGCGTGGATTAACCACCTAGCAGTGAGATGATACCTTTTTTTATCCGCATGTCTTTTCTCATGAATATTGTACGGTGTTTTAGTTCTCATGACATTATTGTAATTATCGTCGTTTTAAACGGCAAATTGAGATTTTAAATACTCATTACCTTGTAATGTCGAATCGCATCGAATCGTATCGAATTTCAATCTTAACGTGTGACAATCGATTGAACATTCCATGAGATGTCGAAGTAAGTTCCACTTTAGAGTTTTTCGTCATTATTTATGGTACTTCCAGAGCCGGTATTCATGAACTAACATAACCCAAAATGATTCGAATGGCCATAAATTATTACGCCGAACAATTTACATCTTCTATATCGGTATGAATTTTAAAAACTCATTATATGTAATTCCAGAATCGGATAAAATTCACCAATTTTGTATGGGACCTTATATATCCGCAGAATGAAAATAGCTGGAAAATTCAAACATTGTGCTGGCTACAAGGATTACATTCAGACACATTTTTGGAAAAGCTTTTAACGCTTTTCGTGGAAAATCAATGAATGTATTTTGATGATTTGGAAGTACTAAATGATATAAAAAGTGATTTTGCAACGATGCTAGTTCAATTTATAAACAGAATGATGTTAGTTTTGTAAAGCTTTCTAAGTTTTCCACAGAAAAAGATCAATTTTTAAGTGAACTGAAGAAAATCCGCTTCAGTTTGAATGTGTGTAATAATTGTGAACGGTCACACAAACACTCACTCATCTTTGTCCTGCAGATAGATAAAAGTTTTTCAAAGGTCTGTATGTTTTTGGTTTTGGCAAATTTTTCAAAATTTTCATCGAAAATTTCCTTAAAGTTACCCGCGCGCATGGTACTTGGACGATGGCCTTAAACTAAAAAAAGGCGGGTGGGTAATGTCAGAGACATAACTGGATGTTGTGAATACGAAAAAACTGACACGCTCCCACCACTTTTCCGAATATCAGTTAGTTAATTGATTGTATGAATTGTGCAAGCTTTTCATTATTGTGCAAAGCTCTTTTTCACTAATAGAGTTTGAATCGATGCACCTACATTAAAGTAAAGATTAGTTACATTAAACAGCTGCTATTCTACTACTATATATTCCAAACTTGAAACAATTTATTTTTTAATTTGCTAATATAGGAGGCTAGGTACGACAATTTTGTAGTTTATTTTTATTGAAGCTATGAAGTTCGAAGATATCTGATTCTTCTCGAAATTTCAGTATGAGACAATTGCAAAGGCCTGGTCTGAAATGTATCGACGATCTTCGGTATGCAAGAGTCATTCTAATAATAATAATGATAGTAATAATAATAATAATAATATTAATAATAATAATAATAATAATAATACAGATTAACCTGTAAATATGGCAACCCTGTTTCGCATGGCATATTTTCACACGACCCCATACTAGTATAAAGATGTGTTCAACATCATCACTTTCGCTTTCGCATTGCCGTTCGTAATTGAATGTGTTAGTGACGGTACAAATCTGCCTTTCTACCGGTTTTCGGTGCCATCGTGCTGACGGTGTCTCGTACGTTCAGAGTAGCTGCTTTAACTTAAATGACGCTATTTCTCACATCACATTTCATTTTATACCTGCTACTGGCAACGGTGTATGGACAGCCCCTTTGTTAGAATTCCTTTCCTGTACGCTGAACGGGAAACAGTGAAACGATATAAAAGAGAGAGTTAGTAGAGCAGCAGCCAATTCGTCATCTAACACTCGATGTGGATAGATGAATAACCTACTACGACTAATTTCGATTTTGTTTTATTTTTTATTCGCAGTTGTCTACCTACCCAAGCTATGGGTAAAAACCGCCATAGATCCGAGAAGGATCCAAAGGATGCTAAGCGTCTGAAGCCAAGTGATGTACAGGTAAACGACCGTTTGCTGAGTAAAAACCAATAGGAAGGAGAGGAACTGCAGAAGAAGGAAAAAATGCCGCCTTTCTACCTGAAGGGCTTCCCACCAACTCTACGCTCGGATTTCAACATACTGATCAGCAAAGGACTACAGGCAACAATCCGTTTATGTACTGAAGGCTACAAAATAACTGTTCCGGCTTTGAACCACTACAAAGGAGTGGAATGCTATCTGAAGCAGACAAAAGCGGAATACTTCACACACGATATTGCCGCCAACAAACCTATGAAGGTTGTACTTCGAGGACTACCCGACATGATGGAAGCCGAACTAAAGCAGGCACTGTCGGAGGCTGGACTAAAGCCTTTGATGGTATTTAAAATGAAGCGCCATAATACGGACAAAAAGTTTAGAGATCAACTGTACCTGATTCATCTGGAGAAGGGCTCCATCACCATGAGTCAACTGAAAACGATTAAATCGTTATTTCACATAATCATCGAATGGCAAAAGTATAAACCGGTACATCGGGATGTCACACAGTGCTCGAACTGTTTGAACTACGGCCATGGAGCGAGGAATTGCCACATGAAAAGTCGGTGCGGGAAATGTGCCGAACCACACAATACCAACGATTGCCTACTAGATGACATCGCTGTAAAATGTGTGAACTGTGTGGCGACCATCCATCTACTAGCAAATCGTGTCCCAAACGTGCTGAGTTCACAAAAATTCGACAACAGGCGTCCCGCAAACAATCAACGCGCAAGAATGTTCCACAGAAGGATGAAGTTATTTTCCCACGGCTCCCACCGAAGAGGGATATTCCGAATTTGCCGCCACTTCCTCGCAGCAATCCAAATGGTTCAGCTGTTGGATCACAAAAAGAATCTTCCTCAAAAATCCCTCCTGGATGGGGCAATAATCAACCACAAGCAAAGGATGACTCTGGTGATTTATTTTCTGCTGAACAACTGATCGTCATTTTTGAAACAATGACAACAAAACTACGAAACTGCAGAACGCGGTTAGATCAAATCAACGCCTTAGGCAAATTCATCATCGAATATGCAATATAATGAGTTGGTTATAGTAAATTGGAATGCTTGCTCACTCAGGAGCAAAACTGCTGAATTGTCCGACTTTCTTCAAGAGAAGAATGCCGATATTGCTATTTTAACTGAAACTCATCTTAAACCTGAAATTTCTATTTTTATTTCCAATTACAGGATTCACAGGCTCGACAGGGCAACTACCAGAGGAGGGGGAGTTGCCATTGCCATTAAACGATCCATTCAGCACAGGCTTCTGTCAGCCTTTAAATTGCAACTCATAGAAGCCATCGGAATTGAGATTACAACGACGATGGGACCCATCATCATCATTGCAGCGTACTGCCCCAAACAAACCAATCTTCGAGATGGTACGTGTGCATCATTGAAGCGAGATCTGGCTATGCTCACTCGACGACAGAACAAATTCATCATTGCTGGGGACCTGAACGCACGGCATGAGCTGTGAGGAAACAAAAGACAGAATCGGATTCGTACTTGCCGAAGATTACGAAGCTGGACAGTACAACATCCTCGCTCCGGACCAACCAACGCGACTTTCCAGATCGGGAGTTTATTCCATTTTGGATATATTCATCAGCAACATCGCCATAGACAGCTCTCCGGTTGTCTTCAACGAGCTCTCTTCTGACCACTTTCCAGTAATATTGACGTTGGGATCTTCACCAGAAACAGTGCCTATTCAACCACGGAGGAACTATTATCGCACCGATTGGGTCCAATTTCAACAAATCGCCGACCAACTTATTAATATCGATTTGCCACTTGATTCCCCGATGGAAATCGATGCGGCCCTATATTCCTTCCAGCATTCAATCACAGTCGCTCGTGATAGGACGGTTCCAGTACAACATATGCCGAGTTCCTCTCTTCAAATCGACAGTGTCACCAAGAAACTCATCCGACTTCGGAATATCTACCGGAGGCAGTATCAACGAACTGGCATCCTAGATAGGAAGACTACTTATAACAACTTAACTAGGATAATCCAGGAAAGGATATCTGAGCTTCGCAACAGGAACTTCCAGCAAAAGCTTCGAGAAATTCTCCCACATTCAAAGCCCTTCTGGTCCTTAGCGAAGGTGCTTAAGAAAAAACCGAAGCCTATTCCTCCTTTGCTGCCACCCCAGGACGCAGCTGAAGGAATACCTTTAATCACACCAGTAGAGAAGGCAAATGCGCTAGGCCAGCAGTTTGTGTGTTCTCACAATTTAGGACTCAACATTGTTAGTCCATATGAAAGAGCCGTTGCTGATAGCGTAGCTGAGGTTGACCAATCAGACAGCTTGGTTCCTGAGGAAAGTAGAGTCACTGCGAATGAGCTGATGGCTTTTGTGAAAAAAACCAAAAATATGAAGGCCCCCGGTTTCGACAACACATTCAACATTGAGCTGAAACATTTGAGTATTCGCTCATTTGTCTTCTTAGCTAAACTTTTTAACAGGTGCTGGGAGCTTGGTTACTTCCCTTCAATGTGGAAGTTAGCTAAAGTTATCCCAGTTTTGAAACCGGGGAAAGATCCTTCCTTTTCCAAGAGCTATCGGCCCATCAGCTTACTCTCTGCCCTATCCAAGCTGTTTGAAAAGTCAATACAAAGGCGAATTCTTGCTTTTGCAGATGAACAGGATATATTTCTGGAAGAACAGTTTGGGTTCCGGAAAGGAAGATCCACCATCCACCAGCTCACAAGGGTTAACAACGTCATCCAGCAAAACAAATCAGTGTCCAAAACGATTGCCATGGCAATATTGGATATTGAAAAGGCATTCGATAATGTGTGGCACGATGGACTGGTGTTCAAACTGCATCGGTATAATTTTCCCATGTATCTTATTAAAATTATCAAAAATTATCTTGCAGATAGAGCATTCCAGGTTTCTCTGAATAATGCACTTTCAGAAAGATTTACTATTCCTGCTGGTGTACCCCAGGGAAGTATCCTAGGTCCCATCCTATACAACATTTTCACATCAGACATCCCACCTCTTCCAGGTGGTGGTGTTCTGTCACAATTTGCTGATGATACTGCCATTCTTTACAAAGGTCGTGTCATTAATGCTCTGAAAAATAAACTACAGACAGGTCTGGACGCTTTAACGGAATATTTTACAAGCTGGAAAATTGTGATCAATGCAGCAAAAACTCAGGTCATCTTGTTTCCACATTCAAGATCTCCAAAACTTGTTCCATCAGACGAATGCAGAATATGATTCGGTGATGAGGTCATTCAATGGTCCGATGAAGTTATCTATCTAGGACTCACCTTTGACAGACATCTGATATTCAGGTCACATGTTGACAAAATCGTTCAAAAATGCAGCATACTCATTAGGTCTCTGTATCCGCTGATTTGTAGAACATCTAAACTATGCCTGAAGAATCAGATGGCTGTCTATAAACAAATCATCTACCCCGCAATTGAATACGCAGTCCCTGTTTGGCGGGGTTGTGCACGAACACACAAACTTAGGCTTCAACGCATTCAAAGTAAGATCTTAAAGATGATTCTAAATCTACCCCCTTGGACAAGGACTAGTGAAGTACATGAGATGGCCTCACTGGATATACTAGAACAAAAATTCGAACAATACTGCACGAAATTTGAAGAGAGGTGCTCAATCTCTGAAATACAAATAATTCAAAATTTGTACGTATTAGGTTAGGGATAGTTATAAGTAGGTAGACATTTTATAAATAATTAAAATAAATATTGTGATTAAACATTAGTATGTAAAACAAGAGTAACTAAAACACCTAATATTAATAACGAATCGTATGAACAACAAAGATGAAAGGCCAAAGGGTCAAAACACTTGTACTGTAAAATGTTGATGTAATACACAAAAATAAGATTAATAAACAGATATTTATGCAAAAAAAAAAAAGAGCAGCAGCCAGTAATACTGAAATGGCTGTCGAGCTGTTAACAGCATCTTGTGGAATTTTTACGCAGAAACACGCACACAGGAGGAACAATTAAGGGCAAGGCAAAGTCCCGCTCGAACCGTGCTGGTCTGCAGTTCCCAGTTGGCAAAATCCATCGTCTGCTCCGGAAGGGAAACTACACAGAGCCGGTGCACCGGTCTATCTGGCGGCAGGGATGGAGTACTTGGCTGCCGAAGTGTTGTAATTGGCCGGTAACACCGCCCGTGACAACAAGAAAACGAAAATCATCCCTCGCCATCTGCAGCTGGCCATCCATAACGACGAGTTGAAAACCCCGTCCTTTTCAGGACGACCACATCACTGTGGTAAAGAAATTTTTAGGATTGCTTTAAGTTTAGCCAGTTCTGATACGCCTGGAAAGTAGAATGCGCAAATCAAGTGGAAACATTTGTTCTAACAATTTGTTCATCTCTTTCATTTGTTCAATTTGTTCAACTCTGTTTCGCACGTCATATTTGTATACTAGTATAAAGATGTGTTCAAAATCATCACATTCGCTTTCGCATTGCCGTTCGTAATTGAATGTGTTAGTGATGGTGCAAATTAATTTAACTTTCATCGTGATGAATCTTTTGGTAGGAAATACTGAGATCTGAGATGGTTCTCGTGTGTGTCTTGCTTCGGCAATGGGCCTTGCTGAACTTTTTAGGCCTTTCTACCGATTTTCGGTGTCATTGTGCTGACGGTGTCTCGTGCATTCAGATCGGGAAGCAGTGAGACGACAGGTCCTCGATGTTGCTCTCATGTGTCTTGTTTCGGGAACAGTTGCTCAGCAAATGGTAGGAAAAATGAACCACTCAACTTTTATATGAATGCTCTTGTATGAAAGCAGAAAGGGTTAAATCAAACAGGTTTTTCAGTAGTGTACTATTGAAAAACTTCAATGTTGTTGCAATCCACGTTCTAGTTGAAAATTTTGGATTCTATTGGTAGTTAGATTATATAAATCCTTCTACAGATCACTGAGCTATGAGCTTTCAAAATACGAGAAAGGCAAACGCGCCTTATGAATTATCTTCTTTGATACTCGTTTATACCAAACATTTCAGAAAAGTTTAATTTTGAACTATTTGAGAATATGTCACACAACTGAAAATTTTATTATAAAATTGTGATCATATTTCTGATGGCGTGTAGCAAGAATTATGTTGATTCATTAGATATAACATGAGATATTCACGATCAAAAACTTATCACTCTCTCAGAGGGTAAATTTTGAAAAGGCGCCCCATAGTAAAGTAAGTCGTATTCACGACAAAAGAAAAATGTTTTTATAGGATTTTAAAACCTCTCATTTGAATCATAGATGGTTCTTAGATTTCTTTTGAATCATAGATCGGTTCAGCCATCTACGAGAGAAATGAGTGGCATTATTTTAATTTCGCTTCACATATCATCCTGTGGTTCCGCAATCAGAAGTAGGATCCAAACGTAATTCAGGAACCTTGTTTGAGAGTATATTACTTTTCATATAAATCTTTGTTTGTAGAAAACGGTTTAGCCATCTCTGAGAAAATTGAGTAAAATTTTTTGTCATACACGCATTTGCTGATCTCGACGAACTGAGTCGAATGGTATATGGGAGTTATGTTCTTCCAGCATTTATGACTGTAAATAGTTTAAATCAAAATAATTATGGAATTACTTTCAACTTGAAAATGCTGTCATCATCTAGTTTACATGTCATACTCGAACGATTATGTTGCCAAAAACGAATCGTGCTAAAATCGGTCCGAAGCAAAATGGCATGAAAAAAGATGCTGTATACAGTCTTTTTGGTACTTAGAAACAATTGTATGTAACAGTATATGCATATAGTTGCTTTCAAGAAATTATTTACAAATATATACCGCGTAAATTCATTATATCCCTAATTATTCATGGCCTACTTTGGAAAAAATGTAACCATAACTTTTTTTTCTAAAGAGATAGACAATTTTTTTTCTTACACAAAATTTTAGAACTATTGAAAATAATTTTCTTTGTCAAACATACCAAAAGTCTAGGTCGCACCGTTTCGGATATACAAAGCGTTTTTATGGTAACCCCCTCAAAATCAGCTTTTTATTCATAACTTGTCTCGAGTTATTTCGTTATGCATACTTTGTTTGGAATAATTATAAAAAAACCCATATTTTTGTTGAAGGTACCAATAGGTTTGTTCTTTCCTGTCAAAGTTATACAACATTTTACCTTTTTTACCTATGAAAAAACCTAGCACCGAAGCGAAATATGCAACTTTATGCAGCGGATTTTTACAAAATTGATAGTATGCCCAATACTATAAAAAAAATCTAAGTAGAACTCGACGGAACTTTTTTTAGGCCTTTTCAAAGTAAGTTTTAGTTATTGAATTATGGCAACCCCATTAAAACTAGTTTTCTAATCATAACTTGTTTCGAGTTATTTTTTATGCAAACTTTGTTTGGAATAATTGTAGAAAATATAAAATCCCATAATTTTGTAGAAGGTAATGCATAGGTTTTATTTCTGGAAAAGTTATACATTATTTTACCTTTTTATCTTTTTCTATTAATATAAATAATAGGTATAGAATTCGCTCAAACTTTAGAAAAATTTTCCGAGGCCCGAAGGGCCGAATGTTATATACCAATCGATTCAGCTCGACGAACTGAGCAAATGTCCGTGTGTGTGTCTGTATGTGTGTTGTCAACTAAGAGGTCGAGATCTCAGAGATGGCTGGACCGATTTTATTCAAACTAATCGCAAATGCAAGATCTTCCCGTCACCCTGAACGCTATTGAATGGTTTTGAGATCGGATGTTTACTTTTTGAGTTATTAGAAGTTTTATGTGGAAATTTTCAGTTTTTTGACAGTATCTGTCACAATTGACCTTGAAAACAGAATATATTTTCAGACTTAGATTCCGCACGGTAATACCTATCCAACAAGCCATAGATTGTTAAAATCCGTCCATTTTGAACGGAGATATCGAAATTTTTGTGTAAGCGACTTTTTTCTCTATTCCAGCAGTAGAAGTTTTGAGCGCTGTCTGGCAAAGAAATGCTTGGGAGCAACATAAAACACGATTTTTTATACTGTCACATACATTTGTTTCTAAGTACCCAAAAGACTGTGTACAGCATGATATTTTGCCTCGGACCGATTTTAGCACGATTCGTTTTTGGCAACATAATCATTCGAGTATGCCATATGTAAACCAGATAATGGTAGAATTTTCGAGTTGAAAGCAAATTAATAATTATATTGATTTAAGCTACTTACAGCAATAAATGCTGGAAGTACATAACAGCCATATACCATTCGAATCAGTTCGTCGAGATCAGTAAATGCGTGTGTGACAAATAATTTCACTCAATTTTCTCGGAGATGACTCAACCGTTTTCTACAAACTCAGATTTATATGAAAAGTCATATGCTCCCAAACAAGGTTCCTGAATTATGTTTGGTTCCGAGACCTCTGGTTCCGGAACTACAGGATAATATGTGAAACGAAATTAAAACTGTGTAACTCATTTTTCTCGTAGATGGCCGATCTAAGATTCGAATGAAATCTAAGAATTATCTAAGATTCAAATGAAAAGTTTCAAGATTCTATAAACCATCTTGTTTTTCAGTCAGATCCAACTTCCGGTTTCCGAGATACATGGTGATTAGTAAAAAATGTCTGTTTCACATAAATTGATCAGGTTTATCGGGTTTGCAGATTTGGATAGTCGATAAACAAATAAACTTATTTCATTTTTGGTTGTATTCAGTTCTCGTTTCGGAAGGCACCCAAAAATTACGATTCCTCAAAGATGTCTACATTGATTTTCAAACATTTTGAAACAAATGTAAACTATACAGCTACTCAGGTGAATTTGTCTGACTTCGGCTACACCGAATTTCGAATTTCGGTTCCAGTATCGAATCGTTTCTCAAAGCTCAATCGTTTTCTCAAAAAAAGCCAAATCGAATTACAAACACAAAAATTCAAATTAAAATAAATCCAATTTTATCCAATTCTGACTTCCTGGTGTCTGGAATTGTAGGAGGATGAAGTTTTCAAATTCTAAACGATATAGAAGATGACAATCCCGAAAAGCTTTCAAGTTGGACTCAAAAATATTGCAATTTATTCGTCGAAATTATTTATGGCCATACGAATCGCTTTGGATTATGCTGGTTCCTGAATACCGGCTCTGGAAGTACCTTAAATTACCGTAAACTCTAAAGTGGAATTTACTTCGACATATCATGGAATGTTTAATCGATTGTCCCACTTTTAGATAGAGTAATGAGTGATTAAAATGTCAAATTGCAGCTTAAAACGACGGTCATTTAAATAATGTCATGAAAACTGAAACACCGAAGAATATTCATGCAAAAAACACATGCGGATTGATAAAAAAGGTATCATCTCACTGCTAGGTCGATTAAGCACGTTTTTTATCTAGGAAACCTTATGTCGAAGCGAAATATGCAACTTAATGCAGCAAATTTTTACAATATTCATAGAAAAATATATTCCAAATCCAATTTATTCTCCAATGAGAATATCTTGAGTACTATTCTAGTGACTCATTTTCACTATGGCCATGCTGAAACTATGAATGGTTAAGAAACGGAGGGCGTCACACGTCTGCTATTCCTGTAACTCACTTTTGCAGTGAACGTCGCACGATCAACATCTCGTCTTAAAAATCGTGTTGCTTCTTGACATTAACAAAATAATTATGATGATAAGTTACTATGGTTTGGTGTAAGTATATTTTTTCTCTTTTCATCAATAGAAGGTTTAAAAGTAGTTCGTCACATTTAAATAAATAATTAACGTGAAGTAATGTATTCTACTGAATCTTGAAGAACAATACTACTAATTTGCAAACCAAGATTAAATCTATGGTTCCCTTATCTTTATCCGAGTCGTTAGAAGATCATCCAATGATAACAAATACTCCTACAAATGGCTACTAATTCCTTGTGTTTTCATGGATACGACTAAATATGTTAACATAGGTATTCATTAGTCACACACCACATTAAAAAAAAACTTCATTTCTAACTCTATCAATTACTATTAATCTTTTTGAACCAAAGAGAAGACGTTGGGCAGAGTGAATTAAAAGATAGAAAGATTACAAAATACGCATGTTGGGAGATTTATGACGTGTGTTATTGATGAGTTTGTTGCTATGCAGCGCTGTTAGAAAAATTCGCAATATTGTGAGTCAGAATATGAAAATTACGCTCCTTTTAAATATATTGCTGGACGCATACACAGTGACCTTAAATAACGTAATGAAGTACTGGTTTCTCTTGTAATTTTTTTGTTTCGTAATTCATTGCACCCGTATTGTTCGGGTACACTAGCGCCGCCCTGAATCCAGTGGAACACATATGAAACAGATTCATTTCTGTCAGGTTGTGTATGGGTTGCTGGTTTCACTCCTCCTCGAAAACCAGATAGTAATATTTTTCATATATTTGCATACATGCATAGCATGTATAGTAATAATCTATATACATTATTATCTTGTTATACACTATATTAATTTGAAAGCTGGAAAGAAATTGTCACTGGAAGCAATTGATATGCTCGAACTTACAACAGAACAAGAAAATACAGAGCAAGCAATTAGCGACACCGTAAACTTGGACGATAGCGTGACTGATACTGATTGATCGAATGCAATGCGACTAAGTGACATATTGTAATGATTTATTAGGTAACATTGATAATCTAATTAATTGATTAGGTTGTGAAAAGTATTGGGAAAACTCCTTTAAATGCTATCTAAAACTTTGTAGTAGATACTTAAGTAATAGAGGTAGATTCTACGTAGATAAATCCAAAAAAACAGTTTTAAGGTCTGAGGACACAGGGCCACGTGTTGAGTTTTAAATCGACCACGTGGCTCGCTCAATTCCCTTTGCGCATCGTATATCTCTTGTACTCTCTCGTATATGAGCAAACTGTACCGGGTTGCCAGCATACATTTTATTATTTTGATGAGAAGTTTTATCACATTAATCTATCGTATGGGTTGGACATTACATGATTACATGATTACATGATTCCAATGAACAATGAAAAAATATTCAACTTTCACAAAGATTGAATGTCTGTGTGTTTGGCAGCCTTGTCGACCCAATTTTATTTCTCTCTCCTTTTTCAGAATGCTATCAGGAAACCAAAGCGAAAAAAAATGGTGGATGCATTGAAACTGACTTTGTTTCACAGAAAAATACAAGACTTTATTTTTATCGCGATAACATATATGTTTTTATGTACTAATCGCATCTAAACTAAATAATCTAGACTTTGTCACGGTAGATTTATGATACAAGCCTTCAAAGCCGAGATATTCGATGAACAAGTAGAGGTATGTTCCAATTTTCAGCAGTTCTTCAGTCAGAAAAAAATACAACACGACCGCTCAACTCAATGAATCATTCTGAAAATTTCACAGAATATTCTCAACTAAATTTCGAAGACATTGTCAGGTGGGTTTTTCTATATTCTGCACCGTTTCCAAGAAAATTTCATTTGAAACGGGAAAATAGCAAAAAACCTACCACTTTACGGTAGTGTCCTCAGCCCTTAACATCATTTATATCTTCAGCAAAAATACTTCAAATGTAATGGACCACTGTGCGACGGTGTAAATTTTTGTTGAATTCGAAAATACGCATTAATTTTTGGTCGGACCATAAGACCAATCATTTCACCATATGATTGGGAATATCAGTTCTGCAATCTCTGAGAAAAGTGAGTAAGATCCATTTTTGGGTATATGACTATTATCTCCCGTCGGTAATCAAAAACCGGAAACCAGGATAACCGGAATCGGTTTGTTTGGCTACCCACTGATGATGGCTATTGATTTGTGTAGTTTTGAGTCCAGTTTAGAAATTTTTTTACGCTTTTTTTTTGTTTCGCCGCTTTAAGTGACGGTGTACAATATTTAACACACTTTACCTTATAGCTCCGGAAGTCGGATCTGGATGAAATTCAGGAGTCCCGTATTCGGTTCAGTCATCTCCGAAAAAACCTAGTGAGATTATTTGACACATACACACAAACATACATACACACACAGACATTGCTCAGCTCTACGACCTGAGTCGAATGATATATGATACTTTTTACTAGTCGGAATTTCAAGCGATCGCATAACCTTTCTATATGAGAAAGGCAAAAATAAACAAAATATGCACTAACTTTGCTCGCAGAGGGCTGAACCGATTTTCTCACATTCAGATTCAAATGCAAGGTATTAGAGTCTTATGGAAAATTCCTAAGTTTTATTAGAATCCGTCCTTCGGTTCCAGAATTAAAGGGTGATGAGTGCAAAAATTGTTCTTTCATATAACATTTTCACTTTTTTTTTAAATAATTATTTATTGGAATATGAGTTAAAATTAAACTATTAGGATTTAAATTGGGTGCTCAGCCACAAGTGGTGACTTTTCAGCCCTATAACATTTTCACTTTCCTCAGCGATGGCTGAACCGATTCTCACAAACTTAGGTTCAAATAAAAGCTCTTATGATTCCATATAAAACTTCTGAATTTCATCTCAATCCCAATTCAATATCAATTCGGGTTCGGAATTACAATATGAAGAGTGTTAAAATCTTTAAACAGTTATATCAACCTGAAATGGAAAACACAATTTTCAAAACTGGACTTAAATCAATTCCAATCGATAAGCCTTACTACAGTCCCTTGCCTTAGATCCATGCTGCGAATCTACCTTTTTCATATATTTCTAGTTGTTGCAATGAATTGTTTATTGATATGTAGGTAGAACTTAAGTTCCTGAGTATCGCGGATACTTTTCATTGTATTGGAAACACTGACGGAAAGCCATCCCTCTTAGAAAAAAAACGTTCAACGGTGGTCCTTCATTGGTCCAATACGGTGGATCATTGGACCAATGAATGTACAATCAATCGTTCAACGGGAGGCCAACACGGGACCTTCGTTTACCGATTTTGAAACAGACAGTTGAACCGAATGCCATTTTTTTGGTTCAACAAACCCGACAGACAGAGGTTCATTGATGAGCCATTTTTAATATGAGAAGTTGGAGCCGCCTGGGACTTGTTTTACTAGACAATTTTCGAAGTTTTCTCGACTTTTTTTTAAACTAACACTACATACCTGTACAGTACTCCTACTTCACGTAGAATAACAACAAAACTTCTTGCAATATGAAGGTGACACCTAATTTTCACACTATTTTTGTAAGAGAGAAAACAACAACAAACGAAACAACTTGTTTCGTTCGAGTCGTCAGTTTAGACGT
The DNA here is from genome assembly GCF_030247185.1 of Malaya genurostris. Taxonomy (NCBI): domain Eukaryota; kingdom Metazoa; phylum Arthropoda; class Insecta; order Diptera; family Culicidae; genus Malaya; species Malaya genurostris. The sequence continues at coordinate 213,233,986 of NC_080571.1, read as the reverse complement.
TACACTTCTTGTGTAATAAAAAAGTGTCTTGCAAATAGCATTAACTTTACGTCTGCTCAGCGGATTATGTTGATCCGGGGGTTTGCGTCAGCAGTTCAACATAATCTGCTGACGCACTGATGAGTCGAAAACGAGACGTAAACTTAAGTTAAACAACAAACCGTTTCAGCAAACTGAAAGAACATTTTGTGCAGTATGTCGTTCAACAAGCGCTCAACTACCAACAAAATAAAACCGCCTGCTGAGAGGGATGTCCTAACATGATCTGCATCAATTTGTTTCGTTTCACTGAGTTATACGTTGCTTTGAAATCTACAAACAGATGATGAGTCCGCAAGTTGTACTCCAGAAACTTATCGAGAATTTGTCACAAGGTGAACATCTGGTCCGACGATGAACGTCCTACACGAAACCCGCATTGGTATTCCCCGACAAAGGATTCTGCCAATGGAGGCAGTCTACTGAATAGAGCTCTAATATGTACCTTGTAGGCGATATTAAGGAGTGTTATGCCTCGATAGTGTTTATAATCAAGTTGGTAACCCATTTTGTAGATAGAGCATATGAGACCAACCAGCCAGTCCGAAGGCATTTCCTCTCATTTCGATCACTTAGTGAAGTGCATAGTCCAGCTGCTCGTTTTCAACTTTAGGAAGTTCGGCCGAAATCCCGTCCTTCCCAGTGGCCTTCCCATTTTTAAGCTCGTATTTCGTTTCTCGTATTTCGTGTTTATTTGTGCTCTCGTCTATCGATGGTTCGTTTAATAGTTGCTCGAAGTGCTCCTTTCACCTGGCAGCCATTGATGAGTGATCCTTTAACAGATTTCCGTCTCGATCGTTGATCATAGCTGATACGGGCGCATCCATTCTTTGCATGCTGTTGACCGTCTTATAGAACCTTCGAGCCAATTTTTCCCCCATTCCTCTAAACTCCCTATATTGCTTCTGTTTCACTGGATGACTTCCCGGCTGTGTGTGAAACTTGCAAAGATTTCTATGGGCTTTAATGAAAGGTAATACGCGGTTTTTGAGGCATTCTTCTTTGTACAACTTCGAATCCATCGTCTTATTCGTCACGAACACTTAACGGAGGTTCTTAATACCTCCTGGTTTCAACTTGTGGTCATATGTTCCACTACTACGCTCACCTTGAGATACTCGATCCACGCTCTTTGGTTCTCTGAAAGGTTTGAGCACATCATACACGATTGGAGATTTGGAGATTTTCAACGTTTTAGCGAGTGTTATTGCGGACCACGTTTAATTATCATAGTGGGTGTGCAGATTTTTTTCTCTCCTCTCGACTTCCATCTGGAATAACTTTTGACGCACTTCACGAAGCACCATGAAATGTATATCACAGAAAGTGGGTGCATAGGTAAACAAACCGCTTTACAAGAACAATAAGTGATTCCGGATTCTAACTGGACAGAACTTAAGTTAAGTAGGATAGATTATATCTAAAACATTACACTACAGTCTCAAAGTAACGTGATTGGCAGCACGCATATGAACAAAAACAATAAGGACAATACATCCCAATGGGCATTCCAAAAAAATTACATCACTTGTAATATATCATAAATTTACACGTCTTTTCTTAGAATTAGAATTATTAATATATCAAAATAATTTCATTACATTAAGCTGAATTTCTATACTCACATTGAGGTAAACCTCCGGACCATCGTCCGTTATCCTGACAGGCAATGATCGGTTGACCTTGCATCATGTACTCCGGATTGCAATTGAACTGCACCACATCTCCCGCCCTGTATGGCGGCGTTCCTTGGGCATATCCATTCTGCGGTGCCCCCGGATGGAAACATTGAACCTCTGCGGAAACAAAAAATTAACAATTTCTTTAGACAATGCCAGCTTCCGAATCACCAAAAGTACAAAACAACCCACCAACACACGTCGGAAAAGGTGCACCCCATTCACCCGAGGGCAAACAGATTGCCTCACTGGGTCCTCTCAGGCCATAACCCGGCGGACAGGAGAAAGCAGCACGTCCGCCAACCTCACGCGAAAGAATAGCCACTCGAGGAGCAGATCCGTTGATACTCGCTTGAATGGGAACTTCGCCACATTCTACACTTTCGCAGACTGGAAGTGGTGCACTCCAATTTCCGCTTGGAAGGCAGGTGCTTTCCGGTGTACCGATCAAAGCATTTCCGTTTGTGCATGAAAAAAGGACACGTGTACCCATCATCGTTTCCGTAGTACTTGCCGATAAACCTCGACGCACTTGGATTTCGTTACAGTGTACCGGCTGTGTAGTGAAGAAAAGAAACGCTTGGAATTTATATGCTTCGATTCTAAATAGACATTCCGACGAACCTTGACAATCACTTCAACCGAATGGGTGTGCCTGGCCGGGGTTACACAGGTGAAAATACCGGAATCATCCTTTACAGCATGCATAATACTGATTCGATACTCCAATTGTGGATCCCGACCCTCGTCAGAACTCCATCCCTCCGGATATTTCCTGTAATCGTGACTCACATTCCATTTCGGATTTCCGAAACGCCTCATCCACAAACATTCCAAATGTACGGTAGTTCCCGGGTAAACGATTAACTTTCCATCGTTACTCTGCGCAATCGGTCCATTCTGGTGACGAATCAAAATTGTGGGTGATTTTTCCACTAGAAAATATAACCAAGTGCTCAATTTCCCAAATCATTGTATAATAATAGGTATCCTACTTGCGTAGTCATTTTCCTGATTCAATCCAAAACAGGATGGTTTTTGTCCTGTCCATTCTGAATGAACGCAGGTGCGTACGCTGGTTCCGATCATTGCATACTTTCCTATATCTACGCATCTGAAAGTAAACAATGTCAAAGATTTATCAAATTTAATATGCCTCACAAAAATCCGAAGGAAAATATTCCATCAAGCGAATCTAATCTATGTTAAGAAATCCCAGTCAGCACATATTTGACTTGAGTTAGCAAAAGGCTGGATCACATCAAACACTTGTAAGATTCTGTTCATAAAAGTACGAAAAATAACAATGACATCTTCCTCCCTAGAGCAAATAAAAATTTGAAAAGCACTCATGCTTCACCGAGAAAAGCGAAGCTGTGGAACATATAGCTTTGGGTCGTCGCTGGCGCAAACCTAGCGGAACTGCAGAGCCTTTCTCCTACGTCCACGGGTGTATGGAAAACCACCGCTCTTTGCTAACTTCTGTGATAATTGAAACTAACGAATGAAGAAAAATATATGTATTTATACCAGGCGCGTAGCCAGAGAAAATTTTCGGGGGGGGTTTTAGAACATGGTGATAAATCAACACATGTACAATTTATATCACAATGTTTCCCATGGGTTATAATTTTTTGTTTTTTTTTTGTTTGAACCCCTAAAACCCCCCCCCTGTGTACGCGCCTGATTTATACCGTTGAAAAGTACATTTAATTAGCATAAGATTTACAGCGCAGTAATTTCAGTTAAAGATAAAAATTTTAAACTAGAATTAGTCAGTGTAAAAAGAACGAACTACACTACATTTTACGATCCAAAAACAAAAGAATACTTCAGAGCTTATGATTAAAACATGATGTACACAAAAAATATGACCGATTTTGCTGATTGTGCAATCCTTCTCCTTCGTAAAGGAAAAGTAAAATACATATTGAACAGTCGGTCCCATTCGCCAATCAGGCAACCTTCCACCAGGCTGGTTAACGGTTGATAAACAGGCGTATTAGGAAAAGCGGCAAAGCGTTCAATGGTGGGCTGCACTGATAACGGGTTCGGAGCAGTAGGGGTAGGGGAATAGCTAGGATCTGCACAGTGGGAGTGTTTCCTGGAAAATTTATCCAGGAAAGTTGGATGTACTTTTGAAAATATTGATAATTTAATCAATACTACTACCGGATACACAACTATGAGTTAATCAACAAAAGATATACATCGATGTAAAGTAAATGAAACTGAATCTATCAAAACATGAAGCTAGAATACGGTAGAACACGATTTGTTATCAGATTACAGGAGCTCCTGAGGTCCTTCTAATGTAAATGAGCACCCAAAGTGTCTTTTCCCCAAAACAATCCTTTTAGAGGTCGCCCTTCAAACTCTAACCATATGCCAATCAATATTTTATTTTCTACTGAAAAAACCACTTATCGGAGACGGTGGTCCGATGAATAACTTTTTTTCAATTCTCTGGTAGGTGTTCTTCTTCTTCTTCTTTTTGTCGTGAATATGCCTTACTTTACTATGAGGCGCCTTTCCAAAATTTACCCTGTACAAGAATGGGCAGAACTTTATCGCGATAATCTTTTGACGTACTTAATCCAACAACATCGTTTTTTTCTACAAGCTATCGAAGATATAATTAGGAATTTGTGATTAACTTTTCAACAGCCATTATAAGATTATATTCCAGCGTAATAGACCATTTTTCATAAGATTTATGAAGCAAAATGAAGCACCAAACCTATGTCAAATCTATTTCAAAATGATTTCAAATTCAAGAAGGTTTTAAAATCAGTTTTATGTTAAATATAATCCTTTTCATGAAAATTTCGTAATGAATAATATGTTACGTTGATAGCATTTTTCTGGAATAAAACTTGCTTCAATTGGAACAAACTTTTGCTCATATTGTGGCGCTCCTGGTGGACGGATTTGCCAAGAACTTGCACCCGCGTGTGTGAAATTTTGTCAGTTTCACGTATGATTTTTGACATTCCGAAAATCGACTGTACTCTGTAAACAATCAACATGGAAGCCGAAAGAAGGGAAAAAATTGTGCAGTTATTTGGAAAATCCATTGTGGTCTGCATCTAGGCTAGCTAAACAGCTGAAATTGCCCAGAAATACCGTATGGCGCGTTATCAAACGGTATAAGGAAACATTGACGACGATTCGAAAGCCTCAAGCCAATCGTCGGAGTGGAACTGTCGACCGGAAACTGCGTGGTAAAATTTTGAAGACGATTAAGAGTAATCCTAATCTGTCGGACCGTGATTTGGCCAGAAAATTCGGTGCTGCCCATAGTACCGTGAGGAGAACTCGACTCCGGGAAGGAATCAAGTCGTATCGAGAGCCAGCAAACAGCCAAATCGCACCATAAAACAGAATAGTGGGGTCAAAATTCGTGCTCGGAAACTATATGACCAGGTGCTGACCAAGTTCGACGGGTGTCTTTTGATGGACGATGAAACCTATGTCAAGGCTGACTTCGGGCAAATCCCAGGTCAAAAATTTTACTTGGCAACGGATCGGGAGGATGTTCCAGCCAAATTTAAATTTGTTTTTGCCGACAAATTTGCAAGAAAATTTATGATTTGGCATGGCATTTGAAGCTGTGGCAAAAAACGAATGACATCGGAACTATACCAAAAAGAATGTCTCCAAAAACGAATTTTGCCGTTCATTCTCACGACCATCCCGTAATGTTTGAGCCAGATTTGGCAAGCTGTCATAACAGCAAAGTCGTTCAAGAATGGTATGCAGAGAAAGGGGTCGAGTTTGTTCCGAAAACCCTTAACCCACCCAACTGCCCTCAATTCCGCCTTATTTAGAAATATTGTGCAATCATGAAGAGGAGAATCAAGGCAAAGGGAAAGGTTGTCAAAGACATCAATCAGATGACGACCTGGTGGAATAAGATAGCTAAAACGATGAACGAAGAAGGTGTGCGCCGCCTAATGAGCCGTGTTATAGAAAAAATTCGAGAATTCCTTCGAAACCGTGACGAATAATTTTATCTGTATTTTTTCTTAAAATTCTTAAAATTCTTAAAATTTGTATAAAAAAAGATCTTGAATTCAATAATAAATAACTGAAATACAGGCAACTGTCTTTGTTCCAATTCTATCTTAAACAAGCTTCATGTGTGTACCTTGCCGTTTTACAATATCTTAGATTTATTTACTATTTTGAGGCTCACTGTTGAAAATTTATGCGCTCCTATTTACATCGTGAATAGGCGGATGCACAAGGAGTTAAAATTTATGCGGATTTGGCAAAAGGCGGCATGATTTACAAACAAAATTTGGTAATTCATCACCTTGTTGGTAAAAATCAGCTTCGTTGCATAAAAAATAGTACTAGTGTTTCGAAAATTAGTTTGAAAAGCCTTTCATATTTTTCTATTTTTATTTGATGTCAGTGAATGTTGCGGTAGAAAATCAAATCAATTTCCCTAATGCTAATTACTTTCAAACAATGAAGGAAAAAATCCTGTATCCCTAAACAAACGTATCATAAATGCACCTTAAAACCAATGATGGCATTTCACCAGAGTGATACACGCTGGTGTGAGATTCTTGTCTACACAGGGGATGGAAGAAGCGAACATCACACAAAAAGGAAAGCTCACTTCTTCTCAGTGTCGAATGGACAGAATTTGAGTATGTGCTTGTGGTTAAACAAAGACATCATATTAACCAGATATTCAGCTCTCACATTTCCCAAACAAACCATTGGCAACATAATTTTTTGCGAGCAAGGCGCCCTCTGGCGAGTCCGCATCGAATCTCGTACATAGAAGTAGGCAGAAATGTCCATCTCCTCTGTGTGACGAAGACCAAGCAAAATTTATCCCCTCGCACTGACAACTTCTCTTTCACCTATATACACCACTGTGCACGCATCATGAGTGCGTTTGTTTATTTCCTTTTACCTCCTCCACTAAATCGCGCCAAAGTCCTAGACCATTAGCTAATAAATTCTCTGAGGTGGATGCAGATACTTTTACAGAGGTGTACACGCCGGTGAGCACTCTGGTGTATGGTTTGCGTAAAAGAAGCGTGGGGCACGCAAAATCAGCAAAATAAAACAATTTATCGTTAAATTTTCAGTTTTCATTGCAAATTTTTCATAGCAAGGCCAGATCTACTCTCTATTAATTGAAGTTCACAGAAGTGTTCGCTCACCATCACGCGCCAGTGATCCCTTGGGTGTATTTAGGCGAGTGAGAGCGATTCGTGCGAAGAGAATGTTATTCTCTCGCACCAGCTTCTTTCAACACAAGCATGCACTCAAAGTCTGTCTGTCTGGACACTGAGAAGAAGTGCGCTTTCCTCTTTGTGTGGAGCGGAGCAAATGTATCCGCAGTGTATAATGGAAACCTACGCCCTGGTGTATCACTCTAGTGAAATGCCATCTCTGGAAGTAGGGGAGAAAAATGTCAAATTCTTGCGCGCCAAAATAGCAGCACTGCGCGTCCATACAATTGACATGATGTGATAAATTCAATGCTCACCAATGCCCACTGGTGCGTGCTTGTGAGCAAACACTTCTGTGATTTAATTTTTAAATTTATAGAAGGCAACGATGGCCTTGTTATGACAATCCTTCACGCAGCAAGGAAAAACTAAATTTTAACGATAAATTGAGTTTTGGCTGAATATGCGTGGCCCACGCTTCTCTTATGCGAACCGTACACCAGAGTCCTCACCGGCGTGCACACTTCGGAGAAAATATTTTCATCCACCTCAGAGAATTTCAGAGCTCTGCTCTAGCAATTTCGTGTGATCCAGTGCTAGAGTTGAAATAAAATAAACACTCACTCTCATGATGCGTGCACACCTTATATAACAGTGGTGTATATGTGTGAAACAGAAGAGCTCTCGTTAATGTTGTCAGTGCGAGGGGAGAAATTATACTTGCTCTTCGTCACACAGAAGAGATGGACATCTCTGCTTAAAACCATAAAATTTGATATGAGTGAAACTGTCATGCGATGAACACTCACACACAAAATTAGTTTAATAATTCGTCTTGTAAGTTTCGCGCTTGACACCGGTTGAATTTCTGGGGAAAATGTTCATCTACGGAAATAGCACAACAACAATCTGGCATCGCTGATTCGTGCAGTTTGTTTATTGCGAGCTAGAGTTGAGCAAATTCCAAACTAAAAGTAAACTTCCTGCTCAAACGAGGAATTGTTTGTCTCTAATGTTAAAAATAACGCATTATTTCTACAGGTACGTAATTTACATACAAAAATGAACAGTGATGAGTAACTCCCGGAAGGTACTGTAAACAAAAGGCGACAGAAGACGAAAAAATATATTTCTTCGACCGGAACATCTGGTTTTATATTCAGTTCAGAAGAACTATCAGCAAACATCCCGAGCTCATCTGGGTTTACAATGATAAAAAATCAATCACACGAATGGATAGTAATAGTTGGGAAAAACAATTTTACGTTCTTTATTTTTGCATAATTTGTTCTATTGTGTGTCTGACAAAATGTCTTCAGTTTCATCAAACTGAATCTAATAGTATGTGATATTTATTTAAAAAGGTTTTTACAATGGTTCAAGTGAACACACAATCTATATTATACTAGCTGACCCATCGAACTTCGTCTCGAAAAATATAGTTTTCTTTAACTCTTTAACTTGATAATGAACAATGAATTCATTTTAATATACTCACACACATAAATTTTGAATTTTACAGGTGATCTAATCCCACATATTATGTAATTCATTAAGACTTAATTTGTCAAATGACGGAGAATTCCATTTGTTATGATGTTGGATGAGTCTGAATTTTACTGGTTCCGAATGTTATTTCTATTCGACTAGCAAGTGCAACTGCTTGAATTTATGTGTAAAAAAGCTGATGCGTGCTTCCATGGCTCAGTCGATTAATGAACGTACTTTGCGATCCAATGATTCTCGGATCAAGTCACCGCTCTCGCTGTCAGTACCTTTCTTTTATTTCATTGAATTTCATGTCAATTTGTTGAACGTATATTTACGTGAAATGCGACGCTCCATTTATGTACATCTTGTAAGATGTAAATCACAAGGTTTTTTCGAAGTGTGTAAAGCATTCACATCAAGCAACAACATCATTTTGGCGAATACTCACCCTACAATCAACGAATCGCGATGAGAGACCAGAGAATCAATGTGCAAAGAGTGCAATACTTTTGTTGAAGTGAAGCGAAAATAAGCAGTCAGTGTACCAGTACTCGTATTATCATTTGTACCAATGTATTGAACAGGACAGCAGATCTTATAAATAATGGTTTTAAGGTATCAGTATACAGATTCTTCTCGATAGATTCGTAACAATGGAAAAAAAAGTTTAAGTCACAGAACGAATCTTAAGTTAAACTCAAAAACAGTTCTGACTGTCTTCTTTTGAATGTTCAGTAATTACGCTAAAACATCCAACTTTTTCACACATTGCAGGTGCCCGAAATGACCTGGTAGCTTGTGGGTAATATAAATCAATTCACTATCTGCTACTCCGGCTATTGAAAAGATAAGCCCGAGTTTCTTATTGGAAAAATTAACACAATGTTGAAGATGAATATATTTATGTTACGATATGCACTTATGGTTATGAGACTCTGCATCTGCACTCATGGAAATTAGACTGAAGTCCCGCATTGTTTTAGTTTCCTCCTGATCTGTCAAATTTTGATGTTCTTCACAAACACCAAAAAATCTCATTACATTACAGAAATCGTATTTCATAGTACTATCTAATTAGCACTCATATTACGCGTCTTAATAAATTAATTCATGTGAAAGATAAATTCTCTATAGAGTAGCTGGCATATCCATGGCCTACCAGAGCATTTGTACAGTAAATCTTGTTATGTGTTTTGCAAATAAGTTTTCAACTTTGGACGATGAAATGATGAAAATATATAAATTTTAGTGTCCGCAGAAGATGAGTGAAAGCCAAAAGTAGCTCAAAACGTCCGGACAAACTGGCATTAGTGTTTATTTATTCTTCGCCGAAAAACGCCGATAACCTACAATTTATAACTCCTGTACTGCCCATACTTGCATATCAGTCCCATATGAAAAATCGGCATGTCGAGAAAAAGACGATTAAAATTTTATTTCCGATTTTTTTTTTATTTATCTTGCTACCTAATGCTAAATTATGGTATTTTTACATGAAATATCGGTAATAAACCTTTGCTATTCCAATATTGCAACAACTGAATTTTTTTAAATTAGCACTGAATGGGACTGATATGCGGGTACATACTTTGCATATGGGACAGACAGGTGTCGATATTTTTTTCACACTTTACTGAACAAACCATCAACTTTTATTGCAATTTCTGAGAGTATATTGAAGATAGATTTCATTCCTCAAGGTAACTCAATATTGGCGAAAATCGATATGGGACTGATATGCGAGAATGGGCAGTGTAATGCATATGGAAGATGATGACGCTAGTAGTTCCTCAAATGTAAATGCTTTCCCAAATACTACAACTATCACAACAGTGAATGCGAAAGAGAATGATCTTCTGATTTCAATTGATGCAAATATTGATAAGTATGGTAAGCTTAAGAGGCAAAAGGGTTTTGCCCCCCAATTTATGCTAGGTGCACATAACCAATTTTACTTGAACTGACGTTTCGTCTTGGACTCATCAGTGCGTAGCATTTTGTGCTGAACTGGTGGTTCAACATAACCCGCTAGGCAGACGTAAAGTAAATGCTATTCGCAAAACACATTTTTGATATTACACCTAAGTGTAATTTCAAAACTGACATCTCGGGCGAAACCAAGTTTCGGCTTGCTAGCCGTACAGATTTTTGTAAGAAGATGCATAAATTGTAATATTGATAAGTATATTTTTGTGTAGCTGAATACCACTCCGATTCCGATAGTGAAGTGTGTAGATGTAGGCCAAAAGCGGTAGTGGTTTATATTGTACTGCTCCGAGCATAACATTTTAACATACACTGTCTGCACTGACGAGTCGAAGACGAAACATAAAGTATAAAAACGGTTGTGTGTCACGAAAAAATGTTAAACCCCGAAAGATTGTCATTAATATTTTCACTTAACAAAATATAAAGAAAAGTCCCCGGTTCTATGTTTTCATGATCCAGCGTACCGCACGTAAACATTATATGGTCTCCTTACTGAAATACTACACATCTACACATCTAATTACACACATTTATTGAACTATCTCTTTTTCTATCCATCATTCGCTAGGTAAAGAACTTTGAATTTTTTTAAAATAAATAGCTCACCCTTATCAACTTCATAAGATATATTACAGTAGTATGCTCAACCAGGTCTCTGAATTTTCATTTATAGCATACCAAGATCAATCAAAGCGTTATTACCTCTAATTATAACTATTTTTTTTTAATTTGAATATTAGGAACTCAACTACACCTGCTAACTACAAGAGCTGAAGAAATAACATAGTCAAAATAACGCCCGGCCTTGCTGTGAAAAATGTGTGTCTTACTTCCAGTGTGCACCACCGGAGGTAATGCAATCAATGCGAATCCTGGCTTTAAAATGTTTCGATCAGTCAATACAAAAACGCCCACAAGTGCAGACATATTGTCCTTCGGTGCCGCGTCGCTCTACCACTTCAACCGATAGAGGGAAAGCGTTTTCACCGCAAATACAGAAACAGTCATCAGTACCATGGATGAACTCGAAAAAAAAGTGAAGAATTTTTTAATTAATTTCAACGCAAGTGGTGTCGAGATAAATTGTTTGCCCTCTGTTTCCCGGCACCAAGAACTGCAACGCGACTATTTGCGCTATCGTGGAATACAAAAGTATAAACTCATTCTGATGCTGCTCGTTTTCGCTCTCGGAAAGCACCATTTCAGCCATCTATTTACAAATGAAGATGTAAATGAGCAACTTCTGCATATTTACATGGTCAAATTTTAATTCCGATTCAATTTCATTTTTCGTCCGAATGCAGTGCATCCTTGAAATGCCTAACCAACTGCAGAAAGTTTTCCGTCCACCGGAAAGCTGCCAATTCTGCAAAGATATACGAAATGTTCCCCGCATCGCAAACGTAGATCCGGATGAGTTCGAACGGAAGTACGCTTATTCGGGTGGACCGGTCATTGTTACTGATGCCACTGTAAATTGGACTGCAACGGAGTATTTCGATTATTGGTTTTTTAAAGAAATCTATCAAACATATGGCCGGAGGAAGGGAGCGGCCAAGTGTCAGTTTTTCCCCTACCAAACAAATTTCCACAACATCTTCGAGGCGTTTAGCTTAGACGAAGCACGAGTCCGTTACGAGATAGGAACCGAACCGTGGTACTTCGGGTGGAGTAACTGTGATCCGGTGATACTGAAAAAGTTGCGACAGCACTATGGCAGACCGTACTTTCTGCCGAAATCTTCGGAGAACAATGCCGTGGACTGGGTTTTCATGGGAGGAACTGGGCTGGGAGCACACATGCATGTAAGTAACCGTGTTCTTGTGCATTATTGAGAATTGCCTCTGGCATCGTTATGCATTTTCAAGAGCTAAAATATTCAATTCAGACGCAGTGCTATTAGAAAAAGTAGAATGGCTTAAATTTATAGTTATGGAAAACACGTATGCGTGGCTAACCTTTAGTTTCAACAAACACCGCTACCGGCCGAGACTAAAAATCTTCACAGTATCAGTAAAAAAAAATTGAAGTTCCTCCTTCATTCAGGAAATGAAAATTGGATAAAAGAATTAAACATTTCTCCAGTGAATTATCAAATTCCCGTGCTCGCGTCCCGAACTGGAAGGATTTGTAGTGTCAGGATTCTTAGTGTTAGGTCCATGCAATTGTCTTATACAATGATGAATCGGCTGTAATACTCAGATTTTGTTGTCAATCCCAATCTACTATTCGACAAATCGTTGCATAAATTTCAAAGTTCATATGAAGTGTGAACCAAACATCATCTAGTGCTGAGCCCGATGGTATCCCATGTGTGGTAATAAAAACCTGCTCTGACAGTTTATTGGTTCCACTATCCATTATATTCAACTGCTCCTTACGTTCAGGAACTTTTCCTGAAATCTGGAAGAAATCCTATGTGTTTTCAGTTTGTAAAGACCTGTTTTAATCCACCTAGTGGTGTAGTGATGCCTTTTTCAAGTTTGTGAAAATTGGTCAAATCATCACTGAGAAAAGTAAGTTAGATCCATTTGAGATAATATGATCACTATTTCCTGTGCCTCCGGAATCGTATACTGGAAACCAGGATAGCCGAAATCAGTTTGTTTGGTCATCTATTGATAATGACTATCAAATGGAGTAGTTTTGAGGGTAGTTTTAAATTTTTTTTTCATTCTTTGTTTCGCCTCTTTATACCATTACGTAGGTATAAAATTTTTTACAATCTTTACTCTATAATTTCGGAGCCGAAAGTCGGATCAAAATGAAATTTAGAAGTTTTATGTGAGACCATATAACCATTCATTTGAATCAAAATTTGTGGAAATCGGTCACGTCATCTCTGCGAAAAGCGAGTAAGTAATTTTAAATTGGAATTTTACCCTAATCACCTTATAATTTCGGAGCCGGAAATTTGATACAAATTAAATTCGGAAGTTTTGTGAAGGATCATGAGTGCATTCATTTGAATCTAAATTTTAGAAAATCGGTCACGCCATCTCTGAGAAAAATAAGTACACATTTTACCCCATAACTCCGAAACCGGAAGTTAGATCCAAGCTAAACTCAAGAATTTTGTATGGGACTATAAGAACTTTCATTCGAATATATGTGAGTATGTGAAAATCGGTTTAGCCATCTTCGAGAAAAGTTTGAGTTGTGACACTGTACGTAATGTATGCAAACAAAATATTTGTTAGGCAGTCAATATATCTTAAAGCATGTTCTTAAATTGACCAGACAACGTAGCGTCAGACATCGACATATTTTGACTATAAACGATAGATCATATTTTCCTTGAAAAAGGCCTACATCAAAGGCCGAAACGTCGGACAGTAAACAACATTCGTTTGTATTATAAGACTGAGACAGCCGTCTCCACGATTATCACGCCAGTCGAAATCAAGTATAATTTGTGCATTTATTTTCACATTTTTTGGCGCATTTTACCCCATAATACCGGGACCGGAAGTCGGATTCAAATAATATTCAGGAATATTGTATGGAACCACTAGATCTTTCATTCGAATCCAAGTTTTTGGAAACAAGTCACGCCATCTCTGAGAAAAATTAGTACATCTATTTTGATTTTTTGTCACATTTACCCCATAACTCCGAAACTGAAAGTCAGATGCAAACAAAACTCAGAAATTTTGTATGGGATCATAAAAGCTTTAATTTGAATATAAGTTTGTGAAAATCGGTTTAGCCATCGTCGAGGAAAGTTTGTGCGTTTATTTCAACATTTTTTGCACATTTTACCCCATAATACCAGAACCGGAAGTCGGATCCAAATAATATTCAAGAATTTCTTGCCATATCTTTCATTTGAATCTAAGTTTGTGAAAATCGGTCCAGCCATCTTCGAGAAAAGTACAAAAAAAACGTGACATACACACTTACGCACATACACACAGACATTTTGCGTTCTCGACGAACTGAGTCGAATGGTATATGGCACTCGGCCTTTGGGTCTCGCTTCAAAGTCGGTTTTCACAGTGATTGCATAAGCTTTCTATATGAGAAAGGCAAAAAAGACACAAGTGTACAGTATCCAACTACCGCGGAATAGCAGCTTTGTGTGCCGTATCGAAGCGGTTTGAAATTTAAGCTCTGGATTTCATAACACATACTTGCTCTAACTATATAGCTGACACTCAACATGGTTTCATGCCCTATCCTTCGACGTCAACAAATTTAGTAACCAATACTTTCTTTATCATACGTTCGTTACAATCACGACCACAAGTAGATTCTAGCTACACCGATTTCTCCGCTGCGTTCGACAAGAATAATAATCACATAACAATCTCAAAGTTAAATAGACTAGGATTTAACGGATAATTTCTGAATTGTCTTCACTCATATCTAACTGGTCGTGAAATGATAGTGAAAATAGGAGACTGTACAACCCTACCATTCTCTGTTACCTCTGGAGTTCCTCAAGGAAGTCATCTTAGACCGTTCTTATTTTTACTTTATATCCACGATCTAAATTTTTCGATCAAGTGCATAAAACTCTCGTTCGCCGATGACTTCAAATTATTTCATGTCATTAAACCCACAGCCGACGCAAAGTTCCTACAAGAGCAGTTGAACAATTTGACTAATTGGTGTAATATCAACAGAATGATTTTGAACGCCTCCAAATGCTCCGTAATCTCTTTTAGTCGCAAACAGTCTGTAGGCAGTTCCGACTATAATATTTCACAAATTGTTTTGAAAAGTACATCGTCTGTGAAGGACCTTGGTGTCCTCATGGTCTCTAAGTTACTATCTCCAAAGCCAAGCTACTAGGACTAATTTTCCGCGTTACTAAAGAATTCGATAATGTACATTGCTTGAAAGCGTTAGATTGTACCTTAGTTCGGTCTTCGCTTGAATACTCGGTTATCTGGTCACCGTACTTCCAAAACGATATCCAACGCACTGAAGCAACGAAAATTTGTTCGATTTGCTTTGAGTCGGCTTCTTTGAAGAAACCCTTGGAACCTTCCAAGTTACCATGCCAGATACAAACTGATTGATCTCGATTTGTTATCTGTTCATCGCGATGTCAGCAAGGCTACTTTTATGGCAGATCACCTCCAATCAAGAATAGACTGCTTCGAGCTCTTACAGCTTTTACAAATTGATATCCATCGCCGCAATCTTAGAAACTATTCTTTTCTTAGGATCTCTATACTAAGCCTTTTGCCAGCATGTGCTGAATATTCATTCCAATTCATTCTACGTCAATCTATCACGAAACGTTGTCAAAAAATTGTTCCTAGGATTACTATCTAATTCGTTTTAGTTTCAGTTAGTTTAGAAATACTATGTTTAAGTGAAATGTACCATTTGGAAGTTTGCAATCTGTTGATGCAAAGAAAGGGGAGGTTTTATGCCTGTTTGAGAGCAAGTTGGACAGAAACTAACTCCACCGGGTTTTTCTCTGCCCTAAATAAACAAATAAACAAATAATGTGTAGCAACCCAACAATCGTAGTGGGATTTGATAAACACCTCGTCCTTGACTGACCGTAGCTTGTGTCATTTAATATCTGGAAGCAACAAAACTCATTTATCTCAGAACTTGAAGTTTCGAGTTTTTCTTCGAATACCACCCGTCATATTTTGTACACTCTTTTGGCTAACCCGAGCAGCCATTTTGTTGCACAATCTCTCCACCTTTGTCACCTTTTCACTCTTCTTAAACTTCTGTTTAACAATTGCACATCATTTCTCAAATGGATGAAATTGATGGCAGTAAGGTAAATTACTGTCATTTTCAAAATAATTCACCTAGCTATCCGCTGAATAACTTGATTAATTGGACCAAAGCCTTACAGGTCCCATGTAAGCTTGAATGTAGGGAAGAATACGATTTGTCGGGTACTTCTGCTTGTGCATTTGGAAATATTTACAAAGTTAACAGTTCAATATAAACTGCTCATTAGTGCAATGAGTCAAAAACGAAACGTAAAAACAAATCAAAATGGTTATGTGCTTAGCATAAATTTAGAAGATTTTTTCAACTTTTCAAATGAATGACCATAATCTGTACGATCAACAGACCGAAATTTGTTTCGTCCGAGATGTCAGTTTAAATATTGCAGACTTCGGTGCAATAGGAAAGATTGTTTTTCAACTTCACGTATGCTCAGCGGTTTATATTGAACCGCTGGGTCTAGTTTTCAGTTCAATATAAACTGCTAACACACCGATGAGTTGAAGACGATACGTAAAAACAAATACATGGCATAGATTTTCGCGAAAATTTGGGTTATTTGTCCGCAGCTGCAAATGCCTTACCAGATCATAAGTTCATGAGTTCATCAGATCAACAATGACTATGGAACTTTTGTACGCAAAGATGCCCATAATCCATCTTCACGAACGATACGTGTCCTGCGTATTTCAAAAGAACCTCATTGTACATGCCTCCAAGAACGTCTTTTGGCTTCTAGTTTCGGTTACAGTGTCTTGTTTACTGACCTGGAAAGAACGAAATCGTTCTCGCAGATGGATCTTTTTGGCGGTCCTTTGGCTAGCATTCATTTGTTGGCGACGTTATAATCCGACAGACACGTTTGACCTAATCGTTCTCAAAATCTTCAAATGAAATTGATTTAACGCTTCGTCTTCGACCCATCAGTGCGTAGCAGTTTATGTTGAACTGCTAGCGTAACCTGGCGGTAGTTAAACATAAACTGCTACGCACTGATGAGCCAAAGAAATAACGTAAAATCAAGTTGAAAATGGGTATGTGCACCTAGCATAAATTAGGAGGTAAAAATCTACGCTTTTTGACTTTCTCTATAGAAAGGTATTAGAATTGTTGAAAAAACCGACTTTTGAACGGAGCCTCGGAGATCCATAGTGTTATATACCATTCGACTCAGTTCGACGAGATCCGAAAATATCTGTCTGTGTGTGTGTGTGTGTGTGTGTGTGTGTGTGTGTGTGTGTGTGTGTGTGTGTGTGTGTGTGTGTGTGTGTGTGTGTGTGTGTGTGTGTGTGTGTGTGTGTGTGTGTGTGTGTGTGTGTGTGTGTGTGTGTGTGTGGATGTGTGTGGATGTGTGTGCACTTTTCGACGATATTTATACGCGCTTAATTTTCTCAGAGATGGCTGAACCGATTTTAACAAACTTATTTTAATCGTTTGAAAAGTACTGTCGGGTCATTGATCAAGTTCAAAGATCAAATGGCTGTGACTTTTGGTTCCGGAGATATGATTGTATAAGTGACGTAGCCGACAAAACACGTTGTTTTTTACCGCTCTAATGTATATAAGGGAGCCACCTAATAAGGGATCACCTCTAATTTCGTAAAGCGCTATTGTTCAAAACTACCTCGAAAAAAGCTGAACTGGCCTCCTACCCGCCTTCGGAAGTGGCGGTCTCTCGCATACAAGTCTGTAATTGCCTCGTTTTCTCGGAGTTAAAGCTAGGTTTTTTGAATTAGTTAAATGTTGAGTAAACGTTCAGCCACGCCGGATATCTCTGATCCAAATTGTGTAGAAGATGTTGCACGGATTAATATGAATAAAAATTAAACCAAGTCTAGCAAGATTGGTAACATGATAATGGAAGGTTTCAGCTACAACTAAGTACGAAAATAAATAACGATTTGTTCTTTTGCACTAAAACTAATACAGTAATCGAATTTGAGGTCGTAAACATTACTCCAGCTAAGAACTAACAGTTCATCTAATATCTGGGCGTCAAAAATTAGCTTGATCTCGAGATTAATGATTTTTATAAAAACCTGTTTTAATCCACCTAGTGGTGTAATGATGCCTTTCTCATGTATAATATTGTGGTATTCCATTCAAAAGTTTTTTCTTCGATTTTTGAAAGAAACCAAGAGATAACTCCGGAACCGGAAGTCTGATTCGGATGAAATTCAGGAATTCCGTATGGGACCGGAAGACCTTTCATTTGAATCTAAGTTTGTGGAAATCGGTCAAACCATCACTGAGAAAAGTGAGCGTGATCCATTTTGGTATATATGACCACTATTTCCGGTACTTCCGGAACCGGATACCGGAAACCAGGATAGCCTGAATCGGTTTGTTTAGTTGCCTACTGATAATGACTATCGATTTGTGTAGTTTTGAGACCAGTTTAGAATTTTTTTTAAGTATTTTTTTTCGCCGGTTTAAGTGACGGTGTACAATATTGAAAACATTTTACCTTATAACTCCGGAACCGGAATTCGGATCCTGATGAAACTCAGGAATTCCGTATGGGACCGGAAGACCTTTCATTTGAATCTAAGTTTGTGGAAATCGGTCAAACCATCACTGAGAAAAGTGAGCGGGATCCATTTTGGTATATATGACCACTATTTCCGGTACTTCCGGAACCGGATACCGGAAACCAGGATAGCCGGAATCGGTTTGTTTAGTTGCCTACTGATAATGACTATCGATTTGTGTAGTTTTGAGACCAGTTTAGAAATTTTTTTACGTGTTTTGTTTCGCCTGTTTAAGTGACGGTGTACAATATTGAACACACTTTACCCTATCCCTCCGGAATCGGAAGTCGGATCCGGATGAAATTCAGGAATTCCGTATGGGACCACGAGACCTTTCATTTAAATCTAAGTTTGTCGAAATCGGTTCAGCCTTGCTTTGCTTGAAACGGGTCAAAATTTTAAGTCGATCCGACTAGAAACAGCTGAGTTATCGAGGTTGGAGTAAAGTCGTTTTGTAGTTTGTTTGAAAAATGTAAAAAATCGAGTGTCGTGTTTTGATAAAACATTGTTTTTTAATGGGTACAAACACCGTGCAAGCGAAACAATGGATTGAAAAATGTTATCCGGACTCTTGTCCATCAAAAACAATGATTTGTCGGTGGTTCGCTGAGTTTAAACGTGGTCGTACCGACACAAATGACGTGGAACGCTCGGGTAGACCTGTGGAAGCCGTTACACCGGAAAATGTGAGTGAAGTGACAAAAATTATAATGAAAGATCGTAAAGTGAAGCTCCGTGAGATTGCTGAGATGACACAGATATCATATGGCAGTGTATTTACTATCCTTCATGAAAAATTGAGCATGAAAAAGGTTTTTTTCCAAGTGGGTGCCGCGATTGCTTTCGACGGAACAAAAACAGCAACGAGTCGATGATTCAGAAAGCAGTTTATCGCTATTTACTCGCAACAAAAAAGATTTCTTGCGTCGTTACGTGACCATGGACGAAACATGGATACATAACTACACTCCAGAGTCGAAGCGGCAGTCATCTGAGTGGCGCACAGCTGGCGAAAGCCGTCCGAAAACGCAGCAGTCAGCTGGCAAAGTCATGGCGTCAGTTTTTTGGTATACGCATGGCGTGATTTTCATTGACTACCTCGAAAAAGGTAAATCAATCAACAGTGATTATTATATTGACTTACTGGTGCGTTTGAAGGAGGAAATCGCAAACGACCGCACATGCAGAGAAAAAAAATCCTTTTTCATCAAGACAATGCACCCTGCCACAAGTCGATGAAAACAATGGCGAAATTGAACGAATTGGGCTTTGATCTGCTTCCTCACCCCCCATACTCGCCAGATTTAGCCCCCAGTGACTACTGGCTCTTTGCTGATCTTAAAAAAATGCTCCAGGGAAAAAGATTTGGCTCAAATGAGGAGGTCATCGCTGAAACTGAAGCTTATTTTGAAGCGAAAGATAATTTTTTTTATAAACATGGTATTGAAAAATTGGAAAAACGTTGGAACCATTGTATCACCCTAAAAGGTGATTATGTTGATGAATAAAAAAAATTTTTGCAAAAAAATTGTTAGTCTCGGGACTTATTGATCCATGTGTTAGCAAAGGCTTATTTGGAAATGAAATACTAACAGTCGTATTCCGTATTGATTCCTGCTAATTGGCAACTTCAGAAACCGTTGTATTCCACCATCTCTATCATTTCACGTTACGTATAAAACCCTAAAAAGTAGATTACGGATAGTTTCATTTTCACCAATAATTTTCCTAATTTTCCTAGTTCTCCTAATAACAGATATTCATATCCATCTTCGAGCACTCGCCTTAAACCTCGACACTATCCTCCTCTTACCCTCGTTTAGACCGCTTTCCTGTCAACACAGTCACTGTCATTGTAGATATCACATAACTCAGAACATCACAGCCGCTTTCCTTCATTTTTTCCTTTAGATGAGTTTAAAGATACATTGTTAACTACAGTCCTGAAAAGGTCAAATTCGACCAACAAAATTGATCCATATTACGTACAAATCTTCAGCGAGAGATTGAGGTAAAACGGTACAACATGATTCGTGTGTGATCACTATCTGTGATCTGCTTTCTTGAGATTTAATACGTTATGTAGATCGATTTTGGTTTCTTTTTTTTTTGTGGCAATCAGCTCCCTTTCGTAATGTGAAAGAAAGTTTATCCACAGATAACAGATATAGAGGCTCAAACAATTCATTTTTTTCAAAATCCTGTGTTAATTTCAAATTTGCTATATATTTGAAATAAATAGCTCACTACTGCCACCTTCGCCGCGATCTTTCAAAACGTTTTACTACGTTCCGGAACGATAACAAAGTTCTGCTGCCTGTTATAGAAATATTCTAACTTAAACAGTTTTAACACTTCTCATATAATTTCCAAAACTGTAAGATACAAATTTATTTCCATGCAGTTTAAATCACACTTCGGTTCAATCGAAATAAAATGAAAATAAACTTGTCATTTTACCCAACAGCAAAACAAAAATTTTGCGTGAAGTAAATGTAGCACCCGAAATAGCACCGGGATACGAATGCTGCACTCTTAATAGTGTCGATCGCGGTGACATCTACAGGTATTCGCCACGCTGAATGAGCAAATATTACAAACAGTTCATATGCGAGCCTGCATATCTGTTTCCTGTGGTTTAATTTAAGATAATAATTATGAAAACAAATGGGAAACGGGTTATAGGATGCAGTACAGTCATTCCTACAGTCATTGAACTTGGATCGCTAGAGTTTTCCATGTATGATGGATCAATTTCGATAGGTCGTAGTTGGCATTGTATGTAATCATAAAAAAGAAAAACTAAACAAACTCACATGGATGTCGTGGTGCGACCCGAAAAAAATTTCAGAGTGAAACTACGCTATTGGAGTCCGATCTAGAGCGACCCCAGGTTACTAAAGCAAACATCTTGAAAGTTGTTTGGGCGACTCTAGGCAAGGATGGCTTTTATCGTATCAAAGAACGTGCACTGGCAACTCTTCAACGATTGAATCAGCGCCATCAAAGAGAGTTGGAGATCATCGCAACAACAAAAACCCGGCATGGCTCATTTAACATAGAATTGACACCAGTGCGAGAGCGAATTTCTCTCGATGACATTTCTGAGAATCAAAGGTTAGCACGCTGCTGTGGGGATCTTCTCTGAAGCAACAAACGGTCGCTTATTCTCGTTTCGCGATCCGATTCTATACAGGCAGTTGATAATTGCGATAGAATCATGTTACTATTGCCGCTTATTCTAACTATGTGCATATATTCTTTGTATAAGTTGTGTCTATGAAAATGTATGTGAATGCTCCACACAAGGGTTTTGAAATATTTCAACTTAGTATGAGAATCATCAAGTTGAATCATCGATTCGATTTTCTGCAATAATTGTCAACTTGCGATTCTCTCTTGGGAAATTCCACACAGCAACGATCATTATCAGACTGTAATTTTTTTAAGGGCCGTGAAATACTCAGAGTATGAAGTGGAGCGAAGGAATGTAGAAAAATCTCTCGCGGTTCATGCATTGAGAGACTCGAGTTCTTGTAGCATCTTCTACCGGATTGAAAATGTTGTATACAATATAGATAGCAATATAGCAGCTTCTGTGAAATTTTTGGCAATCACCGTCTCTAGGTCAGCTCTCGGGCTGCCCTTATCAATAAACGAAAATGGTATAAGTTAGCCGAAATCGACTAAAACACTAAATCAGTAAAGTTTTCATTCTGTCAGTTTATGTGAGAAGATGATTTAGGGTAAAACTGAATGCAGTTCTTTGTGATCGTTCTACTTAAGAGAAATTCATTCGTTGGAGTTATGCATATGTCCAAATACCTGCATACAATTTTTACAATCGGTCAGCGAATAAAGTCAGAGAAAGAAATAAATCACAGCAAATCATACATGATAGTAAATTAGGCATCTCTATCATCAATCAATCCTGAAGACAATTATGCGTATGAAAATTACTTTGAAAATATTTGCTTGGTTTTCTGTAAAATTATTGCACAGGGTCGCTTTTTGTACTCTTTTTTCTCCTCTGTGCACTGTTATGTGCACATATTTCCGAGTCTCGAGAGCCCAGAACAATATGATGACTGGATTAATAGTGTTGATCATAAAGAACATATCATATTTCACAAACCAACTAACAACATCTGAATTGGGTCATTTAAACTTAAATACGTCATCAACACTGATCACTGATTCTTCCAACAGGTAGATAACGTTCGTTTACCATCATGGCAGTCCCAACTGAAAGGAGCTAAAGAATGGATTTTAGCACCCCCACCGGAATGCTACTACAGCTGTAACTTCATGTCGGTGGTTGTTCAGACCGGAGATACCAGTAAGTATACCTCATTAGATTATGAGATGAAATAACTCATTAGATTATATTTCAGTTGTCCTTGACACCAACAAGTGGTACCACAAAACCAATGTTCTCTCGGGGGAAATCAGCATCACGGTCGGAGCAGAATATGACTAATAACTTACCTAGATATGATGGTTGTTGCTGGTGGAAATTCCACTATATCTTCTCTTATCTCAAGGTCGTTGTAAAAACTAACAACGTGTGGTTCGTTGTTTCGGAAAACGCAAGATCCATTGGCCGAAGGAATTCGATGGAATAGTGGATCATCATCGTCTGCAAATAGAACAGATTAATTATGCAAATAAAATTACAGACTCCCTCGATCCATGATATTTCTTACCGCAAGTCATTGACCGTCCAATCCACTGCCCGTCTTCACAAATAATCTTCCAAGTGGTCTGTTCCCCCGTGATACTGGCAATGCAGTCAAATGTAATCTCCGTTCCGGAATGAAAGCCTTCCTCGCTGTCATCGATTTGTTCACCATTTTTATACACCAACGAACCGTGGATTTTGCCCGGTGGTCCACAGTCCCTGCCGTCGTTTTCATCTTCCGACGATGTTACATTGCCGCCATCGAGCACGATGACTGAGCTACTGTCATCGTCACGAGACTTACGCGATGCCACATAACCACAGTTGATAGTTTCGGGGGTGATTGATCCGAGCGCACAGTCTACGAGTGAACAGAGCGTTGTATACAACGATTAGTTTTAGATAATTCATTGTTCTCACCCATTTGAACTGGTGCCAGATTTCCCATGCCGCTCTCACACTGTATCATAACTGAGCTTCCATGAGCTATGGTCAGCCCTGGTCTATAACCTCCTTGATACATGGTGTGCATGATATGTGGAAGGACGCAAGGAGCAGGTAAGCACTCGGGAAGAGTACTTGAAGCCCATTCACCATTCCAACAACGGAGGTTCGAAGGACCCTGCGTATTAAACCCAGGATCACACTGGAAACTGATCATTAACCCATTTTCAATCGTTTCCATCGGCGTAAGTGCGGCTGTTGTTGGTTTCACTGCGTCCATTGTGGTTTGGTCGATTGGAGCTGCATAATACTTTCCATGTTCCGTCGATGGCACGAAGCAAGGCTCTGAAACGGATTCTAAACTGGAATTGCCAAACATTGAAAAGAAATGAACTGCTACAAAATATACTAACTCATATTACAAGTGGGTTTGATTGGCTTCCACCTTCCTCGTACACATTTCGATGTTGCGTTCGGACTGACCATATTCGATGTATAGCCTTTTCCGCAGATAACCCGAACAATTGTTCCCGGCCCAAAAGTCTCATTAGGATCTTTACCCGGTCGCACAATCTCCAGTTGCGCATAACTCTCGCTAGCCAGTGCTTCACAGGGTCCCTTAAACTTTGCTTTCTTGGCAGGGTCTATCCCTTCTACACCGGTAGCATCTGTCTGGTTCACGACGCCGCCAGCATTTTTCCGGTTATTCCTCTGTCCTTTTTGTCTGGTATCTTCCGTTGATAAAACTGACACCTCTTTGGTATCACGCTTTCTACGGATGATTTGTGAATGAAGTTGTTGCATAAGGGCAGCAGTCGAAATAGGATTTTTCTCCGAACGGTTATGATGGAGCGGCACGTAGAAACGATTGTTGTCCTCTGAACGACCCTGTATCTTGGGACCCAATTCGGAGGCAAACTGCCAGTTCGTGTGATATCTGCCAGTCAGAGGAGGTGGGAAATAGTTCGAATAGATATCATTCTCCGTAAGGTGACTCGAATGGTTGCCTTCCGAAATGTCGTAGAAATCGTATTTGTACGTTGACTTTTCATTTATATCGGGAACAGCAATAGGCGCCGGAGTGTTAGGCTTCACGCGGGATTTGTTTACTTTAGCTTTAACAACTCTCGGCTCTTTAGTGGTTGATTCATCCTCGAAGTCATTGGCACCGATCCTTGCTTTGTGAACTACTCGGTTTCTCGACACGGATTCTGGATCGGTGGTGTACCATCTTCCATCCTGCACGTGGACCTTGTGATTCTTCTGCAAAGGGCGCATTTTGTTATAGCCCAACAGGTTCTGTACGTAATTTCTGTATTTGGCCTTGATCCTTTCGTAATATTTGTTGTATGCTTTTTCCACATCCGTTAATTCTCGACGTTCCCGAATTACAACCGTTTTGAATGCATTTCTTAGGAAAGCATTTCGATTTGCTTCAATGCTTCGTTTTGCTCTATAATGCTGAAAATCGTCGAAGTTGTAGTGCCGTTTATGAGGCATCTGACCTCTGTAAGAGGCTAGGTCTCGTTTTGCTCTTTCATGCTGCAGCATCGGGTACATCCTATTGTACTCATTGTGTTCATCGAGTTTGCGTTTTAAATACCGATAGT
The DNA here is from genome assembly GCF_030247185.1 of Malaya genurostris. NCBI lineage: Eukaryota > Metazoa > Arthropoda > Insecta > Diptera > Culicidae > Malaya > Malaya genurostris. Next base: position 213,208,615 of record NC_080571.1, on the reverse strand, counting down.
GTTGCTTAAGATGATTGGACCGACTGAATCGAAGCCTCAAATCAATCGATCGACGGCGTCTAGTCCAACGTAATCTGGGATGCTGGCCAGGGATACAAGCCGGAAGTTCTCTGGGGCTCCATTTGCCTCCAATACAGGTTGCACCCGGTGGCCCGGTGTCTATAACGTACCCTTTATCACATTCATACATGATCTGTTTATTGTTGATTACCTTTCTGACGTACGGTCTGTAATCATATAGTCCCATATTTCCTACTAGCAACACTTTACCGTTTGGAATATATCCAGGAAAAGCACAATAGACCTCCTGACACAGAGGAGTTTCACCGGTCCAGTTTCCGAACGAACAAATCAGTACATAGTCGTTTGGATTTGTTAGCTCTTTACCGCCCGGAGCCGTTAGGTTGTATCCATCTTTACATTTAAATCTTGCCCTCATTCCATGTTCTGTCTTGGGAGCTAGCACCATTCCAAACTTAGGAGGCTTTGGCATAGTCTTGCACCGTGCGGGAGCACATCGTGGAATAACACTCCACGTGCCATTGTTACATGTGGGTGGTGATAATGACGAGAACGGAAACTCGTAGTGTTCATCGCAAATAACTTCCAGCACTGTTCCGTGCTTTACCTTCGAACTACTTCCGCTGGTAGGAACAATCGTCGTTGCGTTCACGTCAACATCGAATTCGATGGGTATCACCTGACCCTGGGAAATAGAAGGAACAACACACGGCGCCAGACACTGTGGAAGAGGGTATCGCCACCGTCCATCTATCTGACATACCGAGGAAGTGTTGCCAACGAGTAACATTTCCGGATGACATCGGAATATAATACTTGCTCCGAGTCCGGTTCCGCTTTCGATGTTTTCTAACCAGCCGTTATACAAGGTTCCCGGATGACCACAGTTTATTTCTGGAATTCAAAAATTGATTTCATTACTAGGGATCATAGGAAACAGACTAGAAGGATCGAACAACCTTTACACGCTGGAAGTGCTCCGGTCCAACGCTTGTCTGCTCCACAACGGCGAGAGCTCTCGCCTACCAGAGTATACCCATAACGGCATTCGTAACTGACCACCGAATTGTACGAGGTGCTGGTATAGATAGCCTTGCCGTTGCGAGGATTCTCCGGGGATGGACACTGTACAGATGTGACCACTGAAAGGAATTTTCCAGTTGAACCTTGTCATGTATAAATGTTTTGTAAAAATATTAAGCCATGGGCAACATGCCCACATAATGTCGAAGGGTACAAGTAGCAAATTTTAAATTCTCCATCTGTTGTTTTTTTTCGAATAACTATATTAGACTTACCACTTGTGAGAGCTGTCTGTTTGTTCACACATCGGACTGTCAAAGGTTTGGCAAATTTAACCATGGATTTTCACCTACAGAAACTCGAATTTAAACCATTTAAATTTTTTACGGAAGTATGCGTGAACATAATCTGCCTAAAGAGGATGGACTACGAAAAGGAACGTTTTGGGGAAACTGATCTCAGACACAAAACAATGAAGCCGGCAGATCATCAGCAGCATGGGAAGTTTATTAATTACCTGCTTGAAAAAAATATGGCTTTCGACGATCTTTTTAGATGAAGATCTATCAAAACTGTAAGCACTAAGACTTCGAATATTCACACGAATAACACCAGCGATTTCTGCATGCCGAAAACGTGACTATCTGATGTGATTTGTGGGCTAGCGGTATCTTCGAGCCGTATTCATTGGAAGACCAGGAGGAACGAGCTGTTACCATCAATGGCGACCGATATCGGTCTACGGTAAGGAAAGTTTAAAAGACACCGAATCGTAATGAAAGACAGAATATGGCAAGAAAATCACAGGCACGGAAGCTCCACACAAAGATGTTGACAAAACCGCAAAGTCTCATTATGGATGCCGAGCAGCGTTGCCAGGTTGCCAGATTTGTCTGGGAAATGCCAGATTTTTCTCGTTTCGCCAGACACTCAAACTAACCAGATCTTTTGCCAGATTTTTCAAATTTTCCCAGATTTTTCAAATTTTCCTAGATTTTGTCAGATCTCGTTAGATCTTTACGGTTTTTTCCTCTATACGATAGGTAGGGAGACCTTTTTTTTGTTTTTTTTTTACTCACTGAAAATGAAGCCCGGCAAAAATTTTCTTGTATATAGTAGACCCAGACAATTCCAGATAAATTTTTGATTTTCGCCAGATTTTTGAAAAAATAACCTGGCAACGCTGATGCCGAGACGCCCATAAAAGCAGAATTCCAGCACCTTCCGCGACCCCTGTTTTTCACTGTCCATAATTAGTTTGATGTTCCGGAAGACATTAGAACATACCTTATGATCAAAAAAGAACCGGAATTTTCATTTTAAAATTCCCGCGCTTGTCCAATCGGTAAACTTTTATTCTCTCAACGTTGGCAACACTTTTATACACATTCTGTCAAATTTTGACGCATATCGTACGATTAGTTTTTGTTTGGCGTCTATACAAAGAAGTTGAAAAATTTTCGTGTGGTGATTTTTATAATGGATGAAAAAAACAACGTGCGTGCATCAAATTTTGTGTTGCAAATGGATTTAAGTGTTCCGAAACGTTGAAAATGTTAGAAAAGGCCTTTGGTGAATCGTGTCTAGGAAAAACACAGGTATACGAGTGGTATAAACGCTTCAAAGGTGGTCGTACAAGCTTGGATCATGATGAGATCGCTGGCCGCCCAACAACATCTGTTACTGAAGAAAACATTGAATCGGCGAAGCAAATCGTGTTGCAAAATCGTTCTGTACCGATTAAAGAGATTGCTGTGTTGTTGGGCATCTCTTATGAATCAGCCGAACACATTTGAACTGATGTTTTGGGTTTGAAACGCGTCGCTTCTCGGCTGGTGCCAAAAAAGCTGAATTTCATTCAAAAACAGCGTCGTGTTGATGTGGCCAAAAAGATGATTTCCAATGCAGATAGTGACCCCACATTCATCGAATGCATCATAACTGGTGATGAGGTGTGGATCTATGTATATGACGTCGAAATCGCACAACAATCGACCGAATGGCGCTTCGAAGGCGAGCTGTTGTTCTAAATTTTCATCCATTATAAAAATCGCCACACGAAAATTTTTCAACTTCTTTGTATAGACGCCAAACAAAAACTAATCGTACGATATGCATCAAAATTTGACAGAATGTGTATAAAAGTGTTGCCAACGTAGAGAGTAAAAGTTTACCGATAGGACAAGCGCGGGAATTTTAAAATGAAAATTCCGGTTCTTTTTTGATCATAAGGTATAAGAGGTCCAAATTTGCCAAAAATACATGATTTGGCAATCACTTTGTTCATGTGGAAAGCGAAGCACTCCATTTGAGACAAACGGTACGAACAGAAGGCACGGTCTCCGAAGGTATCTACTTCCACTTGTAAGGTCACACAATCGTGCAACGCGAATTTAGCCTCGTGCCATTACTCGAAAGATGTTTTCGATTGGTACAGAGATAACTTCGTACCGTAAAACTTAAACGCACCGGAACTGTAGCCAATAGAAGAGTCCATCATGAACCAGGCACTTCTGAAACATCCTAAGGAAACAAAATCAGAGGTAGATATGAAGAAAACATTGATTTCCGAGCAACAAAATGTTGGTTCAAACGTTGTACAAGACCTTATGAGTAGTGTTAAAAAGAAGGTTTGTGCCATCGGATATGGTATTGAAATTGAATAAAACATGGAAAAAAACTAAATAATATATTTGATGCAATCTCTGAAAGTTTGGTCAAATTCCACTACTGGAATGTAATACCAAGGCTTTGCTTGATGAGAGTGTCCCGGTAGACCGTGAAAAGTGTCTTAAAAAATAAAAGGTTCACGAATATCAACTTGGGTTCCGCTGCCATTAGAAGAAATATTCTGGGGAATCCTGTGTGTTAAATGAGGTAAATGGCGTAGGAACTTGAGATCAGTGACTTTACGGCATGGATCGTAAAGGAAGGTTTCGGGTCGATGCCGAGAGCATGGTAATAGACTCTCATGATTACCAACCGCATTCAGAAGCTACCAGTCGAGCGATGAAAGAAAATCTTGAACTTCTCTGCTAGTGTAATCGCATTGGGATTGGTGGCACAAAGGTGTATATCGAAATTTTAACTAAGTTTGCTCTTCTGTGGATCCAAAGAACAGTACGGCTCAAAGCCAAATGTTGTATTCCAACTAAATCAGACTCGATGCCACACCTCGAGTCGCACTTGGAAAGCATCTGCCGTTCTGGGCAAAGGATATGTAGCAACCGGATCAGGGTCATTTCGCCGAAAGCCATTCTACCGAAAACCATTTCACCGAAAGCCATTTCGCCGAATGCCATTTCTCCGAAAGAGTCATTTCGCCGAAAGAGTCATTTTGCCGAAAGTCATTTCACCGAAAGGGTAATTTCGCCGAATTCTTCATTAGTCCTAATATCATGATTGGAATTGATAAAGAAAGACAAATGAAAAATGATTATGTTTACTCCCGTTTTGTTGATTTACAATCGTACTTCTGAAATTATCCAGATACTTGAATATTTTTTGTAGGTTTGTTCATGATCCTCAGAACTGAAATCCCAAAAAAACTTGTTGACTTTATTAGTGTACCTATCAGACAATTGTTTGCGGTATATTCCGATAACTGAGGGCAGATGATTCGTATGCTATCCGACCTCGTTAGAGGTTTGTATGCAAGAGGCCTTTCGTAAAAAATGACCTTTCCTGCGAAATGACCCGTTCGGCGAAATGGCTTTCTGCGAAATGACCTGCTCTCGTAGCCACCATCCAGCCCTTGCCACGATCTTAATCCGCTGGACGCGTCATGGAGGTCAAGGCTTGTCTTAAATGCCACCCGAGTACAGCAAACCAAAACAAATTTAACCGTATCTGAAAATAAACGGATAAAGGCTACATCATTAGGACATGCCGTACACACTTAAAAAAATTCCTGTGATTTTACATCTTATAAGATGCACATAAATGGAGCGTCGCTGTTCACGCAAATTCACGTGGAAGAACATTAATTATCGTGTCTAAAACTCCATGCATGAAATTCGTTGAAATAAAAAAAGAATACTGATAGCAACCGCCGCGACTTGAGCCGAGAATCATTGGATCGCAAGTACGTCTGTTAATTGACTGAGCCACAGAAGCATGCATCAGCTAGGTTGGTAAAAGGTGCATTTAAATTCATACAGGCGCATCTGCTAGCAGAATGCAAGTTACAGTCGAAACCAGTAAAATTCAAGCTATTCTAACATTAAGTCATTACAAATGAAATTTTCCGTTATTCGAAAAATTAGGTCTTTATGAATTACATCGTATGAGGAATTAAGTCACCTGTAATATTCAAATTTTTTTGGTGTGTACGTTCCGGAATCGCATGGAGGCCGCAATTGCAACAAGTGGAAACTCCATCGAATATGAACATAGTTTAAAGCTCTGAAAACTATAGCCCCACTTGAATAAATAAAATAATTATGACCTTGTTTAATGGTGCGAACAATATATATCTATGTGAAACCGTTTCAATTATAACCGGGCTGCATGAAAGGCATCGACTTACCCATTACGCTATACCCGTCCCCCATTTGAAAGCTTTTCAATGCCCTAATGATCGAAGGGCACTCTTATAAGCCCTGACGCGAACGTCTCTGATCTATCTCTGCCTAGGTGACTTCAAGCTGTTCTGCATAATTTCCTCAATCTATCAAGCTCAGCATTCCTCCCACAAGCCTAGCCATGTGCTGCAACTATAAGTAAGTTTGTCTCATCAACAACATCACTTAAATCAAATGATGACTCAATTATTGGAAGGTATCCGAAAAACATAGTCACGAAGTCCCCTTCATATAGGTTTGTTGATTTAGAAACACGATATCTGACGAAGGAAACACCAAATGATCGTAAAAGATGTACTTATTTACCAACTCATGAAGAATTCTTTCAGAGCAGAGAGTCCAAAAAACATCCAAAACCTTCTCTCTTACAGATTTCATATAAGCTAATCAATCTCATGCATTGACTATTGTCCTGCTCACAAACTCTATCAGTTCATAGCCTCTCAAGTTTATATCTGAGCTACCCCAAATAATAATTTACATCACTTTACATTTACATTTTATTTTAATTTATTTACTATTATTGTGTCCATCGGAGGCAATATCTAAATAGACAATTAGAGTGGGAACAAACCCATTTGAGTTGAACAGTTCATTAGTCAATTAGTGAAGTCTCGGCTCGACGAAGGTTGGCTAAGCAACAATTATGATGACCAATAACCATCACTGCTATCAATAGTTAGTCTAGAAGTGACAAAACGAATAAATCGAACTGTGAGCTAAGGTATGAGAGATTTTCAAGTATGCACGCTCGAGGCATTTTACGTGAATTAGTCTTAAAAGTCGTGCGAAGAGCAAACAGCAAGTTCAAAAAAGTTTCCGGCTGCTCGGCCATCCATGGAAGTTGACCATCAATGTCAATTTCCCTCTCTGAGCAGCCTAGATAGCCGTGTAGTGTCGGTAGCGGTTTCCCAACTGGCTAAGAATAACGCTACGGTCCACCTGTACCGGTGGTATAAGTCCACCAAACAGGTAAGCCGTGTGGCATCCGGCGGAATTATTTTTTACCAAGAATTGATCCACTGGTTTCCTGTTCCATGTCGTAAAAGGCCACAAAAATAGGAATTCCTAAGTCAAGGTGTATTTCCGTGCCGATGACTGAATGGCTGCAGGAGGTTAAACAATGCAGTCGTGAACGGAATATCTTGGGATTTTCCCTTACTGTGTTAAGCGAAGCTGTGGCACAGTGGACGACTTCTTTCTTCGCAACTCGTGGGATTTAAATGATTAAAACATTTAAAAAAATCCTTACATGGTTCGCTATAGGCGATTATAAGCCAATATATTTGGTTTCTTGTAGTTGTTGTACGGTAAGTGCTGGAGGTGGAGTGTTCGTTACTTTAATTGATAATGGTTAGAGTGGCACAAATCAATCTCCAGCATAAACGTACAGCAACTATGAATCTATCCAGACTTCTGCAAGAAGGTAAAGCTTCTTTAGCTTTGGTTCAAGAACCATATTTCCAAAAGGGAAACTTCTACGTTGGAAAATTGTTAAACCCAGTCTTTGTTGCCTTCAACAAGACCGGTATGACTAATCCACGTGAAATGCCTCGAGCATGCATACTTACAAATAGTGCTCTCGATGTTTCTCTCATATCGGAGCTCACAACTCGGGATATTTGTGCTGTCACAGTTGGTATGACTACTGATAGCATAGACAGGAAATATGTTTATTGTTCGGCATATTTGCCGCATAACCAACCTTCGCCAAGCGATGACTTCAAAAAGGTTGTATCATACTGCTGCAAAAGTGATTTACCGCTTGTAATTGGCAGTGACATAAATGCTCACCATATCATTTGGGGCAGCACAGATATAAATTTGAGGGGCTCTGATATGATGGAATTTGTGAGCAGTACAAACCTGCACATAGTCAATGAAGGAAACCGTCCAACTTTTGCGAGAGCTGGAAGAGAGGAGGTTTTGGACGTAACTCTCTGCTCTGATAGAATTGCGCATGAGTTGGTGAATTGGCTCGTCTCCGATGAGCTCGAACCTTCGTTGTCTGATCATAAGTACATCTTCTTTGATCATTCAAACGTTAAATTTGATATTATCACATATCGTAATCCCAAATCTACAAACTGGGACCTCTATGAAGAGGGCTTGGCGACTAGATTTTACGGGTACCAACCAACAATTGAAACACCAAATGATTTGGAAAATGTTGTCGACGAGACAAACTCACTCATAGTTGCAGCATATGAAGAGGCTTGTCCACTTCGGATTGTGCGAGCTACTAGAGGAACTCCTTGGTGGAATGCTGAACTTGCTAGACTAAGGAAACTATGCAGAAGAGCTTGGAACCACCGACGCAGAGATGGGTCGGAGGCATTCGTGTCGGCTCGAAGGGCTTACAAAAATGCTCTTCGATCGTCTGAGCGAAGTGGTTGGTAAAGCCTCTGCACAAATGTCTCTAGTCCCAACGAGGCTAGCAGATTAAATAAGTTACTTTCGAAGTCTAAGGACTTTAATGTCAGTTTCTTAAGAACTTCAGATGGTGAACACTTGTCTGATGAAGGTGATGTACTTCACTATCTTTTTAACACTCACTTTCCAGGATGTATGGATCCATCACCGACAGCTCTTCCCGAGACTTTTTCAGGTAGTTACGATTCTTGGGCCCTTGCTCGAAGCGTTGTGACGATTGAATCGGTCAAATGGGCAGTTGAGAGTTTTGCTCCTTACAAGTCTCCTGGAAAGGATGGAGTTTTCCCAGTGTTACTGCAGAAAGGGTATGAACATTTCAAACATGTTTTGAAAAAAATACTTACTTTTAGTCTTGCGACAGGATATATTCAAAGAGCTTGGCAGGAAATAATTGTCAAATTTATTCCCAAAGGCGGTCGCGACACTTATGAGGAAGCGAAGAGTTTCAGGCCTATCAGTCTAAGCTCATTTCTTCTTAAAACAGTAGATTCGCATAGTAGATCACTATATCAGGAATGTTAGTTTGGGTGTGCATCCGCTACATGGAATGCAACATGCTTACCAACGTGGAAAGTCCACTACAACCCTGTTACATGATGTTGTGTACAACATTGAAAAAGCTTTCTCACAAAAGCAATCTTGCTTGGGAGTTTTCCTAGATATTTTTTTTTTTATTTAAAAGATGTTTTTTATTCAGGCCTATTTGCGTACAAGCTTTACGTGGCCGAATTAGCCGATTTTTTAAATAAATAATTTTTCGAAGTGGATCTCGTTGTCACTCTTTTTCTAGGAGGAGAAGAGCTTCCATTTCCCTTCCGCGAGGGTTGAGGGGCACTTTGTTCGTGGCTCGTCTCGTCCTCCATTGCCGCATCGGTTGTTTTGTTGTTGATTTCCGTCTTCTTTTCGTTTTCCTTGTTGTTCGCAGTCTTGAGCTCGTTGCTAGTTGCTGTAGGAGCGCCTTGTTGTACATTGGTTGCAGTTGTTGGTTGGTTTGATGGTGAAACAGGAGTACTACGCTCACTAGTTTTCGTTGTTGAACGGTTGACCTTGTCTTTTGTTGAAGATGTTCTTTTCGCAGTTTCAGTGCAAGGTTTACCGTAGTGTGCAGGTTGTTCACAAAACTGACATGTAACCAGTTGATTTTCATACGTAATCAGCGTTTTACACGGATGTTTCCCGTCTTGATTACAAATGATGTAAGATGGAATTGCTTTACGTAGTTGCATACGTACCTCTCGCACGCCATTCCGGATACCCGGAAAAAAATTCTGCCATACTTCCCTTTCGATGGAAAGAACTTCACCGTACTGCGACATACTTTCCCGAACATACTCATCGGTGGACTGCGGGGGAAGGTCATGCACGCGTACTTGTATGGCATTGTCCACCATGTGCACAGGAATTTTGTATTTAATGTTGTCACACTCAACGCTGTGCACCTCGTTGTTAACCGAAGCGAATGCAATTGCATCGCTTTCACGTTTAAACATAATGTACACACAGTTAGACGCCTTGTTGAATTGAATCTCAGTTACATTATTAGCGTCTAGATGCATTCGTTCTTTAAGTAAGATTTCAATTTCATTTGCTGCTGGTCTAACTTTGCAACGCTTGAAATCTATACAAATTGAATTTGGCCTTGTTGGCCAAGTTTTAGGCTTTGTTAAATCGTATTTGACCATTCCGTACACTCTATTGTTCACTGCACTGTTTGTCTTTGTTTCTTTTGCTTCGACCGCAAACGATTTTCGACTGCGTTGGCTGAGATGCGAGCACGAACTCTTTTCCTAGATATTGAAGGTGCTTTTGATAACGTGTCTTTCAATTCAATTCTGGAAGCAGCCCTTGGTCATGGCATATCTTCAAGTATCACAAATTGGATACACGCAATGCTTAGCAATCGACTTCTTTGTTCATCGCTTCGGCAAGCAGAGATTAGAAAACTGAGTGTTTGTGGGTGTCCTCAAGGTGGTGTACTATCCCCACTTTTATGGAACCTAGTCGCTGATGGTTTGTTAAGGAAACTTAATAACCTTGGATTTCCGACTTATGGTTTTGCCGACGATTATCATATATTGATGACCGGTATAAGCATTAACACTCTCTTCGATTTAATGCAGCAAGCCCTGCGATCTGTTGAACAATGGTGTTGTCAGGTTGGATTATCTATAAATCCGGGCAAAACATCAATGGTGCTTTTCACTCATCGTGGGATAATCACAGGAGCTCGTCCGTTGCAGTTCTTTGGTTCAGATGTGGCTGTGGTCGAACAAGCTAAATACGTCGGGGTTATTCTTGACTCAAAACTGAATTGGTCTGCTCACATTGACTTCAGAATTAAAAGAGCTTGCATGGCTTTCGGCCAATGCAGACGAGCTTTTGGAAAATCATGGGGACTCAAACCCAGATATATTCATTGGATCTACACAACTATTGTTAGACCAATTTTAGCATATGGATGTCTTGTATGGTGGCAGAAAGGAGAAGTCGCGACAGTTCAGTCAAAGCTAAATCATCTCCAAAGGATGGTCCTAATGGCGATGACAGGAGCATTCACGACAACTCCTACTGCTGCTCTAGAGGCGCTACTGTGCATTAAACCACTACATGTGTTCCTAAAACAAGAAGCATTATCTTGTGCATACCGTCTTAAGGTTACAGGGCTTTGGAACAGTAACCCTATAAACTATGCTACTAGCCCCACTCGCTTGTGGTCTCAAATGGTTACGTGGGATGAGTATTTACTCGCTCCTAGTGACCTAACTCTCACATGCAGTTTTCCTTTCAAAACATTCAATGTGAGCTATCCTCTTCGTGAGGAATGGTTGTCTGGTTGTCTGGAACGACAACTTGATGAACACATAGTTTGTTATACGGACGGTTCTCTGTTGAATGGTCGTGCTGGTGCTGGTGTCTACTGTCGTGAAATGAGGCTGGAGCAGTCTCATTCACTTGGTAGATACTGTACTGTGTTCCAAGCAGAAATCTACGCGATTCTGTGTGGAGTACAATCGGCACTTCAGCAGAGGATCTGTGGTAAACGAATTTATTTTTGTTCCAACAGTCAGGCAGCCTTAAAAGCACTCAGTTCGAATGACTCACGGTCGAATCTAGTGATCGCATGTCGAACTCAAATTGAAGACCTCATCATTTCAAATGCTGTTTACTTCTTATGGGTACCCGGCCATTCTGGTATTACTGGAAATGAATGGGCTGATGAGTTGGCTAGAGCTGGTGCAACGAATGATTTCGTTGGTCCTGAACCAACTTTACCACTTTCAACTAGTTGGATAAAGCACAAGATTCGTTCTTGGGCTGCATCCAAACATGCCAGCTACTGGCGCAGCTTGCAAACTTGCGCTCAGACAAAAGCATTTCTACCAGATTTAAATCTGAAAATGTCAAAGTGTCTACTGCATTTCTCCAAGCATCATTGCAGTATTCTAATCAGAGCTCTGACTGGACATTGCAAACTCAATTATCACATGGCTACTATTCAACGTGCTGAGTATTATTCGTGTGATTTGTGTGAATGCGATTATGGTACTTCATATCATCTGATATGTAATTGTCCCGCATTGACACAGCTACGTATCCGGGTTTTTGGTTCTCCATACATGGTTGAGTCTGTGTATGCGGAGCTAAAATTGAAGAATATTCTCTCGTTTCTCACCCAATGTGGTAAGGAGCTATAGTCAGAAGGGTTCATCGTTCTTCCTGGAGTGAATGAATCCCTTCTGTATTCACCTTAAATAAGGTTTAGCAGATTGTTTGGCATCCTTTGGGGGTACCGAGTTTACTTCTGCTCTTACATACTGCGAATCGTTCTGCATTCTTCCGGGAGTGCAGAATGGTGTCGCTTTTGTAAGATCTCTAAATCCTCTCGGGGGTTGGAGGTTTTATTAACAGCAGACTGTTCGGGACCTCGTAGAGGTTCAGAATTTACTTCTGCTTCCACTAAATGTGATCCTCAGCAGATTGTTCGGCATCCCTTAGGGGTGCAGAATTTACTTTTGCTTTTATGTGTTTTTGTGTCGTCAATTTTTCCCATCCTCCTAGTCCAACCCTTACAATTTCCTTTCAATCCTTCCCTCTTATATATCGGGAAAATTATGCTAAAAACAAATTGATGGCAAGGCACAAATCTCCAAATATCAAGGGGAACGTGCCATTTGAGCCAATTTGTTCTGATTCTGATTCCTGATAGTCTAGAAGTGACAACACGAATATATCGAATTGTGAGCTAAGATATGAGAGATTTTCAAGTACGCACGCTCGAGGCATTTTACGTGAATTAGTCTTAAAAGTCGTGCGAAGAGCAAACAGCAAGTTCAAAAAAGATGACAACTTTGAATATAAACCGGATATCTGTTAAAAGATTCTGCTAACCCCCATTTGCAAAAACGTGTGCGAAAACCGTTCAAACAGAAGAAGAAAATTTCAGTGCGAAAAGTTGTCAAAAAAGTTGGTTCTTCGAAATCAAATGTTCTGCGTTCTAAAGAACGCTGAATTTTTGTACCTATAAGAAACAGATGTAGTCAGAATGCATTCCTAAGAAGCATCGATTAGGCTCAGAGTTCGAAAGTTGTACGATGCGATATGCTTTCTGGAAATTCAAACATCAGAATCATGGATGACACAACCTACGTGAAATCCGTTAACAAATTCTTGCTGGAGCCACCATATTTTTTTTTCATAAATACGTTTATTTCTTAAGGCAGTTTATATAAGTTTTTCTTCGCCGTAGCATCACTTTTACATAATATTCTTATCCTAATTTAATTCTAACATAGTCACAACGTTTTGCATTTATTAAAACATATTCTCTTATTACTTAAATATCATCTTAGGTAACTCGTCATTAATTATGAAATCTACTCGGAAATATTATTTGAACCAAACGATTAACTTCTATAAATTATAAAATAAGCTGTTATTTTCAGACATTTTGTTAATAATTTCATAAACTGTTTCGAGTTTGTTTGTATCATTACATTATTTTTATTCTAATTTAGCTATTGGTTGAACTCATGGACGCAGCTGGGATCAGAACTAAGTCTTGAAAGGGGCCTTTATTAAATTGAAACTCCAGTTTTCTTTATGAAATGATAAATAAGTTTCATGTATGAAAGGTCACGACAAGCAAGAATGTCTCGAACTGGGATATTGGATAGTCTACCTTGGGTACGCAAAGAATTTATTAGTTGAGATCTGACATCACGATACTCCACGCATGTCCAAACGACATGATCAATATCTCGATAACCTTCGCCACAAGCACAATGATTAGTCTCGGAGAGCCCAATTCGAAGGAGATGTGCATCTAACGTGTAGTGATTGGACATGAGTCTGGACATCACACGAATGAAATCTCTACTCACATCCAGTCCCCTGAACCATGCCTTTGTCGATATTTTCGGAATAATTGAGTGCATCCACCGACCCAGATCATCTTTATCCCAAGAAGCTTGCCAGCTGGCAAGTGTTCTTTGGCGAGACGAGCTATAGAATTCGTTGAAAGCAATTGGTCTCTCATAAATTTCACCCTCAATAGCACCACGTTTGGCTAAAATATCGGCTCTTTCATTGCCAGGAATGGAGCAATGAGCCGGGACCCAGACTATAGTGATTAGATAATTATTGTTCAATATGTCGTTCAGGCACTGTTTTATTTTGCCCAGGAAAAACGGTTCAGTCTTGCCAGTCATGTTTGAGCGAATGGCTTCAATTGCACTCAGACTATCTGTGAAGAGGAAATAATGGTTTGGAATTAATGTGACGATTACACTCAAACTATAATGAACTGCTGCTAGCTCTGCTATATAAACAGATGCAGGTTCTTGAAGCCTAAATGAGGCCGAAACATTATTGTTGAACATACCAAACCCTGTCGCTTCTTCAATTCGCGATCCGTCCGTGTAAAACATTTTCTCAGAGTCAATATGCCTGAACTTACTTGAAAATATTTTTGGGATTTCCGTCGAACGTAGATGATCCGGGATTCCACGCACTTCGCGCTGCATGGATGTATCGAAAAATAAAGTTGAGTCAGGGACATTTAGGAGGCTGACACGGATAGGAATATATCTTGAAGGGTTGATTTCCTGTGACATATGGTTAAAATATACTGTCATGAATTTTGTTTGAGATCGAAGCTCGACTAGTCGTTCGAAATTATTAATTACCATGGGATTCAGCACCTCACATCTTATTAGCAGGCGTGATGAAAGCTCCCAAAATCGATCTTTTAATGGAAGAACTCCCGCCAGAACTTCAAGACTCATTGTATGTGTCGAATGCATGCACCCTAAAGCAATTCGCAAACAACGATACTGAATTCGCTCCAGTTTGATAATATGAGAGTTTGCAGCGGAACGAAAGCAAACGCATCCATATTCCATCACTGAAAGTATCGTTGTCTGATACAATTTTATTAGATCTTCCGGATGAGCACCCCACCAAGATCCTGTTATTGTTCGAAGAAAATTTACTCTTTGTTGGCATTTTGTTATCAGAAACCTAATGTGTCCTCCCCACGTGCATTTGGAATCGAACCACACCCCGAGGTATTTAAAAGTTAAAACCTGTTGGATCATTCTTCCCATCATATGAAGCTGAAGCTGCGCGGGATCATGCTTTCTTGAAAAGACGACTAACTCTGTTTTCTCCGCAGAGAATTCGATACCAAGATGAACAGCCCAATCGGACAAGTTATCTAAGGTATCTTGCAATGATTTATGCAGATCAATAGCTTTGGGTCCAGTAACTGAAACCACGCCATCATCTGCCAATTGTCTTAGTGTGCATGGGGTTACTAGACAGCTGTCAATGTCATTTACGTAAAAATTATAGAGGAGCGGACTGAGGCATGAGCCTTGCGGGAGACCCATGTAACTATTTCTGAGTGTTGCCAAATCGCCATGTGAAAAATGCATGTGTTTCTCTGACAAAAGGTTGTGCAAATAATTATTTATAACCGCTGGGAGTCCATTTTGGTGAAGCTTGTCTGAAAGAACATCAATGGAAACTGAATCAAATGCTCCTTTAATGTCTAAAAATACAGATGCCATTTGTTGCTTTTGAGCGAAGGCAATTTGGATGTCAGACGAAAGTAATGCAAGGCAATCATTCGTCCCTTTATTTCTACGGAAGCCAAACTGAGTATCTGACAACAAACCGTTCGTCTCGACCCAAGTGTCGAGACGTCGTAGAATAATTTTTTCGAACAATTTTCTGATGCAGGACAACATCGCAATGGGTCTATATGAGTTGTGATTGGAAGCTGGTTTCCCCGGTTTTTGAATGGCGATAACTTTCACTTGTCTCCAGTCAGGTGGAACAATATTTTGCTCAAGAAACTTGTTGAACAATTCCAACAAACGTCTTTTTGCGAGGTTGGGCAGATTCTTCACCAAGTTGAATTTAATTCTGTCCAACCCTGGAGCGTTATTGTTACAAGACAAGAGTGCTATAGAAAATTCCATAATTGAAAATGGGTTATTAATAAAACCATTATTTGGAGGAGATTCCCGTATAATGCTCTGCGTAGGAACAGAATCTGGGCAAACTTTCCTAGCAAAGTCAAATATCCATCGGTTCGAGTATTCATCACTCTCATTGCCCACGTTACGATTCCTCATTCGTCTGGCCGTGTTCCAAAGAGTGCTCATTGAGGTATCTCTTGACAAACCTTCGACAAAATGTCTCCAATAGCTACATTTTTTGGCTCGAAGTATGCTCTTGTACTTGGTTTCTAAAACCATAAGTTTTTCAAAATTCTGAGGAGTTCCTCCTCCCCGTTTTAGAAACGTCTTGCAAGCATTTTGTTTTGCGAGTTTAGCCTCTGAGCACTCTTTGTCCCACCAGGGGTTGGGAGGCCTTCTGTTAATCGTTGGCCCAGGAAAGCGTTTAGTTTGGGATTGTTCTGCTGCTTCCAGAATCGAACAAATGAGGAAGTCATATTCTTCAAGTGGAGGGAGCTCTTCCATTGAATTCAAAATACTAGAGATACTACTTTGGTATTTAATCCAGTCGATATTTTTTGTCAAATCATATGGAATACTAGCGGAAGTAGCAATGCAATTGCTACTGCTAATTGAGATGATGATTGGTAGATGATCGCTACCGTGTAAATCAGGCAGTATTTTCCAGGTGCAATCTAGTCGAATTGATGTTGAGCAAAGAGATAGATCTAATGCACTTGGGCGTGCCGGAGGTCTTGGGATCCGTGTCATGCTACCCATATTTAATACCGTCATGCTAAAATTGTCACAAATGTTTTGTATTAAAGATGATCTGCTATCATTGTAAACGGAACCCCACATAATACCGTGCGAATTTAAATCCCCCAGAATCAATCGTGGTGCAGGAAGGGCTTCAACCATTTCATTAAGCTGTTGCTGTCCAACTTGTGCTTTTGGAGGAATATAAACCGAAGCTATGCAAACATCTTTGCCTTTAATGTTTATTTGGCAAGCAACAACTTCTATACTAGAAGTTGAAGGGATGTTTAATCTATAAAAGGAATAGCATTTCTTAATTCCCAAAAGCACTCCACCATACGGAGAGTCTCTATCGAGACGTATAATGTTAAAATCATTAAAATTTAAAGCTATGTTTGAAGTAAGCCATGTTTCGCATAAAGCAAATACATCACATTTTTGACTATGCAATAATATTTTAAATGAATCAAGTTTTGGCATGATGCTTCGACAATTCCACTGCAGGACAGTGATTGTATCATTTGCGACGGGTGATAAATTATCCATCAAAAGATACAAAACCTGAGACAATTGGCCATTGAGCTGATAACTGCTTCAAAAAGGTTCTAGCTATTGGAAGGAATGCCATTATGAGGGTCTTTAAGGGTTCAGATATATTGAATGCTGAGAAAATCCATTCAACAATTTCCGAAAACTTCAGTAATCCTGTTGGTGGCTGTGAAATGGAGCCCACTGGATTATTATCTTTTTCTGTACTAGATCCTGGATTGGTTTGTGAATTTGACAAACCAGGAGGCACAGTCTTTGGTTTTGACTTTTTTTGTTTAACACGGGGATCTTTTTTTGAAGATGAAATTTTAGGTGTCTTTCTTGGTAATTTGGAGGAAGACTTCTTTCTCTTAACTGACCCTTGGGTAGTGATAAACGAATTACCTTCACTATTTTCGTCAGAGTCAGAGTCCTCTGGTTCCTCTAGATTTGAAAACCCGTTTTCGGTTTCCAAAGGGGGGACATCAATGACCGTTTTAAGCATTTCTGCATATGTGCGCTTAGACCGTGCTTTTAAAGAAAGCTTAATTTTGTCTTTGTGCACTTTAAATGCAGTGCATACTGAAATATCATCATGAGGACTATTCCCACAATAAATACATTTTTCAATTTCCTTGTTGCAATCATTATCTTTATGAGGCCCTTCACACTTAATACATTTTGGTTTATTACTACAGTAAGTAGCTGTGTGGCCGAATTTTTTGCAGTTCGTACAATTCATTACATTTGGAACAAAAAGCCGAACAGGGAGGCGAATTTTATCGACATAGACATGGGACGGCAACGCAGACCCGGCAAATGTCACTCGAAACGAGTCTGATGGGCGATAAACTTTTTTTTCCTCTTCATGAACTACTGAGTACAGTTGTTTGCACTCCAGTATTTTCACACCCTCAAGCATAGAGTTCTTGAAACGACCAACACCATGCTTGAGTGAATCATCTACCGAAAGACTCGCTTCGGTAACAACACCGTCAATTTCGACATCTTTGGAGGGTATGTAAACTTTATACTCTTTATTGAAATGTTCCGAAGAGACAATATCATTCGCGTGTTTCAAATTATTTACCACAACACGAATTTTATCGTTATTTACTTTTATGATCTCTTTGATTGAAGAGTATCGTGATGTCAAACCTTTATTAATTTGAAAAATGTTTAATGGCTTTGATATACGTCTAAAAAAGACTATCCAAGGCCCAGAAGAGCTCTCCTGATATTTTTTCGTTCGTGGGGGTATCGGATTCATGCTAGGATTTACGTCCATGGATTCATCCATTACATTAAAATTTTTAACTAAACTTTAAAATAAAATTTGAAACCAACACTACACAGTACTCAATCAAAAGGAAAAGAAAAAACTTCTACCTTGAAATTGTTGTCTATCTCCGTTGCACTGCCGTGTAGATCCTCGTTGCTCTAGATGTTCTTGTTGGATGCTGATTGTTGGATGTGATGCTACTGCTACCTGACATCCAGCACCACTCGAATTCCGATTTGCTTTCGTCTTCGCCAGCTGTAACCAGCGCAGGTCACCGGTGTATACCTGCGTGTTGTATGGCAGTGGAAAGACCGAGTTGTCTTGTCTCCTTCTTCCTAGTGCTCCGCACCGATATGCTTCTGCACCGAAGTGCCTTCGCACCGGTGTGCCTTTGCACTCTCCTGCTTCTATGTGCCTTTGCACTCTTCCTCTTCGATGTGCCTTTGCACTCTCCTGCTCAGCACTTGTGGCTGTATATTGCGGCCTGGGTAGAGTTTGGGAAACGCCCTTTGTTGTTTCCTTCACCAGCTTGGCCCAGCACTAGGGCTCTCTTATGCAGCACGACTATACGTTTTAACGGCTGCTGCCAACAGGTCTCTACCTGTAGTTCAACCGTTGTCGTATTTAACGCGTGTAAACCAACCAGCGTTATTAAACTGTACGCTTCTATACACAACCTTCTCGGCTATTACTGAATGATGAAGAGCCACCATATTGTACGGAACGAAAATGGAAAGGATTTAACCAGTCCGAGACATCGATTTAAATCGAAAACTTTTGTCGCCATACTCTTTGTGGCTGCAGATTTCACAGCCCGCATAGATGAATAGCAATGAATGATAAGTCAACAAAAAAAATGTTACTTTAGTTTGAACATACAAAAGCCCACAGAAAACTGCTCGCAAATTCAACTAATTTATGAATTTGGGGCGTTGAGCATTCTAAACTATTTCTATTCGGGCTAACCACAGATGTGTTAAATATCCTACTGGCAACCAGCGGAAGTATTGGTTCGATTTGGAATATCAGAGAGCTTCGTACGATAAAAATCAGACTAGAAGCCGAGTGCAGACAACGTCAAAACATTTATTTTTGTACCGAATAGATTAAACAAGTATCATTGAAATATGGTCATTAGACACACCTCAACATATACATATTATAAATGATGCCATATACATATACATATTATAGTTTGCCAGTCAGATTTATCAACCTTTTAAATTTACTCGTTATTTTCAAAAAGACGCCAACGATTACAGGTGGAATAAATTGGATTCGGCGCATATAAGGATTGTGATACTTCAAAAAACGTCAAACCGAAAACAAACATATAGAGAAGAAGATTGCAAAATGGAAAGAGCAGAATCCCGTAAAGCTCCGATCGGTAAAAGAAAGCCAACACCACTGCAACCGAGTCGCGTAAGGAATCCTAACCAGTACAGCAATACTTCCCACTTGACTAATCAACCAATCTTCACCACCGCTAATCGCTAATACTCGCCAACGTTATTCATTTTGCATTCTTCTTCTCATTGATTGCATTTTGTTTTTTTTTTAGTAGTTTTATTTCGTTTAGTGACTGTTGCTCATGAAACTCTCAGTCGAACATGATGTGCCAATAAAAGACGAGCCGACGGAAAACAAAATGAAAATGAAACAAGTATTAGAGATTGCGGCAATGAATTTATTACACTAATCAATGTCACATTTGCGTACATTTTTTCTGTTTGCTCTACTGAATAGATAATACGGTAGCACGTTAGAAAACCGACATATTTTTTCATTTCCAAATTTCAAATGCTACACTACAGTTTTCTTCTGTAACATTTCTAAGGACTCGATCGAGCAGAATAGTGAATATCTAGATTCATTGTATATATCATTCTTAGCTAGTGGAATGCGAAAAGTTTTCTCTACTCATTAGATTCACAACACCTGAATTACTTTGTTAAATATCTAGATTTGTCTACAAATTCACTGCATAGTATCTTTGTTTGCCCAAGCGTCACAACAATGCATTTGAAGCCCCTAACATTTAGGATTGGTTCTCGCTCGGAGCGAAAGTAGTGTCTTTTAGTTCTAAACAGGTTACTCAATTACTCGATAGTTGGTGCGGCTTGAAGGGGAAAACATACGAACATATGAAATGAACATAATAACAACAGTAACAGTTGAACAAAGAGGTTGAATGATCATTAGAGAAAGCATTTAAGCAAAAGACGGAAAACGTTTACTTGGTAACGATAGAGCTTTTTCGTTAACTTTAGGTGACGATCAACCTAAAACAATATTACAACTTTTAAGCAAGTTGAGAGGGGCGATTAAGGTGTCATAAGAAATGCTGACATGGCACATAAAAACTTTACGAGAATATGTTGCTCATAACGAAGAAGCTGCTTTTAAATATTAAGTCCGCATGGTAAACAATCAAAAAGTTAAAAGGCGGCACTAAATACAGCCAAAGTAAAAGTCTTGGTATTACATTCCTTTTGGGGAATTTTACCTTATGTTTCAACAGACTTCGCAGCCGATTCATAACGTACAGAACCATTGCATGGGTGGTGATACGGTCCTACTCACACTAAGATCCCTTCCAGATCGAGGCTCGAACATACGATAACTGATTATGGCCATCGTCCAAGTACCATGCGCGCGGGTGGTTTTAGGAAATTTGCGATGGAAATTTTGAAAAATTTGCCAAAACCAAAAACATACAGACCTTTGAAATACTTTATCTATCTACAGGGTGAAAATAGCTGGAAAATTCGGAAGATTTTCCGAATCTTATCAAAAATAGCTCTGAAAAATGAGTGTTTTTGTGATCTTTCACAATTATCTGGTGGATACAAAGATTACATTCGGACACATTTTTGGAAAACCTTTTCACGCTTTTCATAGATAATCCATAGATTCAAAAATTTCCACGAAATCGGTTATATGAAATTCATTGATTTTCCATGAAAAGCATGAAAAGGTTTTCCAAAAATGTTTCCGAATGTGATCCTTGTTGCCAGCATAAGGTTGTTTTGAAAAAAAAAATTTCATTCCATCGAATTATTTTTTCAAATAATTTTGAAAAATTACTAAAAAAGCTCATTTTTTCAGTGCTATTTTCGATAAGACTCGGAAAATCCTTCGAATTTTCCAGCCATTTTCACCCTGTAGATAGATAAAAGTATTTCAAAGGTCTGTATGTTTTTGGTTTTATCAATTTTTTCTAAATTTCCATCGAAAATTTCCTAAAACCACCCGCGCGCATGGTACTTGGACGATGGCCTTATGCATTGAACCGCCAAATAATAATAATAACTAGCTGACCCGTCGAACTTCGTCTCGCTTGAATTTTTTTGTTAAATTTATCTTCCCTGACAGCAGAATTGTCAAACGGAAATGTTTTATTCCATTATTTCACTGATTATTTAGCCTAAAATAAAAGAATTGCGACGAATTCGTATCCAACACATTAACTTCGGCCCGAAAAAAAAATATCATACAAAATTATTATGAACATGTGAAAAGATTTTGTTACGGAAAAATTAAGTGGATGCACCCATCGTCATCTTATCCTTTGAGTCAGTGCATTGAACAGAGATTGATGATTTCTCTTATGGAGCAATTTACCTTTTCAGGAAAACAGCCATTGTTGCAAAACGCAAAAGCAGTTTTCTTCGCTGTCTTCGGGCAGAAATCCAAAACAGAAATATAAATTTATTTGGCACATTTTTTCTGAATAAACTGATGTTTTCTTCGATTCATCAAGCAATAGTGGAGAAAACTGCCATTGCGTTTTTTAACAATGGCTGTTTCGCGGAGATTGTTTGTAGAACATTAGACTAATTGTTTTGACATATGGAGCAGAGATGACCAAGATGAATACTTGAAATTGATTCCGTAAATTTCCAAAAGCGACTTGTTGTTTATCATTGTAAGGTTTAATTGTAGACTGAAGACGTTAAAATATTTAATGGTAAATAATACTGGATTATCGGAAGGAATAAACCTGTTTTGAGCGGTTGTCCATTAGCTGCTTCACCGCTAGTCTGATGATATTACTTAATCTTGTTTGATGAATGTTCGTAGCATGACAATCACAGGATCAATTTTCGATTAACAATTTAGTGATGAAATGAGAAATTATTGAACATTCGAAAGCTCAAATTATCATTTTATTAAATACTAGCTGACCCGTCGAACTTCGTTTCGCCCGATTTTTTTTTGAATTTATATTTTCGGCCAGTAAAATTGTCAAAGGTCTTATGCTGTTAATGTCATCATATCATCTTTTGAGTCAGTGCATCGAACAACGATTGTAGATCTCTCTCAAACTAATGGTTTCGACATATGGGATAAAAAGTGAAGCAAAAATAACAAAGATAACTACTTTAAATTGATTCCGCAAATTCACAAAAGCTGCCCTCGCGACTTGTAGTTCGTCACTGATGATATTATTTAGTCGTGTTTGATGAATGTTCGTAGCGTGACAATCACAGGAACCATTATTCGTTAACAATTTAGCGATAAAAATTTTTTCTTACTTTTAATTTATGACTTCTGATCAGTCAGTAATTATTTAGTAAATTACTGAAATATCAGAGACTCGGATGATTCGCATTGCTTAGTTCGAAGGTAAAAGTTTAGATGCGAGAAACCTTTTGCTCACTTAAATGAACCTTGTTACGTCGAACTTCTCCGCACTTTATCTTCAAATCCTTACTCTTCCTTGAGTACTATGGCTTTTTTCATATTCTGTATCCTCTCACAATCTCTAGTTAGTTTGATATTGTTAAAAAATCGAAAGATAAAATGAATAATTCTTGGACATTCGAAAGTTCAAGTTAAAGTTCCTTTAAATATTGTATCCATAAACTTTTACATGAACACTGCATTCGTTTAATAGTTGTATCAATAGTCGTCGCATTAGTCGACACCACATCATTTCGTTTAGTACCCCAAAATACAATTAACGAATGGTGGAGTTCGGTACTGAGAATCTATATCAGAAAGTTTTGTATGAAAATAACGTGCAATTCTGCTGTTATAGCGAAGTGAACATGAGGAGCTTATCGTTCGAGTCAATGCATAAAATCTCACAACTAATGGATTCCAATCCACCAGAATTTACCCGATGCAATTGAACGCACTTCAGGATGCTAAATGCAAGGGAAACCACTTTGTTTGCTCTCATTATTTAAACAGCAGAATCCTATCTTTAATCGTTCTATAATGTGATTTGTTCAACTCACGCCTACGATGGCCAACATTAATCACAATGCATCTGCTGGAAAACAATATCAGAACTTTTGATCCTGTTTACGATATAGCTAGAACACTCATATGCGTTCCATCATTAAATTATTCGGCAAGCAATAATGTTAATACGCAGTTAAGCACGTGGCTCGGAATGACGAATCATATGAATCAAGTATGCATGTGAAAACTTCACACAAAACAACTCGTTGCGCGCCAAAAGATTATTTCAACGATCTAGTATTCGTTCCTTCGACAGCCAAACACTTATGGCGTTTTTCATTGAAAAACACTGATGGATTGCTCTGGTTTTGCACTTTCGAGCAGAAATGGCAATAAAACACCGTCAGAATACTGAATTTCTGCTCAAAAGTGCAAAATCAGAGCAGTCCACGCCATCAGTGTTTTTCAATGAAAAACGGCATTAAGCAACTTTAACAACATTAAGCAACGCCAAACACCTTCCGATGATCTAGCAAGCATAGGCGACTTTTTCAACGGAAAATTCCATTTTCCATACAAAACAACTTTATGGATTTTTCCCACTTTTCCGGTGGATTTCTCTAATTTTTTTTATGTACAAACCCGGTGGAGGTATAAACTGATCAAACAAAAAAAGAATCATGTAAATCCGTACATCCGTTCTTAAGTGATGCGACTACAAAGAATGATCTCTGCATTTTAATATATATATAGATAGATAAACTTGTTTAAATCCAGCTAGTGGTCCTTTTTCATGTAACATGTTTTTTTTATTCAATAATGTAATATATTTTTAGGCACACTGCTTAAGCTCTAAGATGCCAAAGGTATTTTCTAATCTTAATTAACGACTAACTTAAAACTAGAATAGTATCATTAGATTATGTCGTCTCGGATTTTCGAGAATCCAGCTTTCAGCTTTACTTTGAATCATGAATATAAACAACTTTTGTAGGCTTTGCTTAGCGGTTCAAATTGAACTACTAGGCGGAGATGACAGTTCAATTTGAACTGCTTTAAGCACTGACGAGCCGAAGGCGAAACGCAAAGAAACTTGAAACAAAATATGTGCTTTTTTTGCACAAACCAAAAAACCCCTAAATGTTAGAACAAAAAAGTTTATTTGGGCATAAACTGGCATAATTTTCTCAATTTATCAACATTTCTGAGCCAAACTTAGAAAAATTATTCGGTTTATTGTATTGTCGCTTTTTTACGTTTTAAAATCTTATACACCGGATGTCGCATCCAAACAAAAGTCAATATCAGTCTATGAGACCGTAAAACCTTTCATTTAAGTCCAAGTTTGTTGATATTGATTTAGCCGTTTCTGAGAACATAAAGAGAGTCTTTGGGTTTTTGACCGTTACTTCCGGAACTTTTGAAACCTACAACTGAAACCGGTATATCCGGATTTGTTTCGATTGGTCAGCGACTATCATTAACTACAAATTGAAGCAGCTTCAAGCCAAATTTAAAAGAGCTGATTTGACCACTACTTCCGGAACTTCTGAAACCGGAAACTAGGAATCGGTATATCCGAAATCACTTCGTTTGGCCAGCGACTAACATGAACAACAAATTTAAGCAGTTTTGAGCCAAATTTAAAAGAGTTTTTCCGTTTTAGGCAACGTTTCTCAGAATGACGGGTCACAATTACATGCACATTTCACCCTGTAATTCCGAAAACGGAAACCGGAAGCCCAATACAATTCTACATCAGCGTTTGGGACTAAAACACCATTCATTCAAATCTAAGTTAGTGAAAATCGGTCTAGCCGATTCTTTGAAATTGGAATTATTTCCGGAATTTCTCTGGTGCTTTAGGAAGCGGAAATGAAAATCCCTATATGAATGTGTTTAGTCACTAACTTAAGATCTGCACAATTGAAAAAATTGTCATGTATAAAACTCTAGAAATTTGAAAACCCTGTAGTTTCGGAAGTGGAATCCATATCTGATTAAAATTCGAGACGGTTCTACAGGAGTTGAAGATCTTTTATATGAACCTAAGCATGTAAAAATTGGTCGAGCAGTCTCTGAGAAAATCGAATGCACAGTTGTTTCAATTTTTTGCACATTTTAGCTCATTATTTCAAAACCGGAAGTAGGATCCGGATGAAATTAAATAGCAAGATATGGGAGTATATAGTAAATAATATATTCATTTATATCTATGTTAAAAAAATCTGTGAGCGGCCTCTGAGAAAATCGAGTGCGTTTCTCCCGAACCAGAAGTTCGATCTGAATAAAATTTAATAGCAAGCCATGGGATCATCAGACCTTTCATTTGAATTTAAGTTTGTGAAAATCGATCCAGCCATCTCGGAGAAAATTAAATGCACATTCTTGTATAACTTTTCAAAATAACAAAGGCGAAAAAATTGATAAAACACTGAATTGGAATGTTTCCAGAAAAAAATTCCAAATATTTTACATATCATTACCGAATGTGGAAAATATGATGAGTTAGATTAAAGACTGCGTGCGTTAAGTGTTACCTTGTTAGAATTGTTTTCAATTGAGTTGCTTTTTGAGTTGTGGCCATAATAGTTCATTTGGTAAACGGATGTTGGTCTTACAAGCCAGTTGTAGTATGTTCGGATCTCGACCTGAATGGATTCTTATACCGTTTTCGTTAATTGATCAGAGCAGCCCGAGAGCTGACCCAGAGTCGCTCAAACAACTTTTGAGATGTTTGTTTTAGCAACCTGGGGTCGCTCTAGATCGGACTCCAATCGCGGAGTTTCGCTCAGAAAATTTTCTCGGGTCGCACCACGATGTACATGCGAGTTTGTTTATTTTTTTCTTTTTTCTATGAGTTGTTGTTTAGGACGCGTAACACGTGTTCGTTTTACTCGGAGTCAGAGTCGCCCGCGTGTAGGTTCAAAAACGAAAACGGTATTAGAGTCAACAGGATCGTAGTACTAGTCATGCAATGATTCTGTACGCCAAGAATCGACTACGAAGTCTGTTGCAACAGAAAGGCCAAATTCCACAATAGATATGTAATGCCAAGTCTTTTAGGATAATTTTACTCTCATCAATTATTAATTCTTAATTTTTTTCAATCTGTTTTCCGTTAGGTACTGATAAAAGCCAGACTGGTTTGTCGTGATTTACATCTTAACAAATCAACAAAAATGAGGCAGTTCAATAGAGTACTTTCATACGGTCGCAAATAGCGAAACAGAATACACATACTGGATGCGGGATATTTTTTAGAATTGCATGACGAAGAAGTATAACAAGATCAGATGTTCGAGTGACCTTTGAACCTGTCATTCTTTCCATATGTGACCTTAGAATCTACGGTTTCTTCGGTGAGACCTTGGACACGTTATTCAAGACATTGAAGCAATCTTGCTTGGAATTTGAAAAAAAAATCTTTCATTTTACACGATTCGTATAATGCTGTAAATGGTATGCAAAAAGTAATAGAAATAGCTTTAGTAAACTGGTTCTTCTGCATGAAAATTATGCATTCAATCATAACGCAGTTACTTTTGCAGGTAAATCTCGAATCACTAACAATTATTATGAAATAAATAAATCTTCCGTATATGCAATAAATCCATTTTGCGTGGGGAATGTTAAAAAATCTTCGCGATTGCTTCTTAGTAAAGGGAGAGTGTTCGGTTACCGGCACCCTTTTCTTTTAAGCTTATAACTTCTGACTAAGTGCACATTATGCAAACATACCTACATCAATGGGAAGCTAAAGTCCCTAGCTAACAACTGAATAAAAAACTAAGTTAATTCAATCGATTGAAAAATCTTTATTATCAATTTAGTAAAGCGATAAATTTTGGGCCATTTCAAAATAGGAATTCGTTTACCGGTTCGCACCCCAAGAAATTTCTATAAAAATGGAAAAGTATAAGTAAAAACTGTCATTATTCAAAGCAAAAACGGAATTCATTCTTTTCGGAGGCTTTTTGGACAAAAGTCTTCATTGATGGTGACTTCGTCTTGGCTCGCTTAGCCAATGATTTGGATGGTGGCGCCTTTGAGTTGATTTGGCCGATCATCCACCGGCTTCGCGGGATTGAATACGTAGCTACAGTCGAGTTTATTGGCTTCTTATCCACTAAGGGGCTGTCCATAAAAGACGTCACGCTTTTTTGACGATTTTTGACTCCCCATCCCCCCTTTGTCACAGAAGCAAAGGCCCCCCACACCCCTATGTCACATGTCACGAATTCAAAATTAAAAAAATTCGTCTCAATATGTATGATAAATCATACAAATATGAGGGAAAAATAGATTTATTACATGCTGTCATTAGATTAAAAAATATCCCTAAAACTACAAAATCAATTATACAAATTAACAAAAGTATTTGGTTGGAATTGATGAAACATTTAAATCATCTGTTTTATTCCTCCTAGGGGTACAGTACACAGATATATTATTGTTTTAGGTAAAGAATAATATTTCCTTAGAATAGCATACTGGGCTGAGAAAATAAAGACCAAAACCTCATCAAAACGAGATCATTGCCGAAGAATCTTTTCAAGATTAGTTGATCAGTGAATTTTAAATCACATCGATCAATATCGGTACTGATCTTCCGTCACACAATGGGTAGTGATTTTGAGCTTAAATTATTCTTGATTTATGTAAGTTCAATCATTGGATGATTCGAAAAGCTTTGATGTTGGTGGAGGGAAATCACATATGATCAAGATAAGACATGACATGATCTACGTCTGAAATCGTTAATCTCCCGCCCTTTTTCAAATGGAGTACAATTGAATAAACTGCATCAGAATCATATAAGAGAAATTCTTATGATATACTATTATAAGTGATAGAAAATCAAATTACTGAAAAAATTGTCAGTGCATAACTTAAGTTAAACCGTTTGAAGGCATCTTTTTCTTATTTACTCATATTAGGCAAAATTTATTAATTTCGCTAATTTATCCTCCGTGCACTATTGCTGATCACGACAGAAATGATTTTCTGCATCATTCATTTCCGAATTTACAAGAAGAAGCTTTTACATCAACAAATACACGCTTTCCTATACAATGTAAACGTTTATTGTGGAGATTTTTTCAGGAAATAGGGCAAAGCAGTAATATAATTAGGTATTTCAAAAACGCGCTCATTGAAAATATTGGACGTCACATTCTAAAAACCTCCTCCCCTTCCCCCTGTCACAAAAGGACACGTTTTATGAAACATCCCCCTCCCCCTTGCGGCGTGACGTCTTTTATGGACAGCCCCTAAGCAACGTTTAATGGCATTAATCAGTACATTAAAGCTCATTTTCCTTGACTTGGACGATTTGTTTGAAGTCGCCATGGCTAACAGAACCAGAGAACCAAAGTTTTTACTTATATGACGGATGTATTGAAGCCGTCAAGTTGTCCACGTGCATATCACCCGAGATGCCAGGTAATACAATAATTTTAGCTAGAAAATCGAAAAGATTGCGCCAAATTTCAAAAGTCTGTAATTTCTGACGAATGCCTGCAAACAATCGAAGTTTCAAAAGTCTCTAAAAAGTCTTTAGACGAAAAAAGGTTTACATGTTACCAAAGACATCATATTAACAAGATATCCAGCTCTCACATTTCCCGAACAAATCATTGGCAACATCCTTTTTTGCATGCATGGTGCCCTCAGGCGAGTCCGCATCGAATCTCGTACATAGAAGTAGGGGAGAGAAATGTCAAATTCGTGCGCGCCAAAACAGCAGCACTGCGCACTCATACAATTGACATGATATGTTGAATGTGATGCCGTGCGATGGCGTTGGTGAACTGAAGATTGATATCGCTTCAAGCTGACAGGGTCTGATGTTACCTAAGAAGTTTGATAATTTACAGACAAATTTGCATACTTGGCATCTCTGCATATCAATGACAATTTTTCGCGATTTAGGGCTGCCGGTAACCGAAATCGGTAGACATTTTAAAAATGACGAAAGAAAACTTTGGTAGCGAGAGTGTTGATAGCATCCGGTATTAAATCACGAAATAGATCGATTTCACCGATTTTTCATAAATATTCAATCCACTCACCTTTTTGATTGATGCTTTTCAATTTATGATACTATAAAAAAAGTCATAAAAAACTTTTATGTTGATTTTCACGCAATTAAAATTTGTTTTAAGCACAGCAAAAAGTACAAGCGTCTGATTGCTTTGGCATTCGGCACAAAATGAACGTGCTACTATTTAACACAGATGACATTTGTCGGAATGACGCAATCTGTTTTCTGTCAAAAGTTACAGTGGGATGCCGGCAACCGAATCCCCTATAATCGAAAATTATTTGAGATTCTGATTCACTGCCCATTCTCGCAGATCATTCCCATATTGATTTCGTCATTTTTGAGTTAGCTTGAAAAATGAATAGATGAATATCTGGGTTGGTGGTTCAATGCATAGGGTGCTGGTCTTACAAGCCAGTTATCGAATGTTCGAGCCCCGATCTGGAAGGATTCTTAGTGTCGTCGTACCATCCATGCAAAGGTTATGTACGCTTTGAATCAGCTTGCGAAGTCTGTTAAAACAAAATGCCAAATTCAACATAAGAAATGTAACACCACGGCTTTGCATATTAATTAATGAATACGCTATCCTTAATATAATTTCAGAAAATTCAATAGAAATTGTGAATTCGTTCTGGAAAAAAGTGAGAAAATTTCAACTCCAGTACCCGCATATCAGTCCCATTTAGAGCATATTTCAATAATTTATTATATTGAAACATTGAAATATTAGTCATGTATTACCAACATTTTGTGCAATAACATCAAGATTTAGCGTTTCGAAGCACAGGGATCGTACCCGGAGAGTTACATATCGTATTCCATATCGTATTTCATCGTATTCCAGCATGAATATGCCTCATCATTCAACCTCTTTTAGAAAAAGATTAAGGAGAGAATTTTGCGTAGAATAATACTCACAAACACAAGTCGGCAGTTCCTTTGGGGTCCACGATCCGTCTGCTTGGCAGTACCGTTCAGCTTTGCCGACTAGCTCATATCCATCACCGCAGTGGTACGTAACTTTCCCACCAAATGTGTAGCTTTCACCGGAATGCCACCCGTGAGCTGGATCCGGTGGTTGACCACAGGAACGAGCTAAAATCACAGATGGAGCTAAGTTACTACTGTTCGTTCGATAAATGCAAACTCTAGCAACGTACGTTCACAGGAAATGTCCGGACCATACCAGCTGGCCTGGCCATCTACAGCCAAACACTTCGCTCGTGGAAACCCTGCAGTGGCATAGCCATTATGGCAATGGTACTGAACGGTCGAGTCCAAATCGAAGGTTGCCTGTTCTGGAAGGGCCGAGTGGCGCGCATGTTCGATAATCGGTGGCTGAAGACAATAGACTGGAATGATAGGAACGAGTTGGTATCCAATATTTTAAATGAACATTAAAAAAACTAACTATTCTGTTTGCAAATCGGTTCACTTCCAGCCCATGTTCCATCCGCTTGGCACAACCGGCTTTGCAGTCCCACCACATGGTACCCATGGGGACAGGTATAGACAGCACGTGATCCGAAGTGATTGCCAGACACGGTGACGGCCCCCGTCGGTGGCTGATCCAATGCGGGACACTCGCGATCCGGCTTGATGCAAGACATTCCGCATGCACCATCGCACAGGCATTTCTTTTTCTTACTCTTGCAGTCTTCGTCTGATGAACATTTCCTCAGACATTTTTGTCCCTGAAACAAACGAAAGTACAGATTAAAATATTTGTGTTTAAATCATTCATTTTGTATTAGGGTGGTTAAACGATACAAGTGATTGAATTCAGTGAAATTCTATTTTTCGTTTGATTTAGAAAACAGAAATCTCAGACACGATCTTACTTTCACACTGTATCGATTTTACCATTTACCACCCTAATGGAACTGCAATGAAACAAACTGCAATAAATTCCTTACCAAAAGTGTGGCCTGCTCCTCGTCTCGTGGACACTCGGTCGAGGGCGAATTCCTTGGATTCTTGTAGACCCGCCCGTCGTCATCTGCTTCGGACGATTCGTCTTCTTCGTCCCACTCAGAGTCGTTGTCGTCATCCGTCTCGGTAGCAACCGATGTTGGAATGCAGTAGGCTGTGGCGGTGAAGGACCGAGGGCAGATACAAGACATTAACGTATTGTGAACAAACAGCACGATTCGAATCAACCAATCGGTGATGAGTAGGGTGTGTACTAGTATTATGGCGGGAGCGATGATCTAATTTAGCAGCCGTCGAGATTTTCGATTTATTTATACAAAAATCGCACTGTGGTAAGATTATTTTTTCTCGAACAAGTAGTGTCGCAGCCAAAACAATATGTTTACATTACAACCGTGTCATCTACAGAAAAGTAGGGCCTATTTAAAAAATTGGCTGTCTTGTTTATATACATAGTATATAAAAATCAACTTTTGGTGTTAAACTCACTTATGCCTAATCTGGACGACAAACAAACCTTCAAGAAAAAGGAAACATACAAATGCTTCAACCGAGTATAATTAGGTATTGGATTCAATCCATCTACACCAACTTATTTTGGTAAAAAAGAAAAGAAGATATGTTTCATGGTTTCAAAGGTTGCTCTCAGAGAGAATGGTGAGTTTTTGATCATAAATATTTATTGTTACACT
The DNA here is from genome assembly GCF_030247185.1 of Malaya genurostris. Taxonomy (NCBI): domain Eukaryota; kingdom Metazoa; phylum Arthropoda; class Insecta; order Diptera; family Culicidae; genus Malaya; species Malaya genurostris. The sequence goes on along the minus strand of NC_080571.1, from coordinate 213,176,657 downwards.
TAGTCCTCAAATGGTGAGATAACTAAGTCCTCACAAGTTCCTATCTCATGCCTCCCCGAGCGTCTATGATGACATTTGGTCAATAGAACGGCGTCGACTGGGTGCTATCGCCTTATGCGTTAGTAGCGTTATAATGAGAGGATGCGAAATGGCTTGTAGTTTGAAGCCCATCCTAGAATGCAATATTCATCATAGCATATTGCAACATGTGGTTCTGTTGTTTGTTGCATTATTTGTTATATATTGAATTGAATTATATTACATTGTACTAGATATTGTTGTTATTATTATTAATATTATTACTATTATTATTATTATTATTATTATTATTATTATTATTATTATTATTATTATTATTATTATTATTATTATTATTATTATTATTATTATTATTATTATTATTATTATTATTATTATTATTATTATTATTATTATTATTATTATTATTATCATTATTATTATTATTATTATTATTATTATTATTATTATTATTATTATTATTATTATTATTATTATTATGAAAAGTGGGAACGCTAATTTTGACTGACTATACCTTAGCCATTTTGGGCCGATTTCAAAACTGTTTCTACCATTAGAAAGATAAATTCATTCGAAATAAAATCCATTTAAAACGATGGAAAACCGAATATTCTATTCAAAGTTATTATAAAAAGTTCAAACTAAAGTCTGTTGAAAAAAGTGGGAACGCTTACTTTGTCTGGTCATTATCATTAGACGGATACGTCAATCACAACATAAATGGAACAGAAAATTTTTCAATTACACTTTGTTAATGAAAGTTATGATCAAAAACGTAACCAAAAGTTCAAACATAAATTATCGAAAACTTCGTATTTTCGACAAATCTCTAAATTCAAAACGACGACATATGCTTTTTTATATACGAATAGATTGCATTTGACATCAGCTATATGTTTTAGGACTTTACTGAAAATGTATCGATATTTATAATACGATATTTTCACAGAAATTTTTTTATTCGAAGAATGAAATTTTGTATTTTTACAGAAAATTTTGAATCTGGAAATTTTTTGTGACTCAGCTAAGCACGTATTCAAGAATGTTCGTGTACCAACCGAATAAATTTACTTTTAGCAAAAAAATCAATAATTTATGTTATATATTAACCAAAAATCTCAAAAATATCGAAATTTTCACAGAAGTTTTCAAAATTGTAGAAGTAGTAGGCACTTACGTGGATTATACGTAAGTGCACGTCTAAGAAATCTTGCTTACCAACTCAATGAACTTAGTAAAGTGTAAAATTTCAGGAGTAAAATCCTACATTTACATCACAATCTCAAAAAATCTACATTTTCGTGTCAGTTTTTGAATTTAATGTATTGGAAAATGTGAAACAAACATACATGATCTTTTATGTAGATTGAATTTGATATTAGCCAAAATTTGTAGAATAAAATGATTCTAACACATGGATCAATAAGTCCCGAGACTAAAGCAGAGATGGCACTCGTAGTAAACCAGTAATCACGTCTTTCTAGAGTACTAACCTTTGCTTGAAACGGGTCAAAATTTTAAGTCGATCCGACCAGAAACAGCTGAGTTATCGAGGTTGGAGTAAAGTCGTTTTGTAGTTTGTTTAAAAAATGGAAAAAACCGAGTTTCGTGTTTTGATAAAACATTGTTTTTAATGGGTAAAACACCGTGCAAGCGAAACAATGGATTGAAAAATGTTATCCGGACTTTTGTCCATCAAAAGCAACGATTTGTCGGTGGTTCGCCGAGTTTAAACGTGGTCGTACCGGAAAATGTGAGTGAAGTGACAAAAATTATAATGAAAGATCGTAAAGCGAAGCTTCGTGAGATTGCCGAGATGACACAGATATCATATGAAAGTGTATTTACTATCGTTCATGAAAAATTGAGCATGAAAAAAGTTTTTTCCAAGTGGGTGCCGCGATTGCTTTCGACGGAACAAAAACAGCAACGAGTCGATGATTCAGAAAGCAGTTTATCGCTATTTACTCGCAACAAAAAAGATTTCTTGCGTCGTTACGTGACCATGGACGAAACATGGATACATCACTACACTCCTGAGTCGAAGCGGCAGTCATCTGAGTAGCGCACAGCTGGCGAAAGCCGTCCGAAGCGTCCGAAAACGCAGCAGTCAGCTAGCAAATCATGGCGTCAGTTTTTTGGGATACGCATGGCGTTAATTTTATTGACTACCTCGTAAAAGGTAAATCGATCAACAGTGATTATTATATTGACTTACTGGTGCGTTTGAAGGAGGAAATCGCAAAAAAACGACCGCACATGCAGGGAAAAAAATCCTTTTTCATCAAGACAATGCACCCTGCCACAAGTCGATGAAAACAATGGCGAAATTGAACGAATTGGGCTTTGATCTGCTTCCCCACCCCCCATACTTGCCAGATTTAGCCCCCAGTGACTACTGGCTCTTCGGTGATCTTAAAAAAATGCTCCAGGGAAAAAGATTGGGCTCAAATGAGGAGGTCATCGCTGAAACTGAAGCTTATTTTGAAGCGAAAGATAAATTTTTTTATAAACATGGTATTGAAAAATTGGAAAAACGTTGGAACCATTGTATAACCCTAAAAGGTGATTATGTTGATGAATAAAAAAAAATTTTGCAAAAAAAATATTGTTTCCATCCATGTGTTATATATACCAAAAATCTAATAAAAACTCGATATTTTTACTTACATTTTCAAATCTTAACAGTAATTGGAACTTAACGAGGAATGCAAAGAAAACATCCAAGCTTTTGTGTTCATCAATCGATTGAGATCAGAAACAGGTAAATTTACGTACATCAAAACGAACACCCATTTGAGAACTATTTTTTCTCGTACAATCTAGCTGGTATTAAGTTCAATCGATTGGTTTACAAAAATGCTTAGTTGTATTTAGCATTCTCCGAATACTTCTAATATTCTAAACTTTCTGTGAACATATCGAATTTTTTTAGACATTTTCAGTGAAATTTAAATTGATTTCTTCTGAAACATATAGCTAATGTCCAATGCAATCTATTGATATATAAAAATGCATATGTCGTCGCTTTGAATTTAGAGTTTTGTCGAAAATACGAAGTTTTCGATAATTTATGCTTGGACTTTTGGTTACGTTTTTGATCATAACTTTCATTAACAAAGTGTAATTGAAAAATTTTCTGTTCCATTTATGTTGTGATTGACGTATCTGTCTGATGATAAACAAATTTTCAAAATCGGACTTCTAACAGCTGATATATGACCAGACAAAATAAGCGTTCCCACTTTTTTCAACAGACTTTAGTTTGAACTAGAGTGACTATAATCAGAGTGGCGACAGCTGTTCGTTTCGAATGACAGCTCCCAGTTCCAAACGAGCAAACGACCTGTCAATTCAATGTAGAGCTAATGGAATGTTTTGAATTGTTGCCAAAATTACGGATGAGATGTCGTCACTCTGGTTATAGGCACTCTAGTTTGAACTTTTTATAATAACTTTGAATAAAATATTCGGTTTTCCTTCGTTTCAAATGGATTTTATTTCGAATGAATTTATCTTCCTAATGGTAAAAAAAGTTTTGAAATCGATCCAAAAATGGCTAAGATATAGTCAGTCAAAATTAGCGTTCCCACTTTTTTATCCCCTTGGTATTCGGAGTGTTAAAAAATAAATATTATATTTCCTGCAGTACTGCGACGAAAGAAGAGCCTAACTTACACTGCGACTTCAACTGTTATACATTGTATCATAGCATATTATTTCATATATTATCTTCTGTTATGTTATATCATATTATATTATATTATATTATATAATATTATATTATATTATATTATATTATATTATATTATATTATATTATATTATATTATATTATATTATATTATATTATATTATATTATATTATATTATATTATATTATATTATATTATATTATATTATATTATATTATATTATATTTTATTATATTATATTATATTATATTATATTACATTGTATTATGCTCAAATATATCGTTAACGGGGAGGGGCAAGGAGTGCATCAGGGTATCTTACTAGTGAATGACTGGGTGATGCAGTGGATTGCCAACCTTAGTCACGTGGGGGAAGCTTTGTGTTTCTCCCTGAAGGTCTGAAATGAATAAGACGCACCCATCTAACAAACAAACCATTAGGTGCCTTTAAGCTGCTATAGCGATATTCTTCATTATATGGCTGGATGTTCTTGCTGGAAGGCGCCGGGTCCACAAAATCCATTTTGGCCTTCTTAACAACGGTTATATGAAAGCTATCTGATAATCTAATTCGGATCTACTGTAAGTCTACCCGCATAGACTGGTAATGCCTTGAACTGATGGTGGCTTCACACATACAAACATACACAGACATACATACATAAATATCTCTTTTTTTTTTTTTTTTATTCAATAATATAATTATTTTTAAGGCACACTGCTTTAGCTCTAAGGTGCCAAGGACTTTTTCTAATTTTATTAACGACTAATTTAAAACTAGGATAGTATGATTGGATAATGTTGTATTGGGGTCGCAGTGGTCGACTTTGGCAGATCCAACCTTCAGCTGGCGATCGGCACCGGCCGGTGGATGGAATATATCATGAGTCTTCCAGATGACGTTGGCCGCATCCCTCGGTCCGTGTGGGTCCGCGGGAAACACCCCCAGGCTACGAATACCCGGCGGGTGGCCCGCATGACTAGAGCGACCTTCCGTGGGCGATGATGGTGATGTAAATATAACGAAAAATATAGAGAAGTAAATATTGCGGAAAACGAAGTAAAATGGGGATATGGGAACGAAATGACTAAGAACGACAGAGATCTAATTAGTTGACATCGAGATGGAGAAGAGACGGGGAGGGGGGAAGCGAGAAGGTTAGTGACAGCAAAAAGATCTTGTTAGTTGCGATGAAGATGGTGGACAGAAGAGGACTCGGGGTAATCGGCGGAAGTTAGTGTCGAACCTGCAGGTGAAAATAATTCTTAGCCACAGTTGAAATAACGTCGATAAATAGGAGGAACTTTCTAAGCAAGATGTAACAGATTACACTTGTATATTAATGTGTTTGAGGAACTGGTATATCAGAAGCATATATGAACTATCCCGACTCGCCAACACATCCCGAACCGGAACCTCAGTCGGTCTACCTCGGGCCCTGAGGGATTCCAATAGCTCCGATCTGGCGTCGCGATACTCTACGCACGACCACACGACATGCTCGATGTCCTGATAACCGTCGCCACAGGTGCAGAGCCCGTTCTCCACGATCCCGATACGCCGGAGATGTGCGTTGAATGTATAGTGATTTGACATGAGTCGTGACATAACGCGAATGAAATCACGACTCACGTTCATCCCCTTGAACCAAGGTTTCGTCGATACCTTAGGGATAATGGAGTGTAGCCATCGTCCCAGTTCGTCATTGCTCCATGAAGTTTGCCAACTTTCGAGAGTTTTCTGACGAGAGATACTGAAAAATTCATTGAAGCAGATTGGTCTTTCATAAATATCACCTTCTAATGCGCCCACTTTAGCCAATGAGTCTGCCTTTTCATTGCCCGGAATGGAACAATGCGAAGGGACCCAGACTAACGATATTGAATAAGACCGTTCAGATAAAGTTCGCAAGTGTTCCCGTATTTTCCCCAGGAAATATGGGGGATACTTTCCTGGCTTCATTGCCCGGAGAGCTTCTATTGAACTTAGACTGTCCGTGACAATGACGTAATGGTCTTTGGGCAATGTTTCAATGATCTCGAGGGTGTACTGAATAGCAGCTAATTCTGCGACGTAAACTGAAGCCGGATCACTGAGTTTGTAAGAAGCGGTGATGTTTTGATTGAAGATGCCGAAGCCTGTGGACCTGTCGATGTTTGATCCATCAGTGTAAAATACCTTTTCACAGTTGACTGTTCTAAATTTATTATAAAATATATTAGGGGCCACTCGAGGGCGTACGTGTTCCGGAATTCCACGAATCTCTTCTCTCATGGATGTGTCGAAAAACACAGTAGAATCAGAAGTATCCAAGAAATGAGCACGGTTGGAAGCAAACGAAGAAGGATTAATATTCTGAGCCATGTAATCAAAATACAAGGACATAAAACGGGTTTGAGAATTAAGCTCAACTAACCTTTCGAAGTTTTCAATCACCAGAGGATTCAAAATGTCGCATCGAATGAGCAAGCGATATGAGAGATCCCAGAACCGGTTTTTCAACGGTAAGACGCCCGCCAACACTTCAAGACTCATCGTATGAGTTGATTGCATGCAACCCAAGGCAATACGCAAACAACGATACTGAATTCTTTCCAGCTTAATGAAATGGGTGTTCGCGGCGGATCGGAAGCAGAAGCATCCATATTCCATAACGGACAATATCGTTGTTTGGTACAGCCTGATCAGGTCTCCTGGGTGGGCACCCCACCAAGTTCCGGTTATTGTACGAAGAAAATTGATTCTCTGCTGGCATTTTTGTTTCAGATACCTAATGTGACATCCCCAGGTGCCTTTGGAGTCGAACCAGACCCCGAGATATTTGAATGTGAAGACCTGAGCTATGTTTTCACCCCCTAGTTGAAGCTGTAGTTGTGCTAGTTCTCGCTTCCTTGAAAATACAACCAGCTCAGTTTTCTCCGTAGAGAACTCGATACCCATTTGAAGAGCCCATGTGGATAAGCTGGCAAGAGTATCTTGTAACGGCCCTTGCAGATCGCCAGCTTTGGGTCCTATAATGGACACAACGCTGTCGTCGGCAAGTTGTCTCAGCGTGCAAGATGTGTTGATACATTTATCGATGTCGTTTACGTAAAAATTGTATAAAAGGGGGCTTAAGCATGAGCCCTGAGGAAGACCCATGTAACTGAATCGTATTGTCGACAAATCACCATGCGCGAAATACATGTATTTCTCTGACAATAGATTGTACAAAAAGTTATTCAAAATTGGTGAAAGACCATGCTGATGCAACTTCTCAGATAGGATATTTATAGAAACTGAGTCAAAAGCCCCCTTGATGTCTAGGAAAACTGACGCCATTTGTTCCTTACGAGCAAATGCCATTTGAATTTCGGTTGAGAGCAACGCAAGACAATCGTTCGTTTCTTTGCCCCTGCGGAAACCAAATTGTGTATCTGAAAGTAAGCCATTAGTCTCGACCCAATTGTCTAGACGAAACAGAATCATTTTTTCGAACAATTTCCGGATACAGGAAAGCATAGCAATCGGCCGATACGAATTGTGATCGGAGGCTGGTTTTCCTGGTTTTTGAATGGATATCACTTTCACTTGTCTCCAGTCATGTGGAACAATGTTGTCCTCAAGGAACTTATTGAATAAACTCAGCAAGCGCCTTTAGGCGGGGTCAGGCAGATTTTTCAACAAGTTGAATTTTATTCTGTCTAATCCCGGGGCTTTATTGTTACATGACAAGAGCGCAAGTGAGAGCTCTACCATCGAAAACGGTGTTTCGTTTGTATTTGGTGTCGCGGCGCGGGTGATCTTCTGTTCCGGAACAGAGTCTGGACATACTTTTTTAGCGAAATCGAATATCCAGCGGTTAGAATATTCTTCGCTTTCATTCGTTGTGTTATGATTGCGCATTCGTCGGGCTGTGTTCCAAAGAGTGCTCATAGATGTTTCTTTTGTTAGGCCGTCTACGAACCGACGCCAGTAACCGCGTTTCTTAGCTCTAATCAAGTTCTTAGTTTTAACGTCTAACGCCGCGTAATTCCGGTAATTATCAGGTGTTCCATTTTTTCTAAATACTTTATACGCGGAGGCTCTCTCCGCGTTTAAATTTGTGCACTCTTTGTCCCACCACGGGTTGGGAGGACGGATGTTAGTTTTCGCGCCGGGTACACGTTTCGTCTGAGCTTGAGTCGCGGTGTCGAGAATCAAGCCAGCCAAAAACGTGTACTCTTCCTCCGGAGGAAGTTGTTGAGTTCTTTCAAGTTTCTCAGATATCACGGTCGCATAGTTATTCCAATCAATATTTCGTGTGAGGTCATACGAAACATTGATTGTCTTCGATGGTTTTGAGCCGCTGGTGATTGATATTACGATCGGTAGATGGTCGCTACCGTGGGGATCAGGAATTACCTCCCACGTGCAATCCAACCGTAGCGATGTCGAGCAAAGGGATAAATCCAGCGCACTTGGTCTTGCTGGTGGTGCAGGAATCCGTGTCATTTCTCCCGTATTCAAGATTGTCATATTGAAGTTGTCGCAAATATCATGGATCATAGCTGATCTGTTATCGTCGTGAAGACAACCCCATCCCGTACCGTGTGAGTTAAAGTCTCCTAAAACCAACGTCGGTGCGGGAAGGAGCTCTATGATATTACTGAGCCGCCGATGCCCAACCAAGGCTCTAGGGGGAATGTAGATGGAAGCAATACAAAGGTCCTTACCTTTGATTGTAACATGACATGCGACAACTTCAATACCTGGTATCGAGGGGAGGTTAATTCGATAAAAAGAATAGCACTTTTTGATCCCTAAAAGTACTCCTCCATAGGGATCATCTCGATCCAGGCGAATAATGTTAAAATCGTGGAAGTTTAAGGATATTTCAGAAGTTAGCCAAGTTTCGCACAATGCAAATGCGTCACATTTCAGATTATTTACTAGAAATTTAAAAGAATCTATTTTTGGGATGATACTTCTGCAATTCCACTGTAAAACAGTGATTAGATCCGTGACCTCGGTGGATGATTTAGCCATCGAAGGATACAATCGCTGAGATAAGGGGCCAATTTGCAGTCAACTGCTTCAAATATGTTTTTACTGTTGGCATGAAAGCAATTAAAATGCTTCTAAGAGGGTCTGAAATATTGAAAGTTGTAAAAATCCAGTCCACAACATCAGAGAACTTGATAAGTCCAGCACCTAGTTGGTTCTCTGGTAGATTTTCAGGGACGCTTGGGGATTTTATAGTCCCGGGAAGTCGTGGGAATTGAGTTTTCCGAGACCAGGAGCTTTTTGCTTCGGTGTTGTGTCCCGATTCCCGTTAGCTGTAACTTTTCGAAGCCCTTCGGAAGACACCTTCGAACCCTTACTAGGTAGCTTATGAGAGGATTTATTTATTCTTTTCCTACAGCTATGAGGGACCGCCGATGATGGACCTTCCAAAGGGTCGTCAGAATCGCTCTCGTCAGTTGACAAGCAGGCATATGGGTTCGTTGTCAGTTTAGGAGGGGTGGCACTCTTAAGCATCTCGGCAAAGGAACGCTTGGAGTGTTCCTTCAGGGAACGCTTCATCCGATCTCCTCGCAGCTTATACGCAGGACATGCCATTAGGTCATGCGGACCCTCCTTGCAGTAGAGACACTTTTCAGCATTCTTACCGCAAGAGCCATCCGCATGAGCCTCCCCACAGTTAGCACACCGGGGCTTATTGCAGCAATGAGAAGCTGTATGCCCCAATTGTTTGCAATTAGTACAGTTCATTACTCGGGGTACGAATAGGCGAACAGGCAAACGAACCCGGTCCAAGAGGATGTAGTTGGGCAAAGCAGAACCGGCGAAGGTCACTCGATAAGAGTCTGATTGGGGATAGGACTTTGTTCCATCCCCGGCGATCGATACTGAATGCAATCGCTTGCAATCCAGTATCTTGACATTCTTAAGTGAGGGGTCTTTAAAACAACCCGCCCCGTACTTAAGAACGTCCTCGCAAGTCAAACTCGAATCGGTGACCACACCGTCGATTTCTACTTCGCGAGCTGGCACGTAGACGCGGTACTCCCGCGTAAAATGATCATTTTGAACGAGCTCATTAGCCTGCTTTGAGCTGGTGAGCAGAACCCTGAGCTTATCTGGGCGTATTTTATCAATACTTTTTATAGTATTGTATCGCGAGGACAGATCCCGCGATATTTTCAAAACATTCAATTTTTTTTCTTTAGCCTTGGTCCGGAAATAAACCGAGTAAGGCCCGGCCGAGAGTGCAAGCCCATCGGGATAACTCTTTATGCGAGACTTACTGCTGCCAACAGAAGTCTCCATCTGATCATCGAGAACGGAGGGGTCGGGATTCGAATTTGACATGTCGCGGAGCTACCTCCGCGCAGAAATAAATGATTCGGAGGGGGGGGGAATGAACGGTCGAATGAAGAAGAAAAAAAAATATACAAAATAATAGTACTTAACTTTTAATCCAACGGGGGCCACCAAGGCCAAGCCCTCGTCGATCGGCGTATCGCCGCTTCGAGGGTGTGCAAAAAACCTCCGAGAGGAAAAAGCACACTCACTTATAATCCGCACAGTATAATCACAATGGCCACTGAAATCTGGCCTTGATCGATCAAACAATCACCGGCTAACGGTACTGTTTCGATCGTCCGCTCACAACAATGCACTGCTTCAGTGTATAATGTACAAAAAACCTCTCACAGAAAAAAGCACTATTGTCTATTACACAATAGCGATATAATCTAGTTTTGATCGTCCGGTCACGTTATCACACACGGCACTGGTTTTTTTCGCAGTAAACACAAAGCACGTCCGTTCGCTCGGAAGGTTGAAACGGCAATGATAAATATCTCTTGTTACACTTAACGTATCAATATAACTGTTGATCCATACCATCAGAAATATGAACACCAATAGATGTTTAAATTTTAAGGAATATGAGATGAAACAGTTTCGGAAAATCGTTTTGTTGACATTTTCTTGAAGTTTAACATTTCAATAATATTGTGTCAAAATTGAGTGTAAGTTATCAAAAATATTTTTCGTACACTTTTTGAGGAAAAATATTTAAACGCGTTTTTCTGAAAACCAATTTTTCGAAGTCCGTTAACACGATCCTGTAAAATATACTGTATACGATTCTTTTCAAACTTCGAACATACTTTCTTGGTATAAAATGCCTCCCCAACGTTTTTGATTTTTTTTCCATTTTCATATTATGGTAGTTTTGCACCACGAAATTGGCTGAAAATTTAGCATAGCGTTTTTTTTTTGCTTAAATATGCCACGAACTGTTAAAAAATCAAATTAATAATTTGAGAACGACGGAGGAGGAAGAAATAACTCGTACTTTAAGTAAAATTAAGAACATTTTTGATTTCAGATAATTCTACGCCGAGTTATCGTGTTCACCGCGAAACCTGATTTTCAAAAGAGGTTTTGGAATATACTCTGTTACTACAGTATTAATATATGGAAATTTAACTAAATATTCTTCAAATGATGCTTTATAATGTAACAAAGGTTTGAATAAATTTGCTTAAGCTGTGTCTCCGTAAAAAATTACAAAAAAGTGTTTTTTGATTCAAATTATCCCTTACTTCCTTCTTAAATCAAAGAAGAGAATTTGACGCGTATTCGTCCTCATAATGCTTAAACAACAGTTTCGATTTAGCGTGCAAAAATTGATCGTTTCATTCATTTTCTCCTCCGCAGAACGTTTTACCCAGCGCACTACAAGCATACCTTATTGAAATGCCTTTTCCGACGTGCCGAAAGATACGCACGTCGCACGTCGCACAGTGGTCCAAAACTGGAAAAAGGCGGTCAAAAGTCAGTACTGACTTTCACTGATTTTTAAGAGCTAACGTGTCTTCGAAAAAGTTTTACAAGATTTTTCTCTATCTCATTTTGAAGAAAAAAAAACATTTGAAGTATTTTTGCTGAAGATATAAATAATGTAAAAAAATATTTTTTGAGATATATTCACTTTATTTTAAAGTCGGTTTTGTTTGGTTTTATCTACGTAGAATCTACCTCTATTACCTAAGTATCTACTACAAAGTGCGCATAAATACGAATAAACAAGCTCAATTATTTTGTTTACTTTTTGACAATTAACAATATTAGAAAATATCTAAGTGAAACTCGATGCATTTTTTAGGCCTTTTCAAAGTTAGTTTTAAATATTGAAAATCCGAAAAATTATCAAAATTTCAACACATGTTAAAAAAATGGAAAAATGTTTTCCAAACTAAATATGAAAAAGTATTATAAAACTATAAACCTTTACGAAGAGATTCAATTTACAAAAGTGTAAATAAATTGAGTTATCACGAAGCAACACGTTTTTTAAGACGATATGTTGATCGTGCGACGCTCACTTAGAGATGTGCGAAGCAGCTCATACCGGTGAGCAGCTCCGAACCGATCAGCTCACTAAAGGGAATTGATTCAATGTATCAGCTCATCAGCTCATCAGCATGGCCATAGTGAAAATAAATTGGATTGAACTGAAGGTTTGTCTCGAGTGCCGTTTTTTTGCGCCGTTTTTCTTACTCCTTCCTCCGCCGTTTTTCTTACTTACTTCTTACTTTTTCTTTCATATGCATGATCGAAATCATTGATGCACAAAGAACAATGCTATGCGAACTAACTTGTCTGCGAATTTTTATTATGTCATATTTGAAAATATCTATAAAAGTGGTATCCCTGAATGTACCTTAGCCCACTGAGTGAGAGGTAAGATTTCTTATTGACAATGGCTTATTCAATCTGTTAAAGAAGGATAGATAAACATTTGGAAGAACGAACAAAAGCTCATGTACACATTTCTTCTCATTTATAACGCGCTTTTCAAGAGCCGAAGATCCGTTCAGCTCGTAGCTTGTTTTCACCTTACCAGCAGGGATGCCAGGTCATTTTTTCAAAAATCAGTGACATCCAAAAACTCTCACAATTTCCTACCACTCTGTAATTTTTTGTGCTAAGCTGTAATCAATTTTTAAAATCTATGATCGATTTCAGAATCTGTGTAAATCTGTGACTATTTTCAGAAATCTGTTGAAAGGTTGAAAATCTGTGAAACACAGATTAATCTGTGAACCTGGCATCCCTGCTTACCAGTGCGGTGAACTGGTGAGCTGCGGTTCTTTAAAAAAGAGCTGTGAGCTCACTTCAAAGATTCGATTCACTGGAATAGTTCAGGAGCGAATTGCACAGTTCTACGCTCACTGCAAAAGCGAGTTACAAAATTAGTAGACGCGCGACGCCCTCCGTTTCTTAACCATTCATGGTTTCAGCATGGCCACAGTGAAAATGAGTCACACGAATAGTACTCAGGATATTCTCATAGGAAAATAAATTGGATTAGGCATATATTTTCCTATAAAGACTATCCCAGAAAGTATGGACGCACTTTGATTTCGCTGTGAATAATTCACAAGTGTTAGATATTCGAATTTTATTCGATATACTGATAATATTAGACTACAACAACAAAATATTATTCTCAACATTTGCTACTTAGTCATTGTAGACTAGCTGGCGCACCTTCTTGCGAACTTTTCTCATTAAATTCCGTACAGACTTCTTGGCGACAAGTTTTGACACTTTTTCCAATCTTTTTCGAACTGTTGAATGGTTTCGGCTGCCGAGACATGTTTCCTAAGATGTGCCTTCGTTAATGCCCAAAATTCTTCAATTTGGTGGATTCATGTCTCGGACTGGTCTAACACTAGGTTCGAAGATTCAAACGTTCTTTAGCACGAAGAACATTTGACTTCGAAGTGCCCTTTTTCGGCCACATCCCGAACTGAAACCTCCTTCTTTTGCTCGAACGTATTCAGTTTACGTTTATCCAACTGAGGGTTAGCAGGACCTTTTTTCGACCCATTTGCATTTCGCACGACTTTTTCACTTACTCCTTCCATGTTTGCTATCTTTCTTAGTGACAGTCCGTCTTCTGTGCACCATTTGTACACAATTTTTCGACATTGCTCTGCCAAAAGTCCACGCATTTCGAAACAAACTAATGAAAACGAATAAACAACTGCACCAGTTGTTAGAGAAGAGTGTAAACAACAGGACGCAGTCATACAAATTGACAGATTCTGAACCATACTTTCTGGGCCAGTCTTTGAAAGTGTTGTGAAAGTTTGCTGCATTAAATTGCATATTTCGCTTCAGTACAAGGTTTCCTAGGTAAAAATAGGTAAAATGACGTATAACTTTTCCAGAAAAGAATAAATCTATGCATTACAATCATTTTTCTACAATCATTCCAAATAAAGTAAAACTAATTTGAAACAAGTTATGATTAGAAAACTAGTTTTAAGGGGGTTCTCATAATTCAATAACTAAAACTAACTTTAAAAAGGCCTAAAAAAGTTCCATCGAGTTCCACTTAGGATTTTTTTAAGGTTATTGAGCATATCTTTTCCTATAAATTTTGTAATAATCAGCTGCATAAAGATGCATATTTCGCTTCGGTGTAAGGTTTTATCATATGTAAAAAAAGGTAAACTGATGTTTAACTTTGCAAGGAAACAACAAACCTATGCACTACCTTCAACAAAAATATGGGATTTTTTATTTTCTTCAATTATTCCAAACAAAGTATGCATAAAAAAGTAACTCGAGACAAGTTATGAATAAAAAAACTGATGGGGGTTGTCATGAAAACGCTTTGTATATCCGAAACGGTGCGACCTTTTGGTATATTTGACAAAGTAAATCATTTTCAATAGTTCTAAAACTTTGTAGAAGAAAAAAAAGTTATGGTTATATTTTTTGTCAAAGTAGGCCATGAACAATTGAGGGATAGTATCAAATTACGCTGTATATATTTGTAAAAAAATCTTAAAAGCAACTATATGCATTAAAAGAACGGTTTGGCAGCTACTGATTTATGTCCACGTTTTTATTGATTCGAAACACTGTGCGTCGGTGCAAACAAGTGCGTTGCAAATAACAATGACTTTACGCCTGCTTAGCGGATTATGTTGATTCGCGAGGTGGCATTAGCAGTCCAACATAATCTGCTAATGCACTGGTGAGTCGAAGGTAAAACGTAAAATAAATTTCAATCAATCATGTGCGCTTTAACACCAATTTATCTGATCTGATCATCGGTTTCGGATTAACGGATCAAAATGTGCAATTAAATTCAAAGAAGTACACACCAATTTCTCGCTCTCAGAGAACGCTGCACAAATTTTTATAAACCTTAATTTAATTGAAAGGTTCCATTTTCTGCTATTAAGTTCGAATATTTATCAGATCCGACTTTCGGTTCGGGAGTAACTGAGTAAAAAAACAATTAACCGATTATCGCAAGCTTAGATTTATACCTCCTGGGGAAATTACCATAACTAGGTATTACCATGATATAATAATAATAATAATAATAATAGTAATAATATTAATATTAATAATAATAATAATAATAATAATAATAATAATAATAATAATAATAATAATAATAATAATAATAATAATAATAATAATAATAATAATAATAATAATAATAATAATAATAATAATAATAATAATAATAATAATAATAATATTTATATACAAGGACACATAGCTCCATACCTTGCTATTGAACTATGTATGAATCTGACATCGATTTCCGGAGCACTGAGGTTGGATGTGATAAAAATGGAAACTAACATTCAAATGAAAGGTCCCTGGAAATGATTGGTAAGAACTAAAAAAATAACTGAATTCACTTCGATTTCTCCGAGATAATGAAAAAGAATTTTCACAAACAGGTGCTCAAACGAAATCAAAACTATATCTCATTCGGACAGTTGATAGAAATGTTAATATTTTCAATCTGATCTTTCGTAATCATTAAAATTATCAATGTTGACAGATACGAAAATGGGAAAACTCTTGCCTTTTCGATGAATTGCCATCAAAGCATCTGAGCCATCACCAAAAACGACTTTAGGCTTTATTATTTAGACTAGCCATAAATGTTCAAAATTTTACTTTTTTTGTACAAACAGATGGCCAAATCCTATTCAATACGTTTGTAACACATCGCAAATCGTGACTGATACCATGCTAATTCCTCTTCCGATAATATCCTCGATACTAAATATGTCACCGTTCCAGACATTCCGGCGGGTATTTCCCGAACGGTGTAACCGCATTTTAAATTTAAATTTATAACTTTTCGACGCGCCAAATTTGTCTAGTCGCGGTGTCTGGCTTCGCGAACACGTTGTTGTGCAGCTGAACTAGAGGGATTTTTCCTCGCCTCGCATAAATTGTCACCGCTCGGGTAGTCGGGAGGACCTGAGCTGACAACAACTCACGATGACTATACGGCCGGTTGCCAGAACGTGAAAACGAACGAAAGGTTTATTTTTGGTTACCGGTCGTGCACTTTGTTGCATTCCGGCAGACGGTTGCGATCATGCGGGGTACGAACTCATCCTCGAAGACGTTGAGATGCATTATTTCGGCTCCAACTAGTCTCGATACGACTAGACGCGGAGGCATCGTCTACGATCGTGGAAGCGCAAGCTCCGATAGTACGCACTTTTGACGAGAGGAGCACCGAGTCGTGCCACCTTGTCATACCGGTTGTATCCGCTTCGAACATGGTTAACCGATTTGTTCCGTAGACTGGCAGACTCATTGTCTGCGATTTTCCCCGTCGTGCTTGAAAGGTTGTGTTGATCTACATCGCAGCGTAACGTCTCTAGTCGTTCGAGTTTTGATTTTAGATTTTCCCTTGATCTACGTGCTGAGATTGTCGTGGGATCTGCATAAACGATGTGAACTGTAGAGAGAAAATATCGTGTGCTGATTTAGGTTGGATATATTTTTACACAAAAAATTTAATTTGTCATGTGATAATAGCAAAACGAAACACTTTATTACCATTTCTACGTAGTTTTTGTTTTTGTTGTTTTTTATTCGAATTAAACGTCATGCCCATCAAACACGCATTATAAACGCCTTTTGAGTAAAAAATTGTAAGTTTTCATCTTCTGACGTTCAACGTTAGAAAGGATTCGACATTTGATTCAAAATGAATTTCATGCTTACGGATTAAGGGTTAAGAAGTATAAACCACCCCATCATAATAAAACACCCAATGCATACTGCTTGAGAAATTCAATATTTTTCAAAATGTGCATTTTATCGTACCCTTATTATACTATAGTTTGCTTGTTTGCTAAAGTCGACCTCTTGGCATTACATTCCTTTTGTGGAATTTGGTCTTTCTGTTTCAACAGACTTCGCAGTCGATTCAAAGAATACTTCAAGGTCGGAGATTGAACATCTGTCAACTGTCTTGTAAGACACGCGTTCTACGCATTGAACCACCAACCCGGATTATCATGCGAGTAGGCCCACCGGGCCTCAGTTCAATAATCGCTTTTCGCAGTGATTGTATACCTTTTCTATATGAGAAAGGCAAAAAATGCCAAGTGAAAACTCCCTAATCTACATCTACGTGATATAACAGTTCAACATAAACTGTTATGCACTGACGAGTCGAAAACGAAACGGTAGAGAAATCAAAACCAGATATGCACTCTAAGTACGGAATTAGGCATTCTCATAAATGGTCAAATACAGTGCTGTAGTATTCGCATATGGTTGAAAAGTAAACTAAACCATAATTTCGATAGAACCATTTATCCGTAACAGTCTTTTAACGAAAAAAATAGCAATTTAATTTAAATTCAGAACAAAACAATATGATGATTCCGCAATTAGGATTAATCACAATCGATGCGGGGTTCGCCCTACAGTAAATCATAAGAACGTTTTTCAATACGTTTTCGATCCAAAATAACGTACGTGTGTTGCAAATGCGAGTTATCAAGTCGATTGCTTCATTATTTATTCTGGATCAAACACATTTTCGTTTTCATAAATTTCTGGCGTTTGGCTGATCCAGCGTATCAAGAGGCGAAATCGCCTGAAGACCTATCTCGAAACAAAGTGTAGAACAGAAGAAGCGAACAACAACAAGGGCCCGGAAATTGTATTCGCGCCTTTTTTCAGTGTCCGGATGCATGCGTTTTGATGGACGATGAGACTTATGCAAAGGAGGACTCAAAAACCCTTCCCGGTCCACAATACTTTACTGTCGTCATTGGGGAGGATGTGAGCGATGCGGACAGGTCGATTCAAGTGGAGAAATTCGGTCGAAATGTACTGGTATGGCAAGCAATATGTTCCTGTGGTTTGAAGTCAACCATTTTTTACACTACCGGAACTAAAAGTGCAGAAATCTATCGATCTGAGTGTTTCCAGAAGAGATTGCTGCCTTTATATAAAAAGCATAGTACACCAGTATGTCAAAACCACTCTCAATTTGCTTGCGGAAAAGGGTATAAATCTCGTTGAGAAAAATATCAATCCACCAAATTGCTCTCAGCTTCGACCCATCGAACGTTACTGGGCAATCGTGAAGAGGGTCTTCAAGAAGACTGGTCAGGCAGCTGGGAACATGCAGGAGTTCAAAAAATGCGATGCGAGGCTCAAGTGTCCAAAAAATGCGATGCAACACTTGTCCGGAACTTGATGGAGAGCGTTCGACGAAAAGTTCGAAAAATTTTTCGTGAAGGAATAACTTAAATTTCATCCGGTTTTCATTATGCTCAAGTTTAACCTCGTACAATAAAGAATCAATTTTTAGTTTGAATAAAATATCGTTTATTATAATAATTTGAAAGAAAATTTTGAGGATAGCTTATTTTCGATACACTCCCTAGCAGGTTTCTTAATATGGCAAGCTTTGTATGGAAACTTCTGAAAAACACCTTCAACCAAAATCAATTGAAATTTGTCTAACCAAGCCTTTTGCAACTACAGTACAAATGACATAAAAAGTTGAAATATTACAGCTACTGAACACGTAAACAAATCATTCAGTGAATCACGTGGGGTTGTGCAATGTTCGTGCAAAACCCAATTGACAATTAATCCTTACAGTGGATCTTATTTAAGAATGACAACAAAAGTCAATTGAACGTTTTGGAATATACTGACAATAAAAGGTCAGAAATTTCATTTTCATCAAACAATTTGATTCGGAAATGAAATTTTACTGCACTGACTCCAACACAACCAACAAAGGCAATAAGACCAAAACCAAGACCAAAACAAAAACCTGTTTCAACCCACCTAGTGGTGTAATAATGCCTTTCTCATTTTCATTTTCTCCTATACATTACAGCAGAAATTCTACAATTTGAAAAAGTTTAGGAAATTGTTTTGATGATTTCTGTACCTAATACTACTATATTGATACACTACATTTCAATTTAAGTTAGTAAACATGTGAGAAAATGAACTTAGCTCCATTACACATTTGATTACTATTCTTCGGTTCTTCCGGAACCGAACGTTGGATATCTCGGTTTGTAGTAGCAACATGCATTGAACTAACAATCCTTCCTTCCCAAGTAGATCTGCATTCTGCGGCGTCGATATTGATCTGCCTGCAGGAATCAATACAGTTAACAAAATGTGAAACTATGTGATATTCCCAAGCAAGTTGTTTCAGAAAAACATTTTGCATGCTTAATTGGTTCTGATCAAGAACGGAGTAGCAACACATGGGCAGCCTCCAACGCTAATGCTAAGCACCCTACCTTGAATCTAAATTTGTGAAAATAGGTTGAGCCATCTCCAAGAAAAATGAGACATTATTTTCACTTTTTTAATGCATAAAGACTGTCCCAGAAAGTATGGACGCAAGTAAAAACCGCTGCCATTTCGCAATGGTTCAGAATCTGTCAATTTGTATGGCTGCGTCCTGTTGTTTACACTCTTCTCTAACCACTTGTGCAGTTGTTTATTCGTTTCCATTAGTTTGTTTCGAAATGCGTGGACTTTCAGCAGAACAACGTCGAAAAATTGTGTACAAATGGTGTACAGAACGCGGACTGTCACTGAGAAAGATAGCACAAATGGAAGGAGTAAGGGAATAAGCCGTGCGAAATGCAATTAGGAAGTTCGGTGAGGATAAACCGAAACAGGTCGAAAAAAGGTCCTGCTAACCCTCAGTTGGATAAACGTATACTGAAGGCGTTCGAGAAAAAGAAGGAGGTTTTAGTTCGGGATGTGGCCAAAAAAGTGGGCACTTCGAAGTCAAATGTTCTTCGTGCTAAAGAACGTTTGAATTCCGACAAAATCGATGCAATCTTCAATTGAATTTTCGATTCGCTCTCTGTATTAGTTAGTAAGTTAGTATATAAATTCCTTTTCCCAATTACACAATACAAGTAGGTTTAGAAATTTCCCTACACAAAAATCTCAGAATTGCGGAAGCAAATGATGTCCTCATGGTAATAGCCAAATCATGTATATAATAGGGCTGAAAAGTCACCACTTGTGGCTGAACACCCAATTTTAAGTATTCATAATTTAATGTAAACTCATATTCCAATAAATAGTTATTTAAAAAAAAAGAAAAACGTTTGAATCTTCGAACCTATAAGAAGCAGAAACAACCAAAACGTAGTCCGAAACAAGAAGCATCGATCAGGCCGAGGGTTCGAAAGCTGTACAATACGATTCTTGCTGGAAATTTGAGCTGCACAATCATGGACCACGAAACCAACGTGAAACTCGATTACAAATTCTTGCCGGGACCACAATATTATACGGTGCGAGAAGGGCAAGTGTTAAACCAGTCCGAGCCATCGATTGAAGTCGAAAAATTTGGTAAGCAAGCTATGGTCTGGCAAGCAATTTGTAGTTGCGGTAAGATTTCGAAACCCTTCATCACCACTGCTTCCATGAACAGCGAAATATACATCCAGGAATGTTTACAAAAACGACTTCTACCCATGATTCGAAGCCACAAGGATCATGTTGTCTTCTGACCGGATCTTTCTTCTTGCCACTACTCGAAATCAACGGTAGAATTGTATACTACCAAAAATGTCACTTTCGTCCCAAAAGACATAAATCCACCAAATTGCCCACAACTTCGACCAATTGAGGGATTTTGGGCATAAACGAAGGCACATCTTAGGAAAGATGTCTCGGCAGCCGAAACCATTCAACAGTTCGAAAAAGATTGGAAAAAGTGTCAAAACTTGTCGCCAAGAAGTCTGTACGGAATTTAATGAGGAACGATGGCAAGAAGGTGCGCCAGCTAATCTACAATGGCTAAGTAGCAAATGTTGAGAATAATATTTTGTTTTTGTAGTCTAATATTATCAGTATATCGAATAAAATTTGAATATCTAACATTTGTGAATTATTTACAGTGAAATCAAAGTGCGTCCATACTTTCTGGGACAGTCTTTATCATCCTGTAATTCCGGAACCGAAAGTCTGATCCAAATGAAATTCAGAAACTTTGTGTGAGACCATGATACCTTTCATTTGAATCTAAGTTTGAAAAAGATCGATTCAGTCATCTCCGAGAAAAGTAACAATATTTGTCACGCACACACAGACATTTGCTCAGTTCGTCGAGCTGTGTCGAATGATATAAGAAATTCGATTCAAATGTCGGTTTTCACAGCGATTATATAGCCTTTCTATACGAGAAAGACAAAACAATGAAGAATGAACCAAATATTCTTCAATTATTGCGGGTAAGTAATGAGAACGCGCAGTTGTTTATTGAGAATTTTTACTCGTCCAGTCAGCAACGAACTTCCGGTACAGGTCTACTTTATCTTAGCGCATTTCAGAAGTTCAGCTCAGCTCACCAGTTCGTTCGCCATGAATTTCTATGGCTACAATAGTCGTTCTACAGTGAATGAAATAAAAGTTTTGCTAATAAAGAAAACACACCTCGAAGATACTGCTAAACAGTCTTAAAATAGTTCAATAACATCATTCATCATCCTTTTCAAGTAAAATTTTATTAGTTCTTTGTGAAATACTTTGGATTTTGAAAAGAACCGAAGGTGACCATTTCTCAAACTTTCAACACAGTTGACTATTATTTCCACTAAAAAATTTCGAACAAATGGCGAACGGCGTACAAAGTAAATCTGCCACATGCTTGTGTGCCCTTTTCTATAGCGCTAACGTTCCAGACCGAGTCGTGGCACCCATGAAGTTTTGACGTCGTATGGATTAGTAACGACACTTATTCTGGTTGAAAATCGATTTTATAAAATCAAATTAATGGATATGAGGAAATCCAAATAACTCTTTACTTGATTCTATGAAAAGATACTTAAAATGGTTTCCAACTAAATGATTTGACCGTAATTGCGGATTATAACACTATCATTTATGGTCCTTAGAACTGTCGATAACATTGTGACCATGATAGATCCTAACAATGGACATAATAGATCAACAGATCAAAAGAGCGGTTCTAACGGCTACAAAAATACCAACGTATAGAATTTTAAGGTCGAATACTTCGTTTCAGATTATCATTGTTCATTTTTTGGGCCGATTGAAAGTATTTTTTTCTGTTACTCGCACGCTGAATGACGTATTTGCGTGATTCATTTCAGGCTTTCAGAAGGTAGTATTATCTACGATATTTATATGCCGTATGCTGGCGTTTGTTTGGTATGAATTTCGCACAGCAAAAAGTGCACCACTTATCAAATATTCTAGATTTGCACTAAACTGATGATTTTTATCTTTGATTTGCAAAGAAGGTATCCTTAATAATTCTTTAGATAACATTTAGAGCTATTAGAACGGCTGATTTTGTATAGTGTTCCCCTTCGTTTTCCACTTTTCGTTCTCTTTTCCTCCATTGCAAACGACCAGAAGCTGGACTTTTATTTGAAGCGAAACTGCGTATGTCCAACAGCAGATGTTAAAATTAAAAAAAAATAATTATATGTTTTTTTCTGCATTCAGACTTGAGGAACGGAACCTTATATTCACTATTGACAGAAGCACCAATTGATTAATGCTGGGTGTAGTTCCACTGTCTTCGCGTAAATGGCAGCCTGCGCACTCGATGTGTCTCTGGATTATCATAGACTGAAGCTAGCAAACGTGCAACAGGGTCCATTTATAGATTCGGTTAATTTTATTTTTCCGTGTTTGGACCTATTTTTTCAATGTTTTCGTAATAAACGTGATATTAACAACAATCTTACATCTTTTTCCATTCGTTTCGCGAAAAAATTAGAGAATATACTCAAACAGGAAAAAAAGTTATTAAGGAAACAAATCTGGAGTAATTTCGTTACACTTTCGTGTTGTGAAATTTTGAAAATTCACCCAGGTGAACATACTAAAGAAAGACGTAGTCGTACGTCAAAAAAGATTAACAAAGCTTGATAGATAATGTGGATATTATAGGATTATTAGCTAGTATTCTTTTAGATTATAATGTGAAATATTGGTTGCGATACTCCACTACCAATGAAATCCAACGGAGTCAATCAAGACAATATCAAAAATGGCTCCATGAAATTGTGTTGGTATAGTGGAAAAGAAGGTGTGCGAACTAGCAGATGCCACAAGGATTAGTACCAAACGTATACGACGAGATTATTCAAATAACAAAATTATTGTGTCACTGAGTACCGCACCAAACGTATAACGCGAGTGCACTTTGGAAGCATGTTTGGCTTTAGTGAATTTGTTTATGAGTTCTGCATCCAATATAACACGCCAGGGAACATATTGAGTGCGTCAGTTTTCTGGGATTGTGATACCATATCTCTAAAATTATTAAATCGTAAAAATTACTGTGGAGTTATTCAAAATATTTCTCATTGACCCTTGAATAAAAACAATAAAGTTCGTTGTGCCAGTAACAACATAGCAAGTGTTATATGGCAAATTTAAAAATTATGAGTCAAATTTAGAACAATTTTCACTGTTTATGCGTCGTCGTTATAAATAATGTTTTTTAAGTTTTAAACCCATAAAATTAAAGGATTCTATCACCCTCATTCTTGTTTACGTCCGTATCCGCAATACGACGAACGGGTACTTTCGAACGAATACGAATAAGTCATTCTTGTTTTCACTCGAATGAATTCGAACGCGACTCGTTTGCCACAAATATTCAAATATCAGTAAACTTCTTAAAATAAATGCTAAGCCTTGATGTAATCAGTCCAATTCATGTGATTAACCATATGCGAAACGCTAGAATGTATGCCATTTTAGTTTCAAACGAAACGTGTATTCGAACATCATTCGTACGAACGAAATGTCCCATTCCCGTTTACGGACGAATAGACGAAATGCCGTGGTTTCGATTCGTCAGTTTAATGTTGCGAATCAACCGTTCGAACACATTGAAAAAAGTTTAACCGATCTCAAACAAAATTGTTTTCGAATCTAAAGGTGATTTGTAATCAAATCATAAATTTGTGTTTTGCATAAATCATTTAGAAAGCATAGCAGTATAGTAAAATGCTGTTTTTTTGTGGGGAGCCTTTGAATATATGCGAGGTTCAAAGTTTTTACGCATCAATTTTGCATCTATTAAGTACTTTATGGAAAATACGCCATGGGTAAACATGCTTTATTTTATATTAAATGCATGAATTTACCAATGAAATAAATATGTAGGCTATCGAAAACATGACAAAATTGCAAGAAAAATGCAACATATTTTTCGCAGATACTACTGATCGGACTGCTATTTCAAATGCTTTTTTTTACTTTGCACGAAGTTTAATTTGAAAATATCATTTACCGACTTGAATAAAATTGGTCCTGAGTACGATATTTATTTATTATGTAGCATTCGTCACTTCCTTGATGCTTGGAATCTTCCTTAAAAAACTACCTGCGCTACCGACCCTTCTTTTGCACAGGAATCGCGTACGTAAACGTTCGAGTGAAAACAAGAATGGCTTGTTCGCATTCGTTCGAAAGCATGTGTTCGTCGTATGGTCGATACGAACGTAAGCAAACATGATGATACAAAATCAGTGAAAAAAACAAGTCAAATAACAAATGATATCTAAGATTTTCTTTTACAACTCAAATCTGTACCAGAACTGATAATTTAAAGTTGGATGGGCGTTGTTTTTATGCATGTACGATGTTTAAAAGTGTGGTTGATTCGAACGTAAACGGGAATACGAATTTGCTATACTTTCGAACGTATCGCATACGGCCGTAAACAAGAATGAGGGTGTATGTCTAGTTCACAGGATTTGATTTTTCTGTTTTCAGAGCTTTCAAAACTGAAGTTTTCCTATTATTTATCCTGTGATTCCGAACCCAGAAGCCGGATTCAGATCAAAATCAATAGCTTTCTATAGGACCATAAGATCTTTCATACGAACTTAAGTTTAAAAAAAAATCGGTTAAACTATCTCCGAGGGCATCGAATACGTATTTGTTCCACATAAGCAAACACATAGATACACACACACACTCACACAAATTTTGTGATGTCTATGAACTGATTCGTATGCTATATGACACTCGGTCTTGCGCTTCTTAATTCACAGGCTCTACAGTGATTCCATATTAATTCTATATAAGAAAAGCAAAAACATAAATGACGAGTGGGGTGATCGAAGATTGAATTTGCTGCAGAACAAATTCACTTGGAAAAAAAACATTTACCATCACAAGACTTCCCCAACTAATTTATTCGACCGATTTCGCTCTCTCGGACTATTATCTATTCTCCAGCTTCAAAAGATGACTCATCAATAGAAAAAAAAAACTATTCGCGCGAGGATTCCATCGATACCGCGGACAGGTATTTCACGGTCCTTCCGGAAAATTGTTTTTCGGATGGGATCATAAAATTGGAAATTCACTGGAATAAGTGTATTCGAGCTGAAAGAAACATTTCGTTCACTTCCGGGAAGATAACTTTTCACCTCATCTAGGTTGATATGCTTTGGAATGCAGATTTTTGCGGTTCTCAAAACTATTGTGAAATATTTTCTTCACTTGCATTTTATAAGAGTCAGTTAAACATCGCATGAATAGATAGAAAGGCGCAACAACCCGATTCGAATTCACAATTTGTCAGAAGAACTTTAAGTATTGGTATCACTTGTTTCTTTTTTGTTTGGTTCACACAAAACAAAGAAATATTCGCTATGGGGGTGATAGAACAGATATTAGAAGAGTTGTGTATCAATAATTGAAAAAAGTTCTATTGCAATTGACAAATACAAATTTGCAGTGATAGCGGCTCGAATTTTCTATCGTGAATCCGAAAGCTTGTTCAATTTTCTACCTTCTGAAGGTTGAGAATTTGATTGCGACAACCGGTCAGTGTACCATATCGAACAAAAAACATTACATAAAAAAAACACATCTTTTCCTGTTGTTCAAGCATGTACAAGCAAATATTGACTGAGTGTGCGATTATGCAATTAACTAGGTTTTCATATAAAATAAAAACTGCATCATACATTATTCATTTTCTCATCTTCTCATACAAAAACAAGCATAAATTATTCAACAGCATCAACTAAGTGTAAATTATAAACACTACTTCCTAGAATTTTCACTTTCACGCGCTCCACTTTCAAATCACGTGCAAGGACGCCAGCTAACAAGAACTAGAGTTTATTGAAGAGTTGCACAGTGACATATTTTCCGTTCTACCAGCTCTGCTACGGCCGAGTCCAAGTTATTCACACTTTCCTCAATGCTCAAGCGCATTATTACCGTCGGTCGCCGGTTTATGCACGATAGGGTACCAGACGATGACAGTGAAATACTTCAGGCATCAGTCATCATCAAATGGTGCAATGTTGGCCTTTCCCACATCCTTGATTCTGCAATACCATGGCTGAAACGTAAACATTTCAAAATCAGCTGTCCGACACGACCTGGAGCGCCTGAAAGTCTGCCTTGTTCGCGCATCACATGGTACCGAGTCCGAATCAGACACGAACTGAACATAAACATCCCATTCTACCACAAAAAAGGCTACACGGAAGCATCCACTGCTCACCACGATGCTGTACCGCCCATCACCAGTTCCCCCCATTACACCACTTCCGATATTGACGAAAAAAGGCTCACCCGTTTTAACCAATATGGCTGACAGGAGCAACCAGCAGAGAAGATTTTTCTTCAGCATCATTTTTCCTGCAGATACAC
This sequence comes from Malaya genurostris, assembly GCF_030247185.1. Lineage (NCBI taxonomy): Eukaryota > Metazoa > Arthropoda > Insecta > Diptera > Culicidae > Malaya > Malaya genurostris. The sequence continues at coordinate 213,149,926 of NC_080571.1, read as the reverse complement.
TGCTCCTCCGAAGTAAATTTTATCGAACTCTTGTAGAGCACTGTTATCTTCACGGAATACACAACATGTCACACTTGGAACACTATTTAAACTGCACTTTTCCAATGGGTCAAGTTTTCTGCTTTTCCGCAGCAGAGATCGTGAAAAGTGTGTCCTCCTAGTAGCACGGTCAGCACGTATCTCCTGTTTTCAAGTCGAACCTTCTCACGGGGATCCTGTGCGGTGCTTGTCACAAACGACGACGACGACGACGACGACGTCGATGATGGCGATGATGATGGTGATGATGATGATGATGGCGATGTTGATGATGCTGCACAGCCTCACCTTCGGGGCGACGAGCATGGATTGTTGTATCCAGTATCCATCAAGGACGAATATTCGCGCGCGTGCAAATCGAATTCAATGATACTAATATTCATGCGAGACCTTGTATTGTTGTTTTCTCAAGCTTTTTGACTCTAGAAAAAAAAATCGCGATGTTTATTTTTATTCGAAGCGGGTGAAATGTTTACAGCCGACAACTAGGCCGCTAGACCGTTAAGAGACGACTGACTGATTTGTAACCGGCACGAACATGCTTATCGGTCGCTAAATCTCCGCATCCCGGCGACTACCCGAGCAGGTGCAATCGGAGGCGGTTCGTTAATTTTCAAAATAAATTCTCATAGCTTTCTGGGTACAGCTGGTCGTGTAAATAGCTTTCAGTTTGGCTGTAATGTGACAAAGTTTTTACTGCTGGCATCTAAATAGATGATCCTGTTCATGACGCCGATATAGCATTTTTTACTCAACCCGACTGCGCTGTAGTTTCACAGTGGCGTACACAGGTTGAGAAATACTTGTGATTTTACATCTAATAAGATACACACTTCGAAAAAACCCTGTGATTTTACATCTTATTAGATGCACATAAATGGAGCGTCTCAGTTCACATGTGTTCAATATTGTGTCTTAATTTCCGTAACATGAAATTCATTGAAATGAAAAAAAATTATACTGATGGAAACCGACGCGCGACTTGAACCGAGAATCATTGCATCACAAAGTACGTTTGTTAACCGACCGAGCCACAGAAGCACACATCTGCTTGGCTGGTAAAAGGTGTATTTAAATGCATATAGTAGTACCTGAAAGCAAAATGCAAGTTACAGTTGAAAACAAGTAAAATTCATGATAATCTAATATTAAATCATTTCAAATGAAATTTTCTGTCATTTGTCAAATTAGGTCTTTATGAATTACATCATATGAGGAATTATGTCGCCTGTACTATTCATTTTTTTTTGGTGTGTACACACTGGAGTGTCGCGATTCACTTACATTCACGATTAAAAACATGTAAAGATAAGTCATATCAGTAACTTCACAGTTAATGTAGCTTAAGCTTACATCGATATAAAGTCGTTTAATATCGATATAAACAAGTTTATTTTTACATGTTAGTAGATGTAATATTGTGTCATCACCGAAGAAAGTATGGCATGTTTGAATTTACGTCAAGCGTAAATTTCATTTTTTCTAAGAGTGTACATACTCACAGAGAAACATTATGCTATCTCGACGATCTGATTCGAATGGTACATGACATTGTAATTTTTAGATTGTATTTTATAGGTGAAACTTTATCGAGTTTGTTAGAACTGGCCAGTCATCTAATTTACGGGATTCATTGGTTGATGACCAAACAAACTTACGTGTTCTAAGACCGACGTATTCAAGCGTCAAAAATGAAACATTTTCAACGATGATTCATTAACCGTTGTGCACTCGAAAAAAAAAACACCTTTAACCACCCGAATGGGTACCCGGGTACCCATTTTTTTAAATCGCTGTAAGTTGAGCATTTTTCAACCGATTGAAGTAATTTTAGCACTGTTGGATTCAGGAACTTAAGCTCTTTGGGATTGGTACCCATAAAGATGGACATGGTGCTCCTGGTTCCCAGGAACCCGGATATCCTAAATGAGTTCCGACATCGAGGCATTTATACACGGATTTCACGTATTTTTGTAATCTTATCTAAGAATTGCTATATGAAATCAAGTGCTATGCTGAGTTGTTATGTTTATATATTTCAGGGGGCATCCGTTATGTACGTAACATAAAATTTTGAATTTTTCTACCACTCCTTTCCCCCTTTGTCGAGCATTTCTCAATCTTTTCACCATGTATTGTCACGTATTTTTGAAACCTCTCCCCCCTAAACGCGTGACGTACTTTATGTATGTTCCCTTATATACTTCACTTTCTTATCTTCAGTTTGAAAATTATTATGTACTTCAGGCCTATTGCGAGGAGCACGCAATACAATTTTTAATTCTGGCAACAAACATTTCGAAACATCACGAAGTTACTTCCCAAACAGTTTCGTTCTCATTTATATTTCCTTTTTTTCGTTCTATGAGAGTAAGTCCAGAATAGGCCAACTACCCTTTAGATGACGTCATTTTTCTACAAAAGGTTCATTTTGGTACGGCCTTTCTCAAATAGCTGGTTTGGAAAAGTTTCAAATTAGTAAATGACATTTATGGTGGAAAACACAAGTGTCGGAACATTCTACGGAAATCCGGATTAACGGGAACCAGAAGAACCTACTACAGCAATATACACGGCCATCGAAAAGTGGATAAATTTCTGAATTTACCCGTACTGAAAAAATTCAAATCGGATGGAATTTGCCTTAGTTACAAGCATTTTTATTTGTGGGTACCCGGGTACCCATTCGGGTGTTTACGTAATAAAAAAAATTTGAGCCCCCCCATTCGACCCCCCTTACTGTAAAATGAAAAGTCAAAGCATGAGAAGTTATGGTCCAACTAGTTCTTGGAATTGACCGAATTGCAGAATCTTAGTTTAAACCTAACTCAGAAATTTCTTATTTTGAAATTCGAAAAGGTACCCGGGTACCCATTCGAGTGCATAAGGGTTAATCTTGATTTATTTTTTGTGTTCAAACATGTAATTTTACGTGCCTGCATGAAAAACAGACATTAAAATAAAATACCTCAGACGCACCTGCTAGCCGAAGGTAAGTTACAATCGAAGCTAGTAAAATTCATGCTAATCATAAAGTCTTCACAAATAAAATTTTTCGTCATTCCTGGAACCTCACAGGAAACCATTTGAATTCACAGTTTAATCATTGTTCTTGCAAAAAAAAGTCTCATGATTTTCAACATCGGTTCTTATGTTAAACAAATCAATAAATCAATTGATAATATGAAATTAGAAATAAAGTTGGGGAAAAGGCAACAAAACAATGACATTTTTAAAGATATAATGTTTTTTCGCATTGTGTAAATTTTGTTTTCATAATAAAAATATATTTATCGATTTTTTTCCATTATCGCATCACTAGCTTAGAGGCCTAGACCTTAGTTAGATGAAAAAAAAATTTTTTGGCTTGCTTATTTTGCCTAGAATGCCCCGTATTCTTTTGAAAAAAATCCTTGTCCTCTACATTTGCAATAATAAAGTTCATTGTATATTAGATAAGATTTCAATATTTATTCGTTACCATGGGAACTTTCACAATAAATGATTTTTTTGCGCATCAAAGCACATAAATAGAAATGTTTTGTAACCGTTACAGACGTTTTCTGAAAGCGAGATAAGAAGTTACGACTATAGAAAAGCTCTGCGGATAAATATCCTCTATTCCTCAATTAAAGTGGAGATCGATAAACGCTTGCTGTATTGTACTGTTCATCACGATTAAGATTCTTTTATACATATGTCGGGAGTATCGTACACGCAAGCAGTCCAAGGTGTCCAAGGCAAGTACTAGACAATGAATATATACTGAAATCTGATCTGATATACAATAAACCTTATCAATGCAAATTTAAAGGACAAGAATCTCTGAAAAGAACATATCTCGCCTGCAGACAATCGAGTAATTCAACCAAGGTATGAAAACTCTTTTGAAGTAGTTTTATATGTAAGTGGTCTCATCTGCACTTTTCTGCGCCTTTAGATAATAGACAAGTTGGAATTTTGTGGAAAAAAAAGGTAAAATAGCTCTATTTCATTGAACTGAAATGATAGCGGCATAGTATGTTTGAGAAAGTTGTGTAGTTTTTAATAATAAACATCTTTGTATAACATGGAAAACTCATATAAATTGTCGAAGTTACTTAGCCCCTATGTTAGCCCTGAGCTAAAATAATATTCACTTTTAGGGGGGATTAATCAAATAAATAAAATTTTCCAAAAGATGACGCCTATCATTCTGAGCAACTTTGCTGAAGATACTGTACTTCGAAAACTACGTTTTCAATGAGCTATCAATAAAGGGGGTGTAGGGTCTAAATAATGAAAAAAATCATAATTTTTGAGAATTTTTTTCAGAACTATCGTTCAACAAAATAAATTCAAATATTTTGTATGTTAAAAAGCATCATTCGAACAACATTTTGTAATTTTTTCGTGGAAAAATATTGAGAAATAAATCGGTGAAGAGGCATTTTTGAGGAAAAATTCTTCTTAAAAATTATGATTTGCGGTGTCCAGTGTATCTCAGCGCAGAAATGAACAAATCAAAGCATCATAGTTAGAGCAGAAGTTTTTCTAAACCCCAACGTTTCTGTTTATTTTTTTTTTATTTTTTTTTTAAATTTTGGTGGTTGTTTAAATTCAAAAGTACGAATTTCACAAAAAAAAATCGGTCATTTTGTAGCTGTAAAACCTCCTCAAAGTAACAAAAAACGTTTAGGTCTGGTTTTTTATATGTAGAAAGTGTGTGCAAAGTTTGAAAAAAATTGGGCAGTAGTTTTTGAATGACGATGAACAAGGACTTTCAAAACTTGCTATCGAGAAAAACGCGTTTAAAGTTTATAGTCTTTAAAATCGAAGGAAACAATTTATTACTCAAGGGAGCACGTAGGCTCTAACATTCTCAAAAAGCCATATTTTTTCTTTTGTATTTTGTTATAATGAAACATTTCGAGAATGTTTTGTCAAGTTTTTAAGTCAATCGAAGCAGAAATCTTGGGCCTGTGTGTTGGGCCTTATTTCTTCGTAGTATGAGATCGGCAAAGATAAAGGCCCATAACTTGCTGAGTTTTGTTCCGATAGGCTTCTAAATTTTACAGAATATTCTTTTTTTGATGCTATTTTTTTTATGGTTTTTCAAAAGTGTTAGACCCTACCCGCCCCTTAAAAACGTGAAATTTGGCTTTTGAACCACTGTGCGCTGGCTTGTATCTTTGCTCTAAATGACGATTTGAAATTTGAAAACACTTCATCCTGTGGTGACATCTGCAAGTGTTTGCCACGCTGATTAAACAAATTTTACACACAGCTCATATGTGAGCCTGTATATCTGGTTATCTGTGTTGACTCTAAACAAAGAAAACCTGTGCGCTCAGTACAAACCGGTCAGCTGTAACTAAAACCCCTAGATGACTGCTAGCTGAAAACGATCAGTATGTCGTAAAATTTTGTCGTCACTTTACTATGGGGCGCCTTTTCAAAATTTACCCTCTGAGAGAGTGATTAGTTTTTGATCGTGAATATCTCCTGTTGTATCTAATGAATCAACATAATTCTTGCGACATGCCATCGGAAATATGATCACAATTTTATGATAAAATTTTCAGTTGTGTGACATCTCAAATAGTTCAAAATAAACTTTTCTGAAATGTTTGGTATAAACGAGTGTCAAAGAGGATAATTCATAAGGCGCGTTTGCCTTTCTCGTATTTAGAAAGTTCATAGCTTAGTCATCCGTAGAAGGATTTATATAATCTAACCACCAATAGAATCGAAAATTTTCAACTTGAACGTGTATTGCAACAACATTGAAGTTTTTAATAGTACACTATTGAAAAACCTGTTTGATTTAACCCATGACAGCACCAGCCAATCAGAACGCGAGATGTCTGCATCTATACAAGAGCATCCATATAAAAGTTGAGTGGCTCATTTTTCCTACCATTTGCTGAGCAACTCTTCCCGAAACAAGACACACGAGAGACACATCGAGGACATGTCGTCTCACTGTTTCCCGTTCTGCGAACAGGAAAGGAATTTTAGCAAAGGGGCTGTCCGTACACCGCTGCCAGTAGCAGGTATAAAATGAAATGTGATGTGAGAAATAGCGTCATTTAAGTTGAAGCAGCTACTCTGAACGTACGAGACACCGTCAGCACGGTGACACCGAAAACCGGTAGAAAGGCAACCAAAAAGTCCAGCAAGGTCCATTCAAAGCACTTTTAAGTGCTAAAGATCATCCTAAAGAACTAGTTGAATTTTGTCGCTTTCCTACCATTTTCTGAGCAAATGTTACTGAAACAAGACACACACGAGAACCATCTCAAATCTCAATATTTCCTACCAACAAATTCATCAAGATGGAAATTAAAATAATTTGTACCGTCACTAACACATTCAATTACGAACGGCAATGCGAAAGCGAAAATGATGATGTTGAACACACATATTAATACTAGTATAGGGTCTTGTGATAATATGGCCATGCGAAACAGGGTTACCATATATACAGATTAATCTGTATTTTATTTATACACACATATATATATATATATATATATATATATATATATATATATATATATATATATATATATATATATATATATATATATATATATATATATATATATATATATATATATATATATATATATATATATATATATATATATATGTATATATATATTCTGTATTATTATTATTATTATTATTATTATTATCATTATTAGTATTAAAATTACTCTTCCATACCGAAGACCGTCGATACATTTCAGACCAGGTCATTGCAATTCTCTCGTACTGAAATTTCGAGAAGAATCTGATATCTTCGAACTTCATAGCTTCAATAAAAATAAACAACAGCAAATTAAAAAGGAATTGTTTCAAATTTGGAATATATAATTGTAGAATAGTAGCTGTTTAATGTAGCTAATCTGTACTTTAATGTAGGTGCATCGCTTCAAACTCTATTAGTGAAAAAGGAGAAAGCTTGCACAATTCATACAATCAATCAACTAACTGATATTCGTAAAAGTGATGGGAGCGTGTCAGTTTTTTCGTATTCACGACATCCAGTTATATCTCTGACATTACCCAGCCGCCTTTTTACGTTCGAGACTTCATCAGTAAAGAGAGCGTGCTTCGGTACATGTCTAAGTGTCTCAAGTGGATATAACTTTACGTCTGTTTAAGAATATACGGAGCAGTTTTGCTTAATACTTTACTTTTTCGCATCACTATCATCACTTATATGACTTTTTGAAACGTGTTACCCAGTAATTCTGGAACCGTTGAATCTTAATATAATAAAGTGGATGGACATCGTTGCCTATAGGGAAAATTTTCTTTCGTAAATAAATCCGTCAACTTCGGTAGCATCGATAGCATTGTTGTTGTATATATAATTTCCTCAGAATCTATGTTCTTGTTATATAATAATACACACATACAAATTAAAAGTAACAAATATAATAAATATGACTTAAAAGAGTTTACATCAAAAATGGCTTAGATTTTGAACGTTTCCATCAGCACAGATTTTCTGTAAAGATTTGTGTGTTTGCAACTACAGGTGTCACGTCCTATTTCAAATTGGTCAAATTTCTTGCGTTCCAGTGATATTTTCAGCTCTCCTGAATCATCAATTTTGGTCGGTTCATCACTCCACTTTTTATGATCCGCTTTTATTATGACAGAGAATGATTACATAGATTGATTCTAGCTACATCCGTGGTCCTAAGGATGGATGCTCAGCCGAAAGGCTAGTTGTTGTCATTTGTTGCTATGGTACATTGTTTGGTAACAAGGGAAACAAAGATCGGACTCTAGTGTGAAATGCATTGGTCATTGCTCTCATTCTGTTTGCTGGATTAACCTTTGAAAAGTGAGAAAAATACACTGAATTAAGTCTTATACGTAACGGCTTGATTGTAGCTTTTGGGTGTTTCGAACTCTTCACCATTTCAGTTGACGCTAAGATTTTAATAATTAAACACTACGATCATTGTTTGCCTAACGATTTGTTTGTTTGGTTTTAAAGGACCAGCCTTATCCCTCATACCAGATGAGCTCAGTTAATGGTTTTTATTTGTCACTACATAATTTCCTCTTTTCTCAACTAAGGTATGCTTTGGTATTTCCGGTTTCTTCATCAGTTTTATATTTGTGTGTTCGGTAGTTTCCCTTTTTTGACATTGGTATGGTATTTGTTTAAACTTAAAAAGCACACGACCATTACAACAGCATGTATGAGAAATTAGCATGTTCAGCCAGTTTTTTTTTCGAGGTAACAATTAAGCATTATGTTAAATAAATGAATACAAACCAAGTTGGCTAATTATACTGGTTCTGTAAGCATAAATTCTGCGCTGTGTGACACAATTTTTAGTAGTTTGTAGATAAATTATAGAAAACAAATATATAACTTCAATCATCTTAGCTTGAGTTTTTACTTGAAACGATCACTCAGTAGGAAGAAATACATTATAAAAGCTACAAATTTTGTGCGACTTAAAGTAGTATAAAGATTAAAAATTCAATTTCACTAACACATAATGGAAGCCTAACATTAACGCATCTTCTAAAAAGGAAGATAGTAAAAATACTAGAAACAAACAATTGCATAATCATATGCTAGTGTTGCAACAGAAAAAAATTGTGCATTTTGTAAACATTAGGTAAATCAACATTACCACTGCTATGTGCTTACGGTGGAAACGACAATGGTCACTCTACATGATTCGACAACACTCTGGTTCTGTACACACTGTGCTCGAAATCGTTCTTTAGTTTATGGTTTGTTCCATAAACTATTTGACTGAATTGGTTGCTTCGATGTTCGACAGCAAAATTCACACATACGCAAACCAATCTTAGATTTCTTATTTCTAATGATTATGTTTAGACACATTCTTAAAAGTATGAATCTGTTATTTTGTTTTCTTGTATTTCGAATGTTTCTATCGCACTAGTTTGCTGCTATTGAATATAATAGTCGATTTTGTTTTCGCCGGGCTAAATTTCGTTACCGAATGTAGGTCTGATATTATTTAACATTCTTCAGTTTAGTTCTGCTATTATTTCATCGTACGATTACATTATAAGAAGCTATTCACAAAGTTCTTTGTCGCCATGACAAATGTTTTGCAGCAAAATCGTTCAATTGTGAAAGTGCTTTCTATGTGAAACTACAGAGTACTAATCGATTTGCTGGCCCATACCGCAATAATAAAAAGTGAGTTAATTAGCTGTGTTATTTTTAATTCGCTTACACAAAATTGTAATCGTATTTCGCGTGGGATCCGGTAATTTATATCATAGTACATGGTACGCTCTCGATCCGACTATCGTTCAGTTGCTCCTATCATATTACAGATAACCGGGTTTCTACAAATACAAAATATCTAATCGTTTGTTTCCTTCGTCGATATTTGGAAGGTTCAATCACTTGTCATTTCAATCTAGTTATTAGCATGTTCAGACTAGTGTGCGTCAAAAATCTTAAATATTTTTGTATGGCTATGCTACATGCTACAGACCAATGAAGAATTGCGGACTGACATTTTCCGGAAATTTGTCCACGCAACTTTACGACAATACTGGAGGCGTACATCCGTTATTTAAAAAAAATTGCAACAAAAACGAAATTATGGTACCAATGGTCATCACATTATTAGAGCCATCGCTTTATTTGGCATACTAACACCTAACACATAGATGGCGCTAGTTTTATTGCAGTCACCGTTTTTACCATTTTTTTTATATATAAAAAATAGGTATAGAATTCGCTCAAACTTTCGAAAATTTTTCCGAGGCCCGGAGGGCCGAATGACATATACCAATCGATTCAGCTCGACGAACTGAGCAAATGTCTGTGTGTGTGTGTATGTGTGTGTGTCTGTATGTGTGTTGTCAACTAAGAGGTCGAGATCTCAGAGATGGCTGAACCGATTTTGATAAAACTAGTCGCAAATGAAAGGTCTCCCCGTCACCCAAAACGCTATTGAATGGTTTTGAGATCAGATGTTTACTTTTTGAGTTATTCGAAGTTTTATGTCAAAATTTTTTTTTGTCAGTATCTGTCACAATTGACCTTGAAAACAGAATATGTTTTCAGACTTAGATTCCGCACGATAATACCTATCCAACAAGCCATAGATTGTTAAAATCTGTCCATTTTTAACGGAGATATCGAAATTTTTGTGTAAACGACTTTTCCCCCTATTCCAGCAGTAGGAGTTTTGAGCGCTGTATGACAAAGCAATGATTGGGAGCAACGGAAAACACGATTTTTTATTCTGTTACATACAATTGTTTCTAAGTACCAAAAAGACTGTGTACAGCATCCTTTTTCATGACAATTTGCCTCGGACCGATTTTAGCACGGCTCGTTTTTGGCAACATAATCGTTCGAATATGACATATATAAACCAGATGATGGCAGATTTTTTTTTAATTATATTGTTTTAAACTACTTACAGCAATAAATGCTGGAAGAACATAACATCCATATACCATTCGAATCAGTTCGTCGAGATCAGCAAATGCGTGTGTGACAAATAATTTCACTCAATTTTCTCTCAAAATTTCTTTTCTACAAATTCAGATTCATACGAAAATTCGTATGCTCCCAAACAAAGTTCCTGAATTATGTTTGGTTCCGACCTCTGGTTCCGGAACTACAGGATGATATATGAAACGAAATCAAAATTGTGTAACTCATTCTTCTCGTAGATGGCTGAACCGATTTAAGATTCAAATGAAATCTAAGAATCATCTAAGATGCAAATGAAAAGTTTCAAGATTCTTTAAAACATCTTGCTCTTTAGTCAGATCAAACTTCCGGTTTAGGGGATACAGGGTGATTGGTATAAAAATGTCTATCCCACATAAATTAATCAGGTTTATCGGGTTATCAGATTTGGATAGTCGATAAAAAAAATAACTTTTTTCAGTTTTAGTGGTATTCAGTTGTCGATTCAGAAGGCACCTAAAAATTTAATTCGTGCTATGATTTCTCAAAGATGTCTTCACTGATTTTCAAATATTTTGAAACAAATGTAAACTATACAGCTATTCAGGTGAATTTATCTGACTTTGGCCATACCGATTTTAGAATTCCGGTTCCAGTATAAAATCGTTTCTCAAAGCTCAATCGTTTTCTCAAAAAAGCCTAATCAAATTTCAGAAACAAAAATTCAAATTTAAATAAACTTATATACAAAATTAATAAATTTTATACATACATACAAAAATTAATTAATTTATGCAATTATGACTTCCGGTTCTCGAATTACATGATGATGAGTTTTTAAAATTCAAACCGATATAGAAGATGACAATCCCGAAAAGCTTCAAAGTTGGACTCAAAACTGTTGTAATTTATTCGTCATATGGCCATACGAATCGGTTTGGGTTATGCTGGTTCCTGAATACCGGCTCTGGAAGTACCTTAAATTACCGTAAACTCTAAAGTGGAACTTACATATCATGGCATGTTTAATCGATTATCACACTTCTAGATTTAAATTCGATTGTATTTGCAGTTTCGACATTACAGAGTAATGAGTGATTACAATCTCAAATTGTCGCTTAAAACGACGGTCATTAAAATAATGTAATGAAAACTTAAACACCGAAGAATATTCATGCAAAAAACACATGCGGATTGATAAAAAAAAGGTATCATCTCACTGCTAGGTGGATTAATCACGTTTTTCAGTTAATACTAACCTTTCAAAGAAGCTGTAACAATTTCATGACATTTTTTTCATTAGCTGGTGAGTCATAGTGCTAAGAGTTACGCTACTTTTGTTATTTTCAAAACAATAGATAAATAACAATTTTGTGTTTTAATTTTACACTGCTTCTTGATGAGAAAAATACGAAGCAATGGCTCGAAAAATGTTATGGAGCCTCGAACAGAAACAACAATAAACTGTTGATTTGTTGACTTCAAACGTGGTCGTAGAGACACCGATTACGCAGAACGTAGTGTACGTCCAAATGAGGTGGTAACACCAGAAAACAAAAAAAAATATCCACAAAAGTGTTTTGAATGATCGAAAAGTGAAGTTGCGTGAGTTAGCTGACTTCGTAAAGATATCAAAAGAACGTGTTGGCTTTATATTGCATGAGCATTTTGACTATAAGCAAGCTTTGCTCACTGTTGACCAAAAACGAGAACGTGTTGGTGATTCTGAACAGTGTTCGACCATGTTGAAATGTAACAAACCGGAATTTTTGCGTCGATAGTGACAATGGATGAAACATGGATTCATCACTTCACTCCGGAATCAAAACGATCGTCATCTGAGTGGACAGCAACTGGTGAACCTCGTCTAAAGCGCCCGAAAGCACAACAATCGGCTGGAAAGGTTATGGCCTTGGTATTTTGGGATGTACGTGGTTTAATATTTATCGACTATATTGAAGAAGGAAATACCATTAACACTGACTATTATATAGCGTCATCGGAGCGTTTGAAGGCTCTATTATATAGCGTTACTGCAGCGTTTCGAATTGCTCCCACATCCACTGTATTCGCCAGATTTGGCTCCCAGCGACTACTGGTCGTAGAACTTACAGCTATGGAAAATCATGCACGACTACGGATTCCCGGATAAACTGATACGATTGGTCAAGGCTACGATGGATCGAGTGATGTGCGTTGTTCGAGTATCGGGGATCAACTCGAGTCTCTTCGAAACTCGCAGAGGGCTACGGCAAGGTGATGGCCTTTCGTGTCTGCTATTCAACATTGCTTTGGAGGGTGTGATAAGAAGAGCGAGGATAGACACGAGTGGCACGATTTTCAGAAAGTACGTCCAGCTACTTGGTTTCGCTGATGATATTGATATTATAGCACGCAACTTTGAGAAGATGGAAGATACGTACATCGAACTGAAAGCTGAGTCCAAGCGGATCGGACTAGACATCAATGTGTCAAAGACAAAGTACATGAAAGGCAGGGGCTCGAGAGAAGATAACGTCAGCCACCCATTACGAGTTTTGATTGTTGGTGATTAAATCGAAATGGTCGACGAGTTCGTGTACTTGGGCTCACTGGTGACTGCCGATAATGACACCAGCAGAGAAATTCAGAGACGCATATTGTCAGGAAATCGCGCTTACTTTGGACTGCGCAGGACGCTTCTATCGAGCAAAATTCGCCGTCGTACGAAGTTAACTATCTACATAACGCTGATTAGACCGGTTATCCTCTACGGGCACGAGTCCTGGACAATGCTTGCGGAGGATCAACGCGCACTAGGTGTTTTTGAACGGAAGGTGTTGCGAACCATCTTCAGCGGAGTGCGGATGGAAGACGGTACGTGGAGAAGGCGAATGAACTGCACCAGTTGCTGGCAGGACCAACCCTCGTCCAAACGGCCAAGGTCGGGCGGTTACGGTGGGCCGGGCATGTTGTTAGAATGTCGGAGAACAACCCGGTTAAAATGATTCTCGATAATAATCCGACCGGTATATAAAGAAGAGGCGCGCAGTGGGCAAGATGGATCGATCAAATTGAGGACGACCTGCGGACCCTTCGCAGCTACCGAGGCTGGCGGCGAACAGCCATGAACCGAGTTGAATGGAGACGCCTCCTGTATACAGCAGAGACCCGCGTGGTCTAAGACTGAAAGAGTAAGAGTAAGACTACTGGCTGAACAAAATGCTCGCCAGTAAGAAATTTTGCACGAATGAAGAGGTTATCGCTGAAACTGAGGCCTATTTTGAGGCAAACTACGGAGATTACGTGAATGAATAAAGTTCATTTTGAACCAAAAAAATCGTTCTCTCTTTGTTAAGCCTGCGACATTTTTCTTGAGACTATATTTCTTGAACCGTAAGTTCGCCGGAAGGAATTCAATAGCAACTTATAACATCTTTCATTTGAATCTAAGCCGGTTCTACCTTCTCAGATAGATCGAAGTGAGTTCCGATTGGTAGTTTTTGACTACTATTTCCGGTACTTCCAGATCCAGTAAAAACCGGGACCCAGTATAGTGAAAGCCAGTCCATTTAGCCGTCCGCTAACAGGGCCTACAAATTGGAACAGTTTCTACCACCGTATCGCAAATCCCAACTAACCAAAAGTTCGGATAAAAGGGACTGATTTTGCTTAAGCAGCTTTCAAAGTTTATCAACAGCATTCTAAGCAGCCCATTTTTTAAGTAATTATCCACACTTGAATACATTGTTCAGCTTCTATACAGCGAGAAAGTTTACAAGGACCTTGTTCTGTACTGTCAAGTTGCCAAAAGTATCACGCGTACTCTTAAGTAGCAAGAAAGTTCACGCGGAACTTGTTCTATACTTCTAACTGTCAAAAATTGCCACGTGTGTTCTTAAGCAGCTAGAAAGTTCACGCGGAACTTTTTATGTACTTTCAAGTTCTCAAAAGTTCCGCGTGTACTTTTAAGCAGCAAGAAAGTGGATATTTTTAGTAATTGTGGAACTTCTGGTTACTTGGGATATTTTACGTTCTTTGCATCGTCACTTTGAAAATGTCAACACTTGGTACTTTCCAATACCGTAACCGGATGTCGGATCCGGATAAAATTCAACAGCCACCTTCAGGATTATATAATCTTTCATTTGAATTTAGGTTTATTAAAACTGGTTTAGTCATCTCTGAGCAATCGGAGATTCCATTCTGTAGTTCTGCCAGGATAGTCGGAATCGGTTTGTTTGGCCAATGACTACCAATTGAAATAGTGTTGACCTCAGTTTAGAAAATAAAATTCGTGTTCTACTTAACCGCCGAGCAACGGTATAAATTTTTATCAATCTGCACCCTGAAGTTCCGCAACCGGATCCGGATAAAAATCAAGAGTTTGATATGAGACCATAATTTGAACCGATCATTTGAAGCTTAGTTTGAAAAAGGTTGTCCGTCATCTTTAAGGAAAGTGACTAAGTAGTAAACCCAATTTCACTAATCTCGGAACCGAAAGTAGGATTTAAGTGAAATTCAGAAGCTTCATATTGGGCTACAGAACCTTTCATTTGAATCTAAGTTTGTTAAAATCGGTCCTGCCATCTCTGAGAAGAGGCTACCACGTTTGGCATAAAGCCGTTTGACATAATACCGTTGGGCATAACAACATTTGGCATAGTGGTTATTTGGCATAATGGTTATTTGGCATAATGAATATTTGGCATAATGGTCATTTGGCATAACAGTCATTTGGCATAACAGATGAACATGCTTCTTCATAGAAATTGTTCTAATTTACTGCAATTTTGAAAGGTCTAATGCGGCTATGCCTCATCGTTTTTAATGACCTGCTGTCCGACCTCGCTGCCGCTCGTTCGGACTTAACTAAGGGATAGCTCCTAGCTTTGGGTAATCCGGGCAAACGCCCGCAGTTCTAGTTTTCCTTGCACAACATAACTTGATCGAAACGCAAACGATAATTTTCAAATGCATTTATTATTATGACAAATGACATTATGCCAAATGACCATTATGCCAAAAGACCATTATGCCAAATAACCGTTATGCCAAATAACCATTATGCCAAATAGCGTTATGCCAAACGGTATCATGCCAAATGACCTTATGTCAAACGGGCCGCCCCCCTCTGAGAAATTGCGTGGATATAAATGTTACATACATACATACATACATACAAACACACACAAATAGAAATTTTGAATACTTGACGAACTGAATCGAATGGTATATGACACTCGGCCCTTAGTTCGAAAGTCGGTTTTCACAGTGATTGCATAACCTTTTTATATGAGAAAGACAAAAATATTACTGACTTCCCTAATTTCATAATAATTTTCTATTTTTTTGTTCGTGATCGGCTATGGATGAGCGATAAAATCTGATCATTTTCTAACTAACATCGGTCACTTACCGATTTCTAAAATTCTCTGGACATTTCACTCGTTAGAACGCTTATTGATTGAAGAAGCATTGACATTATCTTCATTTCTCCGGTCACTGCTTGATTACGATGTGACCAAATAAAAATCGGACAGAATAAAAAATTGAAATTTGTTCAATTACTCCAATAAACTTAATTACTCATTTACTCCAATAAACTTAAAGTCCGATAACTTTTTGCAAAGAATAATGAGCTTTATCAATTCATGTTTATGTTAGTACTCTCGTTTATTTTTTTACTTCAATAGGGTATAGAAGAATGAGAGGCAAAACAAAAAAGCCGGCTGTTTTTGACTGAGTATACTTCTACTTGGTCATTAAACTACGGAGTATCTCATTTGAAAATCACTTTCACAGTACAGATTACAGTTGACGATGATTTTTTGTCAGTCTGTCAAGGTGACAAATTGAAATTCTGCTCTCAAATTTGGTTGAATATGTAAATTCAACTGGCTTTTTGCTCAATCGAACAAAACGAGCGGACGGCTAACTAAGCTAAGCTAAGTTTCTTGAAAAATTAAAATAAATAATTATGAAACTACGTAGACGTTAGTCAAAACCACCCCTGCCCCCTCGTAGACAAACGTGGACTTTTGTCAGACCCCCCTTTTGCAACCCTAAAGAGTCTACGTGTTTTATGAACGGTCCCTTAGCGCAACCCATACGAAAAAGTTCCTGAGGTCGCATGTGCCATCTACAAAATTACATTGCTGAATTTGAATTTGATTTATCGAAGATGGAACAAGTCTCCTTTGCATTATGTTGTTTTTATTTTCTTACAAATTTGACAATCAATTAGTGAGCAGGGTTCATTGTAAATCCAGTGAGGTCAGGGTGTAGAAAAAAAGTTTAAAACTCTTCACGAATACAAAATGAAATTCAATAAAAGCGATAATATAATGTGAAAAAAAAACAATATTAGGACCGAATACGATGTACGTGACCAATATTACCTGACCAGGGTCATAAGACAAGCCTTGATAGCCGAGTATGATGTGTCTTAGCCATGATCTGAAAGGATCATCATGATTAATGATGCCGCAGCACTAGCCAAGTCATTGGTATCTGCATTAGGAATTGAACAGATAGTCAAGAACTATTCGTCGTTCGTCGTTGGCCTTTGGTGCCACAATATTACCGTGAAATTTTCTTACGATTCGACACACACGTCTTTTTGGGATATTTTTTTTCGAAATCTATCGAATAATTCTGTTAGATGCATCTGCTCGACCGGTATCGATAGTTACATATGTGTGTGCTCAGATTCACATTCGTATGACACTTCTGAGTGTCATACGCTCGTAACAAACTCTAAAAACAAATAACAAAAATAACTGTCTACCCTATTTACTGTCTTAAATCGAACACCTTCCCGGTGTTCTCTGGCTTTCCGTAGCCAACCGTTTCTGCTGCTTCATCCGCGCCCTGATTAGTTCCTCCGCGCAGCTTCAACGTTACGATGTTGGCTCTGTTTTCCAGAGCGATGGCCAGATATCGACCTCCAGTTAAAATCTCACACGTTGTAATCTTTTCCTGTGGGGTGTACACAGCCATCGGTTTTCCACTATCCAGCTCCCACAGACGAACAGACATGTCACGTCCTTCCTTATCACTAGAAAGTAAAACTTTTCCGGACGGGTCTAACTTTAAAAGCGTAACAGGAGCCGAATGCCCAGTTAGAGTGCAGCGACAATTTCCTGGTGTGAATAATGTGCAAATTTACGATAAATTTTTATTCGGAAATATATCAACAATACCTGTAACCAAGTCCCAAATTAGAATACGCGCATCTTCGAGACCAGCAATGACGCAAGTATTTGTCTGGGATATAGCCAGCGACACAGTGTTGTAGGCAGGTTTCCATTTCTTGAACAGAGTCCCACTCTGCAGATCATAAACAACGATAAAGTTTGGACTAGGCTCTGCCAACTCTTTGGCGACTACACAAACGTAGGATCCCTCGTGTGTGATTGCCGACAGTGATGTTATAAAGTCATGGTGTGGTATCCTCAAATCATAAAGGAGCTTTTTCTGAGATAAATGCCAAACAAGTAACGGGAACGGCTTTTGCGTCTCATCGCCGCAAACTAAAATCCTGAAAAAGATACCATTTTCGTTATGAACTTAGTGTCCGATTGACAATTGCCGACCTTACCTTCCATCTCCGGACACCAGCAACGAATTGAGAAACCGGTCCTCACCAGCCTTAAACGTCGTGACGCAATCGCCCGACTCTATGTTCATCAAATTTACATACATTCGGTTTCGTGACAAACAGACTAGATGAGCTGAATCGTGAAGTCCAAAATATGGCATCTTTTGGTTCATGACACCCTTGAGGGTTACCTTGAACTTCCCGTCATCTAAATCGACTATTCGAATTTCTCTTCTACACAAGACCGCTACTCCGTGTTCACCTACAGGACAGATCGCTGACGGTTGCGGCACCCCCAAAAGCGTTCGAACCTTACTACAACTGAAAAGAGATAGTGATGTTAAAAACCGATAGTATTATTTCTCACCACACTTACTTTGCAACATCCCACACGCAGATCTCCTCTCTGTTAGTGCTTAACGAAATCACAAAATAACCATCGATATTCAGATTAACAATCAGATCGTATCCAGCAACCATTTTCTCCGCCTGGGAGCCTTTCCTGACCTCTTTGGTCTCACTAAGTTCTAGTTTTTGCAGGTAGGTAACGGTACTGGAATCAATGAAATCTAGCCACTTTTTCAACACCTCATTTCCAACAAATACCGATCCTTCGGCTTTAATTTCCGTGTCAATATAATTGTAAAGCAATGAATACAATTGTTCGCCGTCATAATTCAGAGCCTTAAAATGGATTTCGATAAATTTCTCTAACAACACAAGATGACCCTGCGCAGATTTACTACTACTATCAGCTAAATTTACTAGACAAATATCATTTAATAAATTAACACAACCGGTTGCGACTAGTTTCTCATGAATCCAGCTCAGATCGGTCAGAAAGCTCGACCTGGCAAACGATTCATCATTCGGTTCCATTTTGTACCTGTGATACGGCAGCTCCACAAATTTTCTAATATTGAGACTAAATTGAAAAAAAAAATCATTTTTTAATTATAAAAAACATTATTTCATCAGTTGAACTCTACCTTGTGTCCTTTCCTTTTTTATCGGCGTAGCAATTCGGTAGCTTCTCAAAGTAGTCGTACAATATCTTATGCGCATCCTTAATGTGACTTTCATACCGCTTACTAGCTACAACTCGAAGTGTTCGATCGACCACGATAATGTTTTTATTGTGCAGAAACAATGGTCCCATTTTCCAGCAGAACTGAGTCCATAGTTTGGTTGTAGATCCTGAGAAAAATATTATTAAAAAAAATGAGGTATAGGTAAACAATGACTAACTATTTATCTCGTTCGATACAGTTACTAGACGTACACAGTATACAATTTACAGTTTACAGTTTACAGCTTACAGTTTACAGTTTACAGTTTACAGTTTACAGTTTACAGTTTACAGTTTACAGTTTACAGTTTACAGTTTACAGTTTACAGTTTACAGTTTACAGTTTACAGTTTACAGTTTACAGTTTACAGTTTACAGTTTACAGTTTACAGTTTACAGTTTACAGTTTACAGTTTACAGTTTACAGTTTACAGTTTACAGTTTACAGTTTACAGTTTACAGTTTACAGTTTACAGTTTACAGTTTACAGTTTACAGTTTACAGTTTACAGTTTACAGTTTACAGTTTACAGTTTACAGTTTACAGCATAAGTATATACGTATAAGTTTATCAAAGTCAGTCATTTATCTTCAAGAGTATTCGGCAACTATTTCTAGTATTTCCTGAGCAGGAAATCGGTTCTTTTGGCCATCTACTAATAATGAGTTAGAGCAGTTTTTAGCATGGTTTGGAAGATTCTCAAGTGTTTTGCATCGTTATTTTTTATAACGGTTTGAATATTTCGACACTCATTGCTAGTCAACATCCTTGTTGTTCGCAATCTTGGGTTCGTTGCAAGTTGCTGTAAATGTGCTTTGTTGTTCATTGATTGCAGTTGCTAGTTGGTTTGGTGGTGAAATCGGTTTTGAAACACAAGTACTGAGTTGACTAGTTACCGTTGTTGAATAATTGTTCTTGTCTTTGGTTGAAAATGTCTTCATAATTTCAATGTAGGATTTACCATAGTGAGCAGTTTTTTTTTGTTTTTTTTCATACATTTATTTTATGAGGCTCAAGATCCTAAAACTAAGCAGAGCCGGTTCATCATATAACATTAGTTGCAAATAAAATCAAGATAAACTGTTTTTACTGGATCTTGTTGTAACCCTTCCATAGTATTGTCCGAACCGATGTTAGTTGAAGTGAGTTTGTGTTGTTTCACGATGATTGCAGTTGATGCTTTAGCTGGAGAAGCTTGTTCGGTTATTGCAATATTTTTGTTTGTTGAACCAATAGTACTGGACTCGCTAGATACCCATGCTGAAAGGTTACCTTTGGTTGAAGATGTCTTTTTCGCAGTTTCAGGGTAGGGCTTGCCGCAGTGAGCAGGTTGTTCACGTAACTGACATGTAAAGCTGATTATCGTAAGTAACCAACGATGTACAAGGATGTTTCCCGCCCTGACCAAAATTCACGAAAAATGTAATGTCTTTGTGTGTGTGGGGAAAAAATTCCGCCACACTTTTTTTTCGATGGAAAGAATTTCTCCGTACTACGACATATTTTCTCGAATATAATGATCGCTGGCGTACGGGGGAACCACGTGCACAGGGATGTTGTATTTAACATTATCAAACTCGTTCACTTTTCACACCGTCGTCCATTGGTTCAGTAGCGCGGTTGTTGACTTTGTGGGGTTCTTGCCTTCGTCATATAGAAAAATTATACAATCACTGTGAAACCCCATTTTTTAATCAATGACCCGACTTCCGGTACCGGAGTTACAAGGTGATGAGGGCTTGAACTGGTGTAAGGTTCTTGTCTACACAGGGGATGCAAGAAGCGAACATCACACAAAAAGGAAAGCGCACTTCTTCTCAGTGTCGAATAGACCAAATTTGAGTGTGTGCTTGTGGTTAAAGCAGCTGGCACGAGTGAAACACATTCTCTTGGCATGAATCGCTATCACGCGCTCTCGCCTAAATACACCCAAGTGACCACTGGTGTGTGCTAGTAAGCGAACACTCCTGTGATTTAATTTTAAAATTTATAGAAGATAGCGATGACCTTGCTATGACAATCGTTTTCGCAGCAAGGAAAAACTAAATTTTAACGAGAAATTGAACTTTTGCTGAATATGCGTGCCCCACGCTTTTTTTTTACAAGGTGAAATGCATTTACGCACGGAGTGTGGGACTCTCCACAGGACTACCCAACTGTTGATTGGAACTACCCACTAAAAAACCTTGGATCTCCAACCCTACCTTCCCGGCACCACCGCTAGGTATTACTTCGGGGTGGAAGGCTATTGGTGCTCACAGCACCCTCCCCAGATTTATGCAGAATGGGGATCAGCATCCTGCTCTCGAGGGATCGACCAGTTGGATGACGAGGTCGGTCCAGTGATTCCGGTTGGAGGATAGCTTCCGGTTCACTGGCGCCCTGACGATCCTAGCGGTATTACACCACGATTTACTCGTCTAGTCCCCGACAAAGGATCTAGACTACTCCGACGGAGATTTCCTTGGCGAAGGAGAATCTCCCGACACCGAGTCTCTTACACCACACGGGACACCCGATGGAGTGCCGAGGTCGGTCCCGCGATTCCGGTTGGAGCATGGCTTCCGGTTCGCTGGCACGACTCGAATCGGTGTTGTGGCGGCTACTCGACTAGCTCCCGCCGAAGGATCTAGCCTACACTGACGGAGAGTTCCCCGACGAAGGAGGCCCTCCCGAAACCGACACTTTCGATACCCGTCAACGCCCGACCGAGAGGATGCCTGGGTCGATCCAGTGATTCCGGTTGGAGGATAGCTTACGGTTCACTGGCGCCCCGACGATCCTAGCAGTTTTACGTACTACTCGTCTAGTCCCCGCGTGCCCCACGCTTCTCTCATGCGAACTGTACACCAGAGTCTTCACCGGTGTACACATCTCGAAGAAAATATCTTCATCCACCTCAGAGAATTTCAGAGCTCTGCTCTAGCAATTTCGTGTGATCCAGTGCTAGAGTTGAAATAAAATAAACACTCGCTATCATGATGCGTGCACGCTTTATATAACAGTGGTGTATATGTGTGAAAGAGAAGAGCTCTCGTTGATGTTGTCAGTGCGAGGGGAGAAATTATACTTGTTCTTCGTCACACAGAGGAGATGGACATCTCTGTCTAGAGGTTCATCAAATTTCATTTTTACCGGCCACTTCGAACATAAATAAAAGGGTTTCATAAGTAGTATTAACTTTAGCTTAGCGGTCTATGTAGAACTACAAAATTGTACTAGTTGTTCAATATAAACAGCTAATATACTGATGAATTGAAGGCAAAATGTGAAAAAAATGATAAAATATTCTTGTACTAACTAAGACATCATATTAACTGACAGGGTCTGGTGCTAGTCTTGTATACCATTCTATTCAACTGAAAATGGCGAATTTTCTCGGAGATAACTTCCCAGATTCACATGTCAAGTAAAAATTGATGATGGCAATTAATAAATTATTTTATAGGCCTTTTTATACCAAATTGTGTCCTGTTAACTTCGGTAAACAACTTCATACATCTTAGACCGACAACAAAACATTTCACTTACCGGCAACCAAATTGGAATTTCTAATAAGCGTAATAATTTCTGTTTCGAACAGACCCTCGCGAGCTGCTAACAACAGAGAGATGATAAACCGGGTGACGGTGCCGGTAAATTTTTCCTCTAATATGATGAATACTTTTTCACTAATGTACGACACCGACGTGTCTGTCAAGTCCGTAACTCCTAACCAGGCAAGCCACCAGAGAATCTGCAATGAAGAATGACGTTTAGAATTTGTTATAAGAGAATGACCAGGCAGCTATGCCATGTAGTACCTTCGCCTGAACGGAAATTTTCTCGTTCGACTTTTTCCAACTATCAGGTAACTGTAGAGCGCCATTCGCCGAGTAAATGTCCCCTCCGCCAAAGCATAGAACATCCTCCCACTGTTCCTGAGTGAACGGTGTCAACTGGAGGAAACATCCGTCATCACCAATCTTTTCCTTCAACTGTTTCAACACTGAATCTTCGGAATTCAGCTGACTAAGGTCTTGACTGGTACAAGTGGATGTGACGGTCAGCACTAATTTCACATTCTCCAACAACTCAAACGGTAGCCATCCAAGATCATCGAAGTCTCGTAGACTATCCACTGAATCGATCAGAATTGTTATTTGTTGTTTGGTGCTATCAAGCAGTTGTTTCAGTGTTTCCGAGTAAGATTCAATCGTCTATTCAGCGCAAATATTTGAAAAGAATGAATAAATAAAATCCAACAAATTGACCTAAACTGTCTACTTACGTGGTAACATCGAGTAGGTTCCCCTTTCACTAGCACTGAAATTTGTTCCGTAATCGATCCTAAGAGAGCGGTTACATCCGAGCTCGACGTGGTCAAGTTGGCATATCTAAGAAGATAGATTCATTAAAAGTGAATTCACCAAAAACCAAAGTCATGATTTACCTCAGTACTAGATTGGAATCCGGCAGCCATGTGTGAACACTTTGGGAAATCTTCGCTACGAGTACGCTCTTGCCAGCACCGGTTTTCCCATAGATAACCAGGGGTTTCCGACGACTGCTCACTAGATACTCCTTCACCTTATCGGTAACGGTGAAATTGGCGCAGTTTTCATTCAGAACACGTGAGTGTCGATTCACTTCTTCCACTTCACTCAACAGGCGCCGATCTACACCGTACGTACAGAAGGGAATCGAATATTTGGTGGTGTGCTCATCAACTATCAGATCGATTTCCGACGACAGACAGTTCTCTAGCTGAGTGGCAAACTGTTCCTGTTGTGAAGCTGCAGTGGGAGGAATGCGTAGAATGTGCTTTTCGGCAAGATGGTTCTGTAAAACATAAGTCATTCAGTTGTAATAACTTTTAACTACCATGGCTACAACAATATAAATCAACCAATTTCAAAACTAAATTCAAATTTACTTTCAACTCGGTTTGAATATTCCCTAGTCTTCGAATCAGTTCCGCATCGACGGATGAGGCATCTTCCGGCACCTTTAATGGAGCGATCGAATTCTGAATCCAGATGCATCGCTTGGATAACTCCTGGTTGATGAGAACGGTGTTGTTGATTTCCTACAAGTAAACAAAAAAATCTCTAGTGTTGTCATTATAAAACGAAACTCAACCAAATACCTGCTCAACGACCGTTGTTAAATAGGAGTCCCGTAGTTCTTTCGGGAATATGTCTATTAAGCTTTTCAACAGTCTTGATAGCTCTTTCTCCGATGCTTCAGCAGTGAGATTCTACAACAACAAAAAATCGGCGATATAGGAAAATAACAGCAATAAAAATGCTAAGTTGAATCACTAACCGAATTATTAGTCACATTCAACCGGTAGCACGCTGGCTGTGATTTATCGTCTAGAGTATACCACTTCTCCAGAATGGCACGATCCTCCGGCGCATTTACCGCTGTTTGCAGGACCATTGCGAAATCCTGACTCTCGATCGTTAGTGGCAGCAATGGATCACCTAGCGTTGAGCTCAGAAACAGAACCGGTATGAGATACGAATCGCTCGATTGACGTGCAATCTCCGCCAGACAATTTGCTGCCAAATCATGTCCGCCTTGAGCTTCCAGTGGCCCTCCGAGCCACTTATTCACATCGAGACTGCTGCCTTTCACCTGCAGAACGTGCAGATCTGATACATGCAACTCAAACCCTCGGCTCTGGCATCTTCGATTCAACTTTTTGTAAACTTCTCGTAGAACAGTTTTTTCCGTCTGGTATCCTGGCGGCGTGAAAGAAAGCGAATATTTGTTCAAAAAAAGCGAGTTTGATAGAAAAAATTATACTGGTAACATTGGATAAAGCAATTAAAAGAAAGTTGAGGCACTAAAAATATATGTGTTTTAGTTTAATTCATAATATCTCGAAAATATTGTGTCAAAATTTAAAAAAAAAAATTGACGAAGCTACGAGCATTTCTATACCAGTCGAGTTTCAATACCCATCCGACCCGAGATGATTTTGTCAGTATAGAGTACAAAATTTGATGTAGCAGTAAATATTGTATCAAGCAAACGTACAGCTTTGAAGGCTTTTTCCGTTTTAGGGAGGTTTTCTACACAAATGGTCCGAAAAAATAAGAGTTGTGGTCCCATACAAAATTCCTGAATATTATCTGGATTCTACTTCCGGTCCTGGAAATATGGGGTAAATTGTGCAAAAAATTGATAAAATAAGTGCATTGCTTTTCTCGGAAGTGGCACAACCGATTTTCACAAACTAAGATTCAAACGAATGGTTATATGATCCTTTACAAAACTTCTGAATTTCATCGGGATTCGACTTCTCGTTCCATAATTATAGAGTGATTATTGTAAAAGTTCTAATTTCAAATTACTAACTCACTTTTCCCAAAGATGGCGTGAGCGATTTTTACGAACTTAGATTTAAATGAAAGCACCGGAAATAGCATATTTTCCCAAATGGATCTCACTCACTTTTCTTAGCGATGGTTTGAGCGATTTTCACAAATTTGGATTCAAATAAAAGGTCTTGTGGTCCCATACGGAATTTCTGAATTTCATCCGGATCCGACTCCTGGTTCCGGAAGTATAGGGTACAGTGTGTTGAAAATTTTATACCGTCACATGTTAAATTAAAATTTAATTTAAAAACTCTATACCGTACCATTTTGAAGAATACAACAGTATATATGATAGTATGATTGATATGAGAAACATGTAAAATTCATAATTTTTTCTGTGGCATTTTCGATACACTCCTTAATTCATAAAGACCTAATTTGTCAAATGACGGAAAATTTCATTTGTAATGACTTAATGTTAAATTAGCTTGAATTTTACTGTTTTCGACAGTAACTTGCATTCTGCTAGCAGGTGCGAGTGTATGAATTTAAATGCACCTTTTACCAGCCTAGCAGATGTGTGCTTCTGTGGTTCAGTCGAATAACGAACGTACTTTGCGATCTAATGATTCTCGGTTCAAGTCGCGGCGGTTGCTATCAGTATTCGTTTTTGCCTTTCTCATATAGAAAGGTTATGCAATCACTGTGAAAACCGACTTTTGAACCGAGGCTCGGAGGGCTGAATGTCATATACCATTCGACTCAGATCGTCGAGCACGCAAAATGTCTATGTGTATGTGTATGTGCGTATGTGTGTATGTAACGTTTTTTGCACTAACTTTTCTCAGAGATGGCTGAACCGATTTTCACAAACTTAGATTCAAATGAAAGGTTTTATGGTCCCATACAAAATTCCTGAATATTATTTGGATCCGACTTCCGGTTCCGGAATTATGGAATAAAATGTGCAAAAAATTGTGAAAATAAATGCACTAATTTTTCTCAGAGATGGCTGAACCGATTTTCACAAACTTAAATTCAACTGAAAGGTCTTGAGGTCCCATAAAAAATTCCTGAATATTTTTTGAGTCCGATTTCCGGTTCGGGAGTTATGGGATAAAATGTGCAAAAAAGAAAATATGTGTTCCAACTTTTCACATAGATGGCGCTATCGATTTTCACAAACTTAGGTTCAAATGAAAGGTCCTGTGGTCCCATGCGTAATTCCTGTATTTCATGCGGATCCGACTTCCGGATACGGAAACATGAGTAAAGTGAGTTAAAAATTGTATACCATCACTTAAAATGGGGAAAAAAATTAAAGAAATTTCTAAATCGACCTCAAATCTTTTCCAATTGATATTTTTTATCAGTAGACGGTCAAACAAACCGATTTCGGTTATTCTTTTGAGAGTCGAAGAAAATTATCTTTAAGAATACCACAGTATTACATATGATAGTATGGTTGATATGAGAAAGGCATGATTACACCACTAGGTGGAATAAAACAGGTTTTTTTTTAATTCAATGAATTTCAAGTCATGAAATTTTAGCCACAATATTAAATGTTCTTCCCCGCCAATTTGTGTGAGCTGCTCCACTCCATTTATGTGCATCTAATAAGATGTAAAATCACAGGGGTCGTCAAATGGTGAGATAACTAAGTCCTCACAAGTCCCTATCTCATGCCTCCCCGAGCGTCTATGATGACATTTGGTCAATAGAACGGCGTCGACTGGGTGCTATCGCCTTCTGCGTTAGTAGAAGAATGAGAGGGTGCGAAATGGCTTGTAGGTTGAAGCCCATCCTAAAGTGCAATGTTTATCATAGTATATTGTAACATATAATTCTGTCGTTTATTACATCATGTATTATTAGTATTATTTTTATTATGAGAAGAGCGTAACTTACACTGCGACATTACTGTTATATTATATCATAGCATATTGTTTCATATATTATCGTCCTACACTATTTTATGTTATTATGGTATTATACTGCATTGCATCATAGCATATTATATTATATAATTATATTATATTTTATTATATTATATTATATTGTATTCTACTATATTATGTTATATTGTATTGCATTATGTTGTATTATATTATATTATATTATATTATATTATATTATATTATATTATATTATATTATATTATATTATATTATAGGGTTTATTATGAGTAGTACTACGTACCTCTGCGCAAAATATAAATTTGTTTTCCTTATAAGTTATCATTTTTAAAGTAATCTTTTAACTAACTATCAAGGTCGTCATAAGGTGAGCTTGGTCCTCACTGGTTCCTGTTTCATGCCTACACGTGTGTCTGTGGTGACAATTGGTCGATGGAATGCGTTGTAGGCAGAATGAGAGGATGAGAAATGACATATAAATTCAAGTAATATAATATCATAGCATATCGCAACATATCATTTTATTCATTCTATTATTTATTATATAATTCATTGTACTATATTAGATTCGTTTTTTATTATTATTTTCATTATTATATTTACTGCTATTATTATTAATTTGTCATCAATAATAATAACATATATTATTTTTATAGATGTGGATATTATTATTGTTATTAGAAGAGAAATATTCTACTTCCTGCAGTATTGCGAAGATAGAAGAGCATAACTGACACTCTACACTAAATGTTATTTTATATATTGTTTTATGATATATTATATTATATTGTATGACATTGTATTATATTATATTAAATTAAAATATATTATATTATATTATGTTATATTGTATTATTTTGTAATCTATTATATCTTTTCATGTTATATTAATTTCATTACATTATGTTTCATTGTATTTTTCAATATAAAACATTTTGCACGGGGTCGTAAAGGGTAGGGAGCATCAGGGCATCGGACGAATTGACGACTGGACGAGGGATTGTGGATAGCCAGCCCAAGTCACTTGAAGGAAACTTGTTTCCTTCTGAAGGTTTGAAATGAGTCTGACGCGCCCTTCTCAAACAAACCATCAGGCGGGTTCAAGCATGTATAGCGAAATGCTTCATTCATGCACTGGATATTATGGTTGGAAGAGCATCTTTTATTCCCGCGGAATACGAGTAAGTAACTCTACTTACATATCCGCCCAACCCTTTTTGTTCGCTTTTCGGTAACAGCTATAGTAAGAAAGTGAATGGATGAGTCATATCGGGGCTACTGTAAGTCTACCCGCATCCACTGGCAAGTCCTTGAACTGATGGTGGCTTCACTTCACATCACATCACATCACATCACATCACATCTAATAAGATGTAAAATCACAGGGTCTTTTCGAAGTGTGTTGGTGGCAATGGTGGTGGTGATGGTCCTAGAATCACTGATTAACCGTAAGTTACATCATTTGTACCATGTTTCTAAATCCTTAAATTTGGTTACATTTTGTGTTTCAGGATATTGAAACCGGAAATTATACACTCAAAAAAAATCACTTACGTTTTATGGGATTATTCACGTAACCGTATTGTATTATTCTTTCTTGATATTGAACGTGATGTCTATAAATAATATCTGCTAGCCCTCTACAAGTTATGTCCCAAGTAATACATGTAACTTATTCATAAAAAATAAAAACAAAACAGATGCTGCATAATGGTCGCATTACAAACACGACGAAACAAGTCGTATTATGATGGCGACAATGGAGTCAAAATAATGTTACGAATTGATATCTCATCATACTAAGTTACAATAAGTTCCAACGTAACTTTTCGGTAATCCAACTTTTACGACGTGCTCGCATTGACTGTTTTTAGTCGCCAACTGGTTACCGTAACAAAATATGACAATGAAAAAGTGACACACTATAAGACAAAGTTAAGTAATGATTTCATATCGGTTACCGTATTCGTTGTGATGCAACAGAGAAATACAATTACAGTGTCGGCTGAAAGCTTCCGTACATTATCCCGGTCAAAAATATTAAATCAATAAGTAGAATAAGTAGATAATTCCTTCAGTTTAAAAAATTTGCCAAAGTTAAATATGCGCTTAAACACAAATTATTTGCCGGTACATGTGCGAAGCACACTTGTTTCGTCTTGGGAAGTACATTCGCACTACCAGAGAGAGTATTTCTACACTTTGTCACGGCAGTTTATGGATGAAAAAACTTATTCCAATGGATACCATTATGACCAGGGAATGAAAAATTCATTAAATTTTAAAAAAGTGCAATTTTTTAATATTGCGATTGGTCAACTGTTTTATCTTTGGTATATGAAAAACTAATATTAATCACAAAAAAGTTCTAGCTGAACACATTTCGACTTTTTAGCTATAAATTTCATATGACGGGAATAAAAATATGAATATTATTTTGCAAGCCGATGTTCTGAAACCCAAAATATCGAAGGCGCGCACGTTTTCAATAAGTACAATGATCAACTTCACCATAAATATCGAATAGCACTTAGATTTTGAGTAGATATAGTGAGTTAAACGAATATTTAATTCTATATTTTAGCCAATTTTTGGTCGTATATGTTGAATGGGAAAAACATCAACAAATTGTAACCTGACACAAACTTATATTTTCTGTTTCATTGTGACTGATTTGCGCGCTGAATCAAATTAAATATTCTTTACTGAGAATTTGTTTGGCAACCCTTGATAAGTCTCACAAGCTCCGCCTCTTGCGCTTTTCAGGTTACATAGCAGTTATAATGCACGTTGCAAAGTCTTCAACTTGTTCCATGAATTTGTGTCATATAAGTTATTGTCATTGAAGTGTAATAACGTGTGCTACTTGGGGTGATTCACACACAACCTTGAAATGATAAATCACGTACTAGGAGTGTAAGTGATCTTCCGGTATGAAGAAATAAGGTCTTCAATATGGCTGAAATCTTACTGACAGATTCGAACGTTTTACATTCTTTGTTGGAAGTTTTTACAAGCACTGTTCAAAATTCAAGTAATACGCCAATCCAAATTTACTTCTTTTCGATGTTAGAATATTATGTTGGCTTGTTACAACTTCTAACGCTTACAACAGGAAACCTTCAGGAGTATTCAGAGTTTTCAATTCAGAATCGATTCGGCATACAGGAATATCACAAATCTGAGGAGCAAAAATTTCCAAAAAATAATAAAAAATTGGAATTTTGGCTTACCTCTGGACGCTCTCTTTCGATTAAACCAATTATTCTAAAAGAAACAAACAAAGCGAAATCCTCAACTCTTTTTTTTTTGTAAAGGGTGATTTTTTAAGAGCTTGAGAACTTTTTTAAACAATAAAACGCATACAATTTGCAAAATCTCATCGGTTCTTTATTTTAAACGTTAGATTGGTACATGA
This sequence comes from Malaya genurostris, assembly GCF_030247185.1. Lineage (NCBI taxonomy): Eukaryota > Metazoa > Arthropoda > Insecta > Diptera > Culicidae > Malaya > Malaya genurostris. The sequence goes on along the minus strand of NC_080571.1, from coordinate 213,119,153 downwards.
CATTTACTTTTTGAAGATAATTTCATTTAAATGTTGACCGCGGCTGCGTCTTAGGTGGTCCATTCGGAAAGTCCAATTTTGGGCAACTTTTTCGAGCATTTCGGCCGGAATAGCCCGAATTTCTTCGGAAATGTTGTCTTCCAAAGCTGGAATAGTTACTGGCTTATTTCTGTAGACTTTAGACTTGACGTAGCCCCACAAAAAATAGTCTAAAGGCGTCAAATCGCATGATCTTGGTGGCCAACTTACCGGTCCATTTCTTGAGATGAATTGTTCTCCGAAGTTTTCCCTCAAAATGGCCATAGAATCGCGAGCTGTGTGGCATGTAGCGCCATCTTGTTGAAACCACATGTCTACCAAGTTCAGTTCTTCCATTTTTGGCAACAAAAAGTTTGTTAGCATCTAACGATAGCGATCGCCATTCACTGTAACGTTGCGTCCAACAGCATCTTTGAAAAAATACGGTCCAATGATTCCACCAGCGTACAAACCACACCAAACAGTGCATTTTTCGGGATGCATGGGCAGTTCTTGAACGGCTTCTGGTTGCTCTTCACTCCAAATGCGGCAATTTTGCTTATTTACGTAGCCATTCAACCAGAAATGAGCCTCATCGCTGAACAAAATTTGTCGATAAAAAAGCGGATTTTCCGAATGGACCACCTAAGACGCAGCCGCGGTCAACATTTAAATGAAATTATCTTCAAAAAGTAAATGTCATGTACCAATCTAACGTTTAAAATAAAGAACCGATGAGATTTTGCAAATTTTATGCGTTTTATTGTTTAAAAAAGTTCTCAAGCTCTTAAAAAATCACCCTTTATATGAAGTTCAAGCTAAACAGGGTACTATTTTTGAATCAGTTGCATAAAACCTGATTTGATATTTAATCAATTTTGGTCACAGCATGTATGTAAATATTAGAGTGCCTATAACCAGCGTGACGACAGCTATTTGTTTGGAATGACAGCTTTGTTCGAAACGAGCAAACGACCTGTTAAATACAATGTAAAGCTAACGAAACTTCCAATATTTTGATTTAAATGTTTTTAGTTTTTTTTTTCATTTTACTCTGGTTGTAGGCACTCTAGTAAATATTATTTACAATTTTCATTGACATCACTGCACCACCGGTAGGATATTACTGTACTACCGGCTGTTAACATTTCATATACATCGTGAAATATGCAATTCCGACGCATACATCTTTTCAAATAACCTTTTATTTGTGGACCTTTTAACCAACTGGTCATTCGGCTCCGTCGAATAAACTTGAATCCATTGAATTTTTTTCTTCCTTTCTTCCGGGCGCACATCTTGTTAAGTGACTATGATTTGTCTCTACCTCAGCACCGTGTTTAACAAAAATCACTCACCGGTAACAGACATTCGTGCCTGTGCCATGATTCTGTTTCTTCATAACGGTTAAAAACTCGTGCTCATGTGTGCTCGTAGCCGATGGACTCACTTGTGTTTTCAAAACCAAGCTTCGGTGTTGGTTTTTGTTTTCTTTACCGTTGGTACGAAATCGAACACCGCACGCTGTGTTCTTCGTTCTTAGAAGCGGTGCTGTGTTATCTTCTTCCGTTCCATCTGTATTTCCGGAACAGGAAGTTGGATCCAGATGAAATTCAGAAGTTTTCTATGGGACCATGAGACTTTTCATTTGAACCTAAGTTTGTGAAAATTGGCTCAGCCATCTCCGACAAAAGTTACATACGTTACATACACGTATGAATGGTATATGACACTCGATCTTCCGGTCCTTGGTTTAAAAGTTGGTTTTCACGGTGATTACATAACCTTTCCATATGAGAAAAGCAAAACAGCCCTTACTTTTCAAATATGCCTGGTATTGGAATTATAGAATTTAATATATTCTATGTATATCGGACAGATAAAACGTTGAAAGTGCCAAAATAGTAATAGTAATTACATCTATTCTTCGTTAACCTCACGAGATCCCAATAATCACGCAAGATTGCATTGAATATTTTACATCACAGAAGGTTCAAAACTCCGAGCTGTAGGCAAATACACATATCATGTTTCACAGTGTCCCATCGTACAATAGTTAGGAAAACAACAATTAAAGGAAACTGCAACCAAACCTACCATCATCGGCCGCCAATATGTACAACACTATTTTTTTATACTTGTCCGTACGGCGACTTGTGGTCGGCTTTCCATATAACGGTGTTAAATTGTGTGGCAGATGCTGTTGCACTACTGGGATATCACACGGAGGTGACGCAGCCATAGGACTGTTAGAATTCGAATCTGCGGAGAAAAAAATAAAAGAGAAAACATACAGCAATGAGTGAATATGATATGGTTTCATGTATTGATTGTATAGGAAAACAAGAATTGCCCGCATTCAACGATGCAGTAAAAATACCACTTTTTATTGTAAATTCCACTCAGCATAATAGACTGAACCAACGAAGTAAAAGCATTCTACAAATTGAACAATTGACAAAGTCAACATAGAAACGGAACTGGTTTAATTTGAATACATCAGCATACATCCTAATGCATCCCTCATACATGCTTTTGTTATGAGAACGATGCATCCTTAAAAAAATCATTTGCATGAACTTTCGTCATTTCATCATTCACATGACACATTCGTTCGAAAACGGTTAGAGATGGTAGATCAAGCAAATGATAGTAGAATCAAAAATTTCCCGTCGGTCGGTTGGCTCCAACGCAAATGCTTATTTACCTCAACTTTGCTCGAAATTTCGAAGACAACAGTTTTTCATCAAAATGAGATTTGTGCGCTTTGTGTCTGTCTTTCTCATGTAAAAGACAAAATGACAGTATGCGTTTAAGGAATAACAAGGATCAGACGATGTCTACAAGAAGCCAAGTGAAATAACGTTTTACTAGCTCGAAACATTACTGAAAATTGCAATTTATCGAAAATTATTATCTCGGAAGAAGCATCTTTTATGGGATCCGATTGAAGCGTGCCTGGTTGGAAAACCATATCGTTTTCGTTCGGTGCACTATCAAAATAGAGTAAAATTTATATATTTTTTACTTCCTTGAGTTGACGGTACTTAGACTGTTGTTCAGACAAATCTTTCAGCCGAATTGCAATGTTCAGTGTTGAGCCTCACTGCTCATACTCGCATATCTGTCTTATATGGAGTCTCGTTATTTTTGAGTAGGCTTGACGAATAAAGTCATCTCTTACCGTACTCTCAGGAATTTCTGTAATAATTGAAACTGAAATCAGTTCAGTTTAAAATCTGGACACATAACTAACGGGTATTTTTTTTTAGTAGGTTTGTTTCTCCAATAAGAATTACTCTATTGTCTGAAAGTTATTTTGACAGAGTGAACGCGGCTCTACTCAGTATTGTTTGGCAAATCATCATGAATAGGTCAACTCCAGAACAACGCTTACAAAACATTACAATTTAATTTCAAAATCAGTGTTTACTGTTTATAGCGCAAAATACTCTTCAGTAATGAGCCAGGGTGCAAAAACTCGCTCATGAGGTTCGATTTTTCTATTCATCAGCTCACCTCATGATTTACGATGCAATCCGTAAAATGATGGTAAAGATGAAACTCATCGCTGATCTAAACAAACACACTCACCTATACAGAGCACCACTGACATCAAATTATGATGGTATTGATGGTTCTCAGTTTTGATTTCATAGCATCTAACTGTCATTTCTAGACAGCGTCATATAAGAAACTCATTCAATGTGTTGATGTACAAACACATCAAATCATAACTCACAAATCGTCTCTCAGTGGGTTCTAATATTTGATGTGCACTCAGCGCTCATCTGATGATTGCTTGACACTATGATGTTGAGACGATGTTTTCTCTACACAAATGGTTACCAAGTTTCTCAACTCGCTCAGTGAAGCTTCAAAAACCGATTTGCAGGTGAGCTGAACTCAGTGATGATGAAGTACGGAGTTGATTATTGCCAGCCCTGGTGATGAGACGCACTTTTAGTTGAATGGATACGTCAACAAGCAAAATTGCCATATTTGGAGCAAAGATAATCCACACAATGCGCTGTTTGATGCGGTCTATGGGCTGGAATGAACGGTCTTTTTTTCAGGAAAGACGACGCATTGCCGCGAATGGAAATCTATACAGAACCATGATCAAAGAATTTTCATTGCCATATCTTCAAGATGTGCACGAAATGTGGTTTCAATAAATGGCGCCACTTGTCATACTGCGACCGAAACAATCGGCTTATTGAAAGAACATTTCAACGATAACATTATTTCGAGAAATGGATAGGTTAATAATCGATTATTTTTTGTGACGTACTTACTTACTTACTTACGTACTTATGAAAAAAAATCTCCGTATGAAAAATTAAATAAAAAATGGATGATTTTTCAGAATTTCTTATATCAGCAGCAATAGTAGAATAGTAGTGATTAGTATTACTTTCTCTAGTGTAAACTACTATCAAGAATGGAATATCTTCAGAAATCTGTCAAATTGTGATAGATTAAATAACAACCAGTGCCATGTAAACATCTCAAGTACCAAAATGTACTTTACTTACTGCTCCCGGGTATTTGAAAAATTGTATTGATCTAAGCAGTGTTGGTGATTGCCGAAAATTTGACAGAAGCTGCTATATTGCTATCTATATTTTATACAACATTTTCAATCCGGTAGAAGATGCTACAAGAACTCGAGTCTTTCAATGCATGAACCGCGAGAGAATTTTTCTACATTCCTTCGCTCCACATCATGAGTATTTCACGGCCCTTAAAAAAATTACAGTCTGATAATGATCGTTGCTGTGTGGAATTTCCCAAGAGAAAATCGCAAGTTGACAGTTATCGCAGAAAATCGAGTCGATGATTCAACTTGATGATTCTCATACTAGGTTGCAATATTTCAAAACCCTTGTGTGGAGCATTCACATACATTTTCATAGACACAACCTATACAAAGATTATATGCACATAGTTAGAATAAGCGGCAATAGTAAAATGATTCTATCGCAATTATCAACTCGACCGTTTGTGGCTTCAGAGAAGATCCCCACAGCAGCGTGCTAACCTTTGATTCTCAGAAATGTCATCGAGAGAAATTCGCTCTCGCACTGGTGTCGATTCTATGTTAAATGTGCCCTGCCGGGTTTTTGTTGTTGCGATGATTTCCAACTCTCTTTGATGGCACTGATTCAATCGTTGAAGAGTTGCCAGTGAACGTTCTTGATACGATAAAAGCCATCCTTGGATCTAAGTATAATGTTTCTTTCTAATTAAACATTAGTTTTCGCACAATGAATTAAGTTCTACATTACCATCTCAAAGCAAAAATTTTTCTACGACTTCTGTAAACATTTTTCAAAAGAACATCTCTAAGCGAGCAGCGCCTCTGCCTTTCATTTCAACGTCAATTGACGCTGATTCTTGTTTCGAAGGAATGCACTAACTGACATTGATGTTAACTTGATTAGTGTCTTTTCAAAAATGAAGTGCACAATTGATTTCCTACATCTTTTTTTAAAACCAACACCTTCCAAGATACAGTGATTTGAAGCAAGTGAAAGCAAAAAAAATCATTCTCCCTTTCTAAAAACCATTCTTAAGTCGAATCGATTCCTATATACTTTCTAAATAAATATTTTACCATACTAAAGATGTGTACAAAGGTTCATCCAAATCAAAGAAATTTGATCATAACTATGCAACCCTTTCTGATGTTGATTTTTCTAGAGTAAAACATCAATTTTTATTTTTCTATTTTCGAAACAAATCAATGAAAAAGTAAAAAAAAGGAAACACTGCAAAACGTTAAATATAATGTTCGGATTCTGAGTAGACCAATCTTTTTATGCCCCACGATAATCCTAATAATCCTGTATTACCCCTTAAAAGTTTCTCAACGACCACAAAATTTTAACGTACAGAGTCAATTACTCACCTGACAGTGTTATAGATTGCACATTTTGCAATGATTTCAGCTGAGCTTTATTGGCATCTGCTGGATTGCCTCCGTTTGTATTAGATACCGGACCGGTTCCAGATCCATCGGATATTGGTTCAGGAGCTGCTAATGGAGCTTCCTTTGAATCGTTGGATTTGTTTTTGCTCTTGTCAACTAGCTGATATGAGGGAGATCTGAAATTGGTTCAACAACAAAAATCGATAAATAAAATGTGATTTTATTTTTTTATAAATTTGGTAGAAAAACAACTAACAAAATCACAACAACCAAATGCCATATTCTAGCATGATCGACCAAAATTTGTTACACGTTTACTGAACGTATCTTTAAATCTATAAATATCCCAAGTAGCACCTGTAATTTATTCATAAAAAATAAAATAAAACAATTGATGCATAATGGTGGCATAATAGACAAAACGAAACAAGCCTGATTATGATGATGACAACGAAGTCAAAATGATGTTACGAATTCACACCTCATCATACTAAGCTACAAATTACAAAAGTAACTTTTCGGTAACCTAATTCTTACGGCAAATTTGCATTGACTGTGTTTTGTTACAAATAACAGCAAAATCTGACTATTTTAACACCAACAATATCAACAATATGTCGCGATTTTAACACCAACAATATCAACGCACTTTTATCGTCATCAACTTCATCATAAATATCGAATAGAACATTGATTTTAAGTAGATATAATGGGTTTAAACAAGCTTGAATTCTATATTTAAGCATCGAATTCCAATCTATTATCATAAATATTGAATAGAAAAAACATCAACAAACTGTAACATGATAAAAACGCATATTGTTCTGTTTCAATGCGAATGATGTGCATCAAATATTTGTTGAGCAAGTTCTCAACAAGTTTTTGGCAACTCTTGGAAGGTTGCAAAAACTTCGCCTCTTACGGTTTTTAAGTTACATAGCGTTTGTAATGCACGTTGTTAAGTCTTCAACTTGTTCCATAAATTTGTTTCATATAAGTTACCGCCATTGAAGTGTAATAACGTGTGCTAATTGGGATATGATGAGAAGACAATTTGTATTCTCAGAACTTTTCGGAAACTTCTCAAAATTCGAATTGACATTCACCAACAAAGAATTTAGTCAACGGGCGCAATACTTTGTACGCAATATTGAAATGAATTATGTCCCGATCAGCGTTGAGAAAAATTCAAAACTTAGAAAATCGCAACTGAAATTTTTCACGAGTGATTTTCAGACATCATCGATCAATAAAACTCATTGCAGAAAAGTTCGGTACTGATTTTCTGACAACGCGATTCTCATTGAAACTGATTTCACATCAGTTGTGAACATTCTCCTCGATGATATTCAAGAAAAAATATCGCACATTGAATATATATATATATATATATATATATATATATATATATATATATATATATATATATATATATATATATATATATATATATATATATATATATATATATATATATATATATATATATATATATATATATATATATATATATATATATATATATATATATATATATATATATATATATATATATATATGATATGATTATAGAAAAGAAGATTTTTGGGAAATTTATTTCCGTTTTCGTTATATTGTGACTTTTGCAAAACACATAATGAATAAATTCGACAATTAACTAAAACTGAACCTTTCTGAAAATGTTCAATGCGCGTAGGGTGGTTGATAAGTGAATCAATAGTGGTGATGTATTTGAAAATTATTCGGCACTACCGTGGTGGTGGACTAATATCATAAAAAAGCAGCAAGTGCCGTGATTAATAATAGCTATAATAATAATAAAAACGTCGATAAAAACAATTACAAAGCATGTAATGCAGTTGATTAAAAAATATTCGCATATTTAGCTTAAATATAGGGTGATTTTTTAAGAGCTTGAGAACTTTTTTAAACAATAAAACGCATAAAATTTGCAAAATCTCATCGGTTCTTTATTTTAAACGTTAGATTGGTACATGACATTTACTTTTTGAAGATAATTTCATTTAAATGTTGACCGCGGCTGCGTCTTAGGTGGTCCATTCGGAAAGTCCAATTTTGGGCAACTTTTTCGAGCATTTCGGCCGGAATAGCCCGAATTTCTTCGGAAATGTTGTCTTCCAAAGCTGGAATAGTTACTGGCTTATTTCTGTAGACTTTAGACTTGACGTAGCCCCACAAAAAATAGTCTAAAGGCGTCAAATCGCATGATCTTGGTGGCCAACTTACCGGTCCATTTCTTGAGATGAATTGTTCTCCGAAGTTTTCCCTCAAAATGGCCATAGAATCGCGAGCTGTGTGGCATGTAGCGCCATCTTGTTGAAACCACATGTCAACCAAGTTCAGTTCTTCCATTTTTGGCAACAAAAAGTTTGTTAGCATCGAACGATAGCGATCGCCATTCACTGTAACGTTGCGTCCAACAGCATCTTTGAAAAAATACGGTCCAATGATTCCACCAGCGTACAAACCACACCAAACAGTGCATTTTTCGGGATGCATGGGCAGTTCTTGAACGGCTTCTGGTTGCTCTTCACTCCAAATGCGGCAATTTTGCTTATTTACGTAGCCATTCAACCAGAAATGAGCCTCATCGCTGAACAAAATTTGTCGATAAAAAAGCGGACTTTCCGAATGGACCACCTAAGACGCAGCCGCGGTCAACATTTAAATGAAATTATCTTCAAAAAGTAAATGTCATGTACCAATCTAACGTTTAAAATAAAGAACCGATGAGATTTTGCAAATTTTATGCGTTTTATTGTTTAAAAAAGTTCTCAAGCTCTTAAAAAATCACCCTGTATTATACCCAGAAGTAACAGAAGCGCAGACTACCGCTACGTCAATTCAAATGCTGCACCTACTGTGCGTTCGAGACATGCTGACAATGCTGCGCTCCTGTTACTTCTATAAATCAAATTCATGCTAGATAGCCTTTTATTCGGTTCAATCTAAATAGTACAGCATAATCAACGAGCTGGAATTAAGCAGCCTTTCGTCGCTTGTTTCATAGAAGCGTAAGTGCAAACTCAAAAGTCATCAATCAAATAAAAAGAACTTCCGAATAAACTTTGCAACTAATTAGCAACTGAAGTAAATATTTATATATTCTATGTGTTAAAAGGAAAAATTTTTCATATCATACGGTTTGACTTCCGGTTCCGGAATTACAGAATATTGAGTGTATCAGACTTTAATTTCAGAAGTGTGATTTTATAAATGACAACGTAAAAAGGAGCTTCTTCCAGTTTGGAAATTCTGTTGGTTTCAATTCAAATAAAGCGGTTCCGTAAGCACAGGAAAGAGCATTCAAAAGTCTCGATACATAACTTTTATCGATTTCTCAAACAATCTTCTTAATAGCGGTCAAAAACTACAAACCAGAGACCTCGAAACTTTCTCTGAGAGAACTAGGACGATTTTCTCAAGAATGGTTTCATAGATTTCGATTAAATTCCAGCCAAAACCGACTTCTGGTTCCGGAAAAAAAAGGATAATGAATGATTGTTTTTTTGGGGATAACTAATTTTTGTGCAGAAAAGCCACTGAACAAATATTCATCTGTTTTACTGAGTGTGTATTAATTGCAGAAGATACAGCCGTAACGTAACGTAACGTATTAATTGAAGAAGATACAGCCTAGGAAGTCTTCAGGAAGCAAATAAGACGAAACATACTGAATCCTGCTTTTGAACAGTACGTAAACTGCTTAAGCTTTGGCAGCAACAGAAACAATCTGGGTGTCGTTTCAGTTACACATGTATAATGTATAATGTTACACATTTCCATTTGTAGACCACCTCAACCTACAAGTCTTGTGATATATTCTTAGAATTCACTGTAAAGAGCATTCATGAATAGTATAAAAATGAGTAGTCTGAAATGGCTCCCTTGTTTCGACTCGTGAGGAACAGAACAAGTCTTCTTCACGTTCCACAAAACTGGTTCAATTTGTGAGTCATATTAGTTGATAGCCATACAAACTTACTTCCAGGTTCCAGAAGTAGCAATCGAAAACTCCAAAATGTAGCTCACATCAATATATTGATATTTTGGAACAAATAAGCGCATGTAGATCGTGATAGTTCGAGGAAGACAAATTAGATTAGATATTAGATATTAGATATTATCACCCTAAATCGATAATGGTATCTTTGCCTTTATGTACAGGCACATTGTAGATTTTTCAGTAATCAGTCGCTCCAATAATGCACACTAATACTCACTGTCGATGGTTTAATTTTCGTTTTTCAAGGTAGTTCATGAAAAGTATACCATAACAATCCCAGATAACCAACGTCATGACCTGTCCGATCCATGGAGCCTTCCTAGGCTGCATAGGAACACTCGTTCCGGCTTCAGTACATAATTATTCTGTTCCCTGACGTGAAATAATGGATCCAGATTTCGTCATCAGTTACTAATGTACACAAAAAGTCCAACCAAATCTGCATCAGCATAGCCAAACATGATTCCAAAGTGCGCTTGCGTTCGTCTTTTAAGTCCTGAGTATGCATCCAGCGGATATCCTTTTCATCAGCAGATTCTAACTCAAGCTATGGTAAGAGCGCTCAGTACTTGTAGCATCAATTAGCTCGCAAACTTTCTATTTCCAATCATCCAGCATCATTTCGTGTAGTTTTGACATTTTCCTTTGTAACGCATCGAAGGACCTGCCGCTGCGGTCTTCAACGGTAGTGGAGTCTCAATCGTCACGAAACTCTCGAAACTACAATTTCACGGTGCAATCTAGAGGAACACTAGACTCATTATATCATATCATAACTTTTGTTTGGTTTCCTTCGCCATTTCGCCTCCCAAAAATGTTTTTTAAACCAAAATATTTACCTAAAAAATTGAACTTTTTGTATAAGAAATAAATATGTAAATAGTATGTAAAAGCAATCTGTAAGGGTGTCCGATTTGAGGAGGAGCCGAGGCTCTGGGTACGAGCCTGCGCGAAAGTAAGGGCATTGGAAGGGAACACGTATCCACCGAGTTACTGCCCACAAGTTGTTTCGATGCTTAATTTAGTGTTTATATGACCAACTAGGGATCTTTCCAATGGAATGCAAATGTAAAAAGCAAGAACGGATTAGTTCGTCTTACTAGGTTATGGTTTCTCTGGTGTGTCAAGTATGAAACTGAAATAAATCAAATTCATTTTTCAATCATTAAAAAATGATTTCGTTTGAACGAACTTGTTGAGATGTAGAGAAACATGTAAGAGAAGGATGTAAGAGAATTTGAAATGACCTTTTGTTTTTAGTTCCATAATGCGGCCTCTGGTTTCCAAGAGTCAACCAATCCTGGGAACGGAAGACTCATGATACAAAATAGACAGATTTTGACACTTTAGTGAAATTTTTTATCACGCACGTTGTTCTTTATTCTTCATTCACCAGAAATGAACATCTGAATAGTTTATGTAGCATTGAAACACAACAAGCTATCATCGCCTATAAAAAATTTTCTTTTGCATAAAAGCATAGAAACCAAATATCCAAACGATCGCAATTACCCCTATTGTGATAATCAAATATTGTATCAAAACCGTTTTGCCACTGATGTAATTTGACGAGAACGTGATAGATTGCCTACCGGTAGTAATGATAAAACCGGCAGAAGCAAATAACAGCGTAACGTAACAGTTCAAGTACGAAAATAGCATATAAACGAAACAGCCCCTGAACGAGTGATTTTTTTTGCTCTCGCTTCGGCTAACGATAGTAAAAAGATAAATATACCCTGACGTTAAACCAAATGACTGGTGCGTATTCGAACATACTGGTTCATTTTGCGCTGGATAAGATAAATAAACAAATAGAGGAGTGATACAAAATATTAATTTGCATTTTGCCAGTTGATGGATAACGTCGACGAACGATTGCCAATTAGTCACGGTTGCGGATCGCTTGAACTATGTTTTCGCTTAGCAAGAGTGATTTGTGTATTTTAAAACTAAGTTTCCTTTTTGAACTTAAACAATATAGAATCTTAATATAAATCCAATCATCAACGTTCCATAGGAGTAATCCTTAGGTGATGTTAGCAAAATTCGATCCGATATGTTCAAAAAGATACGACAACAGAAGGAACGTAATATAAACGAGCTTCCTACCTAACCTTTTTATTGATTTCGCTACAACTTTTTTGGGTGAGTCACCCAATGATAAACATCAGAGTGATACGTGATACAATAGTGTGTTTTTGGCATACACGAGTAATACTAGACAGGATAAGTTTGTGAGAGAAATATCCTTAGTTAAGTTAAATTTAAAGGTAATGAAATTCATTTAATGTCAAACAAACTAATTACTTTTCAGATGTAAAAATTGAGAAAACAATGAAATTCTATCTCACTCTAGTAAAAAATTTTGCAATGGCAGCTTATTCCAAACAAGCTGCAACAAAACATAATCATATTTGTAGTTGCAAACTGGTCATCGATGCACTGTTTGATACTTGGGCATAACACCTTCTACACTCTTAGAAAAAATTAAATTTACGCTTGACGTAAACTCAAACATGCCGTAATTTCTTCGGTGATGACACAATATTACATCTACTAAGATGTAAAAATAAATTTTGCGTCTGTATCGATGTAAGCTTCAGCAAAATTAACTGTTAAGTTAATGATATGACTTATCTGTACATGCTTTGAATTGTGAAAGTAAGTGAATCGCGACGCTACTTTTATGTGCATCTATTGAGATGTAAACTTTTTGAAGTGTGTACTCACAACCTAGCATGTTCTAATGTCCTTCATTACACTGAATTTCAACTGTTTGTGTTTTTTCAAAGTCTTTCTTTTTTCAACGATGGAAAACCATTGTTTTGCTGCTATGTTTGGACTAAAACTAACGTCCTTGTCAGTCCTTGCAATGCAGTAACTTAAACTAACAAAGAAAACAAACATCAGAAATCTAATAAAACCGCCCATCATATGGCTATTTTCGAAACGGATGTGAAGAGTAAGTGCAAGAAAATGAAGTTTGCGCTTGTTTCAAACTCCAAGATGGCGGCTTCCTATTGATATTGCTTAAAATTCCTAACAATATGGGTATTTTCGGAACGGGATGGATGAGTAGATGTATCGAAACGATGTTTGAAGTGGTTCTGAAATTCAAGATGGTGACTTCCGGTCTTTTGATATACATTGAAAACCCTTACAGCATGGGTATTTCCGGAACGGGATTGATGAGTAGATGTCGGAAAACAATGTTTGAGGTGATTCTGAAATTCCCGTTCTGAAATTACTCACATTGTAAGGGTTTTCAAGGAACATCAAGAAACCGGAAGTAGCCATCTTGAATTTCAGAACCACCTCAAACATCGTTTTCCGACATCTACTCATCGATCCCGTTCCGAAAATACCTATATTGTAAGGGTATGCTAGGAATATCAAGAAACCGGAAGTCGCCATCTTGAATTTCAGAACCACCCCAAACATTATTTTCCGGAATCTACTCTTTAAACCCGTTCCAAAAATACCCATATTGTAGTAGTTTCCATGAAATATAAATGAGCCGGAAATCGCTTTCGATGTATGCCAAATCCTCTTTTTTAAAAAGTAGTTTCGTAAAAAAAAGTTTACGTTATTTGGGATTTGGTTCGTAAAAAAAGATTACGTTATTTGGGATTTGGTTCGTAAAAAGAGGTAACGTAAAAATATGTTCGGAAACGGAGGTTTTGGTGTACTAAATATACCATCTTAATGCTTTTTGCATATTTTAAATACGCTACATTCTGTTGTTGGTTTAGATCAGTCATGAAGTTTACGGTGAAATTTCAATTGATAATGAAACTCATACCCGCGAGACAAAAGTTTTTGACATTTCCGCAAATACAATACAATCTCCGATAGTGCGGAAAATGAATCTTTTCTTCACATTTTTCTATTTTTTGTTCGCATTATGCTGTCATTTCGAAAATAAACCCAATTTGCTACTACTTTGATTCATTGTTTCTCATATGATTTTGCTCAGGAAATAAACCAGCAATCCCACCGTGTATTTCCCATACCAGTACTGTACGAAACAGCGCACACAAAGCATAAAGAAAATTTTGCAAATTTGTTTCGAATCATATTGAAATTTCGATGATTACTTCTAAAATTTCAAAGTTTTGAATCTCAAAATCATTTTCTTAAAATCGCTTCAAATACTGTTTTTCGATTTTTAAAACAGTAACCAATCGCAGTTTTCGAAAACCATTTACGGCTTCACAAAGCAAAAATTAGAAATTCGAAGCATACTTAGTTGTTGTAAATTTAATTACGAAAAGTTAAGTGTTTTTTTGTTTTTCGAAAATCGATCCTGTTTTTGAATGATTGGTATAATTCGAAACGCGCGCATTCCACTGAATTTTACCTTAAGACATCGAAATGAGAAAAATTGTGCTTAAAAGTGAGAAAAGACTCCAGATAAATGACTGAAGACACAGTGCAGAAACTATTGGGTGAAATAAAACGTAAAGTTAAAGCATACGAGTACCCGGGTAGGTGTAAATAGCAAACAAAGATCAAAATAATAACAAATTTTACTATCATATCTTGGCTTGATGTTGCTATCCTGTCATAGCGATATGTTGATATGTTCTTGATATTTCATCCAAGGAATCAAAAAATTGTACAATATATGTTTAGCATCAAAATTATTTATTATATCTTGTTTCGTTATTGATGAGTTGTTCCAATTTCATTAAGTGAATTGATCTAGTAGTTCCATCTTCAAATAAAATACTATTGAGTAAACTGCATCAGAATAATAAGAGAAATACTTATGACTTCACTCTATTCTGAATGCTAGAATATAAAATAACTGAAAAACCCGTCTTTTAACAATATTTTGTTCTTCGTTTGATATTACAATGACAGAATTTTATATTTTGTTGCTATTTTCTCATGCAGAAAATGTGAGAAATGTTAATTTCTACCATTGAGATGTTTGATTCTAATAATAGAATTTTTATAGGTTTGCCAATCACTTTTACCCGGGTATGATGAGTCCGAATAATAATATTTCGATGTAAACAAAGCCCTTCGTTACAAAGTATTTTAAGCCTAGTGGCATTCGGCAGAATTATTTTCTATCAATAATTGATCCACTGGTTTCCTGTTCCATGTCGTGAAAGGCCACAAAAATAGGAACTCCTAAGTCAAGGTGTATTTCCGTACCGAGGACTGAATGGCTGCAGGAGGTAAAACAATGCAGTCGTGAACGGAATATCTTGGGTTTTTCCCTTACTGGCTACACGCAATGCTTAGCTATCGACTTCCTTGTGCATCACTTCGGCAAGCAGAGATTACAAAGCTAAGTGTCTGTGGGTGTCCTTAAGCTGGTGCACTATCCCCACTTTTTTGGAGCCTGGTCACTGATGGTTTGTTAGGGAAACTTAATAGCCTTGTATTTCCGACTTATGGTTACCACTCTCTTTGATTTAATGCAGCAAGCCCTGCGATCTGTTGAACAATGGTGTTGTCAGGTTGGATTATCTGAAAAACCGGGTAAAACATCAATGATGCTTTTCACTCATCGTGGGATAATCACAGGAACTCGTCGGTTACAGTTGTCATACTGAAACTCATACCCGGTTGCTGTGGTTGATCAAGTTGGATACGTCGGGGTTATTCTTGATTCAAACCTGAGTTGGTCTGGTCACATTGACTTCAGGATTGAAGGAACTTGCATGGCTTTCGGCCAATGCAGACCAGCTTTTGGAAAATCATGGGGACTCAAACCCATATACATTCATTGGATCTACACAAATGTTGTTGGACCAATTTTAGCATATGGATGTCTTGTATGGTGGCAGAAGGGAGTATTCGCGACAGTTAAGTCAAAGCTAAATCATCTCCAAAGGATGGTCCTAATGGCGATAACAGGAGCATTCGCGACAACTCCTACTGCTGCTTAAGAGGCGCTACTGTGTATTAAACCACTACATGTGTGAAGCATTATCTTGTGCATACCGTCTTAAGGTTACAGGGCTTTGGAACAGTAACCCTTTAGATTATGCTACTAGCCACACTCGCTTGTGGTCTTAAATGGTTACGTGGGATGAGTATTTACTCGCTCCTAGTGACCTAAATCTCACATGCAGTTTTCCTTTCAAAACATTCAATGTGAGCTATCTTCTTCGTGAGGAATGGTTGACTGGTTGTTTTGAACGACAGATTGATGAACACACAGTTTGTTATACGGACGGTTCTCTGTTGAATGGTCGTGCTGGTGTCTACTGTCGTGAAATGAGGCTAGAGCAGTCTCATTCACTTGGTGGATACTGTACTGTGTTCCAAGCAGAAATCTACGCGATTATGTGTGGAATACAATCGGCACTTCAGCAGAGGATCTGTGGTAAACGAATTTATTTTTGTTCCGACAGTCAGGTAGCTTTGAAAGCACTCAGATCGAATGATTCACGGTCGAATCTAGTGATCGAACTCAAATTGAAGACCTTAGCATCTCAAATGCTGTTTACTTCTTATGGGTACCCGGCCATTCTGGTATTACTGGAAATGAACGGGCTGATGGGTTGGCTGGAGCTGGTGCAACGAATGATTTCGTTGGTCCTGAACCAGCTTTACCACTTCCAACTAGTTGAATAAAGCACAGGATTCGTTCTTGGGCTGCATCCAAACATGCCAGCAAAAGGATATTCTCTCGTTTCTCACCCAATGTGATAGGGAGCTATAGCCAGAAGGGTTCATCGTTCTTCCTGGAATGAATGAATCCTTTCTGTATGCACCTTAAATAGGGTTTAGCAGATTGTATGGCATCCCTTATGAGGTACCGAATTTAGTTCTGTTCGTACATACTGCGAATCGTTCTGCATTCTTCCGGGAGTGCAGAATGGTGTCGCTTTTGTAAAATCTCTAAATTCTCTCGGGGGTTTAAGGTTTTATTAACTGTGCATCGTTCATCAGAAAGAACGCACATAGTAACAAACCTAAATAGGTTTTACAGCCGACTGTTCGCGACCTCGTAGAGGTTCAGAATTTACTTCTGCTTCCACTAAATGTGATCTCCGGCAGATTGTTCAGCCTCCCTTAGGGGTGCAGAATTTACTTCTGCTTTTTTGTGTTTTTGTGTCGTCAATTTTCCTTATCCTCATTGTCAAAACTTTACCATTTCCCTTCAATCCTTCCCTCTTATATATCACGAAAATGATGCTAAAAACAAATTGATGGCAATGCACAAATCTCCAAATATCAAGGAGAACGTGCCATTTGAACCAATTTGGTCTGATTCCGGATTCCTGATATTACAATGACACAATTTTATATTTTGTTGCTATTTTCTCATGCAGTAATGAGAAATGTTAATTTCTACCATTGAGATGTTTGATTCTAATAATAGAATTTTTATTGGTTTGCAAATCACTATTACCCGGGTATGATGAGTCCGAATAATAATAGTTTGATGTGAACAAAGCCCTTGGTTACAAAGTATTCTTTGGAATTTAGAAATGATCGGAAGTAAAGCTATGCTCCGAAATACTTTTTTATACACGCTTGTTCAATGTTACTCTGAAGTGAGTATATCACTAACGCTGGCTAAAAGTGGAACTACTGTTTAGTCAGTAAAATTAGATTGAGTATAGATGCTTAAGAATTCACTTACAAAAATTGTGTATAGGTTATCAATTTAATGAATAATAGCGAACAATCTTCAATCTGGCAAATATTTCGACAAGGAAAAGGCTAAAACTTTTTTAAATAAGGAGAAGCTTCATGAGGGTGCCTTTTGGCCCGATGTTGTCATGAGTTTTGCTCCGTTGTTTTGATAGATCACTCGTTATTTAAACCATTCTGCCTCTATGTTCAGATAACAATAACATTCTAAGTAACGTTATTTAACATGTAAATTTTTCATGTTTTCCACGACCGGGCGTCTACTGCATATATTTAAATAAAAATAATATAATATGTAATTAAATGGAAAGGATCTTGCAAAATAAAATATCACGTGTGGAATAAATGACAATCTAGCCAACTATACTTACTCCTCTGACTTTTCAGAAGCGTTGTCTTTATCCTTCTTGGTTTGCCCGGAACTGCAGTAGTTTCCCATTGTGACGAAATTGTGTTGGCTTCCGCTGTGTCACCTAGTATCTAATCCAGACAATTGATGCTACCAGCCTTGCTCCCTCGTTGCCTTTACCAGCATTCACAGCACTGTTTTATCTTCACTTTGATCACTATCATTGCAAACATAGGCGATATGCAGCCTGAGTGTCAGTTCAAGTATCAACGAGCACTCGGTAGTTTAATCTGAAACGCGAATAATAGACGAAATTGATATCTGTTCCAGCACACGAGGCATCCCGCTGGCTCTAGAAACACTAATCACCGTTCGAAGCTTGCACTCCCACCATTCACACCAGCACTGACAAATGTTCTCCCTAACGACCAGCATTAATTTCATCAACTCTGCGCAATTTTCCGTTCCATCAATTCACTAGAGTTTGAGACCCTATCAGCATGTATTGTGCATACTTTCACTCCCTGTTTCGCGTAGCCGTATTCTTTCTTTGATCCTTGAACCCCCTTGTTCTATTCACTTGCCGTGGTAACCGTGGGCAGGTAAGGGACGAACAGGTGATGTCCTTTATGAAGACCTGTCACACTTATCGGTTCAGCGCTAGCGTGCATGTATATAATCAATTAATCAACCGTGCGCAATGACGACAATAAAACACAACACTGTTGGTAAATGAGGTAGGTACTGAAGTATAATAGGACATCAATCTATCCTCCGGCGAACGATCTGGTGGTTAAAACCGGGGTTGAATAAATACATGGAATAATAATAACATCTATCTGACCTCATTTCATCTGGATGAAAACTCGTTACAGCACAGTACCTACCATATCTTGTCCTTGATAAAATAAGAAACCAGAGAACAGTGGAAAAAGGGGCAAACATTTGACCGTAGACAGAACAAACATACTGAAAACTAGCCTTCTACATATAAGTAGACAAATCAAGCCCATTCTGATAGAAGGCGAGTAATCGATGAAAAATATAGTATTGTCGGGAATGCGGTAAGAGAATCTTTTGGGACTATTGTGGACCATTTTGATTCAAAAATAGTTTTAACCAAAAACCATCGCAGTCCAAATGTGTCTATAAACGATATCACCCCAGTCGAAATCATTATGTAACAATATGATATTTCGATTAATTTTTCTCCAATGTCAAGAAAACGTTGGTTGTACTTCTGTGCTTCTAGTGTCTGCAATTCGTGTCGGAGAGATTTCGAGGATTTGTTCCTTTTTTCACTTATATTTAAATTCAAATGAAAATTAACAAAATATATTCGACAGACAAGCATGAACGAACATTTAAATCAAATTACTTGACGATAACGCCATTTTATTATAAATTGACAGATAACTGTAGGAAAACAGATTGAAAAAATGACATTTGAATACATTTATGAAATGAAAACCTATAATTGACTATAATTGAACAGCGTGGCGCCCGAGCACAGCTGAGCATGATCGGTTTCTTCTAGTCAATTAGCGGTAGCATTTTCGCGGTTTTCATTTTATAGTTGTATTCGCATGTCAGTTTTTCAACCTGTTTTCTTCGTTAGATTCGAATAAAATTTAAAAACTAACACTAGTCAGGTCTACGTCTTAACGGGACTGAAGCAACTCGTTCAAAAAGTGCCACCAACCGCAAACTTGTGTTGTCAGCCAATTTAGTTTTACTTCAGACTTTGATTTCGTAAAATCATACCAGTCTGCAAATGTGTTAAACGATCTCTCCAAAATAGCTGTTTCAATAGAATGAGTTTTAAGCTAGCCTGATCTGATAGTGTAAAATTTTTTTCAGAATCATTAAACAATTCTATTGATTGAGTAGACGGGTATAGCGTGATGGGTTAGTCGGTGCATTTCACGCATCCCACCTGGGTTCATTTCCCAACCCCGCACATAGGGTTAGAAAGTTTCCTGACCCGAAGAGGCGAATGACCTTAAAGTTAAAACCTCTATAATCGAAACAAAAAAAATCTATTTACAGTCGGTGTCGGGTCGGCCTAGTGCGGATAGACTTTAATACGTGTGGAGAAATATTGGTTTGCGCCTAACACAAGATAACACAACTCGGGTTACGATTTTGGAGCCGGGCCTCGGGAGACTCTTTGACATCTTTAACATAATGCTATTTCTCGTTTGATTTTTCAAAGGCAGTAAGAGCAAGAGGCAGTTTCTCTTTATTTACTTTCTCTTTCGACTATTGGGATGTGATTATAAAGAATTTCTTGGATTTCACAGCCTCTGAATTTCTTGGATTTCTCAGCCTTCTGTTTGAAAGTCAAAAGTTTCGGGTATCATTTTATGCAAAGAGTTGAGTGATAAAGTTGGAAACCTCTTGGTAATTGATAGAAGAGAAAGTAAACAAAGGGAAACTGTCAATTGCTCTTACGGCCTTCTGAAAAATCAACCGAAACTTTCTCTACCACAGGGCTATTCTTATTGTATTCTACACTACATCATGATTAGAGAAAGTGTTCAAATCAAATAAAAAAATCAAAATAATCGTTTTTGCGTTTATCGTGTGATATTAAATGGTTTATTACTATGCAAAATAGGATCAAATATTCGTTAATATGACGGGTATAATTATTTGAATTATGTTGTAAAATAAATAATAAATAAGTAAAAAAAAATTGGCCGCACTGCCAACGTCTCTAAGCCACATACAATCAATAATCGCAATCTAATCAATCAATCTAAGCCACATACAATAATAATTGAGAATTATTCTCGACAATATTGCGACATTTTCCATGAAAAACTAAAAAAACATTTTTTTGCTCACCAAAATGAGCGTGGGTGACATTTTCCTGTTACTTATGTTGACCAGATTCTGGTACCGATATGGTACAGATAGGTTCTTACGTCGAATAGAGATTTTTGGAAAAATGACTTAAGCACTTAAGCAAAGACATCATATTAACAAGATATCCAGCTCTCATATTCCACGAACAAATAATTAGGTTTATTGTAGAACAACGATAGTTCTCTAATTTTTTCAAACGAATTTAAAATGATTGAATTCCATAAAAAAGTATATTAGTATCTATATATTTCGAATTGGTCGTACATGCAACAAAGTTACTGCATTTCCATTTGAAGAGTTTGTTTCCATTGGTTTTTGCAGAAACATTCAAAATTTATGAAGAACGAATGAACGATTCAGGAAAAACTAGTTCTCTCGGTAAAACTACCAAATTCTGAACGGTTCTTTAAAATTAACTGCTTGGCCCATCTCTACTGTGATCCTAATAACACTAATGTCGTTTTCGTTTGATGTCAAACCTAACCCAGTTTCCACCCTAACTTCTGTCAAACCGTTTATTAGAAGCTAGTTTCGAACCTAGTTTCAACGTTGTTGACCTGAAAATCGAGTCAGTTTCGAACCTTCAGGTTTTCATATCAGGTTTGCTCGAACCCCCGTTGCTAAGTGCGAACGCAACACAGTTTCGTGAAAAGTGTTTGTTTGATGAAACTACCCTGGGTCAGTTTCAGTTTTCTCAAGCGAAAATGACATAAGAATGTTTCCAGATCGAGACTTGCTTTGCGAAACAAGCCCTTCGTACTCTGAACCACCGACACGGGTTCCCTCTTTAAAAAAAAACGTTCAACGGTGGTCCTTCATTGGTCCAATACATTGGATCATTGGTCCAATGAAAGTCCAATCAATCGTTCAACGGGAGGCCAACACGGGACCTTCGTTTGCCGATTTTGAAAAAGACCGTTGAACCGAATGCCATTTCTTTTGATCAACAAACCCGGCAGACAGTGGTTCATTCTTGAGCCATTTTTAATATAAGGAGTTGGAGCCCCGTTGGACTAGTTTTACTGGAGATTTTCCGAAGTTTTACCCACTTTTTTTTAAACCAACACTACATACCTGTACAATACTTCTACTTCATGTAGATTAACAACAAATCTTCTTTCTATAGGAAAGTAACACCTAATTTTCACACTATTTTGGAAAGAGAAAAAACAACAACAAACCGTTCCAGCAAACTGAACGAATATTTCGTGCAGTATGTCGTTCAATAAGCGCTCAACGACCAACAAAATAGAATCGCCTGCTGAGAGGGTTTTGGAGTGCAGCCCCAATGAATTTTGTTGAACCGCTAGAGCACTATGTCGGTCTGATCGTAGTGCTGTGAAAGGGTCACCATTTAGTTCATCAATCATATTTGACCATATATGACAGTCATAAATCATACACAGTAAGCTGAAAGCACTTAGATAAAGATAGTTCGCAGCTTTCAAAAAGTTTGATAGTCCTGAATTTACAAAATACCATCTTCATCTCAAGTGTCATCCACCCGTAACTAATAAGAAACTGCTTAACTACATTATCTGGATTCAAAATTGCAATACACATCAGTACACAAAACTGTGCCGACTGTTATTGTTCGGAAAATAAATCGTCCACTCTTAGCAGCCGGCTGCCCAAAACTCAAATACGCATGAACTATATCCCTGATTACAATATACTCAAATAAAAGCATCACTGCCATGAAATAGCTCAAGAAACTAGACAATGTCGTTTTAGAATTTAGAAGAAAGTGTAGAGTTTTAGGAAACAGGTTTTTTGTTTAGTAAACTTAAGGTTTGGAAAAGCAATGACCATAGTTTAAACATAGTTTCTCTCACTTCGCAAAGAACAATTTACTTCACATTCCAAATATTCTTCAACCGCAAACAAATTGGAATTACGTGGCATTATGTTCTTCCTTCATTGTTGCTGGTTTTTCTGTTCAAATATACTGTGTTATCATACTTCAATTCATTTCAGACATTCAATGCAACATATTGTACATTATTCACAGTAAAAAAAACATTCATTGTTAGCAACTGGACATACAAACACTTATTCATTCTCGTTCCTCTCAGATTTTAATAACACGAGAATCATTCTCATTCATTGCAAATAAACCAATAAAGCACGAATCATGGAGTCAAGCGTGCACTCCTATTCTTGAAGTACCGTATGATAGATGCATATCCAAGCATCAACTCACTTGACCTACACTGGAAGGCACCAACAAACAACGTAAGGTTAATTTGCCTACTTGAGGATGGTCAGTTCTTGTTCTACTGCACGCTTGTTTCATCTTTCTTCAAGTCCCACTTGAGCGCGTTCTTCAATCACACTAGCACTTCGACAAACTGGCAGTCTGTACAAATAAAATTCCTACACTCGCGACTCTCTCGCGTGCGATGTTGAATTGTTCGCTTTCTTCCCAATATTCCATTATTGCCACCACCGCATGAACATCAGTTTAGGTATCTATTGCTAGCTATCTATATCTACAGTGCCGGTCACAGTTAAAAGGATAGTCATTGTGTTCCTGGGGGGATCAAAACAAATCGATACAATTTACAGTAGTTTTCTGCATTGTACAATATTTGATGTTGGAGATCTAACAAGAACTATTCTTCGATACGCTATGATAAATCGAATTTCAGTTTCTAGCGACCCATACTGTTCAGCGAAAACGAGCACTGTCATAGAGTACAGGAAACCTCGTACCGTAACAACACAGATAGCAAGTTATCCACTCGTCGAGTGATAAATGAGTTTCACGATATGTACCTATAGGTTGACTCACTTTTTAGGGTTCCTGTTCTCAGACAGTTTAGAGTTGTATTTACTAATAAAAAAATGTTTTGTTCACTACCAAAGAACCACCGGTCTAAAAACAATAGACAAAAAGAAACACATTGTCTCAGACTGTATATTGAACAGAACGTTTATTATCTCAAATAAGACCATTGAGAGTCTTGGTTTTGAGCCATTCTAATGAACTAATAAGCAGACTACGTCATATCGACTGACGTAGGCGGCATAGGGGTGAGAAGATGAAACACTTGAATATAATTTCTAATCTCAGACGCTTTATCCAATACGTACATTCAATACCATAAAATTTGTGCCACAGACTGCCATTCAAATATATCTCGTAATCAACACGGTAATTACCGTTTCCTTAATTTATTGCTTGAGATTCACATATTTTATCAAATAGGATCTTCAAAGATTTTCAAGATTCCTATTTCTTGTCAAACCTAGACTGGTATCAGTAATCATCTCCCATCCCTGAAGCTTCTCTGAAACTTTGCAGCTATTCGACAAAATAACCAAAAACAAAACAGATAACCACCAATGATCAATGAGTTTTACTTCATCGTCAATATGTGATATCATATTAATTTCTTAATGACATTTATTTTGTCTATTTGTAACGTAATTAACCGTTCGATGGTGATTAAGTCCGTAAAAATTAATTACCAAGAAACAGTAAAATGGCGGACGTCTAGCGTCTAGCTACTGTATCACACCTGCCATTGTGAAGATTGTCAAGAGGCGCCTTAAGAGTAATCCTCGACCAACTTTACTAAATTGGTGAAGGAATTCTAAAAGGTAAACTTCAAAGCAAACCCTAACAGATACAGAAGATTTAAGACCTTTCGGTGAGTCAGAATTACGAACACGTAAAAAAGGCAGGGCACTGCTGAAGACCTATGTAACAATTCGATTACCTTAGGGTTCTCATGATAAAGACTGAAACGGGCAAAAGTTCTTTACTTCAAATCGATGTATTTCTGTTAAAAATGAAATAAAAACACCCTGAAATGCTGGCTTTAAAAGTTGAGTGTATATACACTGGTTGCTATGATAAGTGTTCACCATTTGTTTGTGTTTGAAATGACATCCAATGACATTTAAATAACTCGCGCAGCAAGAGAATCCAAAATTCTCGCACGCCAAGTTGGCAACATTGCTGGATGCGGCCAAATCGACTGTGACCAACATTTTAAAGGTATTTGGGAAGCGTCTGTTGACCGTCAGAAAGCTTGTAGGCGGTGGCAATACTGGCAATCATAATCCGGACGTGGCAGCGATAGCAGATAGCGGCAAAATATATGCGAAATCCTAACCTCTCCATCCGAGACGTCGCAGGCAAGCTCAAAATCTCCCATACTACTGTGCAGCGGGTGAAGGAACGAGCCGGGCTATCGACTTTCATGTAGGTGACGGTGCAAACCGAGATTATAAACAAAACACGTTGGCAAAGCAGCAGTCCCGAAAGTTGTATACGAATATGCTTACAAAGTTCGTCTGTGTCCTCATGGACGACGAAATTATGTGAAGGTGGATTTCAAGCAGCTTCCGGCACAGGAGTTTTAAACCGCATCAGGAAAAGGAAATGTGTCCGAAATTTTCATAACCATCAAATTATCGAAGTTCCCCAAAAAAATACCTCGTCTGGCAGGCCATATGCACGTGTGGTCTAGAAAGCGGCATTATCATCACAACGGGAACCATCAACCAAGAGATCTACGCCCAGGAGTGCCTGAAAGGCGGCTGCTATCATTCCTGAAGAAACATAATATGCTGAAAGAAAAAAAACTAAAAAAACTAATAAATCTATGAAATACGAGTAGCAGTTTAAATCTAACTGGCGTGGCAAAATTTAATGGAAGGAGTTAAGCGGAAGGCACGGCAGTTCGAATTTAACAAAGCAAATGAATAAATGAACATGAATTTATCTACCAAAAGAAAAATAAGAAGATTTTTTATTATGAGTTGAGATTGAAAAAAACGATTTTTTATGACCAATTTTTGCGATAATTTATAAGAGTTTTTCAATCGATTCTGCAATCATGGTTTATTCCGAAGTGGCCGGCGAGTTCGCCAGACCTGAACTCTTTAGTCATCCCTTGTCTAGAATATGTTGAAGGCCGAAGCCTGCGCTAAAGAATGAGGAAGGCAGAAATATGAAGGTGTTGAAATCCTCAAGCGACAACCTGGGTTGAAATAGCACTAGAGCACTTGCGAATTTCTTTCTCGGTTGTCTGCGGTGAATGGTTAAACTTCAAAGTTTTCTTGTGAAATTGAATGAACTTGAAATATTTTTTTAATCAATTTATCTGATTGTTTCAATGTAGCACTTCAATTGCCGGACCCTTCAGTCTCATTTTACAGCCCTTGATTATCTATGGAAAACCGCAGTGTCATTGACTAGACACGAAAACCTAAATTTATTCGAGTTTGTTTTACGCGACGTTTTATTTGAAAAAAAACGCGATTTTCGAAACAATCAAACATGCTTTAGTGAATTGAATATTTTGAAATGTACATCACGGAATTGTTTGGTTTCATAAAATCTGGTTAAGATCGTGTGTGTCCAAGAACTATCTGGAAAAAAGAAGGCAGTATATAAACGCGAGACTGGTGACTTTTGTATGACTTTTGAGTGCGGTATGTGCTCGTCGTACTATATTCAGCAAATTAACATACTGTGATAATCTCTGTGAAAGCTCATGTCCATCCGAAACTTCCTTAGAATAAAGGCCTTAAGGTCTACCAATGTAAGCGAAGGCATTATTGAGTTTCTTTTCTTCTGTGTTTATCCAAAAACTACCTGAAGTATAGTCCTTAAGATCTACCAGCGTAACCAATTGAACTAACAATATCCTTGTACCCAGTTCATGCATTCTAATTGACAAATTGACATTCACTTATTGTGAATGTTCTAAGTTATCCAAAATCTACCTGGAACTCAGGCCTTAGGATCTACCAGCATCTACATTAATGAACTTTTTTATCCTCTGCCCATACTCGTAATACCACATGACATTACAAGGCTTATTGTGAATGATTTACGTCATCCAGAAAACTAACTGGAGTTCAGGCCTTAAGATCTACCAGAATCAGTGTTGGTGATTGTCGAAAATTTGACAGAAGCTGCTATATTGCTATCTATATTGTATACAACATTTTCAACCCGGTAGAAGATGCTACAAGAACTCGAGTCTCTGAATGCATGAATTGCGAGAGAATTTTTCTACATTCCCTCGCTCCACTTCATACTCTGAGTATTTCACGGCCCTTAAAAGAATTTACAGTCTAATAATGATCGTTGCTGTGTGGAATCGCAAGTTGACAAGTATCGCAAGTTGGAGAGAATCGCAAGTTGACAAGTATCGCAGAAATCGAATCGATGATTCAACTTGATGATTCTCATACTAGGTTGCAATATTTCAAAACCCTTGTGTGGAGCATTCACATACATTTTCATAGACACAACTTATACAAAGATTATATGCACATAGTTAGAATAAGCGGCAATAGTAAAATGATTCTATCGCAGTTATCAACTGCCTGTATTGAATCGGATCGCGAAACGAGAATAAGCGACCGTTTGTTGCTTCAGAGAGGATCCCCACAGCAGCGTGCTAACCTTTGATTCTCAGAAATGTCATCGAGAGAAATTCGCTCTCGCACTGGTGTCGATTCTATGTTAAATGAGCCATGCCGGGTTTTTGTTGTTGCGATGATTTCCAACTCTCTTTGATGGCACTGATTCAATCGTTGAAGAGTTGCCAGTGAACGTTCTTTGATACGATAAAAGCCATCCTTGACCAGAATAACAAAGTGCAACAACATAAGCTGCGGATTGTTTGTGTAGATTTTAAGATCTGTTTGTACTGAAGTTCATGGATAACTGAGAACATACCTGAAACAGCTATAAATAGACAAGTAAGCAATGAGTAGAGATAAAAATAAGAACAGCAAACAAAAAATAGATATTAGCTCAGTTTTTTCAATGACTGAGTGGAAACATATATTGGAGAAGGCTCACAGAAAAGATGATTTTTTTTTTGAAAAAGATGCGCTCAGAGACAGAACTCGAACCTGCATTCACGCTACCATTTCGCCACCCTTTTGTTTTGATATATGATACCGGTCGTGAGGCAGAAAGGATTTAGATCATGTTCGATGTATGCTTTATCAAACCCCAATTGTATGATAGAGCCGTGACTATCACAAGGCTTAGGATGGCGAAATGGTAGCGCGTATGCACAGATTGCATAAGAACGTAGGTTCAAGTCCTGTCTCTAAGCGTATCTTTTTCCAAAAAAAATATCTTTTCTGTGAGTTTCTCATTCATTTGGTTTCTCAAATATATGTTTCCACTCAGTCATTGCAAAAACTGAACTTAGTTATGACGACTTCAAGTCAAACCAACTAAAATTAATGAATCGTTAGATATTAGCTGTTGCAGTTCTTGCTATGGTACAGTGTAGTCTCTAAGGACAATATTTCAAGTAGTTAAAATAATAATATTTCGAGTGGATCTCACGGATTTCGTAGTATCAGAATTTGTGTATGAACTTAGTAAGATTTTTTGTGTTATTTACACTAAAATCAAATGGAGTTGAAAACCCTTGTTTTCATGCGCGAAAACATTTAAATAGCGTGATGTTTTATTTAATTTACGCGAAATTCAATTTACTCATCCCCGACTTTACGCGTAATTTGAGGTTCCAGTGTAGTAGGGTCGTCCCACGTCAAAGTAGTGAATCAAACGACATAAAATCAGTGAAAATCAAGACATAAATACGAAATAAGAAACGAAACAAACCAAGTACTGTAACAAAGATGCAATATGTAACTATAGAATCACTTAAAAAGGTAAATCATAAAGAGATTTAAAGAGAAAGATAATAAATATGAATTCAAATATGAAAATGAATATTCAAGTAGGGTCATGACAAATGAAGAAAAATCAAAGTCGCATAAACAAAATAAAGTCCAAGTCCAAGTTGCAATTGTAACTCCATTTTGGGGTAAGTCAAATTGTGTACTAAGGGGAACATAAACGATTTTAGTTTTCTTTATGTTTCGTCTTAGACTATAACTTGTCGTAGTGTTAATGTTTCACAATTGTTACATAATGATTATTTCAACTGATGATCACATAAGATTTTCGGTTTAAACTTATTATTTTGAAGGAGTTTAAATTACTGCTTATGAAACTTAATGAGCTATGTTCTAAACCGGAGTTTTAATTTGTTTGTGCACTGCGTTCACTCGAAAAGTTTCACCCTGTCCCGAGTCACCGTCACGAAGCTACGGATTGGAGAGTGTGCTCAGTAGTCATGAGAACATTTAAATCCTGACGCCAGAAATAAATTAAATCTGGAAAAGAAAGCAATAAATTGTTTTACTAAGGAATTTCAGACGACTGACGGTTTAAATGAAGATCTTTCAATCCATTGGTTTTCATTCAACGGTCTTGAAAGCAGCGCACCAGATATTTTGCAATGAAATTTTCATTGATATTTCAGAAGCTCAGATTTCCTTAAACAAGTTGAAATGAAAGAAATTCTGCCTTGGAAGGCTACAAAGCAATGCAAAACTCTTGGGCTCTTCGTAAGTTTTAAAAATATACTGTAAAACTAAACCAATAATATAATCTGAATATTCGGTTTACAGTTTGTTGTTGTCAATCATTCGAACACCATTTTAACTATTTGTATATTTTGAAAATACATCAATTTGACCTTGTAGGCAAACCTGTCCTCACCGATGATTGAATCATCGCTTTTTGCGGACACACATTTCATGCGAAAAGATGTATGTACAAACCAACAGAGGTGCGATTTCGTTTATTATTTTCGAAGGTCGATAAAAAGACAGTCCAACCAAAATATCCAGAATATTGCTGAAAATACCATTTTTTTTCTGTAGAGAGAATGACCTTAGTATGCGCCGTATGACACGGTAAATTCATTTTTACAGACCATAACACGATCACTCTTACGAGCTGCGACTGAGATTTATAAATAACCGTCGATGTTTTTGGCAAAAGTGCCACACTCGTACTACAACAACACAATCAAAAGAAAAACACACAGGACACACGGGCCACTGCAGACGCAATCTATTCGTTTCTCTCCAATTCACCCTGAGCTGATTTGCCGAAGAAGAATATTTCACTGGTTTTCACCGCCGTCAATTTATAGTAACAACTTAGCTCATAAATCGTATCCTTCGTACCGCAGTGTACCGCCACTGGTCAAGGATTTTCACTTCAAGCTGGAACGATGGTGACCAACAGTTTCACAAGGACATCCGCCCCTTGAATCACACAGTTAACATTTTTACGGAAAATATATTTGTTCTTAGTATTCAGCACGATACTACAACATATCACATTTTTGCATCTCGCCAACATCAGTTATAAGCAGGTGAATAATACAAAACTTGCTGATAAACGTAATTGTTATCCATATTTCACTCCGCACCACTGCGAATCAAACTCGTCTTCGTACAGTGAGCCACCGATGGAAAAATCTCTCATCAAACCAAGCAGACCGCCAATCAACAATTTTCCACTCAGTACCAATACAGACGAGCACGTGCTTAGATGAAAACAACCGAATACCACTTTATCAACACATGCACGCGAGGAAAACGTGCTGTCGAAGCTTTCAAGCAAGAGTGAGACACTGAGTAAGAGATAACGAAAGTGAGATGAGAGCGAGTTAACCTTTCGGCACAAGTATTGGTTTGGTGACACTACTGCTCCCGTTTCAGCTATGGCCACCATCCCCTACCAATTTTGCTTCTCACGACTGGGATATATGGTTTTCCACCATCAATTTTTTTTTTTTCATTTTATTCGCAACTCTGTTATATTCTTCACTATTTGGATTTTACCCACAATCACATATTCTGCATGTTATTATGACATTTGAACTACATTTCATGGTTCTCCCCGTGGCAAACTAGAACTGACAAAATACATCTGCATGATAAGCTGTAATCCTATCTTCCGATTTTCGCAAGGCTCCACCGTAGGTGTGAACACTTTCAAACTTCAAGAAACGACCTTCAATAGCGAAACCAACCTCACCACACAAAGTAGTAGTTTACTGTCACCCGGGATTCCGAAACACTGTTTTAATACGAGTTCAAAATTGATGCTAATAAACCGAACGCCATCACTGAATATTCACGGTGACGACCGCGAAAATGTCCTGATGTCAAAGGCGACCAACCGCAGCCGCGATGATGATGAAAACGTTTGGCTGAAAATGAGACTGCTTTGCCTACGAGCTGACAAACAAGAGAGCTCAAAGCGTTTCGATATGCCAAATATCCATAGATCGATGCATGAATTTTCCAGGTTATCCAGTATTGGACATGCGCACTGCCCGGCACCCCTTTTTGCGCTCAGTCAACCACATTTCGGTATGCGAAGCTGTGTGTATCTTATAGTCAATAACAAGTAATAGCAAATAATTATAGCAAATGAATCGTGAACATATCGCCCACAAGTCCAATTACGAACAATGGAGATGCATGGTAATTTTTAGGAGTTGCATCTTAGTTCGAAAAATATCGAAAAGATAATTATTTCGATAAACTACTAAATCTTATTCATTTTAAAACAAACTCTTTACGATGATTGTACCACAGTATAACAATTAATTTTTCCAGAACTTCTTTTTATAAAAGATTTTTTTTTCGTTACAATATCGTATCGACTATGTATAGATATCGAATGAAATACAAAAATAGCATTTTCTTAGGCTCGCATTAGGCACAGTAACTTAGTGGTAAAGAGGAGATATTTGGCAATAAATCACACC
Source organism: Malaya genurostris (assembly GCF_030247185.1). Taxonomy (NCBI): domain Eukaryota; kingdom Metazoa; phylum Arthropoda; class Insecta; order Diptera; family Culicidae; genus Malaya; species Malaya genurostris. The sequence goes on along the minus strand of NC_080571.1, from coordinate 213,087,696 downwards.
ATAATTGGAAATCATTACTAATAACAGATAAGTTCATTCTAGCACTATTTTCGAAAATCTGTGCACCCTTTGAATTCAAAATATCTTGTAAATTACTAGTACAGCTTTTTGTAGTTTTCCAGTTTAAATTTTAGATTGATACGCACGAAAATACCTGTAATTCGTGATTCAACAAGTTTAGAACCACTCGCCACAAGCCACGCACAGTAAAATCACAAAATTTGCCCGCATTTTCTGGATGTCCTTGACTGCTCCACCGCGTCGTCAAAGTTGCTGCATTAAAATCGCCCATTATTTCTCGATTGGTCGAAATTCCAGGCAATTCGGAGGTTTCATTAGCTTGGGGACCAAATCGATCTTGTTGGCAGCAAACCACTCCAGAACCACCTTGTAGTACTGGCAGTTGGCCAAATCGTACCTAAAGATGACTTTGCTCCCACGCTTGCAGGTGAACGGCAATACACGCTTTTTTCTCTGATGCAAACTTTTGGGATGTAATCGTCGAGGATGTAAGTAATAGTTCTGCTCTTAGACAACAACTGCAAATTGCTTGCCAAATCATGGCCTTTTCGACGAGCTTGTCAGCAAACATGAACTTGAATAACATCCCTACGTCCAGTTGCGATGTGACACTTTTGACTGGGAAGCCGTCTAAAATCGAGCTTGACGTATCCCTCTCAGCAGGCCGTTCCATTTTGTTGGTCTTTGAGCGCTTGTTGAACGACATATTGCACGAAATATTCGTTCAAATTGCTGGAACGGTTTGTTGTTGTTTTTCTCTTGCAAAAATAGTGTGAAAATTAAGTGTTACCTTTACATAGAGAGAAAATTTGTTGATATTCTACGTGAAGTAGAAGTATTGTGAAGGTATGTAGTGTTAGTTTACAAAATAAGTGGAAAAAACTTCAGAAATTATGCATTAAAACTAGTCCAACGGGGCTCCAACTCCTCATGTTAAAAATGGCTCAACAATGGACCTCTGTCTGCCGGGTTTGTAGAACGAAAAAAATGGCATTCGGTTCAACGGTCTGTTTCAAAATCGGCAAACAAAGGTCCCGTGTTGGCCTCCCGTTGAACGATTGATTGGACTTTCATTGAAACAATGATCCAACCTATTTCACCAATGAAAGACCAAGAGAGAGGGATGTTTAACGCACCTCAAAACACCATGCTGCCCTGCTGACTCTCCCTGATTCCAGGTTTTTCGTAGGTCTACTCAAGGCATCGACTTACCCATCACGCATCGAAAGGCATCGAATTACCCATCACGCTATACCAATTCACCTACGAAAGTTGCAATTGTTTTAAGTGAAACCCCAACCTCTTACTCCAAATCGTTACTATAAGCCAAACAAATCGGCCAAAGTACGATCCCGAAAACTGTACATGAAAATGCTAACGAAATTTGATTGCATAGAACAGGATTATTAAAGCTACGTCAAGAAAGACTTTGAATAGCTTTCTGAACAAGAATATTATAAAGCAACTGAAGGTGAAATAGTGGCAGAAATTTTATTTCTCATTCAGCTGTCAAAATTCGCAAAAAAATCTCGTGTAGTAGGTCTTCTGTTCCTATGGCTTGAAGAGCGACATTTACATCGCGACCGATATATATATATATATATATATATATATATATATATATATATATATATATATATATATATATATATATATATATATATATATATATATATATATATATATATATATGTATACACTGAGGTCTTGTTTTATGCGAAGTTTCAGAGTTATGCGGTTTTTTTTTATGCGGTACGTAAATTCGCATAAAAAAAGACTTCAGTGTATATATATATATATATATATATATATATATATATATATATATATATATATATATATATATATATATATATATATATATATATATATATATATATATATATATATATATATATATATATATATATATATATATATATATATATATATATATATATATATATATATATATATGGGACTGGAAAAAAGGCACTCCGTTTTTTAGCTCCAGGTGGTGCAGGAAGGGCATGAACTCTTCCAACGACTCCAGCGCTACTCCCAATACAAAAATAATGAGTCATTGTCAAGCGGAAGGCAAAATAGCGTCCTGCGGTGAGGAAAATGATAATAGGGAATAGTAAATATGGATTCTGTGTGACTTTTACTTGAAAAAGAAACATTTCTTTATTTTAAGTTTGACCTTTTTATACATATTCTTGTTTTCTTATCGTAACACCTTTTATTATCTCTTGAGGAGAGCACACTGATTAAAAATTTTAATTTTCATTTGTTAATCAGTTAATATATTATAAGAGAACATATTTGCAAAGTCTATTTGAACTAGGATTATGTAGTGGCTGGGAGGATGGGTCTGTTTTACATGTGACGTTGCTACGTAATGGTAGTAGCCGCATGGGTCCGCGGGAAACACCCCAGAGTCTCAGAAACCACGCCGGTGGCCCGCGTGCTACTCATCGACAGGAGTGGTCCTCCGTGGGCGGTGGTGATGAAACTTATAGAAAACTTCTTGGAATCAGCCAGGTGACGTGGAAATGTGTCGAGGTTCAAGCACTTGAGACAAGTCTCCTCATTAATTTGATATATAATTTATATGTTTCAGATTCTAACCATAACGCAAATAAACTCGAGTGTAATAGTAATATAATAGAGCTCTCAGCGACACCAAAAGTGTCTCCTGGAAAGAAATGAGTTTTCTATTTCTACGATTCAACTTTGGGTCATCAGTGAGTCAGCAGTTTATGCTGAACTACTAACGCCACCTAACGGTTCAATATAAACCGCTGAGTTTCTTCTGGCACGCCGTCACGTAGTTTCGTGTCTTTCGGCACGTTGGTAAAGACATAACAATTCGATGCAACGAAAGTATATGCAAATAGTATTAACTTTACGTCTGACCAGCAGTTTATGTTGAACCGTTAGGTGGCGTTAGCAGTTCAACATAAACTGCTGACGCACTGATTAGCCGAAGGCAAAACTTAGACATAGAAAATTGTTATGTGCACTTAGCAAAAAAAACGGTACCCATGCTGTACCTAAACCCCTAAATAAATTAAATGGTTACTATTGAATTGAACAAATGATGCGAATATAGGCCTCTTATACACCCAAACCTCCATTTACGTAACTTATATATGTATATATGTATAAATATACGTACACATGTGAGCAAAGATTTGTATTTCTTAATTCATATAAATATTGGTGAAGTAAAAGTGATCATTTATATGTATAAATATGTACACATATATGCAGACGAGTGAGTGTGTAAGCATACATACATACATATATAAGGTTCGTAAAAGGAGGTTTGGGTGTATTTGTAGAAATTCCAGGAGAACTTTCTGGAGCAGCTGATGAATATTGAGGACACACAACCACTAGCTATACGATTCGCGGCCATTCTTAAGTTTAAAGGTTATGTTTTCAAATGACGTCTATGAAAACAATCTCCGTACGACCCATATGACAAATTATATGAATATAAAAATTGTATAAGAATAAATTTCATCAAATTTTCGTTTAACTTGAATATGATATTCTCATCAATTTTGAAATGGTTATAAAGATTCAAAATTGAGTAGACATCTTTAAGTTTTTGAGTGCACTTTCATCAATGGTTATAAGTTTTCGTATGCATTTTATGAAATCGACGTGACCATTTCAAAAGGGCCTTAAAACAATTGACAGATTCTCTTTGTTTACTTTCTCTTTCGATTATATCTGCGTTATTACGCAATTGTTCGTAACATGTATAATACTATTACAAAGCTGGAGATATTTTCATTCTATATGCAAATTTGGTAAGTGAATGTGAAAATTTAGGTGTTATTAATAGAAGAGAAAGTAAACAAAGAGAATCTCTTATTGGTTTATGTACCCTTATGAAATGCTCACGTCGAAATATCGTCTGCATACGATCCATATGACACATCCAATGTATATAAACTATGTAATGGGATAAGTTCTGTCGGGGTTTCATTTAATTTGTGTATGAAATTCTTATCAATTTTATTTTTGTTACGCTGATTTACACTTCACGTACATTTTAAATAAAGATTTTGAGTTCCCATATGATATCTATGAATAGGGTAACAGAGGTATTTTGGCCCACTTTAGGATTGATTTTATTTTGGCCCACTTTGTACAAATATCCACCAAATGTTGTGATATCTTTGAAAAACCCTTCCGCAATAGGTAATTCAATATGATAGGCATCAAATTGATGCGACATGGGTTACTTAACATGGATAAAATCCGATAAAATGGATAAAGTTTGTTAGGTGGGCCAAAATATATGAAGTAGCCAAAATACCTCTGTTACCCTATACGATGCATGAGATCTAATTAATATAAATACAAAAAATTTTCAGTGTGGGAAAGATACATTCGATTTGTTTACTTCGCCCTTCTTTGAAAAACAACTGATTTCAAAACGACCCAGTTAACTTGTCTGGAATTTAATTCGAAATTCAGTATTATATTTAAATGGATTCCGAATCAGAATCGATTGTTCCATCTGATTCGGAGTCCATTTGGAAATCACTGTATTTCGAATCAAAATCCAGGCGAGTTGACTGGGGAGTAAAAATTTCTATCATGTCCCTACTACATTAGAAGGAGAAAGTATAGTAAAGAGAGACTTTTTGCGATTACACGTTTCCTGGCAACAAAAATGTATTCTGTCAAACTTTGAAATTGTTTTTGACTTCCGTTTCGATTAAGGATTTTTTTTTCAAAATGCCAAAGAATAATTTATCGCAACGTTATAATTATTTTCTACATTTAAGAAATAACATGGTCGACTGTAAGAACATAATATAGATATAAACGATATTCCAATTCGCTAGTAACAAAAATATTTCAGATGCATTTTGTGAAACATTTTGGTCTCCTTTCCATTTGGATCTAATAGACTGTCGAACCGAAATCGGATATGCTATTTCACCAAATGAAGCAAGTATCACATACCAAAAAATAGTGGATTCGTAAGTAGCTTACTGATATTTTAAAAAATTGAAATCAGCCAGAAAGAATATCCGTTTCTAGTCATAATGAGTGGATTGAGCTAGAATACCGTACTGTTGAGCACAACGTAGATTCAAATTCAGAAACCAAACCAGAAGATTTAGTATCGAACAAACCTATCGAAACTTACGAAAAACCATACAAATGCGAAACATGCAGTAAGCGTTTTCGTTTTCCCAATCAGCTACGCAACCATTGGATTTCTCATACCGACCAACGTAATTACACCTGCGATTGTGGTAAAAATTTCAAGACTAAAACCTATCTAGGGATCCATCGTCGTAATACGGGGCACCATAATTGGACTGTAACCTGCCCTCACTGCAGCAAACCTTTTGCGAAGGCTAGTTATCTTGCTCGGCACAGCACAGTGGCATGTCAAAAATATTTGATTAAACGTAATTCTTTGTAATCATCAGTTATGCAAAACAAATCAACATCCCTTGAATTATAATCACGTAACATAAATTATGTTCAGTTATTTTTCATTTAGTGCATCTAATTATTTAATCGGTAATCATAAATTAAGTTGAAGCCGTTCAAAATAAACGATATAGAAAAGGGTCATCATAAACGGTACCAACATGTGAAAAAGACAAATAGTACGATAGGCACCTGCAAATGGTAAAAGATTTAAAGCTTAATTAGATTGATTTGACTTATGTGCAAACATATAAAGTTTTACCAAATTAACCTGACCTTTTAAAAAGTTAACGCTGATTAGTAATTTGGAAATATATAGGCGCTTGTGTTCGATCCACTTTTTGCTCCTATTCTTCAATCGAAGCTGCACAATTTTGCTGAACGAACGATAGACGATTCTTCAAACAACTGTTGAAACTAGTGGTTTATGTTTAGTCACTCAATTCACACAACTTATCGTTCGAAAACACTAACGGCGCGACCATCCTCTGCCAACATAATTTTAGTTTTGGGGCCACAGTTCGGTTTAATTAGAGTTTTGTATATGATCAATTTTGTACACTGACGTACTTTTGTAAACCGGGAGGTTTTCTCCTGAAGTAACCCAATGTAATTTCTCTTCTGGTATTGATATTGGACACCCCTAAACCCAAATGTACAAGTTCTTCTACCACCTTACTGTCGTAACTGTTTCTTGATATTCGTGGTATGAGGCGATGCGTTCCTTCTTTGGAGTTTTATATCTTTATAGCAAGTACTATTCGTCTAACAGCAATCTCCAGGGCTATATATGTTTCCATAATCATCAACGTCACCAACAAAACCTAAACTCTGAACATACTCTGGGAAGATCGTAAGGTCGTTCGCCTTTCCGGGCCAAAAAAAACTTTCTGACCCTATGTTACGAATCGAACCCAGATGTGTTGTGTGTTTTTAAAAAGTTGTGAAAATTACAACTGAATGAATTCAACTCCCAATAACATTGAATGTTTCAAAAAATAAAAAAAAATAGTTGCAGATACATTTGGAATTTTCGGACAAAATATTGAACTATTTATTAGACTGGATGTCATTATAATTGTATACATAATAATGTTCGAGTAATCGAATCTGAGTAGCACATTGACATCAAATAACACTCACTTTTCAGCTTCCATGAAGCGCTTATACCTGTATCTACAGCATTCACAACTTGCATATTTTTTTAAACAAGTGAAAACTGAATTCCGTCTGATATATCCTATAATTTGTGATTCGGATTTTCCATGGCACTACATAACATCTTCAAACTTATTCTTTTTTTGTACGGTGATATTCACTCATGTGCAATGTATGCAATGAACTGCTAATGTACTGTAAAACTACGCACAAACACAATATTTCGCTCTATAATCTAGGTGTGCTTCAGTTATTTCGCATAAATTATTACATTATAATTGTCAATTATTTGTTTTCTACTTTTTTGTTGTCTACACTACTATCAGCTCAGGGTAATTATAATCGCATTAAAATCACATCTAGATGTTTTAGTTAAGCATGATAGACTAATTACGTATCTAAGATACAAATCATGTCTAGTAACATTGAGGAAAGTTGTTTACAGCAAATCAAATACGTGTTTTGCAAACGCCAGATAGGGAAACAAAACAATGAAATATGCACTTGACATTCTCGGCCTCGCTCTCTTTAGCTTAACAACGTATTATAAGTTTACTCATTCTGTCCGAAGAACTTAAAGGAAATTAAAATTGAACGTATCCAACACATCAACTAAGTTGATTTCAGGCGACGGAAACATTGTGTACCGTTGCTTTCTGGCGTTCGATTTCTTTTTTTAATCCTTAGGTTCCTCTCTGTACCCATCGGAATATTGTTCTCGACCACTCATTTTCAAAATTGCTTTGCTGTCTGCATTGGAGTCCAGAATAGATCCAGAACGAGTATCATCCTTCATCAATGAGAAAATAAACATAGTTTGGTATCTTTTATTTACATGCAAATCGATAAACTTACCGAATCAGTCTCTTTGACAGGCTTATCCCCAACGCCCCAGACTTCAACGTTTCGGATGGTGAATTTACTGGTGGCACTCATCTGGAAGTACCCTTTGTAGGTCGTACAAGTTTCCGAACATTCACCAACACCGTACTCGCTGTCTAGCCACAGACCCCAGTAGTTGTGTTGACCGCCCAAACCCTAAAAAACAAAAAAACATGAAGTTTAGGTATAAATCCACTACACCTTATCGTCATTTTTCATATGGCTGAACACTCCTAAATAAGTATATCTAGATAAATACTTCATCAATGCGTGAAATATCTCACAGGCCAATGAATGTGTCTGTTCATTGAGTAAAATCCATTTTTGGTGTTATTATTAATTAGTTTTCAAATCGAAAATGGCGTCGAAATAAGATCAAGTTCAAAAAGCAATTGTGTGTGGCCACAATGAAAATTCGGATCTGTCAGAAAGTGAATTTGTGAAAAATGGTTGGTTTCCCTGTAGGCATTGTCCATAACATTCATAAGGATCAAGAGTAAACCAAGTTAACTTGTGTTGGTAATTTGTGTATTACGTACATTTTATTTAGTACGTATGCCATAGATCTGTGTATTCATATATGAAGTGCACCGAGTTTATCAAAGTGGATTGCACGATTGAGTTTCAAACAATCTTTTTTTCACAATAATTTATTCTCAAATGAATGTTAAGCCAGACATCTTGGATGAAATATCAGTTTTGATCAATTTTTCACCAACGTTTGATGGAAAATTGCATACATTTTATGAACGTAGATTTTAATTCCCCTAATAAAAAATTCCTAACTGCTTCAATGTACACTGAAGTCTTTTTTTATGCGAATTTACGTACCACATAAAAAACCGCATAATTCTGAAAATTCGCATTAAAAAAAAACCGCATAACTCTGAAACTTTGCATAAAAAAACGCATAACTCTGAAACTTCGCATAAAAAAACCGCATAACTCTAAAAATTCGCATAAAAAAGTCACGTAAAAAACCGCATAAAAAAGACCTCAGTGTATTTGTATTAGATTGCGCTACACAAAATAAACAAAACTAAATATTTTCTGTTGAAAAAGCAGTTTTCCGGAAAACTAAATAGTTTTACGACAACCTTTCATATCCATTGCCTTTCGCGTGTTAAATTAAAGGTTCCTATTTTGCGGGTTTACTTCTAGAAGGTACGTAAATCTTTATATTGCAATAATTTCTGCAAGAGGAAATCCATATAGGAATGTGTTTGTTGCTAATCAAATGTGTCAGTGGAAGTAAACTGAAACTGAAATAGTCTTTTTCGAGCAGTTTTAAGGAAAACGGAAGAGTTTTAGACTAAGATTTTCGCTTTTCTTGAATTGCAATTTTAAACAGTATGAACCGATTGGTTTATTTTTCAACCATATGGAAGATTTATTGAGTAAAATAAGGCAAAGAAGCGTCGGAATTTGTTTTTACGCACACATTGTTGGCATTACTCATACGCTTGCAAAGAGTCTTGCTCCTAGGGCTGAGGCCAGTAGGTCACGTAAAACCACGTGGCTCGATGTGAGTATTACATTTCTCTCCATGCTCTCTCGCAAAAGGGCAAAATGACTCTCGATGTGGCCGGGTTGCCAAAAAAGTTTTGATATATTAGGTTACAAGTTTGACTACATTACATAAAATACAAGAAAGCTACCGCTTGTTTGGCAGCCTTTTTGAGCCGATTTTATTTCTCTCTCATGTTTCGTTACGGCGCCGCCATTGAAATCGACTTACGTTCACAAAAATAACTTTCACTTCATTTTTATCGCGACAACAAACATATATGCACTAATCGCATCTAAATTAAATTATCTAGACATTGGGCAACGTAATAAAACGTGAATAAAACGTAGCATGCTTGAATTTCGGTAGTAAATGCTACATGTGGATCACGTTCCTGTCAAAAGCAGAGACTTTACTACACAACAACGTTCGAACATGTAATATTTACAATTTTTCGGTAGGTAGCTCCAGAGGTTGCTACTCGTGTGTTTGCTGATAAAGTGAAGTAGAAAAATTAAACAAAGTGGCATTTTTGCAGCAGTAAGTACTTTTCTTGCTTTGTGCATACTTATTCCAGCTTTTCCGGCTACGAGCCGATACGGCATACAATAAATGCTCAAATTCGAAGGTAGCATTAACTACATGTTCGAACTTGTTTTTTTTATTTTTTATACCAAACGTGTTTTACTCTGTGGACTATGTTTTTGAGAAGATACTACCCAGTAAATCCGAGCATCGGACGCATCGTGCACGAAAGCTTTTGATTGCGTTTCGAGCTTACGTAGTGTATCGGTAGAACAAAATAGTGAAGATGTACTAAAGCAGAGAGCGGATGTCTGATACTCAGGAGAGATGCGATATATCGGGGTTTGGATTTCCAACCCCGAACATATGGCAAGAGTTTTTCTGGCCCTAAGAGGCGAATGACCTTAACGGTAAAGCCTCTATGATCAAAACAAAACAGCGTTTAACACTCCTTCACACACAATCGGGGAGACGGCGGCCCGAAAATGCCTAGTTTGATTTTCCTTCGCTCTGTTTCTCTAGCGATACATAATGTAAAAAAAAAGCTTTCTTAAGTCGACGCGGTTGATGCAAATGGTGCAGAATTGTCCGATGACGGGCCGATCGAAGCGCTACGATCGGCCCCATATCGTGCTCAATCGGTCCGATAATCGGGCCGATGATCGGACCGATACGGGTCTACAAATTTCACTGGGTACAAACAACAGACTTTACTACATTTTATTCATACGCCCCTTTTGTCAGGATAGATTTTTGATCCATGCTTTTGAAGGCGAGATATTCAATGAACAAATTGAAAGACGGTGTTATCAGCTATGCAATTCTTCCTTCAGAAAAAAGACTTCCCCGACCGCTAAAGTCAATGAATCATTCTGAAATTTTCACAGAATAATTTAAACTAATTTTCTAAGAGATTGTCAGTTCGGTTTTTTTTTATATTCGTCACCGTTTCTGAGAAAATCAGATTTGAAGCGTGAAAATAGCCCTCTAAAACGCCCTAAAACACACTGGCCTTAGCCCTTAAAGCTTTCGATACACGTTTGACAACAGCTGGAAGCAGAACAAAAATGGATCTCATGAATCACCAAAAGAACACTAAGGTGAAGTAAATGTGACAAAAGATATCAGTTCTTTCAGTACGTGCTTAGAAAAATAAAAATGTCTCCAACTCTCGTGCATACTTCCAAGCACTGTCTAAGTATGAAGTCGTTCAAGGTGAAAGCTGTACCGAACCTTCATGATAAACAAAATATGAAGGCTAAAATCAGGGCTCATCAGTTGTATCGCGAATATTAGACGAAGTTTTCCCGCGTGATTATAGAAGATGAAACTTATGTGCTGGAAGACTTTAAGCAGCTTCCCGGAATATCCTCTATGCAAACAAACAATAAGCAACAATTATAGAAAAAAATCGAAAACCTTGTACAAAAGCAACTTGATCGATTGCAAAGAAGTTTACACTGACAATTAAGTAACTGTAATTAGTTTTAAGATGACTAATAATGCACAATTAAATGAATATTGAATGCATCTTGGATTGAACTAACAGCAAATTTGTTTCATTCCAAATTTAATCTGTCCTGATTTTGTCGCGAACAAGCCTCACATAAATTCGCATTAAACAAATTGTATTGATGCGTTGTTCAACGTTCATATGACTAACTAGGGACTGGTGCAAGTAGAGAGTTGATTATGCAAGGAGAGGCATTATTTAGTCTGAGTGGATCCGAACTTGCTACGTTGTTTGTGTAATGTGAGTTCTACCTGAAGTGACCCTATTTTCTTACTTCAGATTGTCCATAAACAACTCTGCCAAGACAAAGTCCACAGGGAAGCATTCTTGGACCTTCAATACTCTTACTGTATTTCAACAATCAAAAACTTTTTTCTATAGATTGCCCTAGATTCTCGTTCACTTTCAAACTCTATTATAACATCAACTGCATAGAAGACGCAGATTTTTTTCAACGGCAATTGATAATCTCAATCTTTACAAATATTTATGAAGTGATCTCAGTGTAACGTTTGAAAGATTTCTCACCCTGCATTTCTGAAACCGGCAGTTAAAAGCTTTCATTTGAAACTAAGTCTATAAATTTTGGTTCCGCCTTCTCTGAGAAATCGCACTGTGTTTCATTTTGGAATTTATGAACACTATTTCCGAGCCTCCGGAACGTCGAGTCGCCAAATTACGAATAAAAATTTGAAAATTAGTCGTTTCGTGCATCGGATTTTTTGTAGAAAGCACATATTAACAGCCTTTACGGTAGCCGATTGCCCAGATTAAAAGCACATGATAATATTATTAGGACATTTGCTAACAAACTATCCTATTCTGTGATGCATGTCGAAATGCAGAGGATTCCTCGATTTCTGGTAGCAACATGCATCGAATTAACAATCCTTTCCTTTCCAAGTAGATCTACACTCGGACGTAGCCGGCGTCGGTATTGATCAACATGCAGGGATCCTGCATGTGATAACAATGTGAGACCACATGGAAAAACAAGCACGTTGTGTCAGAAAAAAATATTTCGCAGGCTCATCAATAACAGACCCGCAGATCCTGATCAAATAACGGAATAGCAAAACAGGGGCGGTCTCTAATGCTAATGCTATTAGTGAGCCTTCAGAGCAAATAGAAATCTCGGAACCGATATTGCCGACCTACAAATTGGAACAATCTTGTGTTAAAGCCGAGGAAAACGAAACGTCTTGTGTACCGTTTTTTAACATTTTTTGCATCACTTCTTCAAACGACGATTTGGAATTTTCAAAATTAATCACCATAACACCGGAAGACAGAGCCAAATAAAGTCCCAAAGTAACAAATAAACATCAGACCTCTCATTTGAGTTTCAATTTCTGGAAATCGATCATATCATAGAGAAACCGATGTGAGTTCCATTTGGGTCCTAACCAGCATTTCAATTGGACAACAGTACTTAAGGCTTGTGAATTGGAGCATTCTGAATTGCAATATTTCCCATTTGACCCATTTTTTTGTTCTGACTGAAATTTTCTAATCTACACACTTAATCACCCGTAGCTCCGGAACTGGAAGTTAGATCAGAGAAAAATCAATAACGTTTTGTGAAGTAGAATTACTTTTCATTTGAATTTAACATTTCGAAAATCGATCAGCACTCTCAGAGGTGAGTGAGTGCATTTTTTAACATATACCAACATACACGCATTTTGCGATCTTGATGGCGTATGGCACTTGGTTGAAAAATCGGTCCTCACAGTCTTTCTATATAAGAAAGGCAAAAAGAGCGATTTTAATTCGAATACTTTCTGGATGGATTCATGGTAGGCAGGTCGATTTACGTTAGATCTCGGTATACAGAGATGAACGGTTCGTTCGCGATCAGTTCAAGAGAAATAGTTTATTAATAAATAATTAAATATTGAACGAAAGTTTATTTTTAAGGAGAGATAGTTCTCGATTATTTTTCAAATTAATTGAACTGAACGACTTCTATAAGAAAATCAATTTTTCTAAAAATCAATTCATATCTCAAACCAGTTGTATCCTTTGAGTGAAATGAGTAAAATTCAATGAATGAAAATAATTATCAGTACGAATAGTTGAAAAATTATATTTTATAAAATCCCCTATAGTCACATTCGTTGAATTTGTTTCAACAATATGCCATTAAATGCTTTCATGGCATAAAGAAAAATAAAAATTCATGAAAACGAAAGGAAAGTTTGCATGAATTTGTTTCTTCCAATAATCGGTCCTTACACGAGACAATACTATTGTCAATACAAGGAGTATTGACCATATTTTGCATCGTGTAGTGGAAACTTCATCGGATTGATGTAAATATTATCAAAAAATCAAAACTGCTCATCAATCTAACAATACTTTCACTTCTGAAAGAAAACTGTTTAATAAGTGCAAAAAACCATTCCCTCAAAGTTTCAATACTCAGCTGCAATATTTAAAGCTCTAAAAGCTGGATTTTTTCGAAAAATGCGGACACAAGTTACCAAGCGAATTAACAGGCTAGTTCAACATAACTGTTAAGTAAGGTATTGTACTGAATTTATAAGAACAATAATATTAATTGGCAAATCAAGATTAAATCTATGGCTCTCATATCTTTATCCGAGTCGTTAGAAGATCATCCAATGATACCAAAAACTCCTACAAATGCTACTAATTCCTTGCGTTTTCATTGATACGACTAAATACGTTAGATACTCTTTAGTCATTTCTAACTGTATCAATTACTATCAATAGTAATCTTTTTAGACCAAAGAGAAGACGTTGGGCAGAGTCAATTAAAAGATAGAAAGATTACAAAATACGCATGTTTGGAGATTTATGACGTGTTATAGATAAGTTTGCGCTGTTAGAAAAATTCGCAATATTTTGATTTCATTCAGGAGTTCTTGCGTGAGTCACAATATGAAAATTACGCTACTTTTAAATATATTGCTGGACGCATACACAGTGACCGTAAATAACGTAATGAAGTACTGGTTTCTGTTGTAATATTTTTGTTTCGTAATTCATTGCACCCGTATTGTTTAGGTACACAAGCGCCGTCCTGAATTCAGTGGAACATATATGAAACCCATACACAACCTGACAGGATTTCTGTCAGGTTGTGTATGGGTGGATTATACATAGTGAAAATATAGTTGTATGGGAGTGATATGTAGAATTCAATGACGAGCAAAGTGTAATTGTGATTTCAAACTTGCCAAATGACTGAAAAAGCTACGGCGTCTAAATATTACAGCTGTTGTCTAGCACTGTTCATTTAAATTGCATGTTTTCCGTAGAGTGCCTGTAACATCAGAGTGACGACAGCTGTTCGTTTGGAATGACAGCTTTGTTCCAAACGAGCAAGCGAGCTGTCGAAACTATATTAAGCTTATGAAGCTGCCAACGTTTGGCGGCAATTAAAAACCAAATAACCAAATACATGATTTGGTTAAAAAATGTAACAAAAAATTTGATCTCTACTGAGTGTCTGGTTGTGTCATTTGATGCGACAAGCCCTCCGTTGTGTGCGGAACGGAAGTCTACGAGTAGTTCAAACACAATAAGTATAGGGTTGAAATTTCTAGCTTGGTGCCTAAAGCATGGGACACAGCTGTGCGGTGTCAGTAGTAAGAGAATAATAATCACGTGATCGGATCTAGACGGGAAGATTTGAATTCTTTTTTGCCGGTGTCAATACTACAGTGTAGTGAAGAGCTACACTTGTTACATACTTGGGGACTCGAATTTAGTGTTCGACCCCCTCAAGTAGAAGGTAAAATACATTTATAAATGACTCAATCTAGAATACCTATCCGTCTTTACATTTTATATCTTTGACTTTTCCAAGGTAATGCTTACCGAAAAGAACCAATCAAAATCGATATAGTATTTCTCAGATTTGTTGAAGTACATACGATTTGAATCTATATAAATAAAATTGGAAGGTAGAATTTTATACCATCAATATTACATATTTTGCGTGAATGTACAAACTAGCTCTTTCCATTATCCTTCCTCGCTAACGCGTTGGATCATGGGTTCATCAATGTCTGAATAATAATGATAAATCGAATGATTGTTCCTATCTTTAATATGCAGAGCAGAAGGTTAAATCAACAGTTTGCTTACAAAGGACCGCCACTTCCCAATACCATGCAAATAACTGTTGTTCTATATGAGCACAAGGCTAAACGTTATTATCATAGTTATTTTTTAAATGTTTAGCTTATTATACCAAAAGTATTTTTGAGGAAAAAAATTCAACGGTCAATTCATAAATTTTTTTTTTTGTTTTAATTATAGAGGCTTTAACATCTTAGGTCATTCGCCTCTTCGGACCAGAAAATCTTTCTGACCCTATGTGCGGGGTTGGGAATCGAACCCAGGCGGGCTGCGTGAAAGGCATCGACTATCCCATCACGCTATACCCGTCCTCAATTCATAAAATTGTCAAAATAGCTACCACATCACAACTAATCGCCATTTCCAATTATTGGTGCATCAACCCGCTTATCATCGCTCCAGTTACTTATCAACAACTTGCTTCAACACTCACCATACCATTCGGCATCGTTTGCTGGTGCAAATTCAAATATTGATAATGGTCGTTATAGCCAGTAGCAGAAAAGCTACGCATTTTCGGTCGCAATGTGAACAGAAAGGAGGTATCATTTCCAACATAGTTAGGCCCCAACGCCCAAGATTCTGTCGCAAAACCGCCAAAAATATGCCCATTTGTATCTTCCACTATAACCACAGTTGGACCTTGATCGATAATGCGACCTAGAACAATAAATTCAATATTAATTACGGTGAGCTTTGTCGATTTTGCAGTGTACTTACCTAACAGAGTGGAAAAACTCTCTCCATGAATTTGAGAAGAAAACAGAAAACGCCATTTATGCTGGAGCGCAGTTGGAAGATTTGCATTGATAAATAGCATTTGTGAGAGATCGGTAAACGCTGGATAGTCGGGCATGTACTGCAAGCCTTCACATATTGGCAGCATAGCATGTAGCAAAACTTCTTGATGTGGAACATTCTCCCTCTTTTTGCCCTTGCCATCGTCAGTGTCGTCCTTCCGCTTTTCGTCCGAACTGTTTTTAACAATTCGGTAGTTGTATAAATGAGAGAACACGTGTTCCAGCATTTTGAGGAAGATAGGGTTTTTGCTAAGCCTGAAACATACACGTCATGTACAGGCGATATTTATTTATCAATTGAATTCGAGTTAGATTTTTCAAGCAAAACAATGTATAAATAATTGAACAAAGCTTATAAATTGATAGTTCAGAAAAATGACAGTATTTATTCGCGAAGAAAATTCACACTTACCATCGTTCGGCATCAGTGCGAGTTACTTTCTGTGTTCCTTGCTGAACGACATCGTAAACTAAACTTTCAGCTAATTTTTGTATACATTCTTTCACAATACGAAATCCACGTGACTCCCAAGATTTAAATTCGGCTCCACCTTCGAGTCGTATCGCTCGCATATAACTGCTAACAACCGCTTCCACATACTGTAAGCATAGACCTGGTCTCTAACATCACCTAATTTCAGTATCATTCAAAACACTCACCTCTTTTATCAGTGGGTAGGCTATATCGGTGGGTTCGGCATCGGGTGCATGTCCCAAGCTACTCAATAACACATTGATCCGTTCGTCCCCCGTTCCCCGTACCGTGTACACGTACAGTTCGGCAAATCGGGGTAATTCCACGAAACCGATTCGGGACCCAAGTGGTCCGAAAAGAAAGTTTGTTATATATTGAGCCAATCGTGGGTCCATTTGTGAACCCCAAAATTTCTGCAATAAATAATAAACAAAATCATTTGAAGTTACATTAGCTGCCCTTACACGAGACAATATTATTGTCAATACAATGCTTCGACAATACCTACCATAAGATCTTCTTCTTTGCATTTGTCGGAGTTTTTACTCGCCATTCGGAAAGAATTTGCCACCAGGGGGAGCTCTCTTTTTTCGAGCATGGGACATTTTTCTGCTAATTTTGTACTGGATGATGAAATATTACCCATGTTTGCAGTGCTGGAAATAGAGACAATTTTGTGTATGTTCAGAAATTTCAATATGTTATTATATTACAAATTTCAGTTCTAAGCCTCTATTCTACCGATTATTGGTTACAAAGGAAAAAGTTATGAGATATGTTTGTTGGCGAATTAGCAGTACAGATACGGAAAATCGATAGCACAGTGTTTAAGAAATGTTGATACTTAAAAACTGATATAATGCTTCTAGTGATGTAGAGAAACTTTTCTAATTATCATTCAAACTGATGTAATTTCATTTTTTAGTTTTTTATCACTACGTCCGGAATGTTGTGAAGCGCGCCTGTGTGAAGCGTTTTTTTTTCAGAATTAAAGGACCAGTGTTGAGAAAGAATCAAAATTTCGAAAAACGCTACTAAAATTTTCACAAATGATTTTCAGATAAAAAATCATGGACCGGAAAACTCACTGCAGAAAAAATCTGCATTGCTAATTTTTTGCAAACGCGATTTTCACTGAAACTAATTTGACAAAGCAAAAAATCAGTAGTAAAAAGTTCACTAACAAACATTCTTCTCGATGATATTTAAGAAAAAAGGTCACACATTGAATATATATGATACAATTCTCGAAAAGATGATTTTTGGGACATAAATTTACAAAGCCGTTATATCTCAAACCTTTGCAGAATACATAATGAATATATTCACCGATGAACAAAAACAGAACCTTTCTGAAAATGTTCAGTGCGCATAAGGTAGATGATAAGTGGATCAATAGTTATAATATAGCGGAGTACTATCAATAGACGCAGCAAGTGCTGTGATTAATAATAGTTATAATGATAATAAAAAGATCTAAGAAACAACAATTACAAAGCACGTTATGCAGCTGTTTAGCCTAAATATCATACGCATGAGCAACAGGAGTGCAGACTATCGCTACACCAATTCAAACGCTGCGCCTGCGGTGGTAATTGGTCAAAACAGTTATTTTAAGTGATAGTTTTCAGATATATATTATCAGATTTATATGGAATGTGTGGAAATTTACAAGTCAATCGTGTGATTCAAGCTGAAAATCTAAAATTGGTTCGCAGCAAACCCATCCACGAGTGTTTATTTTATTTTATTTTTTCAGTAGTAGTGTTTTATCTCGCGTTGTTTACTGGTGAGATCGTCCGTTAGAGATATTTCACATCTTTCTTATTTACAGGCCCTTATTACCGGTATCACTTTCACTTTCACATTCACTTCACTTCACTTACATGTCACTTCACTTGATTTTCCCTATTACCAGTATCACGCATAGTGAAGTGATCACTGTAGTGGAAAAACTCATTTTTTCATAATTATGTTCATAATGTTCATGTTCATAAAGTGTGCATCCAAGTAATTATTTTTGTCTCTGAAGCGACTTCCGTAATAAAGATTCACATTCACTTCACCCGAATTTCACCGTGTAGTGATACCGGTAATAAGAGCCATAATGTCTTATTATATTTCTCCTTACTATAAATCGGGCTAGACTCAACTCCGTCGATTATTCGGGGAACGTTTGATCGATGGATCTATTTTTCTTCGGGTTAAACTCTAAGTGCGCGTAAAGTTTTTAACCGTGCAGATATTTCTGTGAAAGTGTAAATATAGTTCGAATATCAAGTGGCGAGACGACAAAACGCGCTCAGCTAAAGCACAGACTAACAGACATGACAGTATGAGTAAATTCTTATAAAAATAATTTTTCGTGATGCACTAGTTCCACCTATATTGTACTGCGCGAACTATTTACTATTGGTACACCCCTTATAACACTAGTTTTTTACTAGTTGGTTTCCCCTCGTTTGTCAACACCGATCAGCTGCTTGCAGGGATGCCTGCAATCATCAAAATATTTGAAAATGAATCGTCACAATAAATTATTGGATTACATTGATAATATATTTAACTTTTTCGCGATGTTGGAAGGTAACCATTTATTTGACTCAACGTTGATTATCTAGACTATTTTTTATTGTGTTGGTAGTTTTCATCCGAAATTAAGTGGCGGCAGACCAGAAGCAAGTGAATATTGTAACAAAACGGGTTCGATTTTGTATTGCGTTGGAGGATGAGAAGTAGGCACAATTATGTATATAGTTTTGGCAATATGTATTAAATCTGTATCCTGCATGAAATTCGCATGGACGTATACAAATCAATACATTACAGGCAATTCTGTATGAATGGCAACGCTGTTGGTAAATGAAAAAAATAAACACAGTCTAGATGACAGACAGGATGTTTTTGATAGGGTAACGTGGCGCCATCATGACACATGTGAGTACTGTCCCAAATAAAGGAATATTCGAAATGACCGTTAAAATGATTGAAGAATCTAATTTGAGTGTCCTGTCTGTTAGTCTGTGGCTAAAGTTTCGTGCCAGAAATTATCCCAACGAAAAAAATTGTTTTAATAAGACTGTTTAAATTGTTTTAATAAGACTGTTTAACAAGAGAAAGGCATTATCACACCACAAGGTGGATTAGGAGGAGGTTTTTCTCCCTTCTGTATAATTTTCCAAAAGTAGCGAAAGCACAATAACTAATCAACCAATGAACCACATGTAATCAAATTCTGACAGATACTATTTTATGAATGGCACATTGACGTTCACGCAGAGAAATGAAGCAAAACAGTTGATGATTTTTTAATTTGATTTACGATGATTTCTAGCTAGAATATGATTGCTTTGAACTAATTTCTCCCTTCAACATCATTCAATATTCATAGTTTAATTTAATCAAAATTTTGCTCCGGTCAAATGAACGAAATATTGTTTGCTGAAATAAACTAACTTTTTATTACGTTTCAACCAAAGTTGAGTAGATGTTATTTTTCGATTGCATTTCACCTATAGCTTGGAAATATATATCGAGGTGAAAATTTCAATTAGTAACGAGAAATGACTAATTTTCTCTGTTTTCTAAGCCATTATCATGGCTGCCTCTAACAGATATTAGGTTTTTTACCGTCACTGCTAACCTCCAGAGATGCCAGGTAAAAATTTCAAATATCTGCAGACAGGGTCTGTTAATCTAAAAAAAATCTGCAGTCAGCAAGTATGTCTTGCTGGCAGCAATTTCTCTATAAAGTATGACACGCAAAACTGACTTGGCGAGCAAAAAAAAAAAGGGTCGCGGAAATTTCAAAAGTTTGTAAATATAGACGAAAGTCTGCGAGAATTTCAAAAGTCTGTAAAAGTCTGCACAACAAAAAATGTCTGCAGCACTATACCCCAAATCTGCAGATTTACAGACAAATCTGCAGACCTGGCATCTCTGCTAACCTCAATCGGATGAACACATTTTGAAGGTTCAGCAGTACTGTTTGTAAACAGAGATTTTTTGTTTGTCTGTTGACAAATTGGATGAGAGCATTTACGGTCCATATCGCCTAAATAAAGTATTAAAACATTTGCTCACGATTTGATACGGTTTGTTTTTGAGATTTATTTAATAAAAGTGACTAGTTGCAAAGTGTAAAGATGATTATTTGAAATGTGTTCTTCGATTTTTGTTTAAGCTTGTTTGTAAACAGTACCGCTGAACTGTCAAGGATGAATTTTTGTTCATTCGTGACGTCACGATAAAAAATTCAATGACAGTTCCTCTGTTATCAATCGAATTTCACCTTTCAATGTGTGTGTACGCATTCGCACGCATATAACATGAATCAGTATTGCAAGTGCTGTGAATTTTAGACTTAAAAATGTGCCAGCAACTTTGTTTCTAGCACAATCATATTAGTATCAGAGATGCCAGGTAAAAATTTCAAATATCTTCAGACAGGGTTGTAAATCAGTAAGTATGACTTACTGCAAGAATTTCTCTATAAGCAAAGTATGATACGCAAACTTCTCGAGCAAGCAAAAAGGTCGCAACAAAGTCTGTAAATTCTGCAAATTAAACTCGATCTTCAAAAATCTGCACCCAAAAAATGTCTGCAACACTATATACGAAAAGAATCTGCAGACCTGGCATCACTGATTAGTACAAAAGCCACTTATCATTCACATCAGTGATGCCAGGCTAAATTTTCAAGCAGATTTTAAATAGTTTGTGCAATAAAACTGCTTCAATGGCAGTGGAAAAGATCGTTATTAGCTAGCAAAAAACGAAAGTCAAGTATACGAAATCTTATAAAATGTCCATTTAACATTTGAGAATAAGTGAAACTGCGGGGCAATAAATATCTACAGCTTTCATTAGAAATTTGTAAATTTAGAGATAAACCTGCAAATGTGTCATCAGTGATTTTCATTTACTGAGCTTATTTGTATATGTGTACTGAGGGAAACGGACTTTGCAAATAATTTTCCCGCGGAAGTCCAATCAAGTATAAAATGCGCAATATCGAACCGACTTGCACTCTGTTCAGGCCGATGATACCGCGAAGAAGGTTGCTGTGCACACCAGAAAAAGGACCTTCTGCGGGTTTATTTTATGCGCCGTTCTTCTCGCACTAGAGATAACGGTTTTCATAGGAAATCCACTATTGAATGTGTGTTCGCGTTTAAATAGGGCCTATAGGCTATACGGAAAAAATCTTCTGAACTCGATTTTTTTCTACGGAAAACTAAGGAAACTATTTATTCTGGTGAGTAAAACAAGTTTTCTCTTGTACGTTCATGTAATTTCAAAGGCATCAATAAGTTTCTAGGGAATACATGGTTTTCCGTATGAACTGATGTGAAAGCAACGATGGATAGAGTGATGTGTTACAACCTAGTAGTCGCTCGGAAGGTGTGATTCGAAGAGCGAGGAACGCTACGAGCGATACGATCTTCCTAAAGTCCGTACAGCTTTTTGGTTTCGCAGACGACGTTTATATTGTGATACGTAACCTTAAGGTGAAATGTAGCGTCATAAAATGCGCGCAAAATTTTATCCGCTTCAGTTGAACGAACCGTCGCACAAAGCATACCAAGAAAAACGGACACATAGAAACAAGAACTTTTTTCAATGATTGAGCGCAGTGGGTTTACCTCTCGTTATATTGGCTTGTAAAAAAGACTGGACGTAATGGATTTTTGAATCCTTCACACTTTGAATATATGCTAATTCAATCATTATTGTTAGTGATTACTCTTACACTAGAGCTATGAATCATGAGTAATTATGAATGACTAACATGAGGCTATATGTATATGTATTGACCAACTTGCTAACCATGTATATGTCTGAGTTTAGTAGCAAGCATGGATTCTCCTTCAAAAGAACGATTGAAGACGATATAACATTCAAGTTTTTTCGATATCTTTGCCAGTCGTTCACCAGGCCCTTCCCGCCGATGAGATAGAATTTACGTAAAAGTATTTACTTAACTCGCATGATAGAGCGCGGTCGAATTTACTTATCGAATACATTCAATGCCAATATATTCCATTCTAATTGACTTTCATTATCATCTTTGAATAAGTAGAAAGTATTATTTCTGTTGTGTCAATAGGATCGTAGCACTAGCCATGTAATCGAAGCTATGCTATGAGTCGGCTGCGAAGTCTGTTAAAACAGAAAGGCCAAATTTCTCAAAAGGAATGTAATTCCAAGACTTCCACACCCAGACATTTTCCTGGTGTGGATTCAGTATTCTCCCAATGCGGTTCCGCCACTTCTTGTCTGCGAAGTTTGTTGAAACAAATGGTCATATTCAACAATAAATGT
Source organism: Malaya genurostris (assembly GCF_030247185.1). NCBI lineage: Eukaryota > Metazoa > Arthropoda > Insecta > Diptera > Culicidae > Malaya > Malaya genurostris. The sequence goes on along the minus strand of NC_080571.1, from coordinate 213,064,927 downwards.
AATACCAAGACCTTGCAATGCATTGAACTCAACAGAATTGGACATTATTAGCATTATAAATGACAGTTACTTAGAAAATAGACGATTTCTTACAATACCCATTTTATTGTAATCAACTAGTTTTTATTTCAACACAAAACCCAATGGTGCATAAATTCGCGTCATTATTTTATATGTAATTTTTGCTCACGATATAATGCCACCGTGCTCACCGTGCATTTCTCACACCACCTCAATACGAAACAGCAGCGCGCAAGCAATAAAAAAAATGCGGAAAAGTTTATCTAAACTTTTTAAAATTTCGGTTGTTTTAGCTAATATTTTATAATTTTGAGTTGCATTTTCAGATTCTTTGTGAAATTCTGCTACAAACACTACTTTTCAGTTCTAAAATCATCCCCGTGAAACGGAACAGTAACCGTTTATACATTTCAAAAACCAATTACGGCTCGCCAAAGCAAAATTTCAAAATTCTAAGAATACTTAGTTATGACAAATTTGATTTCGAAAACTTAAGTGTTTTTGATTTTTCGAAAATCGATCTAATTTTTGAATAATTGATCAAAAACGCGATTTTCGCATTCCGCTACATTTCACCTTAAGAAGATGAAAACACAACGGACTGAAAGCCGAAGCTGGGTGTATCGGGCTGGCTATAAATGCATCGAAAACAAAATACATAAAGACGAGGCTCTAAAGAAGAAACATTACGCCTCCCACCAGGAATATTGAATGACGGCGAAGATATCGAGATGGTTGACGAGTTCGTCTATTTCAAAGATGACAACCGACAATGATACCAGCAGAGAAACTAAGAGGCGTATTTTAAAAGGGAATCGTGCGTACTTCGAGCTCAGGAAAACCCTTCGATCGAGTAAAATACAAAACGCTCATGATACCGGTTGCTCTCTATGGTCACGGGACCTGGACTAAGTTGGCAGAGGATCAACGCGCCCTAAGTGTTTTCGAAAGAAAGGTTCTGATAACAAAAAAAAACAAAGCTAAACACCTTCTGCTTCCAGAGAAAGACTTAACTTATTTGCTGTACTCGAACGAACGCCTGTATGGTATTATACGGCCTGTACTCCAAATAAACATACATATTTTCCCTGGCAGCTCGCTGTCCAGAGACTGCATGGTTTCAACCAATGCGATATTAAAATTGGTGCGATGGATTGCCAGTTTGAGGTGTTGATTATCTGGAGACTATCAGTGCAAATTTATTTGATCTCGAAAAACAGCAAACGTGATTGCACAAGCTTAAGCTCACTATTGATTTTGAATGGATGGGATTAAATGAGAAACTGAGATGGATATAAGTACCTTATAATAAAGTAATGATGCCTTTCTCAATATGCTACGCTGCGATGCGAAACTTGACCTTATGAACGTAGTTTGTAATTTTCATGTGAGGGAGTTCACAAAAACATACTTTTTTATTGCATGAATTCGGATTTCAATAACATTACCTTCTTTACATTCGAACAAAATTGAATCTAAACGAAATTTAAAAAAAGTTCTTCTTTAACATGGCCCTCATAGTAAAAAAGTGCCTACCAGCTCTCCATCACACATATATGTTCCAACCACTTCAGTGCCCTTTAATCACAGACTAGCAGACAGGACACTCAAATTAGATTCTTCAATCATTTTAACGGTCATTTCGAATATTCCTTTATTTGGGACAGTACTCACATGTGTCATGATGGCGCCACGTTACCCTATCAAAAACATCCTGTCTGTTATCTATACTGTGTTTATTTTTTTCATTTACTAACAGAGTTGCCATTCATGCAGAATTACCTGTAATGTATTGATTTGTATACGTCCATGCGAATTTCATGCAGGATACAGATTTAATACATATTGCCAAAACTATATACAGAATTATGCCTACTTCTCATCCTCCAACGCAATACAAAATCGAACCCGTTTTGTTACAATATTCACTTGCTTCTGGTCTGCCGCCACTTAATTTCGGGTGAAAACTACCAACACAATAAAAAATAGTATAGATGAACAACGTTGAGTCAAATAAATGGTTACCTTCCAACATCGTGAAAAAGTTAAATATATTATCAACGTAATCCAATGATTTATTGTGACGATTCATTTTCAAAAATGTTGATGAAATCAGGCATCCCTGCAAGCAGCTGTTCGGTGTTGACAAACGAGGGGAAACCAACTAGTAAAAAAACTTTTACGTAACACAAGGGGTGTACCGATAGTAAATAGTTCGCGCAGTACAATATAGGTGGAACTAGTGCATCTCGAAAAATTATTTTCATAAGAATTTACTCATACTGTCATGTCTGTTAGTCTGTGCTTTAATCTTATCAATGCAGACAAATTGATTATACATATATTCATGTGTTGAGACCAATTAGACGTGTAACCAGATTTGCGGAAGCTCTCCCGTCGGGAACATGAACACTTGATTAAATTGATACTCTTCGTGTGATAAAATACGATACATGGGCTATCAATATGTATTCATAGGATTTGAGGATAGTCAACAATGAACTTTTCTGCTCGCCGTCTCACACAACGAAACAGAGATAAAAATTTTTAATACAAAGGAAGTGGTTTTGGCTCCGTCATCGGAATCGAGTCAAACACGGCAATGTATATTTATTGTCCAGAGTGATTCATTCTACAATGTTTTCGAAGAATACTTAGATAGTCCGACAGAAGAGTCTAACTGCAAATGACAGTTTCTCTTTGTTTACTTTTTTTTCACGATTTACCGTATTGATTTTATATTCGACGCTTTACTATTCGCAAAACTTTCAAGTTAAAACTAAAAGCTTTCGATTTATATTGGTAATTTTCAAGAAAATGCAATAAAGGCTCCGTAATAATCAAAAGAAAAAGTAACAAAGAGAGGCTCTCATTTGCAGTTAGGCCTTTTTGTCGTGGGACTATCGACTTAATTCTATTTAGGAATGCGCGGGACATGGAAAAACTGATTTGATGAAAATCCTAATAATCGTGCGGCAATACTCGCAAGAGAAAGTAGACAAAGAGAAACTATCACTTATTGATGTAGTCTTTTGAAAAATTCACTGATAATTTAAATTTGAATGAAACATCCGATTACTCGATTATTTAGGGAAATGTTCAATACCGGGATCCAATAAATACGATGAAAATCGTTACGTTATGATTGAAGATTCACAGTAATTCAGTGTTGAAATCGTCGAAAATAACAAATATCGACAAAACTGGGTTCGATAAATCTATGCAAACGACAAAATGCATTTCTCTTTATCCAAAAAAATAACTTACAATAATAACTAGAGATAGATATTATCACATCACTAGGAAAATTAAGAAGCGAAATATGTTCATGCTGATTCCACTAAATCAAGGATTTCTGAGATTTCAGGGTTGCCATTCATTAAGAATATCAACATATTCACGGATAAGCAAATTAAAGTGTCCACCTTATGATTATTTTAACTTCTCTCATTTACAAAGTAAAGGCACTGTAGTTTTTTTATATATTTTTTTTTGGGATACAATAACTTTGCTAAAGCTATAGAAAGCAATATTTCACCTCATCTTATTGCAATCGATGATGCGAATTTCTGTTACCGGTCTTGAATGCGTCGAATAATAAATTGATGGGTGCACCAAATTTTTCATTCGTTGTTGCATTGTTGAGGGACAACCTCGGAAATTTTTGAAGCTTGTATTTTTATTTTGTTTCTATTTCAAAGTGTAATTCGCCTTTCGGGTCAGAAATACTTTTTGATTTTGGAGTTGGGACTTGATGCCCAGGTAGGCCGCGTGAAAGTCATCGGCTTACCCATTATGCTATACTCGTATCCCGCTGGCTGATTGTACTATTTTTTGTTTTAGATATTTAATAATCGTCAAGGCATTGAAACAGCTTTCGTTTGGATTCAGCGGTCATTTCAGAGAATGAAAATAAACATTCATTACAAATGCGTCATAATGCAAAATTATAGAAACCATCGAGACATTACCATCAGACGAGACTTTTCACTGACTTAGCTAGCGTATTAATATTCCCCCGACTTAATTTTTAGTTTTTTATAATTAAACGTTGTAAAATAAATCAAGACATCACGTGAATTATTGTCGTTCATAGTTTAGAATCAAATCGGTCTCACCAATTTAATTCGTACCTTACTTCAATTATTGTTTTCATTTCTTACCTGGTGCTTCCTACAAATCCTGCCTAATCAATGATTTTTCTTTTAGGTTTTTATATATCTACGTATAAACTCTACAGTAATATGGTTCAATCAAGAACAACAAAACGATTGTATATTCTCATATTGACTGCTATATCGCAATTGAAAAAATCACTCTTTCTTGCTACGATTGGCTTTTGGATTTGTATTTCAAGCACATAGCAGCGGTCAAATGAGTAGCCTTTCGCTCTGTTGACCACTCAGTCACTAACATAAGCTTTTGTTCCGTGCATTCACAGTTACTATACCACTATATTTTTGCTCTTGTTTGTAGCACATACAATCTAGACGAAGCGGTACCAAATGTTTTGTGTATCCAGCACTCTACTTTAAGTCCTTGTGAAACTGACTAGGTAAGCTTACAGATAACCAGATTATATAGATCGAAAGTGTGGCTTCAATCACCGTGCGCCTTACAAGAGTTTCACCAAACCTTTATAATATGGGACACTAAGTTGTTCGTGATACTACACAACATAATAACACATCACAAACAGTATCTGTTAACTCCAAAATAGTACAAGTAGGAGGTAATTGAAACTGCCTGATCCGATCAGTTGTTGCACAAATTCATTCAGTACTAGAAGATTCGGGAAACATTCTCTATATGTGCACTTAATAGTCCGAAACACCGAAGACTGATTATGTTGGATTGGACGAATGGCAGCGAATGCGAAGAGAATTAAAATTTTCAAATGAATGATTGATAGTAGTGAGCAATGTGAACAACACTGAACGTGAACTGTATATGTCAACAAACATGAAAGGTGAGAGCAGTGCTACCATTTATACTTATTCGTTTCGTAAAGTCAGGTCAAATCAAAGTCTTGACATTAAATTTCTCCCGTGAAATTTGACTTCTCTATTTCAATCGACTTTGAGGCCGATTCATAGGCGTACAGAATCATCGCATGGCTAGCTAAGATCACTAAGAATCCTCCCAGGTCGGGGCTCGAACATACGACAACTGACTTGTAAAATCAGCGCCCTATGCATTGAACCACCCACGCGGACTGCAGTCAGGTCACCACACTTATTGAAAATAACGGTACGTTGACATTATGAACAAAGTGATACGTGTTAAATAGTGATCAGAGATCAGTGGAGAGAAACAACAATTCTAGCACCGCATGCATTTGTATTTATGTGCGAGTGACTTTTTTAATGTTCGCGGTTTTTTTTTAAATTGAATCTAAATTTATTTTTAAACGGAAAAATATTTAAAGTGAAATTTAATGTGTGCTGATTCCAATGAATGAGTAGCCTGAATGAATCATATCAAAATATACAGGAGTACAAAACCGTGTCGTATAATGTGCACGGACCCAATTACTTCATAAATTTGAATAATTTCTCACTTATCGTTCTAGTACGTTCTCATCGTATATTACCATATGTTTTGCTTACACATGTATATACAGAACAAATAACTACTGCCAATTTCAGCAAATGTTTTGAATCCCACCCCACGTTTACTGCAGCTTCCAGCCAGTGAAGAGCTCCGTTGTTTTGAATTCATCATTACCGAAATGGATAGCCCCTTTTTAAGACAGGCATTCAATGTACTGACTGCTGAGGCTAAAGGTATGTATCTCTAAAACACGATAAGGATGGAGAACAATTTCGCCAACCGTTAGAATGTTTATATAACTCTAATTCCAGATCTTTTCTTGGGTCCAACAATTCCGGAAATGTTTGATATACCAACATCACTAGAGTTTCTGCGGGATCATGTAGCAAAAAACATCCCATTGATCATACGTGAGGTTAACAACGATTGGCCCGCTTTGGAAAAATGGAATTCGAAACATTTTAGGTATGTATCACTACTACAATAAATATGAACGTATGTAATTCAATACTGTGGTTTGGTTGCGCATGTTTTTCACCACATCACTAGAATTAATTGTTCAAAATTTTGAGCCCGTTCCAAGTGCGCGCCAGGAAGCAAAACTTCAGCGTAAAGCAATGTATCAAAAATGTCATCGAAAAACGAATCATTTAATTCATAATTTCTTTGGCGTACGTTCCCTATATTATTCCGTGTGCTAAGCCAACTAACATTTGTTTGACAAATTATATGCTTTGATGTGTGTGTAAACCATGTGGCATATAAAGCGGACGCAAAGTAGACGATATAGTTCAACACATGGAACTAATTCTGGGTTAATTCTATAAAAATTAATATGCCAACATAAATAAACAGCTTTTGGACACTTTCAGTTTAGACTTTTGCTTGCAGTGATATAGCACCAATCGGGTGAATTTTGCTCTTATTTATATTAGTTCTGCAGAGAAACGCTGTCTTCTAAAGAAATCGTTGTCGCTATCACACCCAACGGCTACGCAGATGGATTAGCACAACATGAGAATCAAGACTATTTCGTACTTCCGCTTGAAACTGAGATGACGATGTCGCAATTCTTGAATACATTGGACCAAAAAGGGTATTTATTTTTATCATAAATTCAATCATAATTGATCAAAATTAAAACCATTTTTTATTTTTAAAAGCGAAAACGTTCATTATATTCAGCGACAGAATTCAAACTTGACTGAAGACTTTCAAGAACTTTTCGGAGATATCGACACCGATAGATTAAGTTTCGCTAGTGATGCTTTCAATAAAGAACCTGATGCAGTTAATTTTTGGATGGGCGATGAGCGCGCAGTTACATCCAGTAAGAAATCTGTTTTTCTGTCAAAATTAATTTCGGTTTAGGTGTTAACAAAAGTTTTACGTTGCAGTGCACAAAGATCCTTACGAGAATATTTACTGCGTGATTTCCGGTTACAAGGATTTCATTCTTATTCCGCCAGTAGATTTGCATAATGTGCCGAGAAAACGATACCCGATGGGTATATACATGCAGGAGGATGACGGAAAAATGGTAATAGAACCTATTCTCGATGGTAAGTTGTTCATATTTTTGTCTTCAATAATATAAATTTGTCTTCAATCATTTGCTTTGTGTTTTGCAGACATTGGTAGACCGCGACTTATCGAGTGGGTGAGTGTCGATCCGTTGAAGCCCGATCTCAAAAGATATCCCGAGTACAGTGAAGCTACTGCCTATGAGATTCGAATCAATGCAGGTGACATACTATATCTGCCAAGCCTCTGGTATCATCATGTTCGCCAGAGTCACAAATGTATTGCTGTCAACTTCTGGTACGATATGGACTACGATGCCCGCTACTGTTACTATAAAATGATGGAAAAACTGTGTGGTTACGGTGAGGAAGAAGGCCGTGAGATGCTTGGTTGAAATTATTTATGCTTTATTTAAACCAGATTGTGAATCGGTGTTGAAATACACCGATCATTTTCTTTTGTGTACATAGAGTTGTACTATATTGCACATAATTTTTCAAGACTTAACTAGTAACAATTAAACAAGTAATACACGGTAAAATAAACACACTGATATGTTATGCATCTAACACTGGTAATAAAATTGCGTCAATAGATAAAATTCGAATAATATATCTAATTCCCTTCCATTAGTAAAGCTCCGAAACCTGTCCTGTTTCTGGTTGATTCTGCGGAAATCCGCAGCTATGTCTCAGCTCATACAACTCTTCTGATGTTGCCCCACTCTCCAACCACTTGGATTCAAGCTCGAATACAATGTTACCGATCCAGCTCTGGATAGCATAAAGTTGAGCATTTTCGGTGCGATCAAACTCCAGGTGCATGTTGGTGATTTGCTGTGCAATCTTCTTCTTGAAACGTGATCTTCGTGATGCCAGATTGTTGCGCTCTCGATCGGCAGCTTCGGAGGGGTTTTCATAAATTTTTCTGAGACGGGATTTGTTTGGATTGTATTCTGAAATAGAGTTGAAAATGAAGCGAATTCAGATATTTTTGCAAATAGTTCTGTACTTTGCAAACATAAATAGTCGTTTAGGAGGGCGGTTTTAATTTATGTTGGTAATATTTATATTTACGAATCGCTTTCCTTATCGTGCGAGAAGCAAAAATGCCACACCTTTAACTAAGAAAAGCTGTTAAACCTATAATTACAAAATCATTCACGTTAGGTAGAGAAAGGAACTCGACAAAAACTCCACCAAAGTGTAATAAAATTAAGCTGAGCCGCGCACCCTCGACCATAAAATGGTACCTGTTTTGTATCGTGTTGATCTAAGTACATGACAAAACCACCTTTGCGCGTTTTACCTGTTTTGTCGAGGGTTCTAGGCCTGGAGAATTTAATCCAGAAAGGTTATGGGTTTTACCAGTTTTGTAGATACTACAGTGATGCACTTCATTTTGTGTGCCAAGGATACGTATATCAGAATACAACGTTGCAAGAGTAAGGGGAATATGTAAATTAGCACGATAATACCTACCTATATCGCTTGGCAATTCAGTCATCTTCACAGTCAAAAATTGCTCTTTTTGCAAAGCGGAGCTCTGCATGATCAGACCCATTTCCTCTTGGAATCGTGGAGCGAATTCTGTCTTAAGTAAATCCCGGTACCAATCATTCATGCATAATGGATTTATTTCATCCGGCATGGTAGAATTTCCAGAATCCGAGGGTGCACGATCAGCAGTTATCGTAGTCTCCACCTCCAAGGATGGTGACGTAGACCTACAACTAAGAGTTGTAACAGATTTGGGAGATGGTGATTGTGTATAGTCATGGTCTACATAGGTTTTCATCGTCAGACCGGGCGCTTTTGCATCCACATGGGACTGAAAGTAGTTCGAAAACGCAACCAAGGTTTTAGGTATTGGCGCAATTTGTTGAAAACCTGCGAACAATGGCGACGATGTTTGACTTGAACTCAAAACGAAATCCGGCGATGGAGTTGATCGATAGCTTTCCGATGAAGAAAACATTGTTAAAGCTGGACAATCTCTGGTTTGTGATGTTGTTTGCATTTGAACTCGGTTACACAACTGTTCACTGTTGGTGATATCAGTTTTCAACACTGCATTACTATTAGGTATACATCGTTTATGTTCCAAAACTAATGTATGATCTTTCTTAAATTTTTTATGCATTACATTGAAATTGGAAGGTTCTTGATTATTTTTCGCGGGCATCTGAAATGATAATAAGACAGATCAAGCAGCGTTCTCACAAGATTTGTATTTGTAGCAGTTTAAAAGTTTCAATTGCTCATAGTTCTTTATCACGTCAATTACACAATTAAATTATTTCACAAACGGAAATGTTGATCAATTTTGTAATCTCTGCTGCACAAACACACATACGAATCTGAACTTCAATTGTCAAATTAACACAATCTTTTACTACACTTTATAGTGTAAAATCACATCTTGATGTTGTAAATGAACATATCCGTGGAGTTCTAGCCGTACTACAATGAACTTATGATGCAACACGACTAAACTTCACGAATATTATTCACTCATGTGGTACTACACAACAAATACGGCAACAATGGAATCCATAATTGACACAATAGATATTACAACCACCGCTAAATGTACTCCAAAACAATACAATCCGTTTCTGTAACGTATTCTTATGGTTGAATCTTATCGTTCGACGCAACGAACGCAACTTTCCGTGGAGTTCTAGCCGTACTACAAATCTTAATAAAACATACTGCAATACGTCTAAACCCCACGAAAACTCACTATTCTTAAATTTGAAGATTTAACAGATCAGAACAACTATCACTTAACAAAAAAACAGTTAATTAGCAGTGGCAGACGCTGTTCCCCATATCATTTCCGTACTACAAGTTCAACATTAATGTAGCTCTGGAAAAGATACAGCGATCAACGTTCATATTCACGCTAACAGGCGGTCGATATGATTGCAACCAGAAGCCCTCAGTCATGGCCGTACTACAATACTTACACTAAAATGCAGTACAAGCAATGGCTGTGGAATCTGGTCGAATAAAACATAACTTGTCGAACACCGTATTTGCACTTTGTCACGACCAATAAAACTGGATGAAACACTACCAGGAATTAGAACTCACAATGAAAGGTTACTCACCTTTTGGTTTGTCCATTCGCCACCCAGCATGTTTGCTACTGATCCTATAAAACTTTGCTAACGATCTTGTCCCGCACGAGATTCGATTGACTATGCTATCGAACCAACGAAACACGAGTGCTTATATCAATAAAGCCGAACAGTACCTATTGCTCCGACTTTATACTATCTACAATTGAAAGCGAAGAACATCTACCCGTTTGTGGATTCGGCACCCGTGGGTAAAGTTTGGAGACAAAAGTCTCCACGCTGTAGTTGTATCTCATTCTAGCAGACAAATCTGCTGTTTGTTTTCTTCGCACGTACATCATTTGGTGCGAAATTTCCATGGAGTAGACAAACACAGGTAGTACATCCGCAAAGTGAATTATCCTCTTTTGAACTCATTATGTTAACAAACGGTCAGATGTTGGTTTGCTAAAATGGGACGAACCCATAATACAATGTTGTAGTTAACGTTCTTTAACATGTTCAGAAGTGCTTCGAACATTGTTAACGGTCGTTCTTTTGTAATAATGGAAATTTTTATGAGTAACGGAAAAAGCTTTCATCAAACGAAAAGATGAAAATCAAAAGTCGAATGGGTACAATTATTTATCTTATTTTGGCGGATGGTAGCAACTGTCAGTTCTGCCACTCCTACATAGCGTGGTGGGTTTTTAACATGTATTTCAATTAAGCCAACATGACTAAAAATGATGAATTTCATTGCTAAGTATATCTAAACAAAACTTTGTACATGATTTGAACAATTATCAACTGTCCTGTTCATGTAGTATATGAAAAAATTTCGCAATCAGTTTTGAAAGTACACCTCAGCTTTCAAGTTATAATATGAATATTTTCAATCGAATATATGATATACTGTCGCTGAAGTAAACCAAATTATGCCCCGGGCACAAATTACTATAAGTACGCCACTAATGCTATAAGTAATGTAACGCACTTTTTTCTTTACTCAATTTTCTCAGAGTTGGCTGAACTGATTTCTATAAACGTAGACTATTTTGAACAAAACGCAATATATTTACATCACTCAATTTTCTCGGAGAAAACTGAATCGATTTCTACAAGTTTAGGTTCCTATTCTTTCATCATTCATCAAGTTTGCTACGGTTTCGGAGATGCAATCGTATAAGTAACACAACCAATAAATTGCTCTTTTTTTTATCCGCAAAGAATACAGACATATAACAGCAAAACATTTGGTTTCGGGAATGTTGTCGAATATGCGCCATAAGCGCTGAAGCACGCTTTTGTGAACTCTGAATCTGAATGAATTTGTGCCAAGAATGAGCCCAAGTTCATGTCAAAAATAAATATGCAATTTTTTTTTCGAAAATACATTACAGTCCATTTAGTCTAATAATGGAATATGAAATCTACTCTTTAACCATATATTTTGCTTGATATTTGAGAACATTTTTCGAAGGATAAATTAAGCCATATTTATGTTCGGAAAAAAAATATTTATTGTAGAACAAACCAGTCTATGAAAGTGAAAAAGACTATACTAAGGTTTGTTTGTAAACACATTGAAAAAATCGGGCCTGGAACTTCGAAGTTATTTGAAAGTTTGTGGAATGAGAATATCATCGAAGTGCCTAATAAATAATACAAAATTCAATCACCCGCTTAGAGTAATTTATTGTATGTGTATGTCCAATATATTCCAGCAAAAAGGACAACTAAATTCAAAATTGTTCAATTCCTATCCTATCTCAAACGATTTATTGAACCGCAATGATCCAAAGTTGAGCCATTCAGCTTTTACCATTTTACAGTATTGTACTATATTTTTTTTAACCAAATACTACGTACTGATTTTCACCCTTAAATGTACTGTATTTTGATTGTTACTATATTTTCCCATTAAAATGTACTGTACCCCGGTGGCACGATTGTCATCTGTATACAATTGGCTTGAAGCCGAAAATTTTGATTCTTCGGTTCTAGTTCGCTGTCAAATGCTGTGATTAAGCAGTGTTCACACGTTCACATTTTACTTCATGCGGTTGCACCAACATAAGGAAACGATTTCGATGGAATATAATCAAACTATAATAAACCACAATTTCTTTTTCTTATTCAAAAAGAGGTCAAATTACTGATTGTTTTATAGAGAATACTAGACTAGAGTTACATTTATATTGGGCTTGAAGAAATTAACTTTTGACACCGGTGTGGTTTTTTTTTTTTTTTTTTCAAATAAAATTTTTATTAGGCTCATTTGCTTTAGCTTAACGTGGCCGATTGTCTTGTTGTTAGGGGGAGAGAAAGGGATGCCGTATTACGGGGCGGCATACTCCCCAGTTAGTAAGGGGACATAGGGAGGGTGGGACCTACACAGTATTGAATTGAAATTTGAATACATCATTGGTTTGTGGCATACATCTTTTAGACACATTTTGCGTTCGATGAATCTTCATGTTTTTCAGCTTGTAGCAATGAAGAGATTATTCTGGATTGGGATGCTTCGTTGGTGTGTTCTGACGTTGATGTGACGTTTTTGGGTAGCTTCCAGCAACTCAGTCAGTTCAAGGCAGGTGCATGCTCCGAAGCATCGTTTACACAGGCCATACTTCCAGCAACGTAAAGAAGAGTGCGGTAGAGCTGTAGACGAGAAAGAGATAGGGAGAGCACTAAATTTGAGCATTGATAGTTTTCAAGAAGTTATAGATGAGAGTCATATAAGGAAGATTTCGAGTTGCCAAGACGTCGCGGACTGGTACGAAGGGTGGTATACCTCGGGCCCGAAGGGAACCTATGAGTTGGGACCTGGCATCACAATACTCGACACATGTCCAAACAACATGTTCGATGTCATGATAACCCTCACCTCAAACGCAGACACCACTCTCAGCGAGCCCCACACGACGGAGATGCGCGCTGAACATATAATGATTAGACATGAGCCTTGACATTACACGAATAAAGTCTCGGCTCACGTCTAACCCCCGGAACCAAGCTTTCGTCGATACCTGTGGGACTATTGAGTGTAACCATCGTCCCAGAGTTCCACTATTCCATGTATTCTGCCAGCTGGCTAGAGTTTTCTGACGACAGCAACTGAAAAATTCATTGAAGCAGATTGGTCTTTCATAGATATCACCTTCTAGTGCGCCCACCTTGGCTAACGAGTCCGCCCTCTCATTGCCCCGTATGGAACAATGTGAGGGGACACAAACCAAGGAAATCTGGTATGATTTTGCAGATGAAGCACTCAATTGTTCCCGTATTTTCCCCAGGAAATACGGTGAGTGCTTTCCAGGCTTCACTGAACGGAGAGCCTCAATGGAACTGAGACTGTCCGATACAATGAAGTAGTGATCTGTGGGCAGAGTGTCAATGATCTCAAGGGTATACTGAATTGCAGCTAGTTCTGCGACGTAAACTGAAGCTGGATCACTGAGTTTATAGGAAGCGGTGAAATTTACATTGAATATACCGAAGCCAGTGGACCCGTCTAGATATGATCCGTCAGTGTAAAACATTTTATTACAGTCGACTTCTTTAAATTTATTATTAAAAATTTTTGGGATCTCTTGAGGGCGTACAGGATCCGGGATTCCACGAATTTCCTCTTTCATGGATGTGTCGAAAAACACAGTAGAATTAGAAGTATCCACAAAATGAACACGATTGGGAACAAACGAAGAAGGATTTATATTCTGAGCCATGTAGCAAAGATATCATATTAACAAGATATCCAGCTCTCACATTTCCCGAACAAATCATTGGCAACATCCTTTTTTGCGAGCATGTCGCCCTCAGGTGAGTCCGCATCGAATCTCATACATAGAAGTAGAGGAGAGAATTGTCAAATTCGTGCGCGCCAAAATAGCAGGGCTGCGCACCCATACAATTGACATGATATGTTGAATGTGATGCCGTGCGATGGCGTTGTTGAACTGAAGATTGATTTCGCTCCAAGCTGACAGGGTCTGCATGTAGTCAAAATACAAGGACATAAAACGGGTTTGTGAATTAAGCTCGACGAGCTTTTCAAAGTTTTCTATCACCATCGGATTCAAAATGTCGCATCGGATTAGCAGTCGATATGAGAGATCCCAGAACCTGTTTTTCGACGGTAAGACGCCCGCCAGCACTTCAAGACTCATCGTATGGGTTGATTGCATGCAACCCAAGGCAATACGTAAACAACGATACTGAATTCTTTCCAGTTTAATGAATTGAATATTCGTAGCGGAGCGGAAACAGAAACATCCATATTCCATTACTGACAATATCGTCGTTTTGTACAACCTGATCAGGTCTCCTGGGTGAGAGCCCCACCAAGTTCCGGTTATTGTACGAAGGAAATTGATTCTCTGTAGGCATTTTCGTTTCAAATACCTAATGTGACATCCCCAGGTACCTTTGGAATCGAACCAGACCCCGAGATATTTAAATGTGAAAACCTGAGCTATGGTTTCACCCCCTAGTTGAAGCTGTAATTGCGCAGGTTCTCGCTTCCTTGAAAATACAACCAGCTCAGTTTTCTCCGTAGAGAACTCGATACCCATTTGAAAAGCCCATGTCGACAAGTTGTCGAGGGTATCTTGCAATGGTCCTTGGAGATCGGCAGCTTTGGGTCCTATAATAGACACAACACTGTCGTCGGCAAGTTGTCTTAGCGTGCAAGATGTGTTGATACATTCATCAATGTTATTTACGTAAAAGTTGTATAAAAGGGGGCTTAAGCATGAGCCCTGAGGAAGACCCATGTAACTGAATCGCTTTGTCGTCAAATCACCATGCTCAAAATGCATGTGTTTCTCGGACAATAGATTATATAAAAAGTTGTTCAAAACTGGTGAAAGACCATGCTGATGCAACTTCTCAGATAGAACGTTAATGGAAACTGAATCGAATGCCCCCTTGATGTCGAGGAAAACTGATGCCATTTGTTCTTTACGAGCAAATGCCATTTGAATTTCTGTTGAGAGCAACGCTAGACAATCGTTCGTTCCTTTGCCCCTGCGGAACCCAAATTGTGTACCTGAAAGCAATCCATTTGTTTCGACCCAATTGTCTAGACGGAAGAGAATCATTTTCTCCAACAATTTCCGGATACAGGAAAGCATAGCAATCGGCCGATAC
Organism: Malaya genurostris; assembly: GCF_030247185.1. NCBI lineage: Eukaryota > Metazoa > Arthropoda > Insecta > Diptera > Culicidae > Malaya > Malaya genurostris. Next base: position 213,049,611 of record NC_080571.1, on the reverse strand, counting down.
GAATTGTGATCGGAGGCTGGTTTTCCAGGTTTTTGAATAGTAATAACTCTCACTTCTCTCCATTCGTGTGGGACAATATTACCCTCGAGGAACTTGTTGAATAAATTCAGCAAGCGCCTTTTGGCAGAGTCGGGCAGATTTTTCAACAAGTTGAATTTAATTCTGTCTAACCCCGGGGCTCTATTGTTACACGACAAGAGCGCAAGTGAGAACTCTACCATCGAAAACGGTGTTTCGTTTGTATTCAATGTCGCGACGCGGGATATCTTCTGTTCCGGAACAAAATCAAGACATACTTTCTTAGCGAAATCAAATATCCAGCGGTTAGAATATTCCTCGCTTTCGTTCGCGTGATTTCGATTGCGCATGCGACGGGCCGTATTCCAAAGAGTGCTCATTGCTGTTTCTCTCGTTAATCCGTCAACAAACCTTCGCCAGTAACCGCGTTTCTTAGCTTTAATAAGACTTTTCATTTGAAATTCTAACGCCGCGTATTTCCGATAATTATCTGGAGTTCCGTTCTTTCTAAACGAGATGAAGGCTGAAGCTTTTTTCGTTTTCAGCTCTGAGCACTCTTTGTCCCACCATGGGTTGGGAGAACGCATACTAGTTTGCGCGCTAGGTACTCGTTTCGTCTGAGCTTGAATTGCGGTGTCAAGAATCAAGCCAGCCAAAAATGTATACTCTTCCTCCGGAGGAAGCTCCTGTGACGTTTCTAGTTTCTCAGATATCGAGCTCGCGTAACGTTTCCAATCAATGTTTCGTGTGAAATCGTACGAAACATTGATTGTTTCCGATGGTCTTCCACGGTTGGTGATAGAAACTATGATCGGCAAGTGATCGCTACCGTGAGGATCACAGATTACCTTCCACTTGCAATCTAACTGTAGCGAAGTCGAGCAAAGGGATAAATCCAGCGCACTTGGTTGTGCTGGCGGTCTAGGGTTCCGTGTCATTTCTCCCGTGTTTAGAATTGTCAAATTGAAGTTGTCACACAGATCTTGGATTAACGAAGAACGATTATCATCATATAAGCAGCCCCATCCTGTACCATGCGAGTTAAAGTCCCCTAAAACCAGCCGCGGTAAAGGAAGAAGTTCTATGATGTCTGCAAGCCGACGATGCCCTATCGAGACTCTGGGAGGAATGTAGATAGAAGCTATACATAGATCTTTGCCTTTAATATTAATTTGGCAAGCAACAACTTCAATTCCCGGTGTCGAGGGGAGGTTAATACGATAAAATGAATAGCACTTTTTAATCCCTAAAAGTACCCCTCCATAAGAGTCTTCTCGGTCCAGGCGGATTATGTTAAAATTATGGAAGTCGAGGTTGATGTTAGAAGTAAGCCAAGTTTCACTCAAGGAGAATACATCGCAATTATGAGTATGTATTAAGTGTTTGAAAGAATCAAGTTTTGGAAGGATACTTCTGCAATTCCACTGAAGCACAATGATCATATCTTCGATTCTCAGTGGTAAATTATCCATCAAAAGATACGATCGCTGCAAGGAGGGGCCATTGTTCAGTCAACTGTTTTAAAAATGTCCTTACTGTTGGCAGTAGAGCAGTTAGGAAGCTTTTCAGAGGATCAGTAATATTGAAGGCTGTTAATATCCAGTCCACGATATCAGAAAATTTCAATATTCCAGCGTTTGTTGGATTTTCTGGTTGTGCTTTGGGGTCATTCGGGTTTTTTGATGCCCCAGGAAGTGCTGGGTACTCCTTATCATCCCTAAGTTTTTTGAACCCAGGAGGTGTTTGCTTCGGTTTTGAGTCAGCACTTTTTGTTTCCGTTTGGTTCTTTTGTGACGAAGAGGACAGTCTGAGGCCTTTACGAGGAAGCTTGGGAGAAGCCAGATTTTGTCTTTTCCTGCTTCCTTCAACCTGTGTGTAGGAAGGTCCTTCGCCTGGGTCGTCAGAGGTATCCTCTTCAACTGGCAAGATTGCAAACGGGTTCTCAGGGGTCGATGGAGTGGTTCTTTTTAAGATTTCCGCATAAGAACGTTTGGAACGTTCTTTCACGGATCGCTTCAATTTCTCCGCACGCTGTATGTACGTAGGGCACACCGAAAGATCATGAGGATTCTCCCCGCAGTAGCAACACTTTTCCACTGCTCTTCTGCAGAGATCGTCCTCATGGGCCTCTCCGCATTTGCCGCATCGCAGTTTGTTGCAACAATAGGTTGCCGTATGACCTAACTGTTTGCAGCTTGTACAATGCATTACCCGCGGTACATACAGCCGAACAGGTAGACGAACTCCACTCACTACCAAGTAATTTGGAAGTGCAGATCCGGCAAAAGTCACGCGAAATGAGTCCGATTGGTAAAATTTACCATCTATCGATTTGGAGTGCAATTGCTTGCACTCCAAAATTTTCACTGGATGAAGGTCGGGGTTTTTGAAACGGCCTACCCCGTCCTTCATCAGATCTTCGATTGTCAGACTTTCGTCACGGACCACACCGTCGATCTCCACCACATGAGACGGGACGTACACGCGGTACTCCTTCGTGAACAACTCGCTGGTAGCAATCGCGTTTGCTTGCTTCAGGTCGGACACAACAACGCGTAACTTGTTTGGCGAAACCTTATCTATTGTTTTTATTGCCGAGTAATGTTTTTCCAGGTCCCGAGCAATATTTAAAACTCTGAGAGACTTTAATTTGGGCCGGAAGTATACCACCCACGGACCCCCCGAGCCATCGTCTTGGTAAACTTTTTGGCGGGCAGGCAATATCTTAGAGGGAGATGGAGGCATCGGAGAGGGAGATGGCATCGGAGAGGGAGATGGTATCGGAGGGGGAGATGGTATAGGAGGGGTAGATGGCATCTCGGAAGCAAACTCAGCCTCTAAATGTTCTTCGTTCATTCGTTCAGCTTCGCCCTCCTCCGAGACACCCCCACTGTCATCAATATTCATATTTAAAGTGCGGGAGTAAAGAAGTCTCCCGCACTTGAAATGAGAAAGAAAGAAATAAAATGAAAAGAAAATATATGAATAGTAAAAGTTGAAAGAAAAAGTTTGAGAAAATACTTAACAGTATGTCACGGTAAGCTGTTAGGTGAGTTGCTCCTTCACTCCTTCGTTGTGCTTCAGCGTGACCTTGACTCAGGATTGGGCTGCTGCGATGCGGGTAGCAAACAATAGAAATAACTGCTGCCCGAGGATAGCACAATAGCGTCTACTGTTGATACCGATACAAAACCGGTGCACAGACAGAACTCACTTGCGGGGATGCTACTTTTTATCACTTTTATTTAATGCCTATACTACAGCCTCTGCTGTGATAGGCACCTTCGTCTTACCGATGTCGATTGTTAAAAAAACGCGTGTGCTCACTTCGAACATTCGGTTACGAATGACCGGTGTGGTTTGAGGAACCACCGGTTTCAGGAACCACCCTCTCAGCAGGCCCACTTAGAAAAAAACGTTCAACGGTGGTCCTTCATTGGTCCAATACGTTGGATCATTGGTCCAATGAAAGTCCAATCAATCGTTCAACGGGAGGCCAACACGGGACCTTCGTTTGCCGATTTTGAAACAGACCGTTGAACCGAATGCCATTTTTTTCGTTCAACAAACCCGGCAGACAGAGATCCATTGTTGAGCCATTTTTAACATGAGGAGTTGGAGCCCCGTTGGACTAGGGTGATTTTTATACCTAAAGTCAAAAATAACAGTGACAACACAAAACGTGCAAACAATAAATGGATTTGTCTCTTTATTTTCTTTTCATCATAAAGCAAAGTCCTGGCATAACATTCCATACATTTTTTAATCTTTTTAAATAACCTATTCAGATATTTTTTATAGATTGTAGTTTGTCTATTCCTATCCTCTATACCCTCTACCAAAGACATCATATTACTAGGATGTTCATATCAAATTCTACTAAAAAAATTATATGCGTCATGGTACTTCGGCGCAAAAATTTTGCAAATAGCATTAGCCTTTCGTCTGCTTATCGGTTTATGTTTAACACTTTAGGTGACGGTTACAATTCAATATAAACATGAGTCGAAGACGAAACGCAAAAATAAGAAGCGATATACGTTTACGTAAAAGTATATGGAAATCATTGTTAACCTACGCAACCAAAGTTTCTACAAAATTCACATTCTTACTGCGAAAGTTTTGACAACTTGTAAACACGGAACAAGCTCCGCGTGCACTTTCTCGTTGCTTAGAAGAGGAACAATTCATTCTAGAAGCTTCTTAGAAGTTGCGTCGTATAAACATTCATGTGTAGATAATCATTTTTAAAAAAAACAAGCTGCTTATATATGAACTTCGTAAGCTGCAAATCGTTTCCCTTTATCCTGGCTTTTGGTTAGTTGAAAAAGAAGCTCACGCGAAAGTAGCAGCACTGAGTTTGCACAAGTGTGATACATCTGACAAACTATGTTAAATGCCGTGCTATGACGTTGCTAAACTGAAAAATAAAATCGCTACACACTAGGTGGGTCTGCTTCTATGAATGATGTGGAAGGTTTTGTCACAACAAATCGTATTGTTTTTCTACAATATTTTTTATTCGGGCACTCTTGTTATAGGCACTCGAATATAAATAAGCCCAGTACATAAAAAAACACCCAACTAACTAAAAGTTCTGATAAAAGGGGCTGATTTGGCTTAAGTAGCTATCAAAGTTAATCAGAATGCTATTGATTAACAGCCCATTTTTTAAGTAATCATCTACACTTCAAAGTTCGTGCGATGCAACCGAACGAACTTCTAAGCTGCTTCTAGAATACATTGTTCAGATTCTATGCAGCGAAAAAGTTTACGCGCAACTTGTTCTGTACTTTCAAATTACCAAAAGTACCACGCGTACTCTTAAGCAGCGAGAAAGTTCACGCGGAACTTGTTATGTACTTTCAAGTTCTCAAAAATTCCGCGTGTACTTTTAAGCAGCAAGAGAATGGATTTTTTAAGTAATTGTGGAACTTTTGGTTGCTTGGGAGGAATATATAGTTATGTCACGTATGCAAATTTATCTTAGAATTAACAGATTTCTGATTAACGCTGCGAATATTTAAGGATTATAGTTATTATCAATTTTTTTCTCATAAATACGTTTATTTCATAGGCAATATACATAAGTTTTTCTTCGCCATGTCAACCACAATACATAGTACTTTAAACCTAATACATTTCGAATATCATATTAGTATGTTGGTATGTTAATCTAAACACTGTTTTTTTCAAGCGATTTGCTATTATAAATTACATTAAATAAAATACATTTATTTTGTACATGATCTTATTGTGGTATTATAATCCAACCACAAGAAAGAATAATAAAAAATATACATCGTGAAATAAATATTATAATAACTGAATTACTTAGTAATCCAGATACAAACTCAAATAATATTGTGAACAATAATTATATTGTTTTACTAAATGACGCAATGTAGTTTTAGCATAGAATCATAGAATTATATATTTTATAGAATTTAGACTACATTGCGTCATTTAGTTTTACTAAATGACGCAATGTAGTCTAAATTCTATAAAACAACGGTAAACTTCAATCCAAGTAGTCTGAAACAGGAAGAAAAAAAGCAGAGGATTAACTCGACGAATTCCATGAAGAACGGGTGCATGTTCCTCCTGAAAATTGAAAGGATGAACAAAGATAGCAGAATTCCAAGAAAAAATCACGACACTTATAACTATTTAGGTTTGTTTGTGTCAGTTCATCACTTTCATTCATTTAATATAGCTGGCTATTGGTTGAACTCATGGAAAAGAAAGGGGTCTAACATAAAATAAAATTTAAGTTGGAACTCCAATGGACTTAATAAAATGATAAAGAAGTTTCATGTAAGAACGATCACGACAAGCAAGAATGTCGCGAACTGGAACATTGGATAGTCTACCTTGAGTACGCAAGGAATTTATTAGTTCAGATCTGACATCACGATACTCCACGCATGTCCAAACGACATGATCAATATCGCGATAACCTTCGCCACAAGCACAATGATTAGTCTCGGAAAGTCCAATTCGAAGGAGATGTGCATCTAACGTGTAGTGATTGGACATGAGTCTGGACCTCACACGAATGAAATCCCTACTCACATCCAGTCCCCTGTACTATGCCTTTGTCGATATTTTAGAAATAATTAAGTGCATCGACCGACCCGAGTTATTATCGAATGTTAAATGTTAGTTAGATTGCACAAACTTTTTAAAGCCTGCTAAGAATTTAACCTGGTATCCCTAATGTGAACGGCATATGGCATTTGTACTAATATTAATAATGCCAGGTTGTACACAGATTAATAATGCCAGGTTCGCAGATTAATCTGTGTTTCACAGATTTTCAACTTTCTGCAGAGATTTTAAAAATGGTACAGATTTTCACAGATTTCTGAAAATGATCACAGATTTTCACAGATTCTGAAATAAATCACAGATTTTTAAATCGAGCACAGTTTAGCACCTAAAAGTACAGAGCGGTTGAGTAAAAAGGTACAGAGCGTGTTAGTAGTGAGACCTTTTTTTATTTGCTCACCAAAATGATTTCGATCAACTTTTTTTGCTCATCAAATTGATTCCGATCTGCTATTATGGTACGGGAAACGTGCACAGATTTTCACAGACAGGTTTTTGGCTTGATCACAGATTTTTGAAAAAATGACCTGGCATCCCTGCTAATATTAGTATGTGCAAAAAGTACCTGTCAAAACTTTAATAGCTTGAGTTCAAAAATTCATACCATTGGCAATGATTATTACTGTGTTGCTAAGAATTTCATGAGAAGTATTTGTTTACAGACTGAAGTAGTTGACATCATAAAACTTTATCTTTATTATGAAAATTGTATAATATATAGCATCTCCAAATGGTCCAGCATTAAATTTAAGAAATCAATTCGAATCGATTTTCACGAGCAAACACTTAAACAATTTGCACAATGCGACACAACCCACTTGTAAGCGGCGGGCAGATTTCCCCCCAGACGGCTGGTTATGTCTGTCAGCCATTTTTGCCAGAGTTCTGTCAGAATTCTGGCAAAAGTCTGGCAACAATGCAACAACCTTTTCTGGCAGAGAATTTCGCCTAGCGGTTATTAACGCTTCTGTTTCTGTCGGATTCTTGCCATACAAGATTGGCAGAACCGGTTTGAATCGGTTCTACATTTTTAGTCTTAATTTTATTTTTTCAATAAAAAGTACATATTAAAGGCAATAAATTATTACCCTTCATATACTAATTAGGGAAAATGTTATTACCAATAACATTGCTTTCTCACTACCAAACATACCCATATTTCACCTAGTCTCAAGATTCGTTTTTTTTTTGTATGTACATGCGGGATTGACGAATATCAAATAAAGTCGAATAAATAAAAGAAAAAAAAGAAGGTCACGTGAGGCGAAATAATGACGCAATTTCGCCTGGACAATTTTGACAGCCAGCCTTCTGATGGTTGCCAGAATTCCTCACAAGCGGGAAGAAGCAACCCAGTCAACTTGTCTGGAAGTTGATTCGTAGTTCAGTATGATTTCCAAACAAATTCCGAATCAGATGCAACAACTGATTCCAACTCGGATTGCTTTCGGATGCAACAACATCTGTTTCGGAATTTGTTTGGAAAATACCTAAGACAAGGGGGGGCTGCTTTTGTTCCAAAATGGACCAGTTTCTGATTGGCTGATTTTGATGTTGCCACCTGCACATTGTGAAAAGAAAAAACTTTTGCAGGGTACGCGAGCAATGATGCCAAGTATAAAGAAAATCAGAAAACAAATTTATTAAATTGTATAATTTTAGCTCACCAATGAAAATGAAAATTTTTGGAGAATGTTTCACTTTTTTTTCAATCTCATTGGTAATAAATGATTATAGTGGCAAGACTGTGTAATTAAAATAGGCATCAAGCAGTTTTTCTTGTTAGTGAATTAAAGTGTAACCAAAAAAGATTTGTTAAATTAGTGTAAACTCAAAAGTGTGTTTAGTTTTACGAGAAGAATGAACTGTTGTGTTCCACACTGTGGTCGCATTAAGCATTTCTATCCAAATCTGACTTTTTCCGGTTTCCAAAAGATCCGGTAATACCACAGACTAACAGACATGACAGTATGAGTAAATTGTTATAAAAATCATTTTTCGTGATGCACTAGTACCACCTATATTGTACTGCGCGAACTATTTACTATCGGTACACCCCTTGTGTTACGTAAAAGGTTTTTTACTAGTTGGTTTCCCCTCGTTTGTCAACACCGATCAGCTGCTTACAGGGTTGCCTGATTTCATCAAAATATTTGATAATGAATCGTCACAATAAATTATTGTAGTACGTTGATAATATATTTAACTTTTTTAGCGATGTTGGAAAGTAAACATTTATTTTACTCAACGTTGTTCATCTAGACTATTTTTGATTGTGTTGGTAATTTTCATCCGAAATTAAGACCAGAAGCAAGTAAATATTGTAACAAAACGGGTTCGATTTTGTATTGCGTTGTAGGATGAGAAGTAGGCACAATTCTGTATATAGTTTTGGCAATATGTAATTAATCTGTATCCTGCATGAAATTCGCATGGAGGTATACAAATCAATACATTACAGGTAATTCTGTATGAATGGCAACTCGGTTGGTAAATGAAAAAAATAAACACAGTCTAGATGACAGACAGGATGTATTTGATAGGGTAACGTGGCGCCATCATGACATATGCGAGTACTGTCCCAACTAAAGGAATATTCGAAATGACCGTTTATATGGTTAAAGAATCTAATTTGAGTGTTCTGTCTGTTAGTCTGTGGTAATACGTCAACAATGGATTCGATTTTTCGTTCAACATGAGATATTTCGTGTTTTGTCATCAAAGCTCAATTAATTGTTTTTAAGCATTAATATATAATAAAGAAATGCATTCACCAAAACATGTTTTATGTTTATTTCAAATCAAAAACCTAAAGTCTAAAAATTTAAATGTAATATTTTTTCCTAGCATAGTTATTAAAAAAAATCTGTAAATATGGCTGCACTGTAGCCGATACGTTGGTATTTATTCCACAGGGCGAAAATGACGAGAAAGATGATTCGGAAGGAAGAATAAGAAGCCAGTTGTCAGGTCTTGTCTTAGGAGAATACTGAATTACGAATCCAATTCCAGACGAGTTAACTGCGAAAGAGCTTGTTTTGAAATTATATTACAGTGTGTATTTTTCGATCTAGATAAAAAAATTCCCACCTAGTTTCAATAATATGTAAATCTTTAAAACGCTTGAAAAATAATTGTTTGATAGAATTATATTTGCTAAGTTTCCTATATCTATCGTTTTTAAATCATTCCAATTTTTATTAAATACATCTGTTCGCAGAAACTCTTCGAAGAAAATTTTTTGAAGTATATTTTCTGAAGTCGTTCGGTTTTCAAAGGTAATTCTGATATTTTAGTAGAAAATTATGAGACATACTAGAAGAATTCAGATTATTAAAATGAAAATTTTCTCAGAACTCATGTTATAAGTGTTTATACTCATTACATAATATTCACTATTTTCAGATGTCGGAAGTTACCACAAGGATCCCTAAACCCGTCCTGCGAGGATTGCACAATGCCTCGATAAAACGTAATCTTATAGTGGCTGGTGTTATATGCACCGTTTCGGTTATCATAACCAAGGTTTTGTATGTCGATCCAAAGAAAGAAGCTTACGCCAATTTCTATAAGTAAATTTACTTCAATCGTAACATGAATCAGTCATAAATTATCAACTTTTATGTTTTAGGACCTATGACGCGAACGCGCACTTTGAGCGTATGAGAAAAGCTGGACTTTTGGAATCCGTGCAAGATTAATAGAAACAAAAGTATATAGTTCAGTGAACATTGTGCATATATTTAATGAATAAATGAAATAACCCAGAACATTACATGGTTTCGTTCTTATCCGACAAAATAGCATTTACTATTATGCGTTTGTCAGCAAGAGGCTCCTGACCCGTAACATCTATCCCACTGCACATACTGTGTAAGATCTTTCTGCGACACACTAGCACGAACCCTTTCAAGTGCATTCTTAAAATCTGCATAGCAAACCGGGCGAACCTCATCTTTGCCTATCCGACTAAGCTGTTCGAACGGGATCGAACGTATTGGTCCCATCGAAGCTTCGTGACACAAAACTTTCATATCTGCCCCGGAAAATCCTTCGGTGAGTTGGCCAATCACGGTCATTTCGTCAGATAAAAGTGAACTCTTCTCATTCGCTAAAAGTCGAGACAGTATCTTAATCCTAGCTGAAAGTTCTGGCAACGGAATGTACAATCTTTTCACGAGTCGTCTACGAGCAGCTTCATCGAGCTCCTGCGGCCTGTTTGTAGCTCCTACAATCAGAATACGATCATCTTCGCCGGTAGCAGCACCATCCAATTGCACCAAAAATTCCGTCTTCAATCTTCGTGAACTTTCATGTTCTGTTTCCGACCTCTGACAAAGAAGCGAATCAATTTCGTCGATGAACACAACCGCTGGTTGATGAACAGTTGCTACTGCGAATAGCGCTCTAACCATTTTTTCTCCATCGCCGATCCATTTGGATGTTAAAGAAGACGCACTAATACTGAAAAATGTAGACTTCGATTGTGATGCAATGCATTTTCCAATCAAAGTTTTCCCTGTTCCTGGAGGTCCGAACAAAAGAATCCCACGAGGAGGTCGACGCAATCCAGTGAATATGTCTGGCCTTAAAATGGGCCAAACTACAGCCTCCTGAATAGTTGTCTTCGCATAATCCAATCCAGCAATATCATCCCATGTCAGAGGAGTGAACCGATCCATAATTTCACTACGAATCAACTCAATCATTTTGGGATCTATGTGTCGCAAACGTTCATCTATTTCTTCATCCTCACTGTTTTGACTGTGGTTAGATCCTTGGGAGCTAATGGCTGGCTTTTCAGTGCTCTCATCACGTATCGGACAAACAAACCTGCTTCCTAACGTTCGACGACCTCCAAGCGATTTTTTACCATATGCAAAAAGAGGAGTTTTACCTGGTGGATTAACGTTTCCGTATTTCTGTAAACAAAAAAACGTGGTGAAGCCGGTTCAATGTGAAAGCGTTTACATTACTTTTAGATTTTGAATTTGTAACTCATCTTTAGCCGTCCGAAAAGAACTAGTCGCTGCATCGTTACAGTTTCTTTCCTCCTCCTTAGGTACATTATCTAAAGATTCTGATTTTTTCTGATCAAATATACGACGTGAAAGTTCTTGAACTGTTCTGGATTTAATTTTACCCATGTTGAGCAGTTCATTGGAATTGAGCGAAGCAGATACATGATTTATATTAGACGCATTTTCATTTGTAAGGGTTTTCTGTTTGAAAACAGATTTAGTAAGATTGTCATCTAGTTGCCATGTAACACAATCTTCAAAGCACCCCTTACAATGTCTTTTTTCAGTTAAATAACTTAAAGGATCTCCCAGCGCAATTTCCTCAATAACTTTTTCGTCTTTTTCATCACATTCCGTTTGTGTTTCCAATAAATTTAACACTTCATCGCAATAATTATTTACCGAATCTGGATCAATTACTGCTTCCTGGTACGTATCCAAATGGCACTGAAGAAGTGAACAAGCGAAGCGTTCGTCATTGCTAAAGGCATTCATTGTAAAAATATTCAAAATATCAGTTTCATGTCTTCCGAATTAATTACAAAATAATTACCTTCTAAGTGCTTCCGCGAACAATTGAGATGTCGATGTTCTGAGTAAGTCAACTTTTTTGAACGAGTCTTTTTCTTGTTTGGCCGAATCAGCGGTTTTCAAAACATGAAGAATATATGCTTCCGTTTCGCCTATATTTTCCATTATCATACAGATGATGAAAAATTATTTTTGAAAAGGACAAAATTCATTGGTGCTAGTAAAATAACATCTAAAGCTATAGGTATCTGATAATTTTATGTATAGATATCAAATTTAAATAACAAATCAAAGATTAAGAGGCTGTCATCGATTCGCGCGTAGAGATGTCGTAATATCGATCGATTAATCGAATAATCGAGTAAAGGCACAGTTAATCGAATGAAATTTAATCGATTGAATTCTTTCAGATAATCGCAGTAATCGAATAATTTCCTACGATTATTGGTTCGATTAGTATTGCGAATTTCAGCTTAGCATAGAATGCGACGGAATCGTCGCAGAATTGCGAAATAATGAGCGTCAGAATCACAGATACCAAGTTGCAGATTTTATGTGAATTTGATGAATTTTCTTTTTTAGCAAACTATGCAGTTTTGCAGACTTTTTAGAGGTTTTCGAAGTTTTTTCAGACAGTAATCTTACCACCAGTGAAAATTACAATACAATAAAATGAAAGAAATGACTCCAGTTTCACTTATGTTCATTATAATCTTCTCAATTGTATTCCTCAAATTTGGTTTCGTTTCATTTTGTCAATGAGTTGAGAAGTTTCAATGTTATCAAAAACTGCACAAAATTCTGTTGATTTTGTCGTGAATACGACTTACTTTACTATGGGGTGCCTTTTCAATATTTACCCTCTGAGAGAGTGATAAGTTTTTGATCGTGAATATCTCTTGTTGTATCTAACGAATCAACATAATTTTGCTACATGCCATCGGAAATATAATCACAATTTTATGATAAAATTTTCAGTTGTGTGGCATAATGTTTGGTATAAACGAGTATCAAAGAGGATAATTCATAAGGCGCGTTTGCCTTTCTCGTATTTTGAAAGCTCATAGCTCAGTGATCTATGGAAGGATTTATATAATCTAACTACCAATAGAATCGAAATTTTTCAACTTAAACGTGTATAGCAAAAGCATTGAAGTATTTCAATAGTACACTATTGAAAAACCTATCTCATTTGACCCATGTCAACACCAGCCAATCAGAACGCGTTCTGAGGAAGAGAACAAAATATCTGCTGCTGTACAACAAATCGTTCTAAAAAAAGGTTCCAAAAAGTTGTGAATATCGTAGTGAGTTCCTCAATTTGGTCCTTCTGAATGCTAGAAACGAATCCCTACAGCATATTGATAGTTTCTTTCAATAAATTATGCAAATCCGAAATGAAATAATCGACATTAAAATTCTGTATGCGGCTATTTTTATAGCCGTTAGGACCGCCCATTATTGAAAAAGCTACAAACGAAATAACAAAAAAGGGAATCTCTTAACAAAATTTGAATCAGTTTGGTTTCTATCGCCACTGCGAGCAGATGTATTTTTTGTCGTTTGCAAAGCTAGTTTCGCTTTCGACAAGAGCGATTACGTCACAGCTGCCAGTCATTAGCATTGGTGAAAAAACAACGGTGGAGAGCATTACACAAAATCAGCCGTTCTAATGGCTCTAAAAGTTTTCTAAAGAACTATTAGGATTTGTTTTTCGCAAATCGAAGGTAATTATCCTCAGTTTAGTGCAAATCAAGAACAATTTGGTGTTACAGTTAATTTAGTAACTTAAGGTTCATGAGGGGTTTGTGTTAAGCGTGCACGAAACACTCTGCATTAAAACAGAGACAATAGTAAATTACTCGCTTGAAGAGCGAAACGGTATAGATTATTATTTTGAATACGCCGGCCGGACGGAGGGGAAAAATGACAAATCAGTTTTTGGGTGAACACGCGAGCGAGAGGACGTGAAAAAAAGAAGGCCGGGAAAGTGTGAAGCAAGCGACTGAAAAAACCGTGACCGCGTGTCCCGGGAGTCCCGAGTGAATGACGTCCTGGTCAGCGATCCTTATCGGTGGTTTCGATAAAAATCAACGGACTTGGATGTTGACCCGTTCACAGCAAAAATTGGGAGTAATCACCACGCCAACATCCAGAGTTCCCGTGTCAAGCGTTCCCCGAGTGGTTCCGGCGTCGCTGTGTGATCGCACTGCAGCGGTGTAGCAAGCAGTTTTCGCAGGGCCGTTGTGAATCGGATTCCTGTGCGGAGGCGGTAAAATCCGAAGTGGTGAAGAATCAGTGAGGGGTCAGCGTTTCCCCTGGAAGTGCAATCGTCGCATTATCGTGGATAGCACGAGGGTATCCGGAGAGCCGATTCCGAGGTTTGGCGCTGGAGTCGACAGGCAGAACCAGAAGAAGAAACAGGACGGAAACGACTCCCACTTCGCACGAGGATCACCCGGGAAAGCTGCCTGAGGAATTTCGCTGCTGCGGCAAATCTGAACTTCATGGGAAACAGAACGGACGGCGAGACCGCCGAGAAAGACGTGATTTTTGGCAACGTGACGACAACCCAAATGGTGAGTGCACTGCTTTTTCTTTGTTATTACCTCTCTTTTAAATGAACCGTCATTATTGTTGATTGGTGGGTTATTATGGCTTTGGGCTGAGAGACTAATGTCCCTCTCACACTGACCAAATGTTTCATAACACTGGCGCCCAACTAAAAATCCCACTTGTAAATTTTTGATTTGTGTATTTGAGCCAAAATTTGCTAGTTTACGTTCAAGTGAGATTTGTGATATTTTAAGATTTGGTTTGGTTCCGTGATAGTTAATATACATAAGTAGAATGGATTTCACTCATTTGAATGATGAAGAAATCTACTATGAAATGGCATTACGCCACATGGTTAATCTGGGTGCAATGACCCATCGAGTGAAAGTACAACGATTGAATTCAACCGCACATGAAGGATACTGAGAGAATACCTAGCCTTCACAGGCCTGCCGTTTGGTCAGATCGGGAGAAACTGACAGTCGTTTAAACAGCTATGAGTTACACCAGCTACAAAGTTTCACGAAAACACGAGATCGGAAGAAACTACCCATTCCTGGATTGGTGTCGACGTCATGCAAGATCCAGAGCAGTCAGGATTCGTAAATCGGGTAGACAGTTGTAATAGGGGTCGTTATGACAATCCGTACAAAAGTAACGCGATTCTGGGCGCGGTAAAACCCTTGCATTGGGCTCATAACGATCGAGGGACTAAATACCCCTTTTCCTCTACGACAGTCAACCATTTGTTACAAACCAAAAAAGCTATCACAAATACATTGTTTAGTTATATCTTCATTGTTAATTCAAACCTATTTAGCACTAAAATAGGTTAAGAGTTTATTGAATGTTCTGCCGTTACAACAGGACTTTCGTGTTTGGTGTATAAGGACTTACCCGGAGACTGATAGCCATAAGTTAGTTGGCGGTAATCGCGAATTAGCCAGAATTCGCTGGCGTTATTGTATAGATTTGTGGATTTGTGTCATTTAGTTTTGTGAAGCTTGTTCCGTACAGGAACATGTTACGAGCGTTGATTGTCTTAAGCATCACGTTCATAATGCGATGTATAGTCTCCGGGGGACTTCTTTGTGATGTTGGCTCATAAATTTCTCATGATTCGAGCTTTCGCCGATTCATGAGAAATTTTTCTGTAACGGCAATGTTGTGTTACAGTTAATTTAGTAACTTAAGGTTCATGAGGGGTTTGTGTTAAGCGTGCACGAAACACTCTGCATTAAAACAGAGACAATAGTAAATTACTCGCTTGAAGAGCGAAACGGTATAGATTATTATTTTGAATACGCCGGCCGGACGGAGGGGAAAAATGACAAATCAGTTTTTGGGTGAACACGCGAGCGAGAGGACGTGAAAAAAAGAAGGCCGGGAAAGTGTGAAGCAAGCGACTGAAAAAACCGTGACCGCGTGTCCCGGGAGTCCCGAGTGAATGACGTCCTGGTCAGCGATCCTTATCGGTGGTTTCGATAAAAATCAACGGACTTGGATGTTGACCCGTTCACAGCAAAAATTGGGAGTAATCACCACGCCAACATCCAGAGTTCCCGTGTCAAGCGTTCCCCGAGTGGTTCCGGCGTCGCTGTGTGATCGCACTGCAGCGGTGTAGCAAGCAGTTTTCGCAGGGCCGTTGTGAATCGGATTCCTGTGCGGAGGCGGTAAAATCCGAAGTGGTGAAGAATCAGTGAGGGGTCAGCGTTTCCCCTGGAAGTGCAATCGTCGCATTATCGTGGATAGCACGAGGGTATCCGGAGAGCCGATTCCGAGGTTTGGCGCTGGAGTCGACAGGCAGAACCAGAAGAAGAAACAGGACGGAAACGACTCCCACTTCGCACGAGGATCACCCGGGAAAGCTGCCTGAGGAATTTCGCTGCTGCGGCAAATCTGAACTTCATGGGAAACAGAACGGACGGCGAGACCGCCGAGAAAGACGTGATTTTTGGCAACGTGACGACAACCCAAATGGTGAGTGCACTGCTTTTTCTTTGTTATTACCTCTCTTTTAAATGAACCGTCATTATTGTTGATTGGTGGGTTATTATGGCTTTGGGCTGAGAGACTAATGTCCCTCTCACACTGACCAAATGTTTCATAACATTGGTTAGATTTGTGCACTTTTCGCTGTGTGAAATTCACAGTAATCGAGATCAAGTAAAGCCTTCTTTGTTTTTGCGAAAAATTTGAAAAAGGGGAATACTTGCATAATTCATACAATTGATATTCGGAAGTGTTAAGGAACATGTCAGTTGTTCTCGTATTCACGACATCCAGTTATGTCGCTGACATTACCCACCCGCCTTTTTTTTATTCTAATAGATAATCTCTGGTTCATCAAAAATATTTACACTGCTTTTCTATCAAAAATATTGACATTTCTTTATTTATATTACTAATCGCACAATATTTTTAATAAAATTAAACCAAAATTGTTTTGAATCTTTTACCTATAAATCGTCTGCTTAAAAATTATAAACCTGAGATAATTCAAGTTTCCTGAATTGACATTCTGAAAGCTTTAGTTCCATGCTCTCACATTCACCTTTTCGAAGGCTATGATTTGTCACATAAACCTTTGCGTTACTATGATTTCAACAGTATTTTACTATTCAAACGATGAGAATAGTAAATTAGGTTTGCTACATAGGATATCATTCGCAACAAACAAACAAATGTATATTGTTTCGCGTGATTTTTTGTTTTTCTTAGTTTGTTCTTGTTTGAAAGAGACATATTTTGATTAAAAGCTATTATACACATATTTACTAGTTTATATTACTAGTTTTTGAGTTTATATACCTCAAATTGATTTATTGATTTCTAGTAATCTTAGTGTGCGAGGACCGAGAGCTTAATCAAGTAATTTAAACTTCATTCAGAAAAAACAGTATAATGAAAACGATGAAACGGTTAGTTGCTCATCAAACATCAAATCAATAGATTCAAACTCGAATGTTATTACTTCATGGTGGCTCCAAACAAATTGTGATTATTACAAAAATATGTCGTGTTTGTTTTAAAGTCACTAAGCACCCTGCCACTTACTTGAAGATCTGTTATGTACTGGCTGAGTGTATATCATAACAGTAATCGAAGAAGAAAAATTTTTTTGGTAGTTAAAAATATGCTCTATTTTGAATAATTCGCCTGCATTTCTTCAAAGAAAATTTTGCCATGTGACTTAATGGTGTTTATAAAAACGAGACCAATATTTGATTCAAATTAGAATATCTATTCATTCTAATTACTAGACATTTGTTTAATTTTTGTGCGTGAAATAAGTAAGTTGTTTCGAAAACAATCTGTCACCACTTGAAACAACAAATCGACTTAAACAAAATTGACAATCGAACGTAGAACTAATTTCACCTGACCCGCCATCTATGTTTCATTATTTGAACCTTTCTTAAGATTGATTTTTTCTTATATAATTTCAATTATTTTGTAGAATTCTAGAACTTGTTATAAGAACTGTTTATTTTAAAATGTAAGAAAATTTATTTTCTTTCGTTTCGTGTAATCATTTTTGTTTTTATAAGATGATATGTTGATCAATATCGAGATCCGGAATTAGTTCTTAGTAAAAAACTATTCCTCATCATAATATCGCATATTCGCTTAGGTTTGCGCATCTGTGCGGTCTTTCAAGTAATATTTTATAATGTACGCAACGAATAAAATCATTCCAAGTTATCAACATAACCTTTTCTCGCATGCTAAGATCAGATCTGAAAATATGCCTGGTTTAAAACAGAATCCTGGGTGCTGCTACAATAACATAGGTAGAAATTGATTTTTCTCACACTAAAATTAACTTTTCGCTTGAAAAAATGTCGTTGTATGTAAGTTATAAAGGATTTTACAAGTGAAAATTCGGTTTTCCCTTGTATTTTGACAGCTAATATTGCAATCATTATCCTCGCACACGTACGCATCTAGCAGTGAAACACAACGTTAGATCGCCCATCAAATTTAGTCATGCTTAATCGCAAGCTAATCGATTAATCGAGTAATTCTGTACGATTAATCAAGCAAATCGATTAGTTTGAAAAGTTGTATTCGATTATTTACTAATCGAGTATTTCAAAAAACGCGACATCCCTATTCGCGCGCTCGGCTTGATGTTTGCACTGATATAATTTTGCACATTGAAATCGTACATGTGATAAGCATTTAAGCCGACGACTAATCTCGATGAACATTAGAAAAGGTCCCAAGTGCAAATGACAGTTTCTCATGGTTTACTTTCTCTTTCAATTTTAACGGCAAATTCCAGTAATTTAACCGTAATTCTACAGTTCATATAGAAAGTTTATGGTTTTTGCTATTATCCTATGTGAAGTGTTAGATTGAAAGATTACTGATTGGACCGTAATACTCGAAAGAGAAAGTAAACAAAGAGAAACTGTCATTTGCACTTAGGACCATTTCTCGTGTTTGTCTTCTAATGCACGATTCAGACGGGCCGTCTCTATTCGTCAACGTCACCGGAACGTCAGCGTCATAAAAATTAGTTTAATACTTTCTTTACTGGAACGTTCACACATTTTCATGGGGCAATAGTTCCACCTATATTGAACTGCGCGAACCATGTACTATCGGTACAGCCCAGAGATGCCATTTATACAGATTTATCTGTATTATACAGATTTTTACATGCTCATACAGATTTAATACAGAATTATACAGATTTCCTCAATTTAATACAGATTTATACAGATCTCACAAAAAGTAAGAAAGAAAAAATTAAACTTTTCTGTCTGATCTATCTTTAAGTATTTGATTCGCGGCGAGATAAAAGTCTATCAATCAATACTAATGGACAAATCACAAATTAATATGGAAATCTGTTCTGAAAACCATTTATATTATAACTTGAAACCAATTTGAACTGATATTCATGGAAGTAATGGCATCGTGAAACTTTACCGTCAAACTGAGAGTTGTATGACCCGGCTTGACGTTGCATATTGGACGTTGAAATTTTATGTCAAATTATGAAGTCAACAATTTCAAACAAGATAAATATCTCGGTTGATTTTTCAGAAGGCCGTAAGAGCAAGTGACAGGTTCTCTTTGTTCACTTTCTCTTCTATTAATTACCAAGCGGTTTACACGTTTATCACTTAACTCTTTTCATAGAATGATGCCCGAAACTTTCGACTTTCAAACAGCACTGTGAAATCCAAGATTGTTTTTAATCACATCACAAAAGCAGTCGTTTATGTATATATGAAATAAAATGTGGAGCTGAATCGATTACGGACACTTTATTTAATATGAACGTATTATTGAATGAATGAGGTAAAATTACAAAATTTTTACAATTACAAATTGCAATACAAAATTAGGTTACAAAAATCAAGTAGCTTTCAGGTATTCTGGGATAATATCAATAGTTTGTGGTTTTACACCTCAGGCTATTCTCCAGTCGCCAGGTTCTCTCCATTCAACGCAGAGAAGATCTGAGTTTTTTAAAGTTTCAGTTTGCAGCACAACTTGGTAGATTGTACTTGTTGTTCAGCTTTCGAACGGGTAACCTGAAAATAAATTACTATTCTAAAAAGCTGTCATTATGCATATTTTATGAATACCTTACCTAGAACTGATAGTCATTTTTTCGGCTAGCACAAAAACATGTCAGTACCGTTTTAGATTTGTTTTTTATTTTTCAACCAGAACAACATTGGTAACTATGGTTCTGTTATTCGAAATAAACAATTTTTGTCCCTTGTTGCTAGTTTCAATATTTAGTTAGCGATTTAGTTTTGACATTACCAGTTACTGAGGGGTAGTTAAATTTTCGATACAGTTTTAATAGACGAGTGGCAGGTCGTGTCGTCGGACAAACTGTCACTTGTTCTTACGGCCTTCTAAAAATCAACCGAGATATATGAACTTACAATTCAATTGTTGTGGATAAAAAAACTGAAATTTCGTTGTTGAATATTCTTGTGAGAGCGGCAATGACTGATTGAATCTACCATCGTACAACCACGTTTTATTGAAATAACATCTTGTGGCATTATTTTGTGGTAAAAATATCATTTTATTAGTGAATATAGATTAATACAGATTTTTTATATAAAGCAATACAGATTTTCTATGAAAACATCTACAGCCCTTGTGTTATTAAAAGTTTTTCTCCTAGTTAATATCATTTTAATGAACGTGTATGGTGCAGTAATGACGAGTTTTCTTTGCAAATTTGAAATATCATTACTTAGGCTGTGAATCATTTCGCGGTTAATTTTAACTTTTAGTTAAAATCTGACTTTTGAGTGGTTATTTTGTGTCGAGTAGGTAAATTTAACTAAAATTGCAGCCCATTTCAAAGTTTGACGGATGAAAAGTTATTTGGGTTTATTTTGCACCGGAAAGTATTTTGACTGAAGAATTGATATTAGAATTTTCTTTGCAAGATTTTTTTCAGTGTCGGAAAATAACCATCGATCTGTCAAAAATAACCATGCTTTCGAGCAGGGTTATTTTTGACAACATCAAAATAACCACTCGAGTGTAAGATTTCAACCAAAAGCAGAGATGCCATTTATACAGATTTATCTGTATTATACAGATTTTTACATGCTCATACAGATTTAATACAGAGTACAGATTTTATACAGATTTCCTCAATTTAATACAGATTTATACAGATCTCACAAAAAGTAAGAAAGAAAAGAATTAACTTTTCTGTCTGAGCTATCTTTTAGTATTTGATTCCAGTGACGATAAAAAAGTCTATCAATCAACGGACAAATCACAAATTAATATGGAAATCTGTGAAATCCATTTATATTATAATTTGAAACCAATTTGAACTGATATTCAATTTTTTTGCAATGACTTAGTGGAAATATATATCAGAGAAGCCAAATGAATGAAAAACTAACCCAAAAGATGATTTATTGGAAAAAGATACGCTCAGAGACAGTACTTTATTCAAGGAAGTAATGGCATCATGAAACATTACTGTCAAACTGAGAGTTGTATGAACCGACTTGACGTTGCATATTGTGCGTTGAAATTCCATGTCAAATTATAAAGTCACCAATTTCTAACTAGATAAATATATGGAATTACAATTCAATTGTTGTGGATAAAAAAATGAAACTTCGACGTTGAATATTCTTGTGAGCGTGGCAATGGCTGATTGAATCTACCATCTATTGGAATAACATATCTTAGCATCATTTTGTTGTAAGAATTTCATTTTATTAGTGAATACAGATTAATACAGATTTTTTATACAAAGAATACAGATTTTCTATGAAAATATCTGGCATCTCTGACCAAAAGTTAAAATTAACCACGAAACGGTTCACAGCCTAAGTATTCTCCTATGTAATAGTACTGAGCAACCCGTAACACCAAAGCCGCAGTCTGGTGTAGACTGCGTGCGTAAATGCTCCTAAAATTCATGTACAAAGTTGCCTGCGCATTTAACACAACCACAGTAGCTAATGGAAAAAAGTACACCCGTTTCTCACTAGAAGCGCTGTTAGTGTCTTCGTACAATGGTAAATCTATGTTTATTTGATTTATGTTGTTAGTCTGTGTTGTGAGTGAACTGTCTTAAAAATCAATAATTTTACAATAACTTTTCGTTTTTCATGAAAATAAAAACATTAACAACTAATTTTTAATATATGCAAAGCAAAATAATAAATAAAAACAATTGTGTTTCAGGAGTTTTTTCTTGTATTTTAATTATTTAATTTATTATTCGTTTATTTTCCATCCGATCAAGTTATGGTAGATTGAAAAATATTATTTTCCAAATATTGAAAGCCACCAAGTATGAGCTTTTGGGACCAAACTCATAAAATAATCACGCACGCAACATTGACAGAAGGATTTGTGAAAATCGTTCCGCTTCATTCTAGAATTATATCCTTCATTTTTTTCTGGTCATTTGATCACAAACTAACAGACAGGATACTCAAATTGGATTCTTTAATCATTTTAACGGTCATTTCGAATATTCTTTTAGTTGAGACAGTACTCGAATATGTCATAAAGGCGCCACGTTACCGCCACGTACCTACTTCTCCTCTTCCAACGCAATATAAAATCGAACCGAATCGAATGTTTTGTTACGATATTTACTTTCTTCTTTTCGGCCGCCATTTGATTTCTGGTGAAAATTACCAACACAATCAAAAATAGTCTAGATGAACAACGTTGAGAAAAATAAATGGTACCTTCCAACATCGCTAAAATTGTTGAATATGTTATCTATGTAACCCCATAATTTATTGTGACGATTCATTTTCAAACATTACACAAAGTCTGATGATATGAGGTATTAATATATGTAGAACCTAAGACAAGACCTGACAACTGGCTTCTTATTCTTCCTTCCGAATCATCCTTCTCGTCTTTTTCGCCCTGTGGAATAAATGCCAACGTATCAGCTACAGTGTAGCCATATTTACAGATTTTTTAATAACTTTATGCTAAGAAAAAAATAAACATTAAATTTAAATTTTTAGACTCGGTTTTTTATTCGAAATAAACATGAAAAATGTGTTGGTGCTTTGATGATTAAACACGAAATATCTCATGTTGAACGCAAAATCGAATCCATTGTTGACGTATTACCGGATCTTTTGGAAACCGGATATAGTCAAGTTTGGATAGAAATGCTTAGTGCGACCACAGTGGGGAACACAACAGTTCATTCTACTCGTAAAACTAAACACACCTTTGAGTTTACACTAATTTATAAAATCTTTTTTGGATACACTTTAACAGATCGGCTGAAAAGTTCGTATCGTTTCTATGAGAAGGCGCCACTAGAATTAAATCCATACCATTTTCAGTTAGTACCAACCTTCAAAAGATACGTGTATAAATTTGACAGCTGTCTGATTATTAGTTTGTGAGATATTGCATTTTGAGTGAAGCTACTTTTGTTATTGTGAAAAAAATGGAAAAAAAGGAATTTCGTGTGTTGATGAAACACTACTTTTTGATGAAAAAAAGTGCCGCCGATACCAAAAAATGGCTTGATGAGTGTTATCCAGACTCTGCACCGGGCGAAGCAACAATTCGTAAGTGGTTTGCAAAATTTCGTACTGGTCATATGAGCACCGAAGACGATGAACGCAGTGGACGTCCAAAAGAGGCTGTTACCGATGAAAACGTGAAAAAAATCCACAAAATGATTTTCAATGACCGTAAAGTGAAGTTGATCGAGATAGCTGACACCCTAAAGATATCAAAGGAACGTGTTGGACATATTATTCACGAATATTTGGATATGAGAAAGCATTGTGCAAAATGGGTGCCGCGTGAGCTCACAATCGATCAAAAACAACAACGAAAAACCATGCTGAAATTGAACGAATTGGCCTTCGAATTGCTCCCTCATCCACCGTATTCTCCAGATTTGGCCCCAGTGACTTTTTCCTGTTCTCAGACCTCAAGAGAATGCTCGCTGGTAAAAAATTTAGAAGCAATGAAGAGATAATCGCTGAAACTGAGGCCTATTTTGAGGCAAAGGACAAATCGTACTACAAAAATTGTATCGAAAAGTTGGAAGATCGCTATAATCGCTGTATCGCCTCTGATGGCAATTATGTTGAATAATAAAAACGAATTTTGGCAAAAAATGTGTGTTTCTATGAAACGATACGAACTTTTCAGCCGAACTGTTAATTCACTAAAAAGAAAAACGGCTTGATGCTGATTTTAATTACACAGTGCTGTCACTATAAACATTTATTACAAATGGAATTGAAAAAAAGTGAAAAATTCTCTGAAAATTTTCATTTTCATTAGTGAGCTAAAATTATACATTTAAAGAAACTTGTTTTCTGATTTTCTTTATACTTGGCATCATTGCTCGCGTACCCTGCAAAAGTTTTATCTTTGCACAATGTCCGGGTAACAACATCAAAATCAGCCAATCAGAAACTGGTCCATTTTGGAACAAAAGCAGCACCCTCAGTTGTCAGGTCTTGTCTTAGGGTAGAACTAGAGTGCCTTTAACCAGAGTGACGACATCTCATCCGTAATGCTGGCAACAACTCAAAACGTTTAATCCGAAATGTTGACAGTTTCGTTGTAGTAGTATTGTGTTTGACAGGTCGTTTGCTCGTTTGGAACAAAGCTGTCATTCCAAACGAACAGCTGTCGTCACTCTGGTTTAAGGCACTCTAGGTAGAACTAGTGCCACAGACTAACAGACATGACAGTATGAGTAAATTCTTATAAAAAATAATTTTTCGTGATGCACTAGCTCCACCTATATTGTACTGCGCGAACTATTTACTATCTGTACACCCCTTGTGTTATGTAAAAGTTTTTTTACTAGTTGGTTTCCCCTCGTTTGTCAACACCGATCAGCTGCTTGCAGGGATGCCTGATTTCATCAAAATATTTGAAAATGAATCGACACAATAAATTATTGGATTACGTTCATAAAATATTTAACTTTTTTGCGATGTTGGAAGGTAACCATTTATTTGACTCAACGTTGTTCATCTAGACTATTTTTTATTGTGTTGGTAGGTAGGTAGGTATTTTTTATTTGTCTTGCGTTGGAGGATGAGACATAGGCACAATTATGTATATAGTTTTGGCAATATGTATTAAATCTGTATCCTGCATGAAATTCGCATGGACGTATACAAATACATTACAGGTAATTCTGTATGAATGGCAACTCTGTTGGTAAATGAAAAAAATAAACACAGTCTAGATGACAGACAGGATGTTTTTGATAGGGTAACGTGGCGCCATCATGACACATGTGAGTACTGTCCCAAATGAAGGAATATTCGAAATGACCGTTAAAATGATTGAAGAATCTAATTTGAGTGTCCTGTCTGTTAGTCTGTGCTAGTGCGTCACAAAAATTATTTTTAAAAGAATTTACTCATAGTGCCATGTCTGTTAGTCTATGATTTGATCGTGTAGGAAACGTTTCCAAGAGCAAATTCAGCAGCTGCACGATTCATATGGGTGGTCTATAAATTAACTGAAACTGAAACAAACGTATCTCCAGCAAGACGTTTTAGTTTTATTTATTCGAACAGTTCTACTGTCAAATTTAAAACTGGTATACGCTGCCGTTCTATTTTTTCTATATTTGAAACAGATAAAACGCAGATGGGGCTGCAAGTTTGTTTTGTTATAATTTCTAGATTTAAATTTTAAAACTGATATAAATTCTGCGTCTAGAACTAGAACACACCTGAACATGCCCTAATGGCATTTGTTTGGAACTGGTTATTGATAGGCGAAATATTTTTTTAAACAACTTCATTTGGATAAAAAACTTTTAACTTGAAAATATTTTTCATATATTCCTATAATTTTTTGTTCCTATTAAATGCAATATATACTTCTCTTAGAAAAACACAATTTTATTTTTGTGTGTAATTGAAATTTCGCATTTATTGCTCTCTGAACGCTTGTATTTGATGAAAAATTCAAGATTATAACACGGAGAACAGTCATCCAAGCTAGTACAAACATTTTCAAAACAGTTGTGTAAAACATACAAGTAAAAATCTGTTAAATATCACCGTTGCGCACGACTTTGCACGCATTAATTACCATTGTATGAAAGCTCTATTGCAAGGGCCCATAAGAGATTACTGGTCTGCTCGAAGCGCATCTATAGGAGAATTGCTAATTGGTGATTGCTTCTTAAAATAACCGTTAAATTTCTTACACACATTGAAATCTCTACTTGGATGTATGTTCTCTGTGATTATAATGACTGTTTATTCTTACTTTCAAAATGACATTCGACATGATATCGTTCATGATATCCCGGATATCATGCAGAAATAATTGTATGCGATGTGGCATCAAATTGTATGAGATATCAAGTGATGTGGCACGTGATATCAGAGAATATCAAATATATCCACATATTATTTGATATCAGCGCTAATGTCAACATATTAGTATTGAGCGTTTTAATACAACGTATTAACTCCATAGTCAAAAATAACTCAGCTCGAGAGCATGTGTATAGCTTCCGGCCGAGCGGTGGCGGAAGAGGAATAACGAAGAGGATGTTTCTTTCAGTTCTATACGGAGTAATACTCTTCAATTCGGTTTCTCTTTTATGTCATTGTATTGATTCACCCATGTACTTGAGTTTAATATCACGAATTTCACTTTTTTTTGAGTTTCAATTTTTTCTGTGCTTTTCACTTAACAGCTACTTATTCTCAATAGTGCAGGATTAGGCTGTTTTAGGAATCCTACAATCTAACAAAAAGTCACTAACGATTGTTAATAAGGCTAACACTTCACGCAGTCTCACTAAGCTCGGCATATCATTGGGTTTATGCGCATATGAACGTATGTCCTACTACAGTACAGTCTATTGCATACTCCACGAGTTTGCAAATCTATTCACAACACTTCATGGTGATCTCGTCGAATATATGTTTCAACATTTACTTGCTTACATTAATAAAAGAAGTTATTCTTCAACACATATTTTTGTTGTCGTATATTATCAACACTACCCTGACACGAGCATTGGTTGTTTCTAACTACTTTGTTCTTCTCGCATATGAATATCAAACACTGCACATGAAACTGTTAAATCTTCACTCATTACAGTAATCTTTCACTCAATTCTTTAGATGCCTTCAGAAATTGAATCTGAACTAACCCGAATACTCGAAGCAAAAACTGAACTACCCTTAACTTGTCTACGGGCCGACGCCCGAGACTAACGGATATTTTCCGCGCACTCTGAGACTTAACTACTCACTAACTCTCCCCAACTAGGGGTTTTTAAGCTCTTAACATTTACTTTCGGGTGAAGCCCGAAGATTTTAGTACAAGCCGAGCTTGTGATTTCAAGTAGAAAGTTCATCCGACTTTCTTCCGAAGTTCTATCGAAAGCCGAGACCACCGTCACTATGCTAGAGGCAGTGACCTGTGTCCGTGAAAATAACTTTGTTTTTTGCTCGTCGCGTTTACGCTGACATGAAGGCTTGCCTGAAAGGTGACGAGTTTTTCCTTCACGACTAGGTTGCTGTTCTTGCAATGTCGTTATTCCTTCATGGCTTCCTATTTTATTCACAATACTAACATGTTCGAAGGAAAATTTGCTAAGGGCGCTGCACATGCCCACTTGAAACTTAATTTTGATCTCAGTGAAAAATGATGAGGGAAATTAAATGTAGAATGTATGCATTTTCATGTCATTTCCAGTAAGGAATTCCCGTAGAAAATCAGATACTGGCTACAACGAAAGAAATGGCTTCAAAAACTTAAATATTTAATTTAGTAGATTACACACCTAAAACTTAATTTTGATCTCGATATTTTTTTTTCAAACCCCGGGAAAATCTTGCGAATAGTACTAGTTTCGGATCTGTTGTATACATAATTTTTGTGTAATTTTAAAGTGTGAATAATTTTCGCATATTTTTTGTTGTAATATTACAATAAATGAATTATGGATTTTAGCTATTTCGGTGTTTTCGATTTTTGCAGAATGTTACGTCGCGTTATCGTTTTTTAAGTGGAAAATAAGCCACTTGTCAGAATTTACTTCGAAGAGAAATTCTAAATAATTCGGTGCTCGCTGAGATATCGTAATAAAATAAATAGAAAAAGAAAGATTCTCTCTTTCGCGTGGTGTTTATATTTATACTTCAATGATTCGCCCGTAATTCCTATTCAATGTGACTCATTCTAAATCAACCCGAATAAAAAATATTGTAGAAAAACAATACGATTTGTTGTTACAAAACCTTCCACAATTTTGCTTTGACCATTGAAAAATATTTTAATATATTGTTATATACTATTCAATTAATTGTGAACATACTTTTTACAATAGAATGTATAGGTTGTTAAGTATCGTAACAATTCAAATCATAAAATTTTCTCATGCATGTTTTCTTGGAAAACAATCAAATGTACAGTTTGCATATTGTTTGAAACGCCACGTGTACAATAAATTCAATTGTGAATAATAGAAACAATATATTGAATGGTTGGAAATCTTGTCAAGATACAAGAAAATGTATTGTAACCCATAGATCTTATTGTTAAACAATTCTCGATGAACATTAGAGAAGGTCCCAAGTGCAAGTGACAGTTTCTCTTGGTTTACTCTCTCTTTCAATTATTACGGCAAATTACAGTAATTTCCAACAAATTCTACAGTGCATATCGAAAGTTGATGGTTTTTGCTATAATCCTATGTGAAGTGTTAGATGGGAAGGTTGCTGATTGGACCGTAATA
Source organism: Malaya genurostris (assembly GCF_030247185.1). Lineage (NCBI taxonomy): Eukaryota > Metazoa > Arthropoda > Insecta > Diptera > Culicidae > Malaya > Malaya genurostris. The sequence goes on along the minus strand of NC_080571.1, from coordinate 213,021,126 downwards.
CTCGAAAGAGAAAGTAAACAAAGAGAAACTGTCATTTGCACTTAGGACCTTTTCTCGTGTTTGTCTTCAATTGTTTATGATGTAAAATAAATGGTTTATTTTCATACGGGAAAGGCAACATTGGCCATTTGGTGCTATCAAATTTTGTCAGAAGAGTTCTCATTATTATAAAAATGTCTATGTGCTGCTGGCAACACTTTTGTTTGACATGAAAGTGGTCTAGATAAGTGTCAAAATCAACGAGCCAACACACACACAATCGCCTAAAAACGCGATTCGCTCTCCAAAGTTATCGCTCTTCTCGTTTTCGCTTGCTCTCGCCCATCAGTGTCGTGAAAGAAAATGGGAAAAAATGCAAATGGCGGTCGTTGTTATTGTTCGCTGGTAACAAACGAGCTCGATTTTCGGTAAATGGTGCCCTTTTCGTAGCAGTAAACGGCCGGAAAATATCGTGCGATGTTAGTTATAAACTTTTCGAGCGTTTTTGTGTTGTTGGTTGCGGTTAATTGAGTGCTTAAAGTGGATTTTTGCGTGCGAAAAAAGTGTGTCACCATCGACGGCTCCGCTGCGGAGCGAAAAGGCTCAAATGGGTAAGAAGCTGTGCTTGGATTTTCGAGTGATTTCCCCCCAGTGTAGAAAAATTACCAACGCAATCCGTTCCCACTGGGTTGGTCGATGGAATAATGAAATGAAAAGTCTGGTAATATGACCGTTTGTTCCTAGAAAGAAGGAAAGTGATTTTTGCATTCGTATGATTTGAATCCAATTTTCAAAAGTGTAAAAAGTGTCCATGAAAAGTTCGTGTTCGAAAGTGTGTTCGTGTGAAACGGAGGAAAAAGAAGATGCCTGTGAGACGGGATAGAAAAAGCAAAGTTCGGCTTAAGTAAAAAAAATTGTGATTGACGTTGCTTATCCACAAATATTGCGGTTTAAGGACGAACATATTTCGCCAGAAAGTGCGAAAAACTGTGCAGATACGAATTTTCATCAAGTAATTTCGTTAGTGGTTACATGCGAGTTTTGTAGAATGAGGCCCTCCCCATGAAAATAATATATTCTCATCATAATCGCCGTCGTCGTCAAAATCAAAATGGCTGCTGTTGCCTTCACTCGCCCTCTTCGTCGTTTTGCTGCTGCTACTTGCGAGATGCTCGCCGATCGTGGCTCTCACGGTTCACGGAACACTTTTCAGTGTGCGTGCGTGTGAGAGATCCTGCTGGCTCGATGCTTGTGTTGGTGATAATAAGGGCTAACTTTATTCGAATCTCACGCACACATGCACGAATTGACTTTGCGTCATGATGAAAACAGAAACTCGCTCTTTGCCTGTGGCGAACGTTCCGAAAGGGCCTATGTAATTACAAACTGAAAATTTGAATACATTCTCTTGGAACGCATTAGTGTATAATTGGTATTGCATTTAAGAATGTTACGGGTAAATTGTTCTATTTATTGTGTGTTATTTTTCATAATTCAATATTAAGGCTTAAGTTCAAAGTAGCCTTACAATGTAGCTGTGAATTTCAGAGCCCAGTTAGAGGAGCAAAATGGATTTAATTACTCAACGTTCGATAACAACAGCTATATTAGCACATGGAATGGCTAACAAAATGGCAGTTTGTATCAATAGTTATAACAGAAAGTTAAGAATGGAACAACGATAAATTAGTCACAGTACCTGTATCTTTCTGCAATCCGTAGAACTGTTCCACTGATTCATCCTATACTGGAAGGGAATAGAGAATTCAATTGTTACAGTAATAACGTTTCCAGCTTAGTCTTTTAAAACATTAAATCTGTATGAAATGTTCAAAACGACGAATGTAACAATGAGAGATTCTCTTTGTTTACTTTCTCTTTCGATTATTACGGTACTTTTAGCAATCCTTCAGTAGAATTATTTACCGATAATAATAACCAAAGTTATCATCTTTGAATCTGCACTGAAGAAATTACCGAAAAAAAGCATTAATATTCCGCAATAATCGAAAAAAAAAAATAAACAAAGAGAATCTCTCATTGTCACATTCGTCGTTTTAAACATTTTATACAGAAATGTTTAATTCTGGTAACTTTTTAAATTATTCTGTATAAAATGTTCATTACGACCTAAACAAACCGAGATTTTTATTGCATTTTGTTAGGAATGTCCTAATACACGCACTACCCGAACACCGTTTCTCGATTCACTAAAAAATCTGTCAACACATTTGACGTATGTCGAAATCAATGCGAAATAACAATTAATGCTACTTTCGTCAGTTGGCAATGTTTTGACCAGTGTACAAAGCATAAACAAAAGTGTATGCGCGGACTTACGACAAAATAGTTTTTTACGAAAAAGCAGATATAGTGTGATATTATGAAAGTGAGACTTGCTGTAGAGTTGGAGATATTTAATGGGATCGAGTTGCTACTAAGCTAGTTGAAAAATACGCCTATTCATTTGGAAAGAAACTGATTTGTTTTCAATCGTAGAAATCGTTATGAATCTTTCTTGATATGCAAAACTAGCTCTTACTAATGCTTTCGAGCAAAACTGGCTTTCACACAAGTGCGAGTAACAAAACGACGAATGAACACTGACTTTCGCAAAACGACTTAACTAACAGAAGCAAAACAACTTATGTGTCAAGTCAACCAGGAAATAACGAAATAACCTACCATACTGTCCAATGTACATGATCAAATTCGACGTAAGTGTCGTTTTTGCCTAAAAGTTATTTTTGTAGTTGAAAATTGTGAATTAGTCACTATGATACGATGCACGCATACAAATTGGATGATTTAGTGAAGAGATGAAGTTGTTTCAATTACTCGTTTTTAAATAAGATTTAAAATTGTGCGATTATTTTTCAACATCGCTTTTCTCGGTTGAGCTGAAATATTACATTCGTCGTTTTGAACATTTTATGCAGTATTTATAAGAGTACGAAGTTAGGAATAATCCTATGAAAACATTGAAGTTTTCATATAAAAGATACCATACCATAGAAAGATTCACGTCATCCAATTATTCAATGTATTCGTGAACATTTCATGGACCCATATAACATATCAACTCAATTTTCTCAGAGATGGTTGAACCGATTTTTATAAACTTATAGTCATATGAAAAGGTTTTAAATTCTATAAAATGCCATCGATTTTTATCTGGACACGACTTTCGGTTCTGGAGTTTTATGGAGTGAAGAAAATCATTTTCAAAAGCATGTTTTTATGCATGGCGATGTAAAAACAAATAAAATCCTTCTATCTCGCTATATAACTTTTAGATTGTTCGGGTCTTATCAATTGACGATAAAAAAAATTGATTTTGAACATATCGATTCCCAGTTTCGGAAGTGCCGGAAATAAAGACCAAAAATTTTAGAACATAATTCAGGGAACTATTTGTGTTTAACTCGAACCGATTCCGGGTATATCGGGTATACCTGTTTAATCCACCTAATGATGCCTTTCTCGTATAACTCATGTTTTCATAAACATTACCAAGGAATTCTTATGAAAACCTTTTTTTCGAATCTCAACAAACCAGTTTGTTTGAACATACACCAGTACAACCTTTTTTAATTTATGAATAACTTTGAGCCAAATTTATAGGTTAGAAACACACTTCGCCCTATTGTACCGGAACCGGAAGTCGGATCCGAATAAAAGTCAAAAGCAGCCAATGAGATCGTGGAAGCTTCCATTTGAATTTTTTGGGAAAATCTATTCAGCCGTATCTGAAAAAGTGAAGAGGGTTCCGTTTTGGAGTATTTGACCACTATTTCCGGAACCGGGAACTGGAAACCGCTATAGGTGAAATGGGTTCGTTTGGGTTAGTTTTGAACCAAATTTATGAGAATTTTTCCGTTCTGTCTTTCTCTATACAAAGGTATTAGAATTGCTGGAGAATTCGATTTTCGAACGGAACCTCCTCGGAGATCCATCGTGTTATATACCATTTGACTCAGCTCGACGAGATAGGAAAATGTCTGTGTGTATCATTTTAGCGAGCTTAGGCTCGTTTGAAAGCTACTATTGAATTGTGGATCAAGTTCGAAGATCAAATGACTTACACTTCCTGTTACGGAGACATAATGGTATAAGTGATGTAAACGATTAAGTGCACATTTTTCATCGGTTGAAAAAAAAATTCTCGGAGATAAAAGAATCGATTTCGAAAGACAGACTCGTTTGAATGCTACTGTTAGGTTACTAGATAAGCTCACATTACTAATGACCGAGGATAAAATCTTAATTCTATATCAACTTATGGTAACATGATACCTTTCATTTGAATATAAGCTTGTGGAAATCGATCCAGCTGTTTCTAGAAAATTGGAGTGATTTCCGGTTTGGAGTTCACGATCACTTTTTTCGGCACTGGGGACGAAGATCCGGTATACTCAAAATTAATGTATTTGAACACCAATCAGACCTGTTCTTTCGGTTAGTTGGAAGTATTTGGCATGATTTTTCCGTGTCAGGTATAAAAACACGCACTTGAAAAATGCAATGGATTTTTGAAGAATTCGGAACTCGCCTGAGAATTTCAGAGGATTACGATGCCATGCCACAGAATTATGTTAAATTAGGGTATTTCGATACATTTTATAAAATTTTAAGGTCTGATCTAATTAATTTATAATTATAGACCGCTTGTTGCTACGTTGCTTTTCTTGCTACTCCAATATTGAATAGGATCAATTGATCACTGCACGATGATGCGCAGGAACGCACCCTAACTTGGGAGCTCCTATATTTGAAACCTTTCACGACATGAAACAAGAAACCAGTGAATTAATTTTTGGTTGACATTATTCCGCCGAATACCACTATTTAGTGCACTCCTACTAAGGGAACGAATCAATCGTAGGAGAATGTTCACACTAAGTTTTACAAAAGTGGTTGAAATTTTTATTTGAATCGTTATAGAAATTTCTGCCATTTACCTTTTCAAGATAATTTCATTTAACCGTCACCGAAGGCTATGCTTCAGGTGGATTCGAATTGTTTCGATTTAAGATTTTTCCGATTTGTCTCCCGCTCCAGGATGCTATTGACTTGCCTTTTTGCGAATCTATTCAGGTCCGATACTTCCGGAAACGTAATCCGGTGTTCGGTATAATCAAAGTCCATTCCTTTGGCCATAAACTAACATAACTTACAAATTGGATTAATTTTGAGTCCAATTTAGAATTTTTTACATAAATATTTAGGAATTTGTTGGTCTATTTTTGGCAGAGAATTTTTCATTAAACTTATTTCGTATTATCAATACAATAGAAGAATTCGGCGCTCTGCACGTCGAGTAAATCTATCAATAACTTCATCAATAAAACCGCTTTGATGTTGCAATTGAGACAGCAATTTGTTTTCAACTGTCAGAAGCATAAGCCACTGAAGCTTGTCCTGAAGGTGTTCATATAAGTTCTCGCAGACCCAAACTTGACAGAGAGAATAATAAATCTCAGAACTGAGTTGAGTAATTCCTTCTCTTTTTGAATCCATGCAGTAACTCACGTGCACGAAAAAGACACTAACACAGCGACAAGGGATACTGGAAATTTTAGGTTGGATATGGATATATATGAGATGGGTGTTACGGCAATGTGACATGAAAAGATCGTTTGGCTGTCATTGACCAGCAAGCGCAAGTAGCTTAGGGTGAATTTGTGCATATTGTACTTTGAACAAAATCGCTCATTATTTCATACACGACATCACGGTTGCTAAATTGTGCACACTTGGATTTAGTTCGAACATTTGTCGTTGTCCACAGTCATACCTCAGAAATCGTTGTTAAGCAAGACGATCACACTTCTGGAGAGTTATTCGCATCATCCGGAATACCACAGGGAAGTCATCTCGGACCGTTCATAATTTAACTGTACTTCAATGGTGTTAATTTTGCTTTGGAAGGTCCTCGTTTATCGTTTGCTGATGATGTCAAGATCTACCACATCATCCGCAACTTAAAAGACGCAGCGACAATTGTTGATCTTCGCAGAGTGGTGTATAGTTAACCATTCCATGTCGAATACTTTCTGAATGGATTGATGGGAAGATCGACTAGCATTAAGGAGCTTGGCGTCCATCTCGATGATCAATTTACATTTCAGAATCACATCAGCTTCTCGTAGCTTAGCATTCTTAACGAGGATGATTGAGCACTTTACGTACACCATCTAAAATCAGTTTGGAACCCCTGCTACCTGAACAGGGCTCATAGAATCGCAGCGATATAACGCAGATTTGTTCATTTCGCTCTTTGCGATTACCGTGGAACGATCCTCATCAACTATCGAGTTATGAAATGCTTAATCGATTGTCACACGTTTATATTCAAACAAATAATTTTATTTCAAACAAATAAAATTATTTTTTTGAATATAAACGTGTGACAATCGATTAAGCATTCCATGAGATGTAGTGAGTTTTTTTACGCTACTTCCAGAACTGGTATTCAGGGACCAGCATGACCCAAAATGGTTCGTATGGCGATAAATTGATATGACAAATAAATTGGAATAGTTTTGAGCCAAACTTCAAAGATTTTTTGGTATCGTCATTTTCTACGATGGTTTGACTTTTAGAAATTCCATTATCCTGGAATTCCATAGTCGTAAGTCGGAATCGGATCAAATTCACCAATTTTGTATTGGATCATAATGCTTTTAATTTGAATTTATGATTATGAAATTCGTTTTGGCCTTATTTTTAGAAACGGTTGAGGTCCTCCATTCCCGATAGTTTCGGAAACGGAATTCGGAAATCGGTGTAGATGAAATCCTTTAAATTCACTTCAGGGATTGTAAACCATTTCTTTTGAATCTAAATTTGTGAAATGGTGAGAAATCGTAGTGTTTTCCAATTCACAGTCGAAAACCGAATACTGTTAAAACTGGAATAAGTTTATTTGATCATCTACAGCAGGGGTTCCCAAACTATTTTGGGTCAGGGATCCCTTTACTAAAATCAACAAATTCCTTTGAAAATTCATTTTTTTTCTTATTTAATATTGATGTAAAATACTTTCTGAATGAATTTCTGTGGATGGTCAAATTAACACAACTTTTTTAGCGAAAATATTCCAAATAACAACTTATATCAAACAACAGGGGGTTGATTTATAGACCTCGTCGACCCCCACAGTCAGTTTTCGTTTACGTCGACCCCCGCAAAAAGAATATCGACACCAAGGGGTCTATATCGACCACTTTGGGAACCCTTGATCTACAGGGTCCGCCATGTAACTTTTTTTTTAAACATGCAATAAAACACAAACGGTTCATCCGATTTCAAAATTTATCTCTGGCTTGTCCACATAACATTTATCTTTGACAGCCCCCCAAAGAGAATAGTCTAACGGCGTCAAATCACAGCTCCGAGGCGGCCAAACAACACCCGAATTTCGACTGATAATTCGATCTTCGAAGACTGTGCGCAGAAGATCGATCGTAGCGTTGGCTGTGTGGCACAGAGCGCCGTCTTGTTGGAACCAAATGGTGTCCAAGTCTTCCTCTTCAAGTAACGAGAAGAACCAATCACTAATCATGGCGCGGTAGCGCTCGCCATTGACCGTGGCGGCGGCTCCTGCCTCATTTTCGAAGAAAAATGGCCCAATGATGCCGCCAGACCAAAATCCGCACCAAACCGTCACTCTCTGAGGATTCATCGGCTTCTCCATGATAACGTGCGAGTTTTCCGTTCCCAGATGCGACAATTTTGCTTATTAACATACCCGCCGAGATGAAAATGTGCCTCATCCGAGAAGATGATTTTTTGGCAAAAATCGGCGTCTTCTTCAAAGTAAAACGGCACTATTTTTACGCGTTACTCAAGCGTATACACAACCATTTTTGTTCAGCGGAAGGATAAAACTAAGTTTCTGTCAAATCAGAAGTGACACTAAGGTTACCAATGTCGAAATAACCGCTAGTTAAAAAAAAGTTAGATGGCGGACCCTGTACTATCAAAATCTGCCAATCCGATTAATTTATGTGAAATGGACATTTTCACAGTGTTGGTGATTGCCGAAAATTTGACAGAAGCTGCTATATTGCTATCTATATTGTATACAACATTTTCAATCCGGTAGAAGATGCTACAAGAACTCGAGTCTCTCAATGCATGAACCGCGAGAGAATTTTTCTACATTTCTTCGCTCCACTTCATACTCTGAGTATTTCACGGCCCATGAAAAAATATGCAGTCTGATAATGATCGTTGCTGTGTGGAATTTCCCAAGAGAGGATCGCAAGTTGACAATTATCGCAGAAAATCGAATCGATGGTTCATCTTGATGTTTCTCATACTAGGTTGCAATATTTCAAAACCCTAGTGTGGAGCATTCACATACATTATCATAGACACAACTTATACAAAGGTTATATGCACATCGCAATTATCCACTGCCCATACAGAATCGGATCGCGAAACGAGAATAAGCGACCGTTTGTTGCTTCAGAGAGGATCCCCACAGCAGCGTGCTAACCTTTGGTTCTCAGAAATGTCATCGAGAGAAATTCGCTCTCGCACTGGTGTCGATTCTATGTTAAATGAGCCATGCCGGGTGTTTGTTGTTGCGATGATATTAGTCTCTCTTTGATGGCACTGATTCAATCGTGTGAAGAGTGAACGTTCATTGATACGATAAAAGCCATCCTTGCATTTTCACACTATCTCCTGAATCTGAAGTCGGATCTGATTTTAAAAACAAGTAGTTTTTATGAGATCTTAAGATCTTTCAGTCGGATGACGGATATAGTGTGATGGGTAAATCCATACCTTCCACACAGCCACACCAGGGTTCGATTCCCAATCCCGTACATAGTCAGTCAGAAAGTTTCTCTGGTCCCAAGAGGCGAATGACCTTAAGGTTAAAACCTCTATAATCGCAACAAAAAAAATCTTATTTGAATTTCAGATGTAGAGAATCGGTTCAGCCGTGTAGGAGAGAAACGAGTGTTATTATTTTAATTGTTTGGATAAATCGGTTAAGCCATCTCCGAAAAAATTGAGCGAAATTATTTACAGTTACTATCTTTTTAGTTATAACTATGTGTGGGTTATCATTTCAAATTCAAAGACAATGCAGAATTTCTTTAACACGTCACAGTCGAACAATTCCAATTCTAATTTTGATTCCAAGCGTCATTCTGTCGTGTTATTCAATGAAAAACGGCAATAGGCATTTTTTTTATAAATTTTATATCAACTTATAAAAACATAATACTCTTCATTGAAATCTGAGTTTGCGAAGATAGGTCTGGCCGTTTTGGAAAAATTGGTATTTGATTATCAACCAACCATACCTACATAGTTGAAGTATTACGCTTTTTGAATGTATTTGGTTTGATTTTTCCGTGTCCTGTATAAAAACACAATCCTGAAAATTAAATTCATTTACTTATCAACCTGTAACGGAACCGGAAGTCGTATCCGGATAAAGTTAGGTAAAGTTATATGGAATTGTAGGACCTTTCATTTGAGACTTAGTTTGTGAAAATGGGATGAGCGGTCTCTGAGAAAATCAAGTGCACTTCATTTTTTTGCATATTGTATCCCCTTACTCTGCCGGCGAACGACCGCAACTTGGTTAAAGCCGGGTATAAATAAACGATATATATATATTATCCCCTTACTCCCGAACCGGAGGTCCGATCCGTGTAAAATTCAATAGCAAACCTTTCATTTGAATCTGCTCATATTTCTGTAAGATGTCAATAGGACTTACAAAATTGGAAAAGTTGTCGACTTTGACCTTGTCCACCATTTTCAGGAAGTATTTGAGTTTCTTCTTTGAGAGCTGAAACTGGTTTCTGAGGACCAGGATAGAATCATAGAAAGATTTAAAATATGGATTGATTTGTTCAACTATTCCATAGTAGGATCACAACACAAGAACGTTGATACTGATGTAGATGAATGAGAATTAAATTTAGTTTGAGCTTTTGGAACTTCACTATTGCAATGATTTAAGTAATGTATGGCTGTATCGATATTTCCCAAAACAATTTCATAGTTCACATTGATTTCGATATCTGTTCTAAGGTGGTAGAATATATATCTAATTGAATTAATCATTGCTTAATTTGAAACCCTAAATATAATTGGTAGATGATCTGAATCAAGGTCAGCTCACTACAAATGTTACATTGATCTGCTAGAATCAGATCAGGATTTTAGAAGAATTTCTCATAGAGGATGAATTAGTTGGGCTATTGGAAATAAAACTGGCTTAAAACCAGCGGAGAGTTCATCATGAAGAACTCGTATTTTCAGATTATTTTTCTGATTACTCCACGAGAGATGCCTAGCATTTGGAATCCTATTAGGAAAAAAATAGATCGGTATCTTGTGCGTTTTTACAGACGTGTTTGCAAGCGAATTACCACCATTTAAACAGCGTATGTCCATATGACAATTTGTTGTACCACTTCCGAAGGGAACGAAGGAAGCTTTGTACAAAACGCTTTGAAATTACATGCATAGATTCTTGTTAGTTTTCCAGAGTAGCAAGCGTTTATTTTAGGAATTGTTCCTTATTGATTTATTTTTAATCATATGTATACCCGAAAAATAATAAAAACAGTCATGTGCGCTCACAAGAAATCGGTTTCGTGTAACCAAAACCCCTAGATCACGAGAAAAAGGCTTCATGCTTTTCTTGTATGCACTGGTAATAATGAATATTTCCTGTTTATACATCGCGATGCCCGAAAAGTAATTCAACCCTCAATTAGCGGGCGAGCCTATTGTAATGTTCTTTTTTGGACATGGGATATCTGTTCAAAGTTTGAATTAAACGAATATTAAAAATAACTAAACAGGGGCGATTTAGGCCTATTCCAAAAAACGGGAAATTGAAATCGACAATTCACTTGCCACCCTGAATACTATTTGATCTATATGACGACCTATCTATCGATTAGTAAGTCATCACAGTAGAACGCTAGACTTACATAGACGGGGAGACATGAGATAAGAACTTTTGAGCACTGTTATCTACTTGTTTAATCCTGACACACAGAAAACAACGAAGAAAAATTCAACAAACTGATTTTGTTTCACAAGTTATCGGTTCTCCAATTTTGTTAATTTAAATTTTCATAATTTCCAATAAAAACAATCTAAAATGGCGCACATATTAGCGGCCCTTACACGATCATTAAAAGTTTCATTACTAAAAAGTAATGACACTTTTAATGATCGTGTAAGGTCTACGAGTTCAGTAATGAAACTAGTAATGATGGAATTCCGGATTTTCCATCATTACCAACATTTTTCCTTCTTCTTATTTTTTGTGGAAGTGCTGAATATCTTTGGAACTATACGCGAAAAAATGACAAAGTGTAGATTTAAATTGTTAATATTTCATTAACCTTAACGTTTCAATGGCAAATCAAATTTATTTTCAGCTAAACGAAAATAAAAATATTGCTATTGCGATTGCTGGAGTAGTTACAAATACTCATCATTAATAATGAACGTGTAATGCTAAAAAGAAATGATGTACAGTAATGCAGTAATGACGAGCGTTTGAGCAGAAGTGTCATTACTTAGTAATGACACTTTTAATGATCGTGTAAGGGCCGCTTTTGAGCTTCTCCCTAGGTTGGTTGTAAACAATTGTCTTCCTGTACACGCGATACCGTCCAAAGCTAAGTTATTCTGATATATTCAAATGGTACTTCAATTTGATTGGAAAACTTGCCTTAAGCGGTTGAACCTCAAAAAATTATATCCGCTGTTTTTTCAAAGAAGAGCGAATCTTACGAAAGTAAACAAATCGAATTTCTCTCACCTACCAATAAATGCATCAAAATCCTATAATTTTGCCTAAAAATTCGTATTCTCCAAAAATCGCAATCTTAGTAATACAAAGAACTATAAAGCGCGAAACTGCCATTCCATTTGTTTACGTAAGTTTCGCCATCCGTGTTCCATGCCAACAAACAGGGTGATACTTCAATTGCTAGTAAGAAAGGGCTAAACTATTTATTTTCTTTATTTTAGAAGGTTTCCGAACCTTTTACTACTGGAAATTTACTACACGAGACGATAAAATTACCCGCAGATTTGTCTTAGTCGAACCAGTTTCACGAAAAATGCGCAAGGGCGTAACTTCATAATTCACACAGAAACTATAAAAGTAAACAAATAGAAAAAGGGCGAAACTCTTTTTATGTTAATTTATTCAGTGGATATAGAAGGGAACTGGTTACATTTGCATGCCTTTTAAAGATAAACCAACAGTTCATCGACTAATCAAAAATTGTTCTGAGAATATAGGATAATTCCTAAATAGGATTTGAAACCAAAGTCAAAACATTCATCGACGTTTTACTCCATTTGCTGTCCCTTTTTGAAAAACAGCTGATATGATCATGTAAAAGCGGAAGTTTGATTTATTTATGATAGTTTTCATTTGAAAAGAACAGTAAACACGCGTCTTTTTTTACGTGGATTTCCGAAGTTACGCGTTTTTTTTAAGCGGACTTCCAAAGTTACGCGTTTTTTTTCGGCATAAAAAAAAATTGCCTTTTTGGAAGTCTCATAATTTTTCTTGTACCAAAGTCGATTTTCACAAAAAAAAAACTTATTTGAGATTACACCAGATCTGGACGTTTCATGCATTTCTAAGATATTTGGCACAAGAAAATTTTTTTTTTCAGTTTGAAGGTTTTTTTTGCGCGGATTTCCGAAGTTACGAGAAGATATAGGCAGCGCTCATGTCAAAGAATATCGTGTTAGGTTTTCTGCGACCGGATAACGGAAAAGTACCAATTTTTGTACAATCTAGAGATTCATGCATTTGTGTGTTCACGCGTTTTGAATGCATTCGTTTTTGAAACTTTGCAATTATGTTATCAGATAGTACATCTTTCGCTCTGCTAAGTGTTTTGTTAGAACGCCGAAAATAAAGTTATTATTAGTAGACAACATAGTTCAAACATTTGTTTTTTTGTTTCTGTCCACTTCTGCATCACATTAAATCGCCCTTATTCTGAACAACGACGTATTGGTTTTTCGATCGAATATGGTTCGGTCGAATCCTAGCCACCTTTGATTTTGCTGGCGTTATTAGGAATACGAATGAAATACGATCAAAAAAACGATACGTCGTTATTCAGAATAAGGGCGAATATTATAAAGTTAGTAGCGGACTAGGACAGGACCAGACAACTGGCTTCTTTTTCCAGAAAAATATGTCTATTCTTATTCCGGTTGCTTCCTGTTATAAATAATACATTCCTCGCGATCACTGTTGCCAGTAGAGATAATTAATCATTCTGAAAAGCTTCTCCCCTTATAACATGCGATTATTTATCATTTGAAAACACTTAGACAAATGTTATATCATTCAAAAACATAGCTCTGAAATCATTTTGATCAGATGCTTGTTTTGAATAAAACGTTTAGATGAAACAGTTTAATAAAATTTTTCTGAAACACATTTTTGGGTTATTAATTTTTGCAGCTTTATATCAAACCACATTGTTACCGACGATACTGACAACACTTTTTCTACCACCCTGCAGTAATCTTAATTTCAACAACTTGTACTTGCTTATGTCAATTTCAAACAATCACGAGCTGGTCCGCAAATGGTTCTCGAAGTGAACTAACAATTGTCAGGTCATTTCCTAGGTAGCGGACAGAACAAATTACTTCCAAAAGGGATCATTTCGCAACTCTGGCATAAGAGAAACGAAGTCTTGGTATTACATGCCTTTTTTGGAATTTTACCGAACTTCGCCACCGATCTTTATTGTACAGAACCGTTGAATGGGACAACCTGGGAAATAAGAAAAGCACTGTTATTGTATACGTTTCTTTTTCTTCGGCTTTAAGCAAAAGTACTATTGAAATAATGAACTAAACAGACAGTACGCTTCCCAAATCTGCTAATCAGATCACTGTGTTGATAAAGGAATTTGTGTGTTTTAAAGCATCTCAAAATTGTTAAATGTAGTAGTAGGCACGAAAGACTTAAACAGACAGTGAGACAATCAGAAATTCGTTCTATGGTGGGATAGAGGGTACACATCGTAGTCGCAGGAGGAGCGCTGTTCGTATCGCTGAAAAAAAAACAAAAAACGCGGATCCAATGAGTAGGAAATCTGCGATGAGAGACTGCCACGGGAGCGCCTCTGCAGCACTACTAAAGTGGAAACGCCAGTACAAAATAAAAAAAAACTGTGACATGACTCTCGGCCCCAGCTCAGGCCTGCTCTCAACTTCAAACTCACCGCAACGTGAACGGCGCAAAGGAAACCTCCTCTGCTCGCACCCGGAGTGGGACGGGAAGTCTTCTTTCTGTGGTGTTGCCGTTGTTGATGTTCCCTATTTTTTTTTTCAAACGAAACACTACTGTGAGACGCTGGCCAGTGCTGGTGAGTCGTGAGGAGTGTCGTTGACTATTCCTACATGAATGGTGTGGCCGTGCAGCAGCGTCAATAATAGGGTAGCTATAGCGTGTGGCATAGGAGTTTCGCGGTGGTATTTGTGTACAAACCATACGAGAAGGTCGACTGATTGGGCGCATCGGTCGCGAGATTACTGCGTTCGTTCTCTGTAAGGGGGGGGGGGGGGGGGGGGGGTGAGGTGGTGTGTGGTGTCAGTTTACTCTGGTCAGCGAGACGGACTGTGGAGAAACAGGATGGCCTAAGGCTGCACCATTAATCATCGGATATCTATGACCAAAAAAAATGATTTGGTTCCCAAGTATTGAGTTGGGACATAGTGGGGAACTCCCTCACAACTTTTCATCACGTCTGTATGAGCAACAATTCGATTGAAGGTGGTATTAGTAGTAGTTCCAGTAGGAGACTTGGCTCATGTTTTTGTGTGGCACAACCACACAACACACCGATGAGCGGTCTATGCGAATGGAAAGCTGAGGTTGCGCAAACCTTTGAAAGTTTTTTTAGCATCACACTCACTCAAACCTTTTCAGGAGAATTTCATTCATAGTATACGGTTGAGACAGTAGGGTTCTCAGTTATACTACTACCATTCGCGCATTGCCGTCTCATCAAGCGTAGGACAGTTTGTACGGGAACGCATTGCGAAAGAGTGGTGATTATTTATGGTTTATTTTATACATTAGAAATGCATCTCAATTATTAAGCAAAACTGCCAAAAATATTAGTCCTTCTTCTCCTTCCATGATACACTTTCGAACATCACAACAATATTTTTTTTATTGTACTATTTTCTTAGCAATACCTTTCTTATAATTGTGAGCATTCCGAGACTCATTTTGTGAAGTGGGACACAACTTTGTTAAATATATCTATCCTTTGAATTTAGGTTTGGTAAAATAGGTTGATCCATTATTAAAAATCTAATCACAATGAAGCTGAATCGCGTAGAATTTAAAAACAAATTATGAAACTTCTTTAGTACGAACTCAGTTTTAGTAAAAATTATTTTTGAGGGAATTATCCTGGGTCAGCTTCTAAATTCTCAATCAAAAATCATACATTTGTAAACCTAGGCGCCACCGGTCTTTAGAAAAAAACTGTTTTAATCAACCCAGTAGTATAAGATGCCATTCTCATATCACTCATATTTTCAAAAAAATGACTAAGAGATTCTTCAAAAAAAATCATTGAATCATGAATAAAAGCAAAAAAACGTTCTCGGAATGTTTAATCAGTGCCTTCTGATCCGGAAAATCGTCTTCTGTATGATGGTATGAGATTTTAAACACGCTATGCTCTGCGGATTCGGACGAAATTAAATCGCAATATGTGACATCGTGAGACCTTTCCTTTGTGCTTAGGTTTGTGGAAATCGGTTTTGGGAATCTGCGAGAAAAAAGTGAGATCCGTATTAGAGTTTTTGACGACTGTTTCCGGGACTTCCGAAACCGGGAACTGAGAACCGATATATCGGAAATCAAGTTGTTTGGCCATCACCTAACAACACACGAACAAAATAAGAATTATATGACTAACTCAAATGACTATCCGTTTCATACGTCGACATGTTTATTAAAATGCTCATGAAACTGAATTTTATGGCTTCTTTTCCTGTAATTCCGGAACCGGAACGTTCAATGGCCTAGATTTATCAAAATCGGTTCAGCCATCTCAGAAAATTGAGTGCATATTTTTCCCACTTTTTTGAACATATCACTGTAATTCCTGAACCGGAAGATGGATCCGGATAAAATTCGTAGAACGGGAAAGTAACGAACTGATTCGAATGGTATATGACACTCGCTTTTTCCGGGCCTCGGTTTAAAAGTCGATTTCACCGTTTTTTTTGTGCTTGAGCGAACACCCTTGGTTACTGCTCCGTTACTGATCAAAATTAGCTGAAATTGTACAGGAAATTTCTAGATGATCCGACCTGGGACTGGTAAATCATCCTTCAATGTACATCTTCTGGTAATCCCAGAATTTATTTATTGAGCGCCGGCCAGAAGTTTTGATTCACAGTTCTTATTCGCGAAAACTGAAGAAAAGTTGAAATACTATCGCGTATTTAAAACTATCGCGTAATCAAAACTTAATTATTTTTTCTAAATGAAATTACCTACTACAAAATTAACGAGTGAATAGAAATTAGACAAAATAGTTGATTCATTGTAGTGACATATTCTAGAAATTATATCAAATCATTTTAAATCATCAAAAGAAAGGTTTCACGCGGGCCTTGATTGTTTAATATTTCCTCTTTATTATTCACCGCGAAAAATGGTTAATTTGTTATATTGGATAAACAAACAAGTAACTATGTTATCTCTGTTGTTAAAATTGTATTATTAACGGATCTTCGCAATTTTTATCATTCAATTTATAATCGTGAAAGACAAGCAATAACATGGAAGAAGATAAAAATATCAAATAAAACTTTTCTCAGAAGGTAGCCGGATAAATTGAATGAAGTTTAATAAAGAGATAATTTAGTAAAATAGAGTAATCAGATGTGAAACGTTGAAAAAATCTGATAACTGAAGGGAAAAAAACTACTGCAGTTGTTGCTTTTTACGACAGGGAAGCAGGAACCCAGTGGATCTATTCTAGTTTTTTTCCGCCGGATTCCACACGGAATCCAGGCTGGTACTGTCCGGAGAAAGATAAGAGGTACTATCAATCTCCTAGTGGATTCCAGCCCCTAGTGATTGCATAGTTTTTTTTTCTATAAGAGAAACGCAAAATCTTAGCATTAAAATATTTCTCAGTATTTAAATCTGAAATACCGAATGTAGACTGCTTATCTAAATAGTTTATTTTTCTTTGAAAGAGGGATTGTGATATTTTTGAACGAGGTCTGGTTATCAAATGTTTGAAAATTTATATCCAATGATTCCACCCATATAAAAACCTATGAAATTCCGTCACTGTACTTTTTAAGGTACTTCCTCCCTATGGAGTTTTTTAAAGTAAGTAGGAGAAGATGTTCGGTTGCCCCCCACCGTAACTTTTGACATAAAGCAGGTAGCGTCTTTCCGACAAATGTCATGTGTGTGTAATAGCAGCATGTTCTTTTAGTGCCGAATTCCAAAGCAAACAGACGCTTGTACTTTTTGCTAAGCTTAAAACAAATTTTAATTGCGTGAAAATCAACACAACAGTTTTTTATGACATTTTTTATAGTATCATAAATTGAAAAGCATCAATCGGAAAGGTGAGAGGATTGAATATTTATGAGGTGAAATCGATCTATTTCGTGATTTAATACCGGATGCTATCAAAATTTCCGCAACCAAAGTTTTTTTTTAGTAATTTGGATGTAAATTATCCAATTTCTTAGTAAACATGTAAACCTTTTTTCGTGTAAAGACTTTTTACAGACTTAGAACTTCGATTGCATGCAGACATTCGTCAGAAATTATACAGTTTTGAAAATTGGCAAGATCTTTTCGTTTTTGCTAGCAAAACTTATTGTATCACTTGGCATCTCGAGTGATATGCAACACATGTACAACTTGACGGTTTCAATACATTCGTCATATAAGTAAAAACATTGGTTCTCTGGTTCTGTTAGTCATGACGACTTCAGGCAAATCGTCCAAGTCAAGCAAAATAAACTTTAATGCACTGATTAATGCTATTAAACGTTGTTTAGTTGGTAAGAAGCCAATGAATTCGACTGCAGCAACGTATTCAATGCCGCGAAGCCGGTGGAAGACCGGTCTAATCAACACCAAAGGCGCCACAATCCAAATAATTGGCAAAGAGAACCAAGGCGACGTCACCATCAGACAATGAAGACTTTTGTTCAAAATGCCTCCGAAAAGAAAAGTTTTTCTTTGCATAATTGCAGTTTTTTCTTTGCATAATTGCAGTTTTTTCTTATATTTTTCCATTTTCGGCGAAATTTCTTGGGGTGCCGGTAACCGAACACCTTTTTTGAAATGGCCAAAATTTATCACTTTACTAAATTTATAATAAAGTTTTTCCAATCGACTGAATCAACTTAGTTTCCTATTCAGTTATTAGCTAGGGACTTTAGCATTCCATTGATGTATAGATGTCTGCATAATGTGCACTTAGTCAGAGGTTATAAGCTTAAAAGAAAAGGGTGCCGGTAACCGAAAAATCCCCCCTAATTCTTCCCAGTTCATACAATTTTTGCAAAAGCCAAATACCTCGGTTCGTTGAGTTATTTCCAATTACTGTTGCATTTGGAACAGTAGATTACTTTGGCGATAGAAGTAAGATTGAATACTACTTTCTTTTCCAGGACAATTCAAGCTGCAAATTAAGGGAAAACATTCATTCTAGTACTTCTACACTGAAACCGCTAATTCGGTAACATTTCCAGAGTTCTCAGGGCAGCTTCTATTTATTTTTGAAAAGGTTGTACTCGGCGATTACTCCGGAACTCCGCAGGGTAGTCATCTCGGGTTTTGATTATTCTTACTGTACTTCAACGACATCAGTTTTTCTGCCCTTGTCTATCGTTTGCTGATTACCTCAATATCTATTATTATAACCGAAATGCGGATTTTTTTTCCAACGTTTCGCTGGAATTGGCAGTTAAGCTTCGTTGAGTGGTGTATAGTGAATCGTATGACAGTGAATGCTCGACCGTTATGGCCACGAAGAAGAAGCGGGATTTCAACATTTTTTAGTCGTATACTGCTAAACATCTCTTTACTATTCAATTGTTCGTTCAACCCCTGAGTCTCAGTCGTTTGTTGCTAGAACGTCGTATGAAATTCAAATCACAGTTTTCTGATAGTTATATGTATCGTATGAAACAGATTTGAGCTCATAAAAAACCGTTCATACGAAACAAGTTATAAATCTCGTACGTTCAGTTTTCTCAGTGTAGGTTCGAAAAACTAATACCACTTTCAACATAGTTAAATGTCACTATATTTTTCCATTCTCATCAACTTTCGAAGGAAGCGGTGTTGGTAATGTTTCTTATTCTGATAGTATTGATAATATTTGGAAATGGGAACGGAACGCGATTAACCGAATAAATTCCAAAAAATAATTAAGATTAGTTGCACTCTAAAATCAGCCCAAGACTAATGAATGTTTTTTTTTTTATTTTTCTTCAGAATGGCGGCCGATAGTGACGGTGATCAACAGAATAACAACCAGTGCAGCAGCACGCTGAAGGCAGTTGTCATTTGTGAGGGAAATCTCCACGATCCCGATTTTCAGTCAAGATTGGACGGTCTGGTCGCGAAACTAACCACGCTGGTTGAAGAGCCAGCCGATAACGGGAAACTGACGGTGGACAAGGTAAATTTATGCTTTTTATTGTCTTTTGATCGGCTCAACATTTCACAATTGTTTCGCTTCTTAGGTGGAACCATGGAACAGTGTCCGTGTTACGTTGTCCATTCCCAAGGATGCAGCAGTAAAACTGCGCAAGCTGGCCGCGGAAGGGAACAGTGCTCTTCGAGCGCTTGGCATCCTATCCGTACAATTAGAGGGCGACACAGTTCTGTCGCTTCGGTTAGTAGGGCAAGAAATAGTACTGAGGACGGGTAAGCATCAGTTGTTCGAACAGTACGCCTCCAGTTTGATCAATCCTTTCTTGTTTCTTCCTTCAGATAATTCTACCACGGCTGGACCAACTGTTAGCGGTGGTGCCAATAGTGGCTTAGGGGAGCTCACTCGAATACTCTCCCAACAACAACAACAGCAGCAGCAGCAGCAACAACAACAACAACAATTACAATTGCAACATGCACAGCAACAAATTTTTACACAGGATTCTTTGGCTGGTCCCTCAAAAGCTTCTACTCCTCACCTTCAACCAAAACAGACACCATCGCCAGCTGCTGCAATTCCCGTGACGTCTGTGTCAATGGCGAACGGTCCCCTAGCACCCGAAAGCACCATTTTCAAATCCCCAAACACTATCTGTCCCATGGATGGTAAACTACCAGCCCACGTGCCAAATGTGGTGGAAAGCTGTGAATATCCATTCGAGAGCATGACCCAGGCAAGGGTAATTCAGCGAAGGGAAAATACGCTCGGTGTAGTGTCAACCGCATCCGGCTCAAGTAGTGTGAATAAAGTACCCAGTAGCAATCATTTTGTTGCTCCTAATCCACCAGTAGCACCACCACCACCACCACCACCACCTCCACCGTCATACCAAGTTGCAGTTGGTACAATACCTGCGGTAAAAAGTGCTCCTGTGACAACAATCGCTGTAAACGCGAGTGGCAGTAGTGCCACTACGACGGGGCCAGTGGGGAATGTGGCAATGACCAGTCCACTATTGGTAAATCTGCTACAGAACGAGAATGCTATTCCGCAGAGTTTAGCAGCAACTGGCGGATCAAAATCGACAGTGCCGACCATCAAGCATGAACTTCTGTCGTCCGGCAATAGTGGGATGGGTTCCAGTGTGGTTATTGAAAAAGTCCCAAGCATTATTGGAGTTGCGTCAAATTCTAGTAAAGTAAATGTTATCAATGACAATGAACTAAGTGTGAATAGTGGTGGTCTGCAGAAGACATCGTGTATCGTAACTAATAGTAATAATAACAATCCAGTGCATCCAGTGATCGGCAACAGTGTCGGCGGTGCTACAGCGTCTGTTGCACCGACCACAGCGGTACCAAACAGTGTCGTTGGTACACCGAAGACAATATTAGTGAATAATAGCATTGCTGGTGTTGAAACCGTGGCCACTGATTCAGCGACCGGACCAGCAGCGATCAGTGCTAGTGCTAACAGAAACCCTAATAATAATAATAATAATTTAATGACAAACACTAGTAACATAAACAATACCGCTAGTAACAATCAGAATGTTTTAAATGTGCCGCCTTCTCTAGTAACTCCACCAATGTCAGTGCCTTCTTCAAACAAAAACGTTAGTGTGCAACAACAACAACAACAACAACAGCAACCAAGATTTAATCTCGGCCCCAGTGGGACTACAGCAGTAAAGCCTTCCACGCCGCAGCAAACTATGCGACCGCAGCAGGTTTTGGCAGTGGGAATGGCTCAACAACAGCAGCGACCTCTTCATCCACCCTCTCAACAAGCGCATTCTCTGCAAACGAGCTTAAATCGGTTCCCAACGCAACCACAACATTTACCGTTCCGACAGCCATCAGCACCTCAAGTGCAGCAACAGCAGCAGCAGCAGCAACACATTGGCAACTCACGGTGGCCAGTGTCACAGTCGATGGACTCAGTCACGAAGTCTAGTTATCAGGAATTTACCCGCTATCAGATGCAATACAATCTAAGTCAGCAGCAGTTGAGCATCAAACAATCTCAACAGTTACAGACAGCAGCCACACTCAGCGGTGGAAGTGATTTGCTTGGGCTTGGAAATTTCGGTGATTTGCCCGATTTCACGAAGAACGATCTTGATTCGCTATTGCCTACGCTGAACAATGCCGATCTGGAAGGAGCTTTCTTGGACGAACTTGACCTAGGACTTGAGCAATCTTTGACACCCACTGGAGCCAGCGGAGGACTGATGAAGCCTTCTGAAAGAAAATGGAAGCAACAGTTTTTAATTAATCCACTAACCGGAGAGCTGGAGGAAACTCATGTGGAAGAGACGGACGAAAACGACGAAGAAGCGTCAAAAAGTTTTCCAGAATTTCATTCGGAAATGTCGAACCCACTGTACTCCGACGATGACACCTCTTGTAGTACGGGATTCTCGAAATTCACGTCGGATGTTAGCGATACGGAACGATCGACGACGGCGGATGGCGCGACTTCCAGTGGGTTCGGCAGTATGCCGCCTGGTCCAGCAAACAGTTTCATAGGAAAGCTGACAAAACCGAGCAAAGTGAAAAAGGATAAACTGAAAGATGGAACTAAAAGTTCCACGAAAACGAAAGAGAAGAAACCACGCGAGAAAAAATCATCATCGTTGAAGCAGATAAAAACAAAGGCGAAAATTGTTTCTACGGAAAGCGGTGGTGAATCACCCGGAAGTCAGGAGAAAATTAAACTTCGCTTGAAACTGGAGAAGTCCGAAGCTATCAGTGTGAGCTTGGTACAGCCTACACAGATAAGTGTAGGTGGAACCAGTAATAGTAGTAGCGGCGGATTGGGCAGTAGCAGTATCAATAGGAAAGTGCAATCATCACAAGTGCTAACAGTGACTCCCGGTGCACCAAGTGGGATGGGAATCGTTCCCAGCTCATCGGGGGTAAATGTAGCTGCTATGACTCCGGTGCAGTCGTCGTTATCTTCAAGTTCGCTCTCTTCCTCCATTTCTTTTGCCACCACTGGTACTGTAACGCAGCAGCAATCACAATACCAGCAAACGTTAGGCCCACAAACTCTTGGCAGCAGCAGCTTTACGGGCACTAACCACAGCGTTGGAATGAACGTTTCCAATAGTAGTAGTCCATGCTTGCAAACGACGTCTCCTGCTGGCGAGGAGCTTCGGGTACCCCCTTTACATATTAGTTTGCGAGGTAAAAATTCCGTGGTCATCAAAAATTCCAGAAAAGATCGCAAAAAGAGCCAGAGTGGCGGCGAAGAAGATAGTGACGGGTGTAACTTTCCACTCGGGAAAAAGAGTTCGATCAAACGAAGCAGTCATTCCACCGATAGTCGGATAACTATGGTCAAAACAAGTGAATCGAGTATTCGGTTAAAGATTGAAGATTCCGGTTCGCCTACCGATCCTTCCTCATTGCCATCCTCACCGAATCATCACAACCATAACAGTACCAGTAGCGCAGGTAGCTCATCAATGATGACGCCAATCGCTGGTGGTGGTAGTTCAAAAGCGAATTCGAATAAATTAGAAGATCTGAATCCACCGGTATCGCCGGCGGTTGTTGGCCCAGCGTTGATGTCGAGTGATTTATTGGGATTCGACCAGCAACATAAACGAACAGCACCGGAATCCGTTCATAGCCCCAATGGGTTGATGTGTCCGGAAAAGAAACGTCGATTGAGCGCCGGTTTAGGAGGTAATCTGCAGTCAGCGGGAACCGTAGATGAGCTCGGTGTGAATGCAAATAGTAACAGTGCAGCGACCAGTATCAATGAAATAAATGAAATCTATGAAACTTTAATCTCGTCCACCGCGGGTGGTCCTATTGGTTCGACGAATGTTGGCACTTTGCCACAATCGTCTCTGCTAGCAGCGGCAACGTCGTCAGCAAAAAACTTGAAGAGCTCCAGCACGAACAACAGTATCAACAACAACAACAACGCGTTTGGCAAATGCATTAGCAGCGGTAGCAAAAACTTGGTCAAGCCAACGCAGTCGAGCCCAACGACGTCGTCTGTGTCATCGCCTGGAGCTCTGGCAGCTGTACCGAATACTATGAGCTCGACACAGTCCTCGAAACAGCCTTCTACTGCATCTCCTTCAACCGATGGTGCGCAAAGTAAAAAATCGCCTCCAACGGGGAGGATCAGTTCCGACAGTACCACCGAGGACCAAGAATCTGCCGCCGGTGATGATAGTACTACAAAACATAGCGGCAATACATCAAACACTACCTCAGCAGAATCGGAAGTCTCCGCCGCCAGTCAGCGAATAAACAACACACACCACCATCATCACAATCGTCCACCGGATCAACCGGGCGATTCGCCCTCGACCAGTCTGGAGCAATCGATGAACCAGCAGCAGCCAGCGCCAACGATAGTCGGTGCCAGCAGTCATCTGCTAACGCAGGGAGTGAGAGGTTCCCCTGGATCTCAAGCGCAAGGTGAAGATAGTGGAATCGAATCAATGGACGCTCTGTCGGAGAAGAGTCCCCATCAGGTGTCTCACAGTCCACAGGGCAACGAGCCGAACAAAATGCTTCGAATGGATAGTCCAAAGGAAAAAACACCGACCGCCACGGTAGAGTTGAAGGAACCGTTGAAGAACGATTCGGGTACTACGAACAACAACAACAGCAATGCAAGCTTGGACGAATACATAGATATCGAAGCTGCACTGGCCAAAATGGAAGGAATCAATGAGCTGCAAGTCACGACCAAACTGAACGGTGATCATTCGACCCTAATAAAACCAAAACAAGAATTGGATCTGTTGGTGGGTCACAATGCATTGCTTGACAGTGCAAATCTTAGCAAAATTCTCGACGACATAGACGACGACGAACTAGTGCTGTCGGCGGATACTGCTGCTGGTTTAAAGGGCAAAAGTATTGATGTGTCTTCCAGTGAAAACTTATCCCTGAAACAGCAGGAGTCGTTAGTGGTAAAAGGAGAAGAGGCAGAAGACTGGCATGGGAAGACAAGGAAAAAGCTACAACATCAGCAGCAACAGCTTAAGGGAGAAGTAAATGATATACTCACTAGTAGTAGTAACAACAATCTGACGGATAAAATCGAGATTAAGCTGAATACCAAGCAACTCGTATTGGAGGATTGTTGTAGCAATAAGGAGGTGTTATGTTTAAAAAGCGAATGTGATAGTAAGATAGAAGATTGTGAAGCTGTAATTAAAACTGATCCCGAGGAGGCTATCGTTAGTAGTTTAAATCAACAGCAGAGCTGTAACAAAAGCGGCTCGGATAGTAATAGTAATTTTAGTAGCAGCAATCTGTCGGGCACGAAATCACAGGAATCTGCTAGTATAAACAAGGAAGGAGGTTGTCCTCCTACTGACGGTAAGGAAGCCAAAAATGGCGAAACTGACAGCGTTCCTGAGCTGAAGCCCCGCCACGAACAACCACCGCTTTACAGCTACTCTAGTGAAAAGGCTCGCGAACGGCGAACTGCTGCCAATTCTACTTCTTCCAGCTCCTCCTCGGCAACGGTAATCGAAATAATCGATTTAGACGATTCGGGTAAATCCAATGACTTGGAACCCCCGCAACAGGTCCAACCGAATAAACAAATCGATTCGCCACTTTCAATTGATATCCCATTGCACCCAGAGTCGGCCGAAAATCGAGTGCGTACACGTGCTTCTAGTAAACTGGAAAGTCCCTTGGAGCCTCCCCGACAGAGCCCGTCAGTTGAATCACCGGCAGCCGAAAGGTTGAAGAATACTCTCAAACATGCGACCCCGCCAGCGAATTCAGCAACGTCAGCAGTCGGTAGTGGAGTAGATCGCTTGAGTCCCAAAACGCTGCCGAAAGTCGGCAAACGAAAACGCCAAGGGTCGGAAAGTTCGACCCAGTCATGTGTCAGTGATGACATAACTATGCCGACTCGAGCGAAAAAGCCTCGAAAAGCAGCAGTTGCAGCGGCTGCGGTAACAAACGCCGAGAAACAAAAGAAAATCGGTGCAAGTCGTAATACGCAACACAGGAAAGCAGCAACTGAAACGCCTACTTTATCGAGTACTCCAGTAATCCGGGTTGTAGCAGTTCCAGCGGCGGAGGATTCGTCCGACAGTGATGAACCCTTGATAGAGATAGCGGGTAAATTTCGAAACTCTAAACTAACTAAACCAAGTACTTCTTCTACTACCAATCCTTCTACCACTTCTACAACTACTACTTCGACTACAACGTCATCATCAACCTACTCCTCATCCTCCTCTACAACAGGTACTGGATCGTCGTCTACATCGGGACCAGCTGCTAGCGAAAAAGAAAAAACACTTCGCAATCATAAAACACCGTCCTCTGCTTCGAAAAATGTCAGCAATACTAGCGCTCAGAACTCGTCTCCGTCGTCCACGGCATCAACGAATAGCGTTGGTTCGGGTAGCGGAGTTTCAAACGCCCATTCCCACAAAACCAACGCTCATTCTAGATCAGTTCACAGTGTACCGACAGCGGCCCACGTTGCAAATTCTGCTGCATTAGCGGATGAAAAAATCAGTACTCGTCGAAGTGTTCGTATGACAACGTCGACTCTTTCGACGGCTGCCATGAACAGCAAAGCGAAAGCAAATGCTGGCAACATCGCAAGTGGAACTCCAAATTCTACCTCGACTGGCGGAACTAGCAGCGCAGAAAACCATCGCGAATCAACACATCATCACAGCGTTTCGCATCACAACAAAGTTAATCATGTGAACCACCAGCACTCGTCGGCAACCGGGATTGGAAGAAGTTCTGCGTCCACACCAGCGGTAGAAGGAAAAGTCAGTTCGGGATCCCACGCAACATCGGCCACAACAGTCGATCCTGGAGTGACCACCACCGAAGTGCGACGGAAAACAAGAAGTGCTGGTAAGCTAACTAATAAACAGTTAATTGATAGCGTGAGTTACCATTGTTAATACGTGTTTTTTGTTTTGTTTCAACCAGGTCTTGAATCAACCATCGAGGGCCGGCGGAGACGGGTGTCACGCGATAGTAAGTGACCAATCGCTTGCGCCTCAGCCGAGACTAGCTGCAGTAACACCATCACCGAAACCGCTGGAAGCCTTGGCCTGCGTCGTAGTATTCGTCAGTTATACGATTCACATCAGCGACAAAAGCACCGTTTTCTCTATTCTCATTTCTTTGAGCATTCGGACGATGACAATGAAGAGCGAAACGACGACAACTTTGAAGCTGAACTTAGCGAGCATAACAACAACGTAGTCGTAGATTTCATGGCTGATGCGGATGGCACAATAGCGAACGATATCAACAAGGATAGCGACGACAGTGATGATCCACTAGTTCATGAGGAGGTTGATCCCCTCTCTACAAACGGCACCGATCCGCTTCCGCTGGGTAGGACATCCGATGTGGGCAGCAATAACGAAAGAGCGGTAGTTGAGGCGCAGTACAATGGTAGACCCACCCGATCAAAGCACACGACCGCTGGTAATGTCGGTGGGACCAGCAACGCCGCTGGGGCACACGAGGATGACGATTCCTATGCTAGCGAAATCATTCTCACAACCAACAGTGATTGCAGTCTGGACGAGTTTGTGTCGTCAGATGACGACAGCAATGTGGAAATATCTGTGGTAACTATATCTCTGTACTGATGATCAGGATCATTTCTTTCTTTGTGTGTCTCAACGAGTTGCAACTGCGTTGAAAAAAAAAAACAATTCATTTGCTATTTTTATGGGACAAGTAAACTGAACGTCTGTAAAGTGTCTTATTGTGCAACAAATTGGTTTAATTGTAAAAATTCGGAATACAGTATCGTAAACGAACCAAGCCGTAACACATGCTATTGTGAAAGATTTTACAGATTAAATTTTCAAATATTTTACAGCAAATAACACTCAATCTTGTATGCGATAATATATTTTACATTGACTGCAGAGGTTGTTTTTTTGTAATGCTGGATGTTCTACAAACTGATGAGACATTATCAATCTCCGAAGATTTTTTCGAGTCCTAGTCACCATGTTGAGTATTATGAATGTGTATGTTGAATTGTGCGAAACACTATTCGGAGTCATGATTTTTTTTATTATAAATTAATGTTTGTTTCATTCCAATATATTTTGACAAACATGAATCGTTTGAGAAGTTTTCCTGTCTTTAATTAGTAGCACCAGAAGAATAGGAACGAAACCTTTTGGCAGAAGATCATCCGGTTCAAACCGAGGATAAGTAATGAAATGTTCAATTCAATTCCATACGAACAAAACACTACTACAGGTAGCCGCTGTGCTTATGTGGTATTATCCTAATGCGTTGAAGTTTAATTGGTTTGTAAAACCTCGCTTTATATTCAATTCAGAAAGAGTGTACGGAATCAAATTGTATTCGGCAAATTTACCCATTCAATCGATCATCTCAAAACTTTCAGGGAATCAAATCAAAGATTTGATTTTATTTTTTCCATGTTCGTTATCCAATTTCAATACCATACCCAAATTCACGAACCTACCTCATGAGGTTTACTACAATTAATACACCAACATTTTCTACGTGGAAATCATTTTTTTCTGTATATCTCTTTCAGTCTTTCCTTTTTGGGATGTTTCCGAAGCGCCTGCTTCGTGATAGCCAGGCACTTCTCCTAGTTGGTTGTAGTTCCGTTGCTTTCGGGGGTTGAAGTCCTTTGGTATGCAGTTGACTTCAGTAACTTCATACTACTACAAAACAACTTTTTAATAAAAAAGGATGTTTTTGAATGTATTCCGTTGTTCGTCCCGGTTGTCACAAGTGTGGAGTGCTAAATTTGGACATCTGCTTTCACGTACGTCTTGTGATCCATTATGAGACAATACTTTGTTGTCAACATCTGGGTGCAGTTTTTTCGTCACTTCTTTTATTTCTCCAGAAAGCTTAAATTACCCACTTTTGATCTTTTTCTCTGTATGGAGATTCATTTTGGTCATTTCTTTCCTTTCGATCAACAGTTAAACGATTGTTGTACCGATTTAGAACACGAGATACCGTAGATTGTACCATTCCCAGTTTCCTGTCGGATGACACGATGAAAAAGATCCGGATTTTCAAGGTATCTTTGCAGAAATATTTTACACCGCTGCTATTTTTCTGACTCCATTTCGTAACGTTTGAAAAACTGCTACTGTTACCACACAACGTAAATATTGCTCATTGAATAATTTTCACTGAAATTTATTTGAAAAAAATACCCAATAGGTAAAAAGTGACAACCATTTAAAAGTGTTTCAATTTGATATCGTATGCGTACTTTCAATTATATATGATGCCAAACCTCAAGATTTATTCGAATCTTACTTCATGGGGAATCGGATATGAAAAAAAGACGAATGGGTAATATTAGAGTCATAACCGGATTGACGTGAATACGAATAACATGGGTTCGTTTAAACTGTGCCGTTAAAAAGCACTATATCAATTCTGGTGAACGACAAATGCGGGTTAAAAACGCAAACCTTTTTTTTAACTTTCGTTTTGAAGAATCCTATGATTTTGACGAGAAATGAAGAAAACTCAAATCATTCTTTATGATTATGATGATCTGTGGCCCTGAAAAGAGCCTGCATTCAGGCTAAGCTTTTGATTTTAATTCGGAATTATGACAGAAAATCTAATGCGGCTAGTTTTGAGTGTTTTATTGACATCCAGCCTTGTATAGTGGGGAGTACTACAAAAGGCCGAAATACGAAAGGCGGAAAAACGAAAGCCGAAATACAAAAAGCCGAAAACACAAAAAGCTGTACGTCACAGAAAGCCGAACCTCAAAAGGCCGAAACTCAGAAGGCCGAAACTCAGAAAGCCGAAACGATTCTTTCAACGGGCAGACCGGGCAAACGGTTTTTGCCCGGTTTGCCCGGTCTGCCCGTTGAAAGAATCGTTTCGGCTTTCTGAATTATGCCAGAAAATCTTCGCCTTAGCTGCCTGATTGTTCACAGTCAACAAAACTAAAATTAATTCTCAATTTTTGATAGCTGCTCATTTTCTCTAGGTGTTTCTACTACAATTGTAACACTAGTAGACGAAACAGTTTTTCAGGTCGGAATAAAATTATTTTCTAAATATACTAAACGTTAGAATTCTACCAAATACTTTGTACCACAATAATAACACAACTCTAAAAACTGGTAAAAAATTAGATCAGCGAAAAAGAACGAACAAAGGTGATCACGAAAGACAGTTGTTGGTAGAGAAATAATGGAAAAATCAGCTGTTTTTCAAAGTAGGACAAATCTTACAAAAGTAAACAAATCGAGTTACTCTCTCCTACCAATAAATGCTTCAAAATCCTACAATTTTGCCTAAAAATACGGTTTCTACAAAAATCTCAATTTTAGTAATACAAAGAACTATAAAGGGCGAAACTGTAATTCCATTTGTTTATGTTAGTTTCGCCCTCCGTGTTCCATGCCAACAAACAGGGCGATACTTTAATTGTTAGTAAGGAAGGCGAAACTATTTATTTTCTTTATTTTAGATGGAAATAGTAAATGATACTATAAAATTACCCGTAGATTCATCTTAGTCGCAAAAACCAACCAATTTCACGAAAAATGCGCAAGGGCGTAACTTCATAATCCACACAGGAATCATAAAAGTAAACAAATCGAAAAAGCGCTAAGCTCTTTTTATGTTGATCTACTCTATAGTAGAGTGACTATAATCAGAGTGACGACAGCTGTTCGTTTGGAATGACAGCTACCAGTTCCAAACGAGCAAACGACCTGTCAATTCAATGTAAAGCTAATGGAATGTTTTGAATTGTTGTCAACATCACGGATGAGAAGTCGTCACTCTGGTTATAGGCACTCTACTCTATAGATATAGAAGGTGGCATCCTTTTTTTTTTGGATTCAAATAAATATCTTTTCTACTCAAGTAAAAGAAATCAATTTTTTATAACTAATATGTAGTTTAATTATAGACAACAAGTGGATTATCGCTAAAAAGGTAACTTTTTCGTGAGAAAATTATTGTAACTCACTTACTCGCCATTATATATATTTCGGCCTGTTATGCTTCGGCTTTCCGAAATTTCGGCTTTATGTGGTAGATAAGAACATCGTCGGCCTTATGTATTTCGGCCTTTCGTTATTCCGCCTTTCGTACTTCGGCCTTTTTTTAGACTCCCTGTATAGTGAAGAGTAAGGCTATTAATAAAGTAACGTCTATGCTCCACAATATTGATGTGGAATTGAATTCTGAAACTGTAACTATTTTCAAGAGCTCAATTCTTGATACTGGAACTGAGATCTGAACTTGAACCAAGAAAAAGAGAAGATGCATTTGTTTAACTTCCTGCTCAGTCAACAGTCAACTGCGAGAAATATCAAGTGTTAACCTTTTACACATACCAAGTGGGTAACGCAGAAATGAAATTTCTCTTACTACCTCAAGACCATCGTCGCGGGTACGAGAAAGGCAAACACCCGTCATGTGTTTTCCTATTTGATACTTACTGATATTTATTTGAACATTTGACAAAAAAAATCACTTTGAATTATTTGTGGTTATGTCATACAACTGGAAATTTTATCATGATCATATTTCCGATGCCATGTAGTAGAAATTCTGTTGACACGTCAAGAGATAATCACGACCAAGATTCACAAACAACAACTTATCACTCTCCAAAAGAGTAAATTTTGAAAAGACGCTTTTATTAAAGTAAGACATATTCACGTCAAAAAACTGTTTCTTCAAAAAGCGAGAATTCTTCGAGCCGATTAGCACTAAAAATCGACTTCAAAGTACAGTTCCGTAACGGAATCTCGTAACAATATGTTTGACATGAATTACACAACCTATTCATTGTAATTTTGTCTACTTCTTGGAATGCCATTACTTTTCAGTAAGTGTTATGTCTCTTCCCTTTATGCCGAACCGTTTCCTAAAATGTCCTTTATTTGTACGTTATATACAGCTGATTAAAAATTTTCTACCTAATGTGAAGGGATCGGGATTTACTGTGGAGCTGCGTGGATGATCTTTTGTATTGCATTGCAATGTGGAGGTGTCCATACCATGCTCCGTTCTGGTTGGTGTCATACTATAATACCTATTGTATAACTGCATATTCCAGTTTTTTTTGTAATAAAATTTTTATTCTGGACTTTTTGCGTAGAAGCTTTACGTGACCGATTGGCTTACATTTTTGTTACTTAAAATTTTGTTTTGCTATTGGACCTCGTTGTAACCCTTTTTCTAGGTGGAGATGAGTTTCCATTTCCATCCAACGAGGATCGGGGGTCACTTCGTCCGCGACTTATCTCATCATCCATTGCTTCATTGTCGGTGTTGTGTGTGATTTCCGTTTTCTTTTCGTTGTCCTTGTTGATCGTAGTCTTGGGCTCGTTGAGAGTTGCTGTAGATGCGCCTTGTTGTACATTGGTTGCAGTTGCTGGTTGTGCATATTCCAGTTGATTCTTGTTATCCAATTTTCCGGGAATTATGCTAACATTGAACTGCTGGTTACAGCTTACTGTTATAAAAATACAACTGCATTGGTTTCGTTCTGAAGCTTCTCTTAAATTTTATTGCATACCAATAATCAAGAATATTAACGTTTTTTGTAGTTTTGATTTGCTTAATTCTTATGATTTTAAATTACGGAAAGAAAAAACCGATTTTTACATTATCCTTGTTGAGATGTACCTTCAGGTCAGATCATGACTACCATTGTTTCATGAGTTTGCAATAATTGCAGACGCAGTCTCGTTGTATCAGTAATCTGTCTAAATATAATTTTAATCGACAAAGCGGTTTGGACTTGTAAATTATATGAACTATAATTTCTATGTAATAGATACTTTAGCGAAGAAAATCGTGTATATAGATCCAATTTAAATTTCTCCGAAACGATCAGAACAAAACAAAAAAATGAAAGAAAATTTGTTTTCTCACATCAGGGATATGTCATAGTAGAGTATAGAATTTTGGGTTCCTTCTTGTGTACCGTATACCGTTCCGACGGTTTACAGACCTCTGGGTTGAATCCAATAAATTTTGTATCTGATCACGGCATGTTGTACGACAGAGTGAATACGCTTCCTAACTCTAAAGCAAACTGTCATCAGAATTTTCATTCAACCTTTACACAACCGACAAAAATACACTCACGCGTGAACTGGCACAGTGAAATAGTTTAGTTTAGTTTGCAGTAATTGAACGACTCACTAAGGTTAATTACACAAACGCTCTGTATTTACTGATCATGTATACATAGTCTATTTCTTATTATTATAGAATACAGAAAAAACGCTAAAAATCAGAAGTAAATTATTGAATACATTAATAACTACAAATTAAATTTATTAAGATCGAAATATCAAATATGTTCAACATAGCACCGCATCCATCGCTATAGGTTGACGATGAATGTTGAACTAAAAATATGCTATTTTTAAGAGCAAAACACAAAAAAAATGAAAAGCAACAAAAAATTAAAAACGCAATTGAGAATGGTAATATTTATAAATATTGAATTTAATTTAATTGCTTCACAAACACACATTTATGAAATGGAAACATATTTGCTTCCCCAAGACGCTGCTTGCTGCTGAGCAGAAAAAATGAAAAGCAAAGCATTATTTGTACATTATATTCAAAATGTAAATTTAATACCTAGAGTATGGCCCATCTCTCAAAACGCAAACCCTCCCACGCACACATACACACCTCTATATAGACGTTCAATTGATCATTCGTTCATTTTAGATCACGAGTAAGCATTCATTCCTTTCTTTATCTTACGTAGTTTGTTTTCATTCTGATTCGTTGCTATCTCACTTTGTTCTTTCTTAAAGAGAGTTCAATGTTACACTTTCCTCTATATATATACACATTGCCAGGAAATAAAATAAAAAAATAGATTCACAAATATACATACAAGTGAGAACAGAACGAGCATGGAAAAAAATGAACACGGTGAACATAGCGTAAATTTATTGATTAGGTGTATGACTTGGCGAACGAGCAAAAAGATATACACACATTTACAAGAGGTAAACAGATTATAAAATATATAAAAACTGAAAATAATAAGAGCGAAAGTATATACATAACAATGAAACACTACTCGTAAGAAGACAAAACAGAAGAAAAACAGTAAGAATGAGAATAAAAAGTAAGTAAAAAATTTGTAATATTTGTAGATTTGTTTGTGGACAGGTTATTAATCTAAGCTCTATATAAATATTGTTGAATAGATATATCGTAAAATTGTGTTAAAAGAAAATGAAAAGTTGTTTTATTTTAAAAATACACAAAATCTGGATAATAAAATACATATAAATAATAAATAACAATGATAAAATTCAACAACAAGTTCTTTTTTATCCGAAATATTACGATCGACCATATTTTCCACTTAACGATGTAGGACATATTTTTTTTCGTTTGGTTTTCGGTTAGTGAGTGCACAACAGTTTGTGGTGAACTATAATGTCAACCAGCAGTTCAACATAAACCGCTAAACAGACGTTTCTGCTGTATGCAATATTCTTACTGGCATGCCAAACAAGAACGTTTTTTTCTGACTTTCTGGTTGATTCATGTTTGATTATTCAAAAGTAAACATTATTTTGTGTTTAGAGAACATAACCGATTTCAATTTCCTTTACGTTTCGTCATTAACTCGTCAGTGCATAACAGTTTATGTTGAACTGTTATGCCACCTGCAGTTCAACATGAACCGCTAGGCAGGTGTAAAGTTATTGCTATTTGCACTTAAGGATCAAGGATCAAATTTCTTTTTTTCCCGAATGAGAGTCGATCGAATCATACAAGTCGAACGGAATAAAGAATGCAAAATTCGAACTCGAACGAAAGTACTCCCTATCGACGGCAACCGAATAAAACGAAGTCACAGGGAGCCAAATCAGGTGAGTTCGGTGGTTGCTGAATGGTATTCGTTTCGTTTTTAGCCAAATGTTCACGGATAACGATGACATTGTGACGGTGCGTTATCGTGGTTCCCGGTAACCCGAGACTTTCGTAGCTTGGTTGTTGGTGAGGATTGTTCCACGGTAAGCGCCAAAGAGCGAAGCGAATGAATCGGCGTTGTATCGATTCGATTCTATGAGCACCGTTTAGGTAGTGAAAATTCCAAACGATAGTACTCCAGGGTTGAACAAACAAGTGAGCAGTACAGAGATTTTAAGCAGTATACATCCGCAAAATTTTTAGCTATCCTCATAACAAATCCTAAGTTGCTAGAAGCTTAAGAGAAACAATATAGCTGATGTGTTGCTTGAATGTCAGTTGCTCATCGAGAAGAACACTAAGTTCTTTAACACACGTCGTTTTGACTACCGAGTATCCTTCCATAAAGTGTTCGAAATGAAATGGCTCTTTTTTCTTCGAGAGCGTAACAACTGCCGTTGAAGAAACCTGCAGCTTCTGGGTTTCGAATGTAATAGTAGATCTTAACGTCATCAGCAAACGATAGACGAGGACCCTCTAGAGTAAAGTTAACGTCGTTAAAGTACAGTAAAAAAATAAAGGCCTTGGATGGCTACCCTGCGGAATTCCGGATGGTTTATATGTGTGAAAAAGAAGAGCTCTCGTTGATGTTGTCAGTAGAGATGGTCGGGTATCGGGTATTTTACCCGAAACCCGACCCGTACCCGTACCCGACGGGTTTTTGGTCGGGTACGGGTAAAAATTTTTATTTTCAATCGGGTACGGGTCGGGTACGGGTAAAAAATTTTACTGCTCACTCGGGTACGGGTCGGGTACGGGTAAAAAAATTTACCGCTCACTCGGGTACGGGTCGGGTACGGGTAAATTGTTTTTTCGGATCGATTACCCGACCATTTGTACTTCACAGAAATATGTTTACACGTTGACGAGATTTTTTCATTGCAAAACAGTTCTTCCGAAAAATAATCAATTTGATTCAAGGGGTTTTGACATTCGCGCCTAGGACCAGACCTGTCAACTGGCATCTTTTTCATTTTTTTCTTCATTCAAAAAAAGTATCAATCATAGTTACGTGAAAAGGTATGTGAATATTTCCCGCCCTACTTTGTTTATAACATATTTAATAAGACACACTTCCTTAGCTCTATGATGTTGCGGTCGGAATCTACTTTTCACGTAGGTTTTGATGGACTGCCATTTTAAAGCTGTTTAATGCACAATCCAGTAAAAATTATTTGATTCATATACTGCCCATACTCGCATATCAGTCTCATATCGATTTTCGCCAATTTTGAGTTAGCTTGAGGAATGGAGTCTTTCCTCAATATACTCTCAGAAATTGCAATTAAAGTTGAGGGTTTGTTCAGTAAAATATAAAAAAATATCAACTCATTTCTGTGTCCCATATGCTAAAGTACCCGCATATCAGTCCCATTCAGTGCAAAATTTCAATAATTTCATTTGTTGCAATATTGGAACAGCAAAGGTGTATTACCGATATTTCATGTAATAATACCAAGATTTAGCATTAGGGAGCAAAGCAAAGTCTTGGCATTACATTCCTTTCGTGGAATTTGGCCTTTCTGTTTCAACAGACTTCGCAGCCGATTCTTAGCGTACAGAATCATTGCATGGCTAGTACTATGGATCCTACTGACACTAAGAATCCTTCCAGGTCGGGACTCGAACATACGACAGCTGGCTTGTAAGACCAGCGTCCTATGCATTGAACCGCCAACCCGGGACCAGCATTAGGGAGCACAATAAATAAAAAAAATCGGTAATAAACTTTTGATCGTCTTCTCAACATGCCGATTTTCCATATGGGACTGATATGCAAGGATGGGCAGTATATAAAATGTAGTGTAGTACTCATATCACATTCAGA
This sequence comes from Malaya genurostris, assembly GCF_030247185.1. Taxonomy (NCBI): domain Eukaryota; kingdom Metazoa; phylum Arthropoda; class Insecta; order Diptera; family Culicidae; genus Malaya; species Malaya genurostris. The sequence continues at coordinate 212,984,620 of NC_080571.1, read as the reverse complement.
TACCAGAAAACTGTTATTTTAAATATTGGTTGGAGATTTTCAAAATTTTCATAAAAATCATTAGGATTCTTACCATAAAAACATGAACATTTAATTCAGAAAATCTGCATAGAAGTTCTTCTTATTCTGCACTTCTGGGTGGTGTCACCTCACTTGAAATGACACCGATTGATGGCACAGCAAGTTGGGCTATATTGCTAGTTAATTTTCGTTTCTTTTCACTGGACAACAAGTGAAAATCTCGATGCGTGACAACGTGGAGTCGCAAAAGAAAGGGTGAAAATCTTTTCTCGCGAAATACTCAAATTTTCACCGTGTTCACTCGTTGAGGGTTCCACCGGTTCAATGACTGTAAAAACCACCAGCTACCGATAACATCGTGGGTGTGGGTTTGTGAGGCTACAAAACGGGCATAGTTGACAGATTAATTTAAATCAAAATCATAATTCATTTTGCTTAGTAGTAAAAAATTGTAACCAAAAAAATTTCCTACGAATGTTCAAACTACTTACACTTGAAGGACTCACTGTTCACCATGTTCAAAATTGAATTTTTCACACCGGGAATACACGTACATTGTTTGATTCTTTGGTCAATTCAAGTAAACGAACTGATAACAAACTATTCATTTTAGGGGATGTTCGCATAACATTCATTTTCGTCACGTGTAATATTCAATTTGACATTTGGAACTATTTTACGTGATTTTTCAAGTGATTCGAATGTGAATTTTTATTTGTGTGTCAAGATAATGAGCACGCTTACTTGTGGTTCTAAAGAATTGGATCAAAAGTCGCACTGTTTCGTAAAAACCATACCTACCTAAAATTGAATACAACGGGTATTACGACATTTTGGGTAAATATACTTTTCGAAAAATTTGAGTTGATATTACTCCCTTTTGTTCACATTTGTAAATTAGTATAAAGTACCAAAGACATTGAAAATCTACAGGGTCCGCCATCTAACATTTATTTTTGAACTAGCGGTTATTTCGACATTGGTAACCTCAATGTCACTTCTGATTTGACAGAAACTTAGTTGTATCCTTCCGCTGAACGAAAATGGTTTGCATGTTTAAAAAAAAGTTACATTACATTATTCATGCTTCACATTGTATTTATATGTTTAAAAGTAAACAAGCATTTTAATGTATTTTTCTTACCAACTAGAGCCTGATACGGCTCGATATCTAAAACACTTTATTTTTTCCATACTGAATTTTGGTAAAATTTTTACTACTCATTCGGGTCGGGTACGGGTACAGGTAATTTTTAATCGGGTACGGGTCGGGTACGGGTAAAATTTTTTATTTTTTTTCGGGTACGGGTCGGGTACGGGTAATTTTTTAAATTTTCAATCGGGTACGGGTCGGGTACGGGTAATTTTGTTTGCTGATCACTCGGGTACGGGTCGGGTTCGGGTATAAGAATTTCTATACCCGACCATCTCTAGTTGTCAGTGCTAGGGGAGAAATTATACTTGCTCTTCGTCACACAGATGAGATGGACATCTCTGTTCTACAATACATTGTTCTTCTATGCAACAAGAAAGTATACACGGAACTTGTTCTGTACTTTCAAGTTGCCAAAAGTACCACGCGTACGTGTAGCAGCGAGTGAGTTCACGCGGCACTTGCTCTGCACTTCGAACTGGCATAAATTTCCACGTGTTTTCTTAAGTAGCGAAAAAATTCACGCTGTTCTGGTTCTGTACTTTCAAGTTCTCAAAACTTCCGGGTGTACTTTTATGCAGTAAGAAAGGGGATGTTTTAAGTAATTGTGGAATTTCAGGTTACTTGGGTTCTCAGTCAGTCAGCTGTCCACGGAATCCAATCTTGTTGTTGGTTTCGGACCATATTCTTATTTTTACGTGGATCAAAATACTTATAATCCCAATATATACCTCCGTGTTCATTTTGTTTGTAACTGCAAGCCATCAATTCAAACACCATAACAATAGGATACTTGGTCATATAAACTTTTTATGCTCGTCGGCTACATCTTCGGCCGGGAGGGAACTAATATACACTCTTACCAGCCGCTACCTAATTTTAGGTCAATACCTACCCAAAATCAACTGAAGTCCATCTCCCCAATTTTAGGTAACGAGTGATGACCTCAAAATTTAGGTAAATGTAAATTTATCCAAAGTGTTATGCCATAACAAAGCACGTTACCCATTTTTTACGATCCAGATAAAGTTTGAGTAGATAACGACCTAATTGTGGGTAGCTTATATAAAAGCTCTACAATGAGTGATCTCACCTCAAAAAATAAGTAAAATTTATTTTCAGTATAGATCTCGGTTCCGGAGTATGGTACAGGAACAACAGTTAACATGCTCTCGTCGTCAGTAAACAGAATTACCGAATTTTGACGCTTCAGAAAGCTTTTCTCTCATTGCTCGAGTTGTAACTTCCGGATGCGGTTTTTCTGTGCCCTCAATCTCGCCCCGCAATTTTCTTTACGATTTTCCGTGTCGTAAAGTTGCTGATTCTGTGTTCCTTCACTGTTTTATTCATTGAACGCACAAACCTCACTGTGTTGCAAAATCTAACCGCCAATGTATACGGATTAAAATTCCTTTTTCCTCCCTAGACATTCGTTCCTATTCTGAGTGAAGACTGTCTCAAGTCCTTGAACCCGACAGCAAGACGTTCATGACAGTTTCGGATCGGGTTTGGCTTTATAAAAAACGTTTCTTACGTTTCGACTTTGGCTCATCAGTGCTCGAAGCAGTTCAAATTGAACTGCCATCAGGGCCGGTGAAAGAGGTGGGTACGGTGGGTAATACTACCCACTCGAAAATTCCAAATATGGGTAATTACCCACCTGAAATTTCGAACGAAAAACATCGGTAATATTAGTATTATTCATAGCAATATTTTTATTGTAATTTAGAATAATAAATAAAATTCAAATTATAGATTGCTAGTTCTGAAGGTGGAGCAAAGATGTGAAGATATACCGCAGAAAGATGAGACTTTTTTTTAATATATTTATTATGATGAGACTTGACAACAATCATTTGAGCAAGCAGAAATCTTTCAGTAACTTAACTTTCTCCTTCCAGCAGAGGAGCCGAGCTTAAGCACCTCATCAATGTAAATCACTCAAGTCTTCGATATACCGGAAAGTACCGATAAAGGTCTTTTACAATTTACTATCGGAACCGGCAAAAGAAGAATGCAGTAGTAAGAAGAAAGTAACAACTTCAGGTAGCTTTCACGAATCTAATAGTAAATGGTAGAAGGGGTTTATCGGAATTTTTCCAGTAGATGGTCAAGCTCGACTCCTTTGATAAAATTTGATAGCTACTACTAAGGTACTAAGATACTTGTCTCGTTTAAGCTTCTATATTTTCACAAAAATAAAATCGCTCAAAATCTTTTGACGTAGGACTACGTTTATGTTTTCTTCACCATTGTGCAAATTCAAAATACAGAAAATAATACCGTTCAAACAGGTTATGAACATTGATAACTCAATCATTTTGAATTGATTTCCAATATCATTACACAAACTGCTTGGAAATATTTCTACGCATATTTCAGATTACAACTTCAGTTAGGAACGAAAATCATTGTCATGGTTTCCTTTACCAAATAAGACAATTTCGTCTGTACACGGTTTTCATAAGATTTCTGGGTTCCAATGAGTGCGTTCGCATTTAATAAAATTACTCATACAAAAAAAAATTCTGTATCGAATAGACTCCACCCTTATAGAATTATTTATCAATGACATGAACATAGACTTCAGTTGTAGTGATGACTGTCTCGTTCGAGCCAAATATTTTTCACTTGCCTGTCATTTTGCTGATCAGTAAAGGACAAGCAGTCACCGGGGGCTAGCTCATTGTGGATAAGGTGGGTGAGGAAACAGATTACAGCCCAGTTCGTTTAATATTTTCATTGATTTATATCACGGTGCATTGTCTTGGTTAACGGTGATATTTTTGTTCATTTTATGAGGCCGTTTTTTACTATTTCACACATCAAACGCATCAATGAATCAATGTACTAATCACTTTTGAAGGTACTTTCTAGCACCAGGTAGTCGATTTTAATTATACCTCAGGCATCCAAAAACCAGACGCCATGATTGTTCAGCTACCTGTTACGTTTTCGAGTGGCTTTCCTATTATGAATGCTGGTTTGACTCCGGATAAACATAGTAGATCCATGTTTCGTCCACTGTTTCATACAAACGCATTGTGAGCGAATGCGACACCCATTTGGAAAAGATGCCTAGATTTTCGTAGAAGATCGTAGAAGAACTTCCAGTTCATGTGCTAACCATCTCAGAACATCTAATCTAACGAACTTTGATTTTGCGTTCGTACATTATGATTATTAAAATTTGCTTATTTTTTCCGGTTGACTGTTTCATTTTTTTTTTTTTTCATAAATACGTTTATTTCATAGGCAATATACATAAGTTTTTCTTCGCCGTGGCATCCACAATACATAGTAGTTTAAACCTAATACATTTCGAATATCATATTAGTATGTTGGTACTCATTAGTTAATCTAAACACTGTTTTTATCAAGCGAGTTGCTATTTTAACTTACATTAAATAAAATACATTTATTTTGTACATGATCTTATAACTATTTCAGGATTGTTTGTATCAGTTCACCACTTATATTCAATATCCTATAGTTGGCTATTGGTTGAACTCATGGAAGAGAAAACAGTTTAACATAAAATAAAATTTAAATTGGAACTCGAATGGATTTAATGAAATGATAAAGAAGTTTCATGTATGGAAGGTCACGACAAGCAAGAATGTCGCGAACTGGGACATTGGATAGTCTACCTTGGGTACGCAAGGAATTTATTAGTTGAGATCTGACATCACGAAACTCCACGCATGTCCAAACAACATGGTCAATATCGCGGTAACCTTCGCCGCAAGCACAATGATTAGTCTCGGAAAGTCCAATTCGAAGGAGATGTGCATCTAACGTGTAGTGATTGGACATGAGTCTGGACATCACACGAATGAAATCTCTACTCACATCCAGTCCCCTGAACCATGCCTTTGTCGATATTTTAGGAATAATTGAGTGCATCCACCGACCCAGATCATCTTTATCCCAAGAAGCTTGCCAGCTGGCAAGTGTTCTTTGGCGAGACGCGCTATAGAATTCGTTGAAAGCAATCGGTCTCTCATAAATTTCACCCTCAATAGCACCACGTTTGGCTAAAATATCGGCTCTTTCATTGCCTGGAATGGAGCAATGAGCCGGAACCCAAACTATTGTGATTAGATAATTATTATTCAATATGTCGTTCAGACACTGTTTTATTTTACCCAAGAAAAACGGTTCATTTTTGCCAGCAGCGTTTGAGCGAATGGCTTCAATTGCACTCAGACTATCTGTGAAGAGGAAATAATGGTTTGGAGATAATGTGACGATTACATTCAAGCTATAATGAACTGCTGCTAACTCTGCTATATAAACAGATGCAGGTTCTTGAAGCTTGAATGAGGCCGAAACATTATTGTTGAACATACCAAACCCTGTCGCTTCTTCCATTCGCGATCCGTCCGTGTAAAACATTTTCTCAGAGTTAATATGCCTGAACTTACTTGAAAATATTTTTGGGATTTCCATAGAGCGTAGGTGGTCCGGGATTCCACGCACTTCGCGCTGCATGGATGTGTCGAAAAATAAAGTTGAGTCAGGTACATTTAGGAGGCTGACACGGATAGGAATATATCTTGAAGGGTTGATTTCCTGTGACATATGGTTAAAATATACTGTCATGAATTTTGTTTGAGATCGAAGCTCGACTAGTCGTTCGAAATTATTAATTACCATGGGATTCAGCACATCACATCTTATTAGCAGGCGTGATGAAAGCTCCCAAAATCGATCTTTTAATGGAAGAACTCCCGCCAGAACTTCAAGACTCATTGTATGTGTCGAATGCATGCAGCCTAAAGCAATTCGCAAACAACGGTACTGAATTCGCTCAAGTTTGATAATATGAGAATTTGCAGCGGAACGAAAACAAACGCATCCATATTCCATCACTGAAAGTATCGTTGTCTGATACAATTTTATTAGATCTTGCGGATGAGCACCCCACCAAGACCCTGTTATTGTTCGAAGAAAATTTACTCTTTGTTGGCATTTCGTTATCAGATACCTAATGTGTCCTCCCCACGTGCATTTGGAATCAAACCACACCCCGAGGTATTTGAAAGTCAAAACCTGTTCGATTATTCTTCCCATCATATGAAGCTGAAGTTGCGCGGGATCATGCTTTTTTGAAAAGACGACCAGCTCTGTTTTCTCCGCAGAGAATTCGATACCAAGATGAACAGCCCAAACGGACAATTTATCTAAGGTATCTTGCAATGGTTTTTGCAGATCAATAGCTTTGGATCCAGTAACTGAAACCACGCCATCATCTGCCAATTGTCTTAGTGTACATGGGGTTACTAGACAGCTGTCAATGTCATTCACGTAAAAATTATAGAGGAGCGGACTGAGGCATGAGCCTTGCGGGAGACCCATGTAGCTAATTCTGATTGTTGCCAAATCGCCATGTGAAAAATGCATGCGTTTCTCTGACAAAAGGTTGTGCAAATAATTATTTATAACCGCTGGGAGTCCATGTTGGTGGAGCTTGTCTGAAAGAACATCAATGGAAACTGAATCAAATGCTCCTTTAATGTCTAAAAATACAGATGCCATTTGTTGCTTTTGAGCGAAGGCAATTTGGATGTCAGACGAAAGTAATGCAAGGCAATCATTCGTCCCTTTATTTCTACGGAAGCCAAACTGAGTATCTGACAACAAACCGTTCGTCTCGACCCAAGTGTCGAGACGTCGTAGAATAATTTTTTCGAACAATTTTCTGATGCAGGACAACATCGCAATGGGTCTATATGAGTTGTGATTGGAAGCTGGTTTCCCCGGCTTTTGAATGGCGATAACTTTCACTTGTCTCCAGTCAGGTGGAACAATATTTTGCTCAAGAAACTTGTTGAACAATTCCAACAAACGTCTTTTTGCGAGGTCGGGCAGATTCTTCACCAAGTTGAATTTAATTCTGTCCAATCCAGGAGCGTTATTGTTACAAGACATGAGTGCTATGGAAAATTCCATCATTGAAAAGGGGCTATCAATGGAATCATCATTTGAAGAAGACTCCCTAACAATGCTATGCGTAGGAACGGAATCTGGACAAACTTTCCTCGCAAAATCAAATATCCATCGATTCGAGTACTCCTCACTCTCATTTCCTACGTTACGATTCCTCATTCGTCTGGCCGTATTCCAAAGAGTGCTCATTGAGGTTTCTCTTGACAAACCTTCCACAAAATGTCTCCAATAGCTGCATTTCTTAACCCGAAGTATGTTCTTGTACTTGGTTTCTAAAACCAAGAATTTTTCAAAATTCTGAGGAGTTCCTCCTCCTCGTTTTAAAAACGTCTTGAAAGCATTTTGTTTCGCGTGTTTAGCATCTGAGCACTCTTTGTCCCACCAAGGATTTGGAGGTCTTCTGTTAGACGATGGACCAAGAAATCGTTTGGTTTGGGCTTGTTCTGCGGCCTCCAGAATCGAACAAACGAGGAAGTCATATTCTTCAAGTGGGGGAAGCTCTTCCATTGAAGTTAAGACACTTGAAATATTACTTTGGTATTTAATCCAGTCAATATTTTTTGTCAAATCATATGGAATATTAACTGAATTAGCAATGCCTTTGTTACTGCTAATTGAGATGATGATTGGTAAATGATCGCTACCATGTAAATCAGGAAATACTTTCCAGGTGCAATCTAGTCGAATTGAAGTCGAACAAAGAGATAAATCTAATGCACTTGGACGTGCAGGAGGTCTTGGGATCCGTGTCATGCTACCCATATTTAGTACCGTCATGCTAAAATTGTCGCAAATATTATATATTAGAGATGATCTGCTATCATTGTAAACGGAACCCCACATCATTCCGTGCGAATTGAAATCTCCTAAAATCAAACGTGGAGCAGGAAGGGCTTCGACAATTTCATTAAGCTGTCGTTGTCCAACTTGAGCTCTTGGAGGAATATATACCGAAGCAATGCAAATGTCCTTTCCTTTAATGTTTATTTGACAAGCAACAACTTCTATACTAGAAGTCGAAGGAATGTTTAATCTATAAAAGGAATAACATTTCTTAATTCCTAAAAGCACTCCACCATACGGGGAGTCTCTGTCGAGACGTATAATGTTAAAGTCATTAAAATTTAAGGCTATGTTTGATGTAAGCCATGTTTCGCACAAAGCAAATACATCACATTTTTGACTATGCAACAAAACTTTAAATGAATCAAGTTTTGGCATGATGCTTCGACAATTCCACTGCAGGACAGTGATTGAATCATTTGCGGCGGATGATAAATTATCCATCAAATGATACAAAACCTGTAAGAGCTGGCCATTGAGCTGATAACTGTTTCAAAAAAGTTCTAGCTATTGGAAGGAATGCTGTTATGATGGTCTTTAGAGGTTCAGAAATATTGAATGCAGCGAAAATCCATTCTACAATTTCCGAAAATTTCAGTAATCCTGTTGGTGAATGTGAAATGGAGCCCACTGGATTATTGTCTTTTCTTGAGCTAGTTCCTGGATTGGTTTGTGAATTTGACAAACCAGGAGGCACAGTTTTTGGTTTTAAATTTGGCTTTTTAGCTTTAACACGGGGATCTTTTTTTGAAGGTATAATTTTAGGTGTCTTTTTTGGTATTTTGTGGTTTGTTAATCTCCTCTTAACAGACCCTTGAGGAGTGACAAACGAGGTATCTTCACTATTTCCGTCAGAGTCAGATTCCTCTGGCTCCGCAAGATTTGAAAAACCGTTTTCGGTTTCCAAAGGGGAGACATGTATGACCGTTTTGAGCATTTCTGCATATGTGCGCTTAGACCGTGCTTTTAAAGAAAGCTTCATTTTGTCTTTACGCAGCTTAAATGCAGCGCACACTGAAAGATCATCATGAGGGCTTTCCCCACAATAAACACATTTTTCAACATCTTTATCGCAAAGATTATCCTTATGAGGCCCTTGACATTTGATACATTTGGACTTATTACTACAGTAAGTAGCTGTATGTCCGAATTTTTTACAGTTCGTGCAATTCATAACATGCGGTACGAAAAGCCGAACAGGAAGACGAATTTTATCGATATAGACATGGCTAGGCAATGCAGATCCGGCAAATGTTACGCGAAACGAATCTGAGGGACGATAAGACTTTTTTCCATCGACAATAGATGCTGAGTACAATTGTTTGCACTCGAGTATCTTAACTCCCTCAAGCATGGAGTTTTTAAAACGGCCAACTCCATTTTTAAGTAAATCATCTGCTGTCAGACTTGCTTCAGTCACAACACCGTCAATTTCTACCTCCTTCGATGGAATGTAAACTCGATATTCAATAGCAAATAATTTACAGGTTACAATATCGTTTGCCTGTTTCAAGTCGTTAACTACAACTCGAATTTTATCTCTATTAACCTTACAGATTTCTTTAACTTCAGAGAAATGTGATGTCAAATCCTTTGTAATTTGCATCAAGTTTAAAATCTTTTCTTTTTTTCGAAGATAGACTATCCATGGCCCAGTGGTACCCTGTGGATAATGTTTAGCCCTCGGAGTATTTAAACTTTTACTAGTATCCGGAATCGGATTCGGATGATCTTCCATGAGATCATCCATTACATTAAATTTTTTTTGTAAATTAATAATACCAAAATAAAAACTTATGTTTAGTAAAATTTCAGATATAAGAAATAAAAAATAAATTAAATTAAATCTACCTTGTAGCTGATGTCTCTGTTCCTTTATCGTGTAGAACGACGTGAAGCTCTTCCAACGATTTCCAATTGGCAGTCTTTTGCTGTTTCCAATTGGCAGTCTTCTGTCGTTTACTGCTATCTCAGTTGCTCTGCCGTCGTTGTGAACACCACTGCACTTGCTGTACCTGACCCCAGGTACAGTGCTTTTGCTCTTGGTGGCGATCAAATGCGATGCTTGCAGTGTAGCACCTCGCGATATATGCCGTCTCTTTTGATCCTACGCAGCGTACAAATTCTGGTACCTGGTAGATCAGCACTGGGTTGCTTTAGCACCTCTGTGCCTTTGCACCCCTTCGTCTTCGCACCTTTATGCGATGGCACCTCTGTGACTCGTCACTTCTATGCTCTCGCACCTCTGTGTCTCTACACCTCTGTGCGTATGAACGGGATGGCCTTCGTTGCTAGCTTTCCAGTCGGGAAACGCCCCGAATATTGCGTTTGCTATGGGCAGTTTAACTACCTGAAGCTTAGAATTGTCTCGGTAGCAGCCGTTAACTCACGAGCCAGTACAATCGAAACACAACCTCTTCGCTTGAATGGTTTTTACTGAATGGACTGTTTCATTTGGCCACGCTCAAAATCGGAACTCCACAAATCTTTATTTTTAATGTATCCGAGTGAGGGAAATACTTCTCAAGCTAGTGCTTGGCTTGCGCTGATTTTTCCCTTTAAAAAGCAATGTTTTATCAATACACGGGTTTCGTTATTTCCATTTTTCATAAATGAATTTGTAACATCGCTTATATGTAACGTCACTTATATTCAGTGTTTGTGATGCTATTGATGTGAAAATTTGACACATATTCTCTGAAAGTTGGTACTTTCGAAAAATGAGATTAGTTCGACATCACAAACGTCATCTCTGGGTCAGTCCCGGGACTTATTGATCAATGCGTTATGCACATCAGCGGCTGGACTGTTCATGGATTTGATTTATGCGCCGTTCGACTCACGCCACATTTTGATAGAAGATAGGTTGTTTCTTTGTATTCAAGAAAATGCTGGATGACCTGGAACCAAAATTTTCCAAGAAATAATTTCGAAATTTTGCAAACACGAATAAGTTAAAACAGATCACAAAACACTGCTGCCTTTGTATTGAAAACAAATGTTGGCATTGATTTTGAAACTAGCTGGGTAGTCCAACGTTACATGCAATGTTTTATAGAAACAAAATAGTAAGAAAAAAAAGACCTTGCACTTTTACGGGATAAATATAATTTCCGTTACAATAAAGGAATACACTGGCACCGTAATTTACGCGCAGAGCCGGGGTGCGTGAATTAAATTTCGCGTAAATCAAATGAAGCATCGCGTTATTTCAAATTTTTCGCGTAAAAAAAGGTTTTTCAAATTTCGATGCTTTAGCGCTTGATGGCCAAGGTCCAAGAACTACTTGGAGTATTGTCCTTAGGGACTACACTGTTTTACAGCAAGAACTACAACGACGAATGTCTTTTTTGCTTGTAGTTCACACTTTTAGAGCTACACATTGCTTACTTGTCTATTTATAGCTGTTCCAAGCAGGTTCCCAGCCGTCCAAGAACTTCAGTGAAAACAGATCTTAAGATCTATTCGAGCATTCAGCAGACCGAGAACGATAAGTTTGATAATACACTTTGTTACACAGGTAGATCTCAAGGCCTAAACTCCAGGAAGTTTTCGGATAGATCATCGGTTACGTTGGTAGACCTTGAGGCCTTTCCGAGGAGGTTTTAAATGAGCAAGTTCTTCTACAGATCTTATCATAAATTTTCTGTAAATAGTACTACGAATACATACCGCACTCAATAGTTATATAAGAGCGATTATATAAAATATTTATTTTCCAGATAATTCTTGGATGCCCACGCTCTTATTTAGATTATTTGAAATTAAACAATTCATTAATGTACATTTCACAATATTCAATTCTCTGAAGCATGTTTTTTGTATATGTATTTAAATTGAAATTTTCATCATTATTCAAAAACCTTTTTTTACGCAATCATCGCGTAAATTAAATAAAAAATCGCGTTGTTTCAAATAAAACGCGTGAAAAAAATCGCGTAAATTAAGTTCGCGTAAATTGCGGTTTTAGTGTACTTTAAAATAGTGGGTCGTTTCCCCCGGTATGAAAAATTACCCACCTGAGTTTTACATGTTTCACCGGCCCTGACTGCCATCTCCAAATAGCAGTTCAATTTAATACTGTCTACTTAGCGGTTTAAATTGAACTGATACGTGGAGATGGCAGTTCAACTTGAACTGCTTTGAGTACTGATGAGCCGATTTTTGATTTAACCATATATTTAATAAGGCACACTGCTTTAGCTCGATGAAGCTGAAGTCATTTTTTAACAGTACTTAAGATCAGGATAATTTTTTGAATTTTAACATTGTTGTATTTGGTTCACGTTGTCGTATGCTGATCACCGCAACTATGGGAGATCTAGTCTCCAGTTGTTGGTCGCAGGAGCTGTGGGTATGGATCTTACATGGGGATTGTCTAGATGACGTTTATTTTGTTTCCGTGGATCCGCGGAAAACACATCCAGGTTACGAAGACCCGGTGGGTGACCCACATGTCGGTCATCGACTGGAGCGATCTTCCGTGGGCGATGATGATGACCGCACTTTCTTCTGCCTGAGTTCTACAAGCTTGGGTTCGTTTGAAAGCTACGAATTGCCTGAATTGATCTGGAGATGATAGGATCTAGCAAAGTTTGTGTCAAAAATATAGTCAAAAATGTTATAAAATTATTATTTTAAAAGCACAAATCTCAAAATATCAAGGGGAACGTACTTCAAACATTTTGTTCCCACACCCCTTTTTACCCCGTTTCCCACAATATTTACTTTTTTTTCATTCTCTTCCGTAACATCACCATCACCGGAAGACCGCTCCAGTCAATGACCAGCATGCGGGCCACCCGCCGGGCCTTCGTAGCCTGGGGGTGTTTACCGCGGACCCTCACGGACCGAAGAATGCGGCCAACATAGAAAATTACCATCGCCATCTGGAATCATCTCATCCTAAATTCAATTCACCGGCCACTACCGATCGCCAGCTGAAAGCTGGATTCTCGAGAATCCGCGACCCCGATACTACATTACATAATGATACTATTCTAGTTTTAAGTTAGACGATAATTAAGATTAGTAAATACCCTTGGCATCTTAGAGCTTAAGCAGTGTGCCTTAATATTATATTATATTATTGAATAAAAAAAAAGGGGAACGTACCATTTCAGCCAATTTGTTCTGATTCGTGATTATGTTTAACATGTTCGATTGTTCGATTTGTATCCGGTATGATGATTTAAAAAAAACTATGCGCTTTCAAGTGATGCAAATCACTAATACGCTGCCAATGTGCTATGGCAAAACTGTCAAAACATTGTATGCACGGGAACCTTGTTTGTACGATGGTACAAACTTTATCATGCATACTGTAAATAAAAGCGAGAATATACTAAATTGCGGTGTTATTGGTGTTGTTTAACCTCTGGAGGTTACGGATCGTGAGAAATAATGAAATAATGTTATCTTTGTAGAATAGCAGATTAATTTCGAGAATGAAATATGTTTGTAGTAGATGTTTTAGCTATTTATATTTCAGCGCTCCGTTGCATCAATTACTTCTACATGAGTTAATAAGACTCTAATTGAATTATTCGACAAATTGTTTGTTAATACGTTCTGAAAACTCTACTAATTATACATTCTATAACTCAATTGGATGTTGTTTTTTTTTCAAAAGTTTTTATTTTTTCAAAACCAGTCACTTTCAATTGTCCTTGGGTTAAAATAGGGTCCGAAGCAAATTTGCCGTTCTTGCTTTCTCCGTTTTTATCCGAATCACCATAGTTGTCAACGGACCGTGATATCCTGTAAGATTTACTAATTTAGTAACTCATTCTACTGCTTTACACTTTGAATAACTACCTGGAAGATGATTTGCTTTCCTTCAGGCTCGTAACGCCGAGCTGATTGAAAGAGATCGGTACATCCAGCTCTACTGACGATGAACCGGACACGGAAGTCCGTACAGTCTGAAAAGGTTCCTCGATGTCCCGGCTCAATACATTGATCGACGGTACATTGAGAATGTCATTCAGGTTATTCAATGTTGCCCGAGGATCATCACGGCTCAAGTATAGACAGTACTTCAACTGGGAAATGTTTTGGTTGAGTAAGTACACCGCGTACATGAGTGCGTTAGTTGGTGGCCCCGAACGACAGTAGAGGGGAAATCTGAGAAGTAAAAAGTAACATCGTTGTAGACTAACATTAAGTTAAACACAGCAATTTGAATTACTCTCGATCTGCCGTTGGTAGCACCTTGACACAATCGATCATTTTTGATCGTGATCCCTCATACTTGATTGGGTTTCTGCAATGGTTAATTTTTTAGTGAAGCTTTTTGTAAAAAAAGCACTGAACCTATTTACCTAAGTGGAATATTTAGCGTTGATGAACACATCAGCACAGCATGGGCCACGTATCCTAGTGCAACACTAAGTGCTAGCGCAGGAGTTGAATCCGTATACGATTCAGCATTCGGTAGAGGAACGTCGTTGATTGTACAAATACCATTACTATGCTGGAAAATGAAATTAATAAAAACAACATATTTTTAATTGTTTGTGGGGAACAATTTAATGTTTATTAACATAAAAAAATTAAAGCAATCATGATTACTTGTGGTAAACATATTTTCTATTATATATTTTGAATGTACTATAGAGTTCTTATGTCAGTACTGATGAAATGAAAGGTAATCATAAAACTTTTTTCGAATCGGAAAGAAATTTAATAATAATTCATGGGCATTTATTAAAAAGCTTTGTGTCCACTTCAATTTACTATTTTTCGCTCATATTAGAGCGAAATCAGATTTCAGTTTAGCAACGCCATCACACGGTACTGATTCAACGTATTTTTCAAATGTCTGCATGTTCAGTGGACATGGGCGGGTTTCTGGTTTATGCACCCAAAACCGAAACCGTACCCGAATGCGATGGGTACGGGTCGGGTTAAAAAAAGGGAGTTCGCGAATGACGATTCTTAATTTTTAAACGGGTACGAGTAGGATTTGAATATTTACATTCAGAAAAAATTACCGAACCGAAAACGAACTTGACAAACTCGGGCCAGAAAACAAAATTTTGTCGGGTTTAGGTAGATTTATATTTTTTATCGGACTCGCTTCGGATTTGGGTTTGGGAAAAAATCATTCTCGTATTTGAGTTGGGTACAAGCAGATTTTTTATTTTTAAGGGACGAGTTCGGAACTTAAGAAATTGCATACCCGACCATCTCTAGTGTGTAGTGCGGCTACTTTCGTGCGCGCGGGTTTAACATTTTTCTCACGTACTTGCATGTGCGCATTTAAATGCGGACTCAACATGCGCTTCACAATAAACAAGAGGCAGCCATATGGGAATTTTCGAACTGTTGGCGGGAGACTATTCAACTATTGTCCACATCACTGCTAAAAATTTGTTGGGCAGTAGTTTTTTTTCTGTTCCATATAAACGAATTTGTGTCTATGCGAAATATTTTGCGAAAACAGTTCCTAGAGAATTTTGCATGTCCTGAAGAGGATCGTTCAATTGGTGATGAAAGATGCTGTACACAAACAGAGTCGTTTCTAAATGACAAATCATTGCCTCTCGTGCGAGGTGAACGGCGCAAAAAAATCCATGCAAGGTTCACTTGTTGATGTGCACAGCTACCTTCTCTACAATATTGACGAACCACACAGAGTATCGGCTCGGTACTGGTTCTTTGGCCGGGGGCTTTTATTAAATGCATTGAAGAGCGAAATTCATTTGAAACCAGTGAGCTTATGTAAACGAAACTGTCATCTCTTTTGGGGGAAACCCATGCAAAGGTTTGGAAAACGGAAAATTAGACAGTTTCGAAAAATCGTTTTTTCTTTTATTTTATTGTAGTTTAACTTGGACTTGGACATGGACGGCTGTATGATGGTTATGTGTGTGCCTAAATTTCCTAGTTGACGTTTTGAGAAAAAAAAATTAAACGCGTTTAAATTTTTCGAAGTCCGTGAGCACGATCCTGCAAAATCTACTGAACCAATTCTTTTCAAACATGAAACATAATTTCTTGGTATTAAATGTCTACGTTTTTACGCAACGTGATTCTCAAAAGAAATTTTGGGGAATGGTCTGTTACCGCCTTATTTTTCAATATTAATATATGGAAATTCAACTAAATATTCTTTAAATGATGCTATATAATGTAAAAAAGTTTGAATGAATTTGCTCAAGCTGTTTCTCCGTAAAAAATAAAAAAACACTTTTTTTGATTTCAATTATCGCTTACACCCCCCTAAAACTGACCCAATGCAGTTCACATGCACATTACTAACGTAGATTACAATCGGTACGTAGAATTAATCTGGATTCGATTAAAAACCCCGCACGCAAACAGGATCAGACATTTTGTCTAACCCGAGACAAATGGCCATAAGGTTAAAACCTTATTACCGGAATAAAAAAAACGGTCCAACAAACCTATTTTGGTCAGAAATGTTGTGTATCGTTATGTTTATTAGTATGCTGTGCTCTTAGGCTGATTTATTTGTGTTCGTTTGTTCGCGTGTTCTAGTGATGCGTTTGGGGTGATACTAAGTGATAGACTTGTCAAACTAACCTTATTTATGCGATAAATCTCGTTCAGTGACCGTAGCAGACGATGTCTCGCACCCAGCACTTTTGTTTTCAGATCCCTGTAGGTCTCCTTTTCGTTTGCATATGCCAGTTTCTGCTGGTATAGACATTCTTTTTCCTTTCCATAGTTCCGATAGCTGGCCATCAATGTCGATTCACGATCGATGTTGTTATCGGTCATTGTGCCTAGCTTCAGCTGGAGTTTTCTAATGCGACCTTTGATGCGATCCTTTTCCTGTAGCAGAATTCTAGAGCGAAATCGAGCCAGCTCGATCTGCCTCCGCAATTCTTGAGCTTTCAACAGTACCTCAGGTTTCAATGGTTCGCGTTCCTGGTAAAGCAACCGACTAAGTTGTTTGCCCATACCTCCTCGATTCTGTTGGGACGATACGGAAGACCGGTAAACTAATTGCTTGTCGGTGAACAAGTCCAAGTTAAGGCAGTAGGCGCTCTTCATGCAAATGCGGTCAGTGATTTCCTTCGCACTCTCACTCTCATACTTTATGCGTCGCTGCCGCTCCTGTACCGCGAGTAACCTTTTCGTATCGTAGCTAGGTCGAATTTCGGTTTTGAGAAACTCCATAAAAATATATCGAATTTTTAGGTTGCTTTCAGCTTCTGTTGTTAAGGTTGGACTAACGACTGTTCGAGCAGGAGATGCATGCGTATTTTTTTCTGGTGATCTAGACAACATTGTCCATCGCCCAGACGAGGTCGGAGATGAGCTTCCTGCTCCAGCTTTGGACATATTTTTATTACCTTCTACGTTCAGCAAATTGTTCGAAGCATACCAGCTTGTTGACGGAGAACTATTTCTATTATCACAGAGCATATCGGGTTTTCCGAGAAATCCTAACTTTGTAGTTGGTGTTTTCGCTGCCACTGGTTCTTGTTCCTCACTATCCAAGATATGTTCAGCAGACGTAAAAAAACCACCATGTAATTGAAACACCAATGTGTTTTCTTTCAAGCGCTTTTCGCTTCTCCTCGTCAGTGGAACCAGACCGGAAAAGTAGACTCCCCATAAGAAAAGTTGTTTGTCCTCTTCGTTACTAGAACTTGTGTCGTTTCCTTCTGCTACTACACTAGCGTTTGCGACTTGTTCAGTAAACCTATGCTGCCAAACACGCACGCAAACGCATCGAAGTGAGGATTTAATTACCATTGGACAATGAATCTCCGGCCATAGAACATTGCTATGTATGTCCAATTTTTCGCTGGTGTAAAACGGTGCCGACATTGTGGTCGTGTGTAGCGTAAAATAGATAGAGCATTTCGGATAGCTACATACTATGTTGTGTCCAGAAATCTGGATTAATGTGCGCAAACGTAACTGCTGCGTCGATAAAGGGGTCCAATCACGACACCTTGGTCGGTCAAACATTTTCTAGAGATGAAAATATATTTAGTTAGATGTAATCATAAAGTAACATTCGAGCAGAGCAACATAATTCTCTAAAAGCCTAAAACAATGATACTATCGCATAAATTTCTATTTCATTCTACTTGTAACAATTGAATCCATTATTGTAAATTTTGGAATTCATCGAAAATAACATAACAGTGTTTAATTACTAAGGAGCATTTGATACGCTGAATCATTAACTGTAATAGTATTTTTGTATATTTAATTGCATCAACTGAGATGAACGAGTCGAATGTCTACATTATTCTTTTGAAGAAAGCAGTGAGGGCACAACAGCTGTATGTTTTCTTATCAGCATTTAAACAAAGCTGTACAATCGCAATAGGCGTAAGATTCATGTACTTTCAATATGTATTAGTTACTGTTTTCCACTGTTCGATTTCACTTTAATTAGATTACGAATACATTCGATTGCGTTTATTTTCTAACTCTTTCTTCGATTAACAAGTGCTGCAGCAACATATTTAAGGAAGATGTGAAAGATACTCGATAGAAAAAGTTCAATAATGAGAAAACTAACTACTGCAGCTACTTGTCGCAACTTATGTTTGCTACCTCATTTTCTGCAGGCAAATATATTTATGATGCTACTGGATGTCCTACGGTGTGTATCGTAAAATCTCCTAGATGATCCCTTTGATTGTATTGTAAAATATTGAAAAGAACCCAATGTATAAGCGAATACGATTTTTGTGAAAGCTGTAATACAAAAACAAAATGCACAACACTTTCAATGAAAATAATTTTTTTCTGACGTGATTATCACAACAGAGATGCCAGGTGAAAATTTCAAATATTCTCGGCAGGATTCAAAGAGTCTACGAATTAGAAAACAAGTCTGCAAACTTCAAGTACTTTATAGAGTATGATGCAAGTTATTGAATTAGTAGCAAAAAAAGGCCGTGGAAGATTTAAAAGTATAAATTTTGACAAATGTTCGTGAACAAATTGATCTAAAATATCTACATAAACTAAATACATCATTTCCGAAAAATCTGCCGACCTGGCATCTCTGTATCACACTGACATATATCAGAATTAGAGTGCCTATAACCAGAGTGTCGACATCTCATCCGTAATGCTGGCAACAATTAAAAACATTCCATTAGCTTTACATTGAATTGACAGTTCGTTTGCTCGTTTGGAACTGGTAGCTGTCATTCCAAACGAACAGCTGTCGCCACTCTGATTATAGTCACTCTAATCAGAATATGTTGTTGCTGTTGTGGATTATATGTTGTACACTCGCCGAAAACAAGGAGATTGCACTGAGCCAAAAGCGGCCCTTACACGAGAATTATTTATATCTTTATTAATTATTACTAAGTAATCCCGAATAAAAAATATTGTAGAAAAACAATACGATTTCCTGTTACAAAACCTTCCACAATTTTGCTTTGACCATTGAAAAATATTTTAATGTATTGTTATACACTATTCAATTAATTGTGAACATGCTTTTTAAAATTAGGCTCTCTGACAGCTCACTTACAACCACAAATGCAAATGAGATTAGTTTGTTTTCATCAGGAAACGCATGCATTAAACACGATTCAGACGATCAATCAACTTCCGTCGACGCCCAGATTATTTTTATTAATTTTTTTAGCCGAATATTGCTCACGTATCCGACGTTAAAATGTTCCGTGAACTTGACGTAGTGTCCTTCCATATGAATTGCTTACAATTAATGTTGTTGTTACTTTACGCTTTTACATATTGCTTTGTTTTCATCAGGAAACGTGTTGGCCACCCATTTTTCAATAGGGCGCCGTTCATTTTTCACCGGGCATAGAAACCTCAATAGAATGTATAGCACAGACTAACAGCAAAGACATCATATTAACAAGATATCCAGCTCTCACATTTCCCGAACAAATCATTGGCAACATGCGAGCATGTCGCCCGCAGGTGAGTCCGCATCGAATCTCATACATAGAAGTAGGAGAGAGAAATGTCAAATTCGTGCGCGCCAAAATAGCAGGGCTGCGCACCCATACAATTGACATGATATGTTGAATGTGACGCCGTGCGATGGCGTTGCTGAACTGAAGATTGATTTCGCTCCAAGCTGACAGGGTCTGCTAACAGACAGGACACTCAAATTAGATTCATCAATCATTTTAACGGTCATTTCGAATATTCCTTTAGTTGGGACAGTACACGCATATGTCATGATGTCGCCACGTTACCCTATCAAAAACATCCTGTCTGTCATCTAGACTGTGTTTATTTTTTTCATTTACCAACAGAGTTGCTATTTATAAAGAATTACCTGTAATGTATTGATTCGTATACGTCCATGCGAATTTCATGCAGGATACAGATTTAATACATATTGCCAAAACTATACACATAATTGTGCTACTTCTCATCCTCCAACGCAATACAAAATCGAACTCGTTTTGTTACAATAGTTACTTGCTTCTGGTCTACCGCCACTTAATTTCGGATGAAAATTACCAACACACAAAAAAAATCTAGATGAGCAACGTTGAGAAAAATAAATGGTTACCTTCCAACATCGCTAAAAAGTTAAATATATTATCAACGTAATCCAATAATTTATTGTGATGATTCATTTTCAAATATTATGATGAAATCAGGCATTCCTGCAAGTAGCTGATCGGTGTTGACAAACGAGGGGAAACCAACTAGTAAAAAAATTAGAGGGTTGTATTCAAGACACGACCGAGCACAATAACATTAAAAATGGAACGTTTCTAGGGTCTTCATAATTAATACAAAAATAAAGATGATGATACACTAAACTAAAAACTTATTCAATTGACTAATTACAAACTTGCTCTAGTTTAAGCGCTTAGATTGTTAGCAAATGATAAAATTGACAATTAGATTCTTTCTTGATAATTGATTCTATTCAATTTTGATTCCTTTCCACAAATTTTTACTTTGTTAAGTTTTGAATAACGTCGCCTAACTAGAAGTCAATTATGATGAATTCAAAGTTACTTGAAAGCTCAATTTTAGATACAAACAACCTAAAGATTTAAACCTGAACAAATGAAACTATTTTATTGTATGATAATAATTTTAGAGAAACGTACAAACTTATTAATGTTATAAACAGTTAATCGATCCAAGAGAAGATTTTATTTATTTTAACGAAAAATGTTCTACCAGTAAACTCAGTAATAGTCCAATTTTATTAATCCTTCTTCAAAATCGTCGATAATCTTCGGAAAGTGTCGGTAAATAATATGGCAACAATACGAGTAAGGAAACATGTGAAACAGTCCGCATAAAATATTTAGTTACTTACATTGATTTTCGCTTTGGCATATAAGGAATATACGGAATGGATACGCAACAAAATTCCGAAATTTTGTTCATATTGTAACTTGATGTTATTAACACATGAATGAACATTGTCATAGTTACAACGTGTGTAGCCATCAGACACTTATTGTTTTGAAGCAAATAATAATTGAACTGAAACTGACCGTTAACCAAATTCTACGAGGGTTCCTATTCAAACGATACATGTAAAATCGCAAGTAAACTTACCTTGAGCTTATCTTTGATACTATATGATATTGCATCACAGACTAACAGACAGGACACTCAAATTAGATTCTTCAATCATTTTAACGGTCATTTCGAATATTCCTTTATTTGGGACAGTACTCACATGTGTCATGATGGCGCCACGTTACCCTATCAAAAACAGCCTGTCTGTCATCTATACTGTGTTTATTTTTTTCATTTACCAACAGAGTTGCCATTCATGCAGAATTACCTGTAATGTATTGATTTGTATACGTCCATGCGAATTTCATGCAGGATACAGATTTAATACATATTGCCAAAACTATATACAGAATTATGCCTACTTCTCATCCTCCAACCCAATACAAAATCGAACCCGTTTTGTTACAATATTTACTTGCTTCTGGTCTGCCGCCACTTAATTTCGGGTGAAAACTACCAACACAATAAAAAATAGTCTAGATGAACAACGTTGAGTCAAATAAATGGTTACCTTCCAACATCGCGAAAAAGTTAAATATATTATCAACCTAATCCAATAATTTATTGTGACGATTCATTTTCAAAAATTTTGATGAAATCAGGCATCCCTGTAAGCAGCTGATCGGTGTTGACAAACGAGGGGAAACCAACTAGTAAAAAAACTTTTACGTAACACAAGGGGTGTACCGATAGTAAATAGTTCGCGCAGTACAATATAGGTGGAACTAGTGCATCACGAAAAATTATTTTTATAAGAATTTACGCATACTGTCATGTCTGTTAGTCTGTGATTGCATCTAATAGTTCTGTATATGTGAGCCTGTGGAACTCATTTATACTACCAAACCGAGGAGACCGCCTTTAGAAGTTTCAGAATTTAATTCTGAATCATTTGAAGCGTTTAATTACTGGTGGGACAACAACTTGTTCAGTCACATACAATGAAAAAGAAATATCTATGATTATCATCATCACACAACTTTATACTGAATCCATTTGCGCGCCACCGTTTTGTTCGTATGGTAATGGAGATTTAAGTATGCAAACCGATCCGTTGCCAAATTAAAACATTTTGAAGCTTACAATATTGAAGCTTTGGAATCATTTAAATTAGGAAAATCCATTAACAAATTATCGAGGCACAATCGCTGCACATTAGATCCAAAAAATCTATCGCCGATAATTCTAAATTGGCCTGATAGTTACCAGAGAACCAAAATAAAATACTCAATTCAAACCAATTTTTCAATGGTATGCAATTGAAATATTCAAATGACGTTATCTCATAAGTTTAAGTTAAATGTTTCCAAATCGATTTGTTGTTGAATTAAATAAATCCATCAACAAATGGCTGAGTTATAAGCGTTCAAAATTATGACAGAAAATGTTACGCGATTAGTTTTGCATGTTTTAAATTGACACCCAGCCTCGGGAAGCGAAGTGTAAGGCATTTTTAATGGCAAAATCGACCAAAAATTTGCTAAATAGAAGGGATATTTTAAAAAAATCGTTAACCACTCTGATTCGGTTTTTCAATAGCTAGGATATATATAAGATACTCAAGCGAACACGGTGTTGCGCAGACAACAGGAAATTTAACCAACACATGATGCAAAAGCGACAATCCAGCAAGTGAACGCATATACAATCCTGTCATCAGCTCACTGGACGAGCTACTTGTTTCATTCACAGTCAAACATCAACTAGGCAAAGAAATATTGTGCCGCCTATATTTATAGATTTCTCTTCATACTACGCATAACGATGCGGTGTTTTTTATGCATGACGCAAAGCCTCCTATGCCGAACAAGAAGTTGACGTCATTTTGTACAACAGGGATTGGTGGAACTTTCACCAACACATGATGCAAAAGCGACAATCCAGCAAGTGAACGCATATACAATCCTGTCATCAGCTCACTGGACGAGCTACTTGTTTCATTCACAGTCAAACATCAACTAGGCAAAGAAATATTGTGCCGCCTATATTTATAGATTTCTCTTCATACTACGCATAACGATGCGGTGTTTTTTATGCATGACGCAAAGCCTCCTATGCCGAACAAGAAGTTGACGTCATTTTGTACAACAGGGATTGGTGGATGAAAACATAGGTCGATTCCAAACATTTTTTCAATAGTATGCTATTGAAATACTGAAACGACGTCGTCATACATGTTTAAGTTAAAAGTTTCCAAATCGATTGGTTGTTAAATTATAACAATCCATCAACAAATGACCGAGTTATTAACGTTCAAAATTATGACACAAAAAGGTTACGCGATTATTTTTGAAACTTTTAATTGACACCCGGCCCCATATAGTGAAGAATAAGGCATTTTTAATGCCAAAAACTTTCACATAACACAAGGGGTGTACCGATAGTAAATAGTTCGCGCAGTACAATATAGGTGGAACTAGTGCATCACGAAAAATTATTTTTATAAGAATTTACTCATACTGTCATGTCTGTTAGTCTGTAAGTATAGGTTGTTAAGTATCGTAACAATTCAAATCATAAAATTTTCTCATACATGTTGTCTTGGAAAACAATCAAATGTACAGTTTTCATATTGTTTGAAACACCACATGTACAATAAATTCAATTGTATAATCGAAGAAACAATATATTGAATCGTTGGAAAAGAAACAAATCAAATAAAATCGATGGTTCATTTTTTTAATGGAGTGCATTCCAAATTCATATGAGAAGTCATCATTACTGCCCTTACACGTTCATTTAAAATGGCATTACTATTTAGTTACGTCTCACCTTCGTGCTAGTATAAATCACGTAAACCTAGATTTCCCACTGTAACACAGCGCTTATAGTGAGAAACGAGTGTACTTTTTTCCATTAGTTACTGTGATTGTGTTAAGAGCGCAGGCAACTCTATACATACATTTTAGGAGCATTTACGCGCCCATTTTTTACCAGATGGCGCATTTGGTGTCACTGATTGCTCAACTTTATTACTATTATACTGAGGAATCTAGATGTATTTTATTTATGGTGCCAGTAAGTATGCTTCGGGTGAAACCCTCAACGAGTGAGCACGTTGTATCGTGTTAGTGCGGTGAAAATTGGAGTATTTCGCGAGAAAAAAGGATTTTCATCCGTACATTGGCGACTTCACATTATCACGCAGCGAGGTTTTCACTTGTAGCCTTGGTTGCTGAGCCATCAATCGGTGTCATCTCAAGTGAGGTGACGCCACTCAGAAGTGAAGAATAGGTAAAATAAAAGTTCGGTAGATGATAACAGAGAGAACTCTATTGATCCATTGGATTTAAGCCAAAAAGAAAATTTGAGTCGATTATGAAGGAAGACAGCAAACATTCAATATATAATTCTCATGCGAATAAAAATTCTGCGGATGGCTCTGAGCCGTCTAAATAAAATGTAGTAAAGTCTGTTGTTTGCAGGTTTGAGCTTGAGCGATCACCCCTGGTTGCTACTCCGTTACTGATCGGGATTAGCTGAAATTGTACAGGGAATTTTTAGATGATCCAACCTGGGACTGGTAAATCATCCTTCAATGTACAGCTTCTGGTAATCCCAGAATTTATTCATCAGTACCGGCGCCGGCCAGGCCCGAACGTAGATCGTGTAAGGAATGGGAAGAAATGTTAGTCCAACACTTGTTGTTACGAGAGGCCGTATATACTACTGCGCACTCCACAATTGTCACGGGAGAAGGATATTTGTTAGTAAAAATTTCAGTATTGGTATTATTCGCGCGCGACTCAGTATGTTCCTATTTCAAGATGCTCGGATGCACCACTAAACTCACTGACTTCCCGAGTGAACGTTTCCACAATAACCTAAATTGAAGTCAGGGAAGTCCCGATTCACAGCTTTTATTCGAGGAAACTGAGGAAAAATTTGTAATACTATCGCGTAAAGAATAAAAACTTTCCTATTATTTATAAATGAAATTACGTGATACAAAATAAACGAGTGATTAGGATTTAGACAAAATAGTTGATTCATTGCATTGACATATTCTAAACAGCTGTTATGAAATCATTTAAAATCACCAAATAAAGGTCAACAGATTTCATACGCGTCTTAATTCTTTATTATTTCCGCTTCATTATTTTAATTATTTATGAAAATTATTAATTGGTTATATTGGTTGATCTGGGCAGCCGGCTATCGAGAAAAATATTAGTTTATTGTTTGAAATAATAATATCAAGTGTTATTTTACTACGTATTCAATATACCGATATATGTTATCTCTGTTATTAACTTTGTAATATCAACGGAATTGCGCAATAGTTGATTTTTATCTTTCAATTAATAATCCTGAAAAACAATCAGTAACCTGGAAGAACGACACATTCCAAATAAAACTTTTCTCCGAAGTTAGACGGAAATTTATAGGTTGAATGAAGAGGTAATAGTAAGTAAAGTAATAGTAGGTAATAGTAAAATAGAGTAATCAGAAGTGAAACATTGAAAATATCTGCTAACTGAAAGGAAAAAGAAACTCCTGTAATTGTCGCCTTTAAGACATGGAAGCAGGAACCCAGTGGATCTATTCTTGGTTCATTTTTTTCTGCCGGATTCCACACGGCATCTAGGCTGGTACTGTCAGGAGAGAGCTAATAGGTACTATCAATCTCCTAGTGGACCCCAGCCCCCTAAAGTCTGTTGTTTGCAGTTTTATCTCAAAAATAAAGTCCACATAGTATAACGCGGTTTGGTATAGATAAAATAATAAGTTCGAAGATGTAGGCAATGCAGCACTTGAAGAACAATACTGCTAATTTGCAAACCAAGATTAAATCTATGGCTCCCTTACCTTTATCCGAGTTGTTAGAAGATCATCCAATGATAACAAATATCCCTAGAAAATGGATACTAATTCCTTGCGTTTTCATTGATACGACTAAATACGTTAGGTACTCTTTAGTCACACACCACATTTCAAAAAACACTTTATTTCTGGTAAGTTTGAGAGGTAAAGAGCTTTTACCCCCTAATTTATGCTAGGTGCACATAACCAATTTCACTTGATTTTACGTTTCGTCTTAGACTCATCAGTTTATGTTGAACTGCTACATCCGACCTGACGGTTCAACATAAACCGCTAGGCAGACGTAAAGTTAATGCTATTTGCAAAACACTTCTTTGATATTACACCTAAGTGTAATATCAAAACCGACGTCCCGAACGAAACAAGATTCGGCTTACTAGGCCGTACAGATTTTGGTAAGTTTGAGAGGTAAAGAGCTTGTACCCCCAGTTTATGTTGAACTGCTACCTCCGACATCATTTCGAACTCTGTCAATTACCATTAATAGTTATCTTTTTAGACTAACGAGAAGACGTTGGACAGTGAATTGAAAGATAGAAAGATTACAAAATACGCATGACGTGTGTTATTGATGAGTTTGTTGCTATGCAGCGCTGTTAGAAAAATTCGCAATATTTTCATTACATTCAGGAGTTCTTGCGTGAGTCACAATATGAAAATTACGCTCCTTTTAAATATATTGCTGGACGCATACACAGTGTTCGTAAATAACGTAATGAAGTACTGGTTTCTCTTGTCATCTTTTTGTTTCGTAATTCATTGCATCCGTATTGTTTGGGTATACTAGCAGTCGTCGCTAGCACTGTCCTGAATTCAGTGGAACACATATGAAACAGGCTCATTTCTGTCAGGTTGTGTATGGGTTGAGGCAATGCTACTTTCGAATTTAAACATTTACTGCATGCCGTATGGACACTGAACCGAAAAGCTGGAATAAGCATGCACAAAACACAAAGCTGCAAAAATGCTACTAGTAGCAACCTCTAGAGCTACCTACCGAAAAACTGTATTAAATACTACATCATCAATGTTTGAAGGCAAAAAATTTTTTTTTAATGTTGTTCAGAAAAATGACTTTTCAGGTACGTGAAATCGATTATTGGTTTGTGGTATATACATAGCTGTAATATTTATTCTTTTTAATTAATTTTTTGTGCGGAATGTTTAAAAGGTTCACTATCGGCCCCGATGTAAAATGAGTTTGTAGTCATCTAGGTTATTTTTTAATATGTTGAGATATTTTACCCGAAATAAAGTGACGGCAGACCAGAAGCAAGTAAATGTCGTAACAAAACATGGGTTCGATTTTGTAATGCGTTGGAGGATAAGAAGTAGGCACAATTCTGTGTTTAGATTTGGCATTATGTATCAAAGCTCTATAACTGCATGAAATCCGCATGGACGTATACAAATCAGTACATTACAGATAATTCTGTATGAATGTCAACTCTGTTGGTAAATGAATAAAATAAACACAGTCTAGATGACAGACGGTATGTTTTGAATGGGTAACGCGAGGCCATCATGACATATGCGAGTACTGTCCCAACTTAAGGAATATTCGAAATGACTGTTAAAATGATTAAAGAATCCAAATTGAGTGGCCTATTAGCACAGACTAACAGACAGGACACTCAAATTAGATTCTTCAATCATTTTAACTGTCATTTCGAATATTCCTTTATTTGGGACAGTACTCACATGTGTCATGATGGCGCCACGTTACCCTATCAAAAATATCCTGTCTGTCATCTAGACTGTGTTTATTTTTTTCATTTACCAACAGAGTTGCCATTTATACAGAATTACCTGTAATGTATTGATATGTATTTGCATTTGTATGCGAATTTCATGCAGGATACAGATTTAATACATATTGCCAAAACTATATACAAAATTGTGCCTACCTCTAATCCTTCAACGCAATACAAAATCGAACCCGTTTAGTGGCAATATTTACTTGCTTCTGATCTGCCGCCACTTAATTTCGGGTGAAAATTACCAACACAATAAAAAATAGTCTAGATGAACAATGTTGAGAAAAATAAATGGTTACCTTCCAACATCGCTAAAAAGTTTAATATATTATTAACGTAATATAATAATTTACTGTGACGATTCATTTCCAAATATTATGATGAAATCAGGCATCCCTGCAAGCAGCTGATCGGTGTTGACAAACGAGGGGGAATCAACTAGTAAATTAACTTTTACATAACACAAGGGGTGTACCGATAGTAAATAGTTCGCGCAGTACAATATAGGTGGAACTAGTGCATCACGAAAAATTATTTTTATAAGAATTTACTCATACTGTCATGTCTGTTAGTCTGTGCTATTAGTCTGTGACTACATGTTCGAAACTTGTTGTGTAGTGAAGTTTCTGTTTTTGACAGGAACGTAATCCACATAATGCTACATGAAAATCAAGGTTGCTACGTCCCACTGAAATTCATGGCTATATTATGAATCGATTGGCAATCCATCAACATCAGCGGAATTGCATGCAAATTGATCGAATAAATTGGATAATTTTGCATGCAAATTGATCGAATAAATTGAATAATTGGATTGATCGAATAAATTGGATAATCAATTCTGAATCGGTGAAATTTTCAATCGTAATTCCATATGGAAATCATGTGGAATTCCGAATCAATTCCAACTCCAGTGCAACAACCGATTCCGAATAAATTTCGCCTACAACCGGTTGATTCGGAAATCATTCGGAATGGAGTGAGAAGATGTGGACTGAATTGTCAATTCGTCTTCTTCTTTCCCGATTTAGCACGTTGCCGATTTTCAGTTTATTTTTAAACGAAAACATTATATAACTGACAATACTAATTTAAATCTCCATGTTTTTCGGATATACAGAACTAATAAATAATCAGTTCTTCTTAGAATCCCAACATAAACTGTTGAAACTCGCTGGAAATTAACAAAACGGCCTACCTTAGTCAGCATCATCCATTCCTCTAGGTGGAGTGTAGTGACATGGCTTAAGTCGCCTAAATTTTACACTAACACATTCATAAAATGAGCGCATATTCAATGACATTTATAATGTCACTGTCAATCAGTTTGATTGAGCAGCCAACTCAGGCGAAAATTCTAGCACTGTTAGTCGAGTAAGAATTCACGCGTTTTTTTTTTTAGAACGGTCAATAAGCCACCTGTCAACTTCCACTTTCGAAAGAAATTGCAAGCGAGCTATGAAAGACAGAGTATAAAATTTAACACCAGACGAAAGAGAAAACTTTTCTCTGCCGTTTACTATTATAACTTTCTCTCAGCAAGTGCCGAGTCATTCGAAATTACTCTTCAAAGTGAATGTTGATGGATGGTTTATTGGCCATTCTCAATAAAGGCGTGAATTCATTGCTCATTCCGTCATTTCGATAATGTGGGTCTGTGCTGCACTGGCTGGAAATCCAGTCGGTACTGGGCCGTATGAATAGAACGTAGCATGCTTGAATTTCGGTAGTAAACACGCTTAGAAAAAGTTACTCAGAATTTGAGTACTAGTTACTCATTTTCAAATGATACATGGAAACGTCAAAAATTGAGTAGTTATCATCAATGATATTGAGTAACTCCTACTCTAAATTTGAGTTTAACGCAAAATCTCGTTTTATAGATACTATTCGCATTTGCGATAAGTCTAAAAGTTGCAATAACCATTTGTAGCAACAGGTTGTACACTACTCCAAGCGACCACCACTTGATATAGTATTGAGTTCAATTATTTAACATTTTAATACAATACACTTAGAAAAGTAGCAATTTTTTTGCAAATTTGGTATATGTGAAATAAAATTTCACACAAAATTTGAGTGATAGTTACTCTGTTTTTGTACATGTACGAATAAAGTATTACTCAGTAAATGAGTAGATTTTACCCAAATATCGTTTCCAGTGGAAGAACTCAAATTTGAGTAACTTCGGAGTTACTCTAAATTAGAGTTGTGCATGCTTATGCCAGCTTTTCCGGCTCTGTGTCGATACGGTATGCAGTAAATGCTTAAATTTGGAAGTAGCATTAACTACACGTTCGAACTTTTTTATTCATACCAAACCGCGTTATACTCTGTGGACTTTGTTTTTAAGAAGATACTACAAACAACCAGAGTTGCCAGGTTATTTTTTCAAAAATCTGTCAAAACTCAAAAATTTATCTGGATTTTTCTGGGTCTACTATATACAAGGAAATTTTTGCATTTTCAGTGAGCAAAAAAAAGGTCTCCCCACCTATCGTATAGAGGCCAAAACCGTAAAGATCTAGTAAGATCTGACTGAATCTAGGAAAAAATGGAAAGTCTGGGAAAATTTGGAAAATTTGGCAAAAGATCTGGTTAGTTTGGGTGTCTGGCGAAACGAGGAAAATCTGGCATTTGCCAGACAAATCTGGCAACCTGGCAACGTTGCAAACAACAGATTTTACTACATTTTATTCATACGGCCCACTGTCTGTACTCTTTGTCAGAGATGCCAGGTAAAAATTTCAAATATCTGCAGTCAGCAAGTATGTCTTGCTGGCAGCAATTTCTCTATAAAAACTATGACACGCAAAACTGACTTGGCGAGCAAAAAAAAAATTTTCAAAAGTCTGTAAATATAGATGGAAGTCTGCCAGAATTTCAAAAGTCTTCGAGAATTTCAAAAGTCTGCACAACAAAAAATGTCTGCAGCACTAGACCTCAAATCTGCAGAATTACAGATAAATCTGCAGACCTGGCACCTCTGCTCTTTGTACCCTTTTCGTTTGACAGGAAAATGATCCACATCTAGTATCAACTACAAAGATGCCAGGTCTACAACACTTGGCTATATGGATCGACTCGGTCTGTGCCAAAAGGAAGAGAAGGAAAAAAAAAAGATGCCAGGTCTGCAGATTTCTATATAGTTCTGCAGACATTTTTTAAGACTTTTGAAATTGCCGCGATGTTTTTTTGCTCTCTATGCCAGTTTTGTGAATCATACTTTATAGATAAATTGACACACGCAGAAATTTTTTCAGATTTACAGACTTTTGCAACCCTGTCTGAAGATATTTTCCATTTTTACCTGACATCTCTGATCAACTACACGCAGTGAAAAATATTGTAAATGTAACTAAATTTGGGTTTCAAGTAACGATTTATTTGATTAAAATAATGACAAAAGAAAAATTGGTTTAATATAGCAAACATTGTTGCTTGAAACAACAAAACTAGATATTTGATTTTTCTCGGTGGATTAGTTAGTTTCAATAAATATTTTGATAATACAAACAAACATTTTACTTCACGCTTAAAAATAGTTACTCAAAAATGAGTAAGATCTCACTCATCTACAGAAAAAGTGGAACAACTCTAATTTAGAGTAACTCCGAAGTTACTCAAATTTGAGTTCTTCCACTGGAAACGATATTTGGGTAAAATCTACTCATTTACTGAGTAATACTTTATTCGTAAATGTACAAAAACAGAGTAACTATCACTCAAATTTTGTGTGAAATTTTATTTTACATATACCAAATTTGCAAAACAATTGCTCCTTTTCTGAGTGTATTGTATTAAAATGTTAAATAATTGAACTCAATACTATATCAAGTGGTGGTCGCTTGGAGTAGTGTGTTATGCTCAGGCACCAATCATACACTTATTCCTCATAAATGACATTTGAGCATATTCGTTTCCATTTTAAAGCACAACATGAAGCTGATCATTCCGGTTTTTGCAGACACAACACCGTTTGTGTTGATCGACTCACCCTTGAAATACGCGTCTCACTAACAAAAAATACAACCTGTTGCTACAAATGGTTATTGCAACTTTTAGACTTATCGCGAATGCGAATAGTAACTATAAAACGAGATTTTGCGTTGAACTCAAATTTAGAGTAGGAGTTACTCAATATCATTGATGATAACTACTCAATTTTTGACGTTTCCATGTATCATTTGAAAATGAGTAACTAGTACTCAAACTTTGAGTAACTTTTTCTAAGCGTGTTGTGCGTTCCAGCAGACCCTGTCAGCTTGGAGCGATCTCAATCTTCAGTTCAGCAACGCCATCGCACGGCGTCTCATTCAACATGTCATGTCAATTGTATGGGTGCACAGCCCTGCTATTTTGGCGCGCACGAATTTGACATTTCTCTCCTCTACTTCTATGTATGAGGTTCGATGCGGGCTCACCTGAGGGCGACATGCTCGCAAAAAAGGATGTTGCCAATGATTTGTTCGGGAAATGTGAGAGCTGGATATCTTGTTAATATGATGTCTTTGGTTCCAGTCAATTTCTTGACAAACAATTTCATAGTAAATTCAACTTGCAAAATCAGTTTAAAATGAACTAATTTTGGATGAAGGTAATATTTATAGTGCTTTGAATTCATAAACTTGGCAGTTGAAATAAATGATAAGATATTAACTTGAAATGATTAGTATTTCAACTTACGCTTTTGTTTGTAAAAATTATTCATTTTGTTTTGTTTTTACGAGTAAAATGATTTCTTTCGAAATAATTTGAAGGATTGTTTTTGGTACATTTTTCTTCTTTTTATATATTTGTAAGGAATTCCAATTACATTTATATTCCATACATTTATAATATTTATCTACATACCACAATCAATCCAATATTACTTTTTATAGTATCCAATGATTCGGTACTCTTTCCCGGTGCCCTTCCAATGAAGACAGAGATAACCTGTATCAAATATATGTTGTTAAGAAAACGTGTTATTGCAGTTTCCAATATTATTAACTATCAATACTTACGCTTGGATTGATGAAAAGCTGATTAAAAATATATAAGCAGATAAAATTTTACTTTTGAAACGCGTAAAAACTTTTCTGTTCATTCACGATTGAAAAAACAGCTCTGGTTTATAAGAAATAGGGCTGATACGGTTCTTTTGAACAATAAACTTTGTTGTATCATTACACAAATAAGACAACAGATAAAATAAACAAATTTTGTTATTAACATAAAGATAAAGCAGAATTGAATCAACATAGATATTGCTAATAAAATCAACTCTGCTTTTGTTGATACGCAATATATCGATGAATTATTTCTACAAAAAAATCAGCTGGAACTATTTTTTTTTAGTTTGGCAAGACCAAAATATGTATTCACATTGAACAAAGATCTTTGTAGATGTTGAAGGGAGAAAATGGTTTGAAACAATCATATTCTAGCTTGAAATTAACATGAATCAGATTTAAAAATCTACTAACTGATTTGTTATTTTAAACAAGCTCCATTTCTCTGCGTGTACCAACAGTCAAGTTGGATACGTTTCGTTCACACAGCCCCCGGTAAGATAATCAACATGTGTGGATAACTTGTTTTGTTAAGAAAGTTAGACTTCCGGTGAAACTCTCAACGGGTGAGCACGTTGCATCGTGTTAGTCCGGGGAAAATTCGAGTATTTCGCAAGAAAGAAAGGATTTTCAGCCGTACTTTGACGATTCGACGCAGCCACACAGCGAGATTTTCGCTTGTAGTCAAGTGAAAAGAAAGTCCACTGGACTATAAACGAAAATTAACTGGCAATATAGCCTTAGTTGCTGTGCCATCAATTCGGCGTCATCTCAAGTGAGGTGACGCCAACCAGAAAGGAAGAAGAAAGAAGTTAAGAAAGTTCGCTCTAGTGTTTTAGAATTTATCAGCACTTCTGCTATAAATTTCGAAATTTATAAAGGGACAAAATGAATCTAAATTTTTTACTCACGGAGATTTCGCTGCAATTGTTGGACAATCAATTTTTCGACATGCATGGCCAGGAAACGGATAACATGAAAGAGTTGTTTGCAGTTCAGAATATGGTCGCACAAAAAAATGGTCAGAAACGATCGCAGATTAATGACAATTTGTTGCCTCTTTTGGGTATAAGCAGTTTCGACGATATTCTCCAAAATTGCGATCAGTACG
Organism: Malaya genurostris; assembly: GCF_030247185.1. NCBI lineage: Eukaryota > Metazoa > Arthropoda > Insecta > Diptera > Culicidae > Malaya > Malaya genurostris. The sequence goes on along the minus strand of NC_080571.1, from coordinate 212,950,417 downwards.
TGGATAATCAGTATCAAGGTTTTGTAGAAACTCTACAATCCCGGATTGATACAATGCCTGCGTCCGAACAGCCAGCACCGGAATTGTGTGAAGGAGCGCGAGCACGGATACATAGTGAGCTCTGCGAGGTACGCATAAAAACTCAAAGAGAATACGCAAAAATGGTGAACCATTCCAAAAAAATGATGGACATTTATCTGAATACATTACCCCAGAATTCTGATCAGGGTAAAAGCAGGCTCTTGTATGTTCTTATTTGAATTTATTGAATGATTATCAATTCTCAGATTGGGAGTCGACGAAATACATAGAAGAAGAGCGAAACCTGCTAGTGAACGAGTTCAATGGCTTGCTGTACTTTCTGAAACGAGTCTTAGCGGACGTGAAAAGTCGTGAGGAATGCGAGCAAGTGTTGGAGATTATCGAGGGAACCAAGGAAACATTGTAAGTTTTTTGTTTTTTCATGTATATTTAAATAGTTATTTAGATGTTTATTATAATAAATGTTAACGCCGTTTACTATATAAACTACATATTCTGCCGTAAAAATGGTCGCTCCGAGTAACCGTAAAAGCGTGTCGTTTGTTGTTTAAGGCCTTAACTAACAAGTTCAAGTAGTAAAGGTAGTTTGCTACTCAAGTCGACTAACAGCAATGGAATTCTCAGATATTATTCTTTACTATTTTGTCGAATTTGAAAAATATATATTATAGTTCACCAAAGTTTTGCAATATTGTTTTTTGAAGCAAAGTTTAAACTTCGTTGCACTGCATCATATGTAGACAGTAGTGCTTTTCTTAGTCTATTCTCAAGAATTAATAAATTTTATTGTCAGATTGTTTGCCAACTATTTGTTTTGCCTCTTAACAAGTGCGTAAAGTAAGTATATGCTACAGTTTATGATATGCTTTTGCTTGTCTTTTATACGCATCGTGGTAAAATGACAACTGATATTTGTTTTATTGAATTATAGTGCTACATGTTAGCGATAAAGATTACGTGCTTGTTGTCATTTATTTCTAAACTATGTTAAACATTGCTTTTTCGCGTTTATCACAAGTTCCGGTAATACTTTGGTCGCCGTTATTTGTTTTTTTTTTGCTTCCGCTTATTAGTTGCCTTCCCTGTCTTATTTTTCTAAAACTAGCAAATAAGTAAGATTGTATCTTTTGCAGGTTACTGCCGCTTTATAAGCGCTTGATTGTCCAGTATTTCGGCGTTTCTGGTATAATTGTCAGTTCCGAAGATGTGTCGAATTAGACACTCGTAGGTTTTGAGCGTTTTCTGAATGGTGGTTTTCCGGTATCGAATCGAATGAAATACAGGCTGAGCTCCTATGGAGCTACTATTTGATTGTGTTGTAAATATTATCCTCAACGGGACAGGCCACAACCGAAGCACATCGACTTCCAGATGGATTGTGACTTAGCACTTGGCACGAGTCACTGGAGGGAACGTTAATGCGAATACTAGTGAATCGCTTTTCAGACTGCGTTGGAGGGGTTTGCTGCGATTGGCTTGATGATCCAACTGCACTTTCGGAGCAGATCTCTGCGTAGATACTTTCCGATGGGGTTCGAGGTTCACTTTCTTGAAGAATTATTGAATCACGCACGCTACTGTATGGCAAATCATCAAGTATGCTGAGCTGAGTTCTTAGGGAGCCTTCGATAAGCTCTTCTTCCCTGTTAAGGCTTTGTAAATCTTCGAACGAGAGTACGATTTCCGCTCGTTTTTTGTCGCTTGCTTTCAGTTTACACTTCGCTTCATTCAGTCGTTGGGGACTCGCAAGATTTAGCAGATGTTGTATGCTAGATTGTGACTTGCTGTGTTGTTTGGTTTTGACATGAAACTCACTGTACAGCTTTTGGGTCATGAAAGATTGTTGTTTTGCATTACTTCGTATAGGGAAAAACAGTGTGTCTTCCGATTCTGACATGACCTCATCTGAATTATCTTTTTCAATCAGGTTTATGTTGTTTACCAAGTCTGGTTTATCCTTGTTTCTAATATCCATACTATTTCCACTTTTTAACACAATATGCTGCAGCGAGAGGCACTTTTGTAGTCCACCAGCAACCAAATCATCTGGGTTTTCGTTAACCGTATCATCGTAACCAATATCCGAATTTGCCTTTCCGACATTTGTTCCATTAATATCGAGCTCTCCAAAACGCTCTTGTATCAAACGGGACATATCCTGGTACCGGTCTATGCTGGATATTTTTTTCTCGGAATCTTCTTCCACGCTACTGTCGTTTTCTTGATTCCCTGTGGATCGAAGACCCTTAAACCAACGTTTTTTGCTCGGAGTAAAAACTTTCATCTTTTCGCTCACGCCGGAAGCAAGTGACATTGGTTGTTGATCCTGATCGTGACGTTGTAGCAATTGTTGCTGTTGTTGACTGCATTCAAGGTTCTCTAGATCATTTTTACTCAAAAATATGATCGAGTCTTCCTTCTCGTGACCGGACGTTGAATTCTGGTTTCTGTCTGATCCACCGAAGAGACGTGTTAGCTTAAGTTTTCTGAATACTTCGCTTCTGCTTGTTGAACTGGTGCCACTGTTGGCGGATGTCGTTATGTGATTGAGACTGCTGAAAGGCTGTTGTTGTTGTTCTACGATATTGATCATCTGTTGTAACTCTACCCGGTTGGTGTCGCTGTCGACGATGCGAGTAAAGTTATCGCAATTGAACTGACAATATTTGAGCACCGTTTGAATGCCTCCATTCAAGAACATTCTTTGTTCATTGTCGAACCCCAACACACACTTGGTAAACTTCATCTGGGGTGTTATGTGTAGTTTGGTCAGCGTTAGTGCTGTGGTAAGCTCTTGTTCGTCTAGTGGACATGCGATGATGAAATTTTCAACGCTGACCTTGGCGATTGTAATATGTTCTGGAAATGATAAATAGGTTTGCTGTATTAAATCAACAAATATCTATATTCATCGATTTACCTGGCACACTATTCTGGGAGCTACCATTGCCTGATCCGTTCATACTGGCAATCAATTTTAAATTTAGTGGTAGGTTTACTTCTGACTGCATAATAAACCCAATTCTGTGCACGCACTCTCGATTGAGTTGTTTGGGTGTTTTGCTATTACTGCTCGGATGGCCCAAACTGCTACTTTTTTGTAGCACAGGAGCTGTGTGTTGTTCGATTTCATAAAATTTGCCTTTGGCTGACAACGAGACGTAATAAATCTGTAAGCAGATCATAAGCGTAGCATTAGAAAAAGTATAAAATCCTGAAAATCCACAAACAACCATACCTGTCTGTTATCACCGAGTAACTGAGCATACTTGCCACGTTCCTTCTCTGTGCCGCCCCCGCTGCTGTTCAGAGAAGCGAAATCCTTTTGACTAGAGGATGACTTGTGGTCCCCATCCTGAAAAACCGCTAGCAAGCGATAAACTTGTCCTGCCTTAGCCGTTGCCTTGACGTAGTGTGTTTTTTGGCTAAAATTGTCTGTATTGGTTTGGATTAGAATGAGATTACGCGGTTTGGTAAGGGGTGTATGCCTACCTTGGGATTCGGTGTACGCTGAGAGATTTTCGAGCGACAGGAATTTGTATACGCGTTCCCGCACCAGTTGAACAATGGTCGTGTACACAGTGACCGTTTGAGTTCCTTTGTCGTTGAGAAATGAGAAATAACCTAATAAAGAAAAGTGATTAAACGGTTGCTATACTTGTATTAAAAATAGTACATAATACAAAGAGCTTCCCAAGAGGCAAATATAATTCATAGGATGGTGCACATCATTCTTATTTGGATCAGTTGTATGTCGTCGATTGTGAGGAGTCTCTTGTTCGTACATCGTTTCTGAATAATGTCTGAAGGCGGAGCCATACGACCAGTTTCATGTCTTCATTTTATTCGATCGTTATATAATTGTAGATTATAACATGTAATTCTCAGTACATAAATCTTTTCTTCTATGTCTATTTCAGGAAGCATCTCTAATAAGGCGGGGTAATAATAGGGAACGCCTCTGATTGTCAAACATATGGCTGAAAAACGTTTTCTTTTCTTTCGCAAAGAAGGCTGCTTAGATTTAAGAACTAATACATAAGATACGATATATCTGGTTCAATATTATTTCAATAAACATAAATATAAATATTAAAAAAAAAACAGAATTATTTACCGATTTTTTTTAATAAATGGAAAACCCGGATCGAATATGGCTTGTATCAACGACGCCCTTCGTGAATGTTTCTTGATGACGTTACATTAATTAAGATAATTCACAACATTAAACATTTATTTGTTTGGAACATACAACCAAAACACGGTGGGTTTAATGAGTCAAAAATCTGTGTTCGACCAAAAAAACCCTCTTCTTAATCCCTAGTGGTGTGACAATGTCTTTCTCTTATCATTCAAACAGTCTCATTAAAACATCACCCTCATTCTTATTTACGGCCGTATGCGTTACGTCCGAAAATATGTCAAATTCGTATATCCGTTTACGTTCGAATCAATCACAGTTTCAAACATCGTACATGCATAAGAACAACGCCAATCCAACTTTAAACCATCAATTTTGGTAGAGACTTAAGTTGTAATGAAAAATGTGTGTTATCATTTGTTATTTGACTTGTTTTTCGCAGATTTTGTACCATCATGCTTGTTTACGTCCGTATCGACTATTCGATGAACACATACTTTCGCTATATAATAAATAAATATCGTAGTCATGATTAATATTATTCAAGTCGTAAAAACAAAGTATTCAGTCGTAAAGTAAATAAAGTTTTGAAATTATATTTCGCACTTTAAGAAAAACAGCTGAAAATAGCAGTCTGATCAGTAGTATCTGAGACAAATATATTGCGTTTTCTTGTAATTTCGTCATGTTTTCGATAGTCTACATATTTATTAAATTGGTAAAATCATGCAGTTAATGTAAAATAAAACATGTTTACCTATGACATATTTTCCATAAAGTATCTAATAGATATGGTAAAATTTGATGCGTTAAAAATTGGAAGAAAAATTTACTAAGACTACTATGCTTTCTAATACTGTTTTCGTTTATTGATCAGAGCAGCCCGAAAGCTGACCCAGAGTCGCCCAAACAACGTTTGATATGTTTGTTTTAGCAACCTGAGGTCACTCTAGATCAGACTCCAATCGCGTAGTTTCGCTCTGAAAATTTTCTCGGGTCGCACCACGCATCCATGCAAGTTTGTTCATTTTTACTTTTTTTCATGAGTTGTTGTTTAGGGCGCGTACCACGTGTTCGTTTTACTCGGAGTCAGAGTCGCCCGCGTCAAGGTTCAAAAACGAAAACGGTATGAATGTTTTATTCAAAAAACAAATTTATCATTTGATTGCAAACCACCTTTACATACGAAAAGAAATTTGTTGGTAAGTTAAACTGTTTTCAATGTATTCAAGCGGTTGATTCGCAACATTAAAGTGACGAATCCAAACCATGGCATTTCGTCTATTCGTCTGTAAACGAGAATAGGACTTTTCGTTCGTACGAATGATGCTCGAATACACGAAACTAAACTGGCATACATTCTTGTGTTTCGCATATGTTTAATCACAAAAATTGGAGTGATTTCATCATGGCTTAGCATTCGAGTCGCGTTCGAATTCATTCGAGTGAAAACAAGAATGGTTTATTAGTATCCGTTCGTCGTATGGTCGATACGGACGTAAACCAGAATGAGGGTGAACTTTTTTCATTGGGATTATTATTGACACGAATTTGGGTTGACTTTCAACACAAATCCATTCAGATTGTTTCGGTTAGGTTAGAAAAGCATGACTTCGCTTACGCCGAATATGCGAATATTTGAACTTGCTCATTATATTACTTTCTGGAAAAAAGTGCGGACAGAAAAAAGCGCGTTTTGTCGGTTACGTCACTTATACCAATATACATTATGATAAAAAAAGAACCGGAATTTTCATTTTAAAATTCCCGCACTTGTCTTATCGGTAAACTTTTATTCTCTCAACGTTGGCAACACTTTTATACACTTTCTGTCAAATTTTGACGCATATCATAAGATTAGTTTTTGTTTGGCGTCTATATAAAGAAGTTAAAAAATTTTCGTGTGGCGATTTTTATAATGGATGAAAATTTAGTACAACGTGCGTGCATCAAATTTTGTGTTGCAAATGGATTTAAGTGTTCCGAAACGTTGAAAATGTTAGAGAACGCCTTTGGTGAATCGTGTCTAGGGAAAACACAGGCATACGAGTTGTATAAACGCTTCAAAGGTGATCGTACAAGCTTGGATCATGATGAGATCCCTGGCCGCCTGTTACTGAAGAACATTGAATCGGCGAAGCAAATCGTGTTGCAAAATCGTTCTGTACCGATTAGAGAGATTGCTGTGTTGTTGGGCATCTCTTATGGATTAGCCGAACACATTTTAACTGATGTTTTGGGTTTGAAACGCGTCGCTTCTCGGCTGGTGCCAAAAAAGCTGAATTTCATTCAAAAACAGCGTCGTGTTGATGTGGCCAAAGAGATGATTTCCAACGCAGATAGTCACCCCACATTCATCGAATGCATCATAACTGGTGATGAGGTGTGGATCTATGAATATGACATCGAAACCGCACAACAATCGACCGAATGGCGCTTCGAAGGCGAGCCGTTGTTCTAAATTTTCATCCATTATAAAAATCGCCACACGAAAATTTTTCAACTTCTTTATATAGACGCCAAACAAAAACTAATCGTACGATATGCGTCAAAGTTTGACAGAATGTGTATAAAAGTTTTGCCAACGTTGAGAGAATAAAAGTTTACCGATTGGACAAGCGGGGGAATTTTAAAATGAAAATTCCGGTTCTTTTTTGATCATAAGGTATGTCCAGAGCCAGAAGTGACAACCAATTGATCTTCGAACTTGATTCACAACCCATTAGTAGCTTTCAAACGAGTTTGTTTAAATCGGTCCAGCCATCTCTGCACTGAGAAAACTGAACGTACGAGATTCATAACTTGTTTCGTATGAACGGTTTTTTATGAGCACAAATCTGTTTCATTTGAATTTCATACGACGTTATAGCAACAATTACAATAAGACATTGTAAAATTTACTGTCTGTGCCATGTATGATTTCGAAAAACTTGTTTGTAAAATGCGTACTACTTAGTAATAAAATTTATATTACACACCAGTGAAAACTATAATAACTAAACCGATGATATTCATAACACGTTTCATATGAACGATATTTATTCATCTCTTTTTTATTTTCAAGGGAAATATAAGTATGTTAATGTGTTACTTAAAACTATGATTCAAATTTCATACGAAGCCATAGTGAACATTATGAAAAGTGTTGTGTGAATTTTATTGTATGCAACTACCATCGACTGGTTTACGAAATGTTTGCGATTTTGTTATGGATATTATACGACGCGCTAATGGACATCATAAGCAATTCTTGCGTGAAAAAAACATACGTTCGTTATTTGAAAACAAAAATGACACATTACATTACATTCGGATCTTGCGTTGTTTGTATTTGCAGGTAATTTGATATTAATATTCAAAAATTAAAAAATATCTCCATCATGTATTAAATAGAGTGTGGTGTAGATACAGTTTCGTTGGTAATCTGGCCACGAGAACAAATTGAACGAGTGCTGTCTCGCGCCGAAGTCAGTTGGAAATTCGATTATTCGTTTGAAGAGAATGAAATGGATAGCTTTGCTTCGTCTTGGACTTATAAAGGCACGTTATTCAAAACAGTTCGTAATTCACAGGGTAGAATCAGAAAACCCACTGCTTGAAAACGAAGAATTTATAGAGCGCAACGGAAAAGTTCTTATAGCAGTCAGAAAATGGATTACTGGAGGTTACGATGATTTTTTTTTATCAAAAACAGCGACTCAGTGCACATTTAATTTGATCATTGTTGGTATTGATTTAATTAATAGTCCACCATTATACATTATTACCATAAGCAATGATTATTATTATAGACCTGAAAACAAAACTTTAGTTTATTTGATCAAATTACTTGAAATACTTATATTTTATACATGTACTTATATTACTTATTTTTATACTAAAACTGAATTAAATGTCATTTTTTCCTACAGTAAGAATGAAAGTTATTACAAATATGACAAATGGCTTCCAATAAAGAAGCATTGAAAATCAAAATGAATCATACAACCTCATGCTTGTTTACGACCATTTTATTTTGAACTTTTATGTAGATGATTATGTATTCACCATCATTCTGTATTTCGATTGAATCTGAATATCTCGATCGCATGTAAAAATATGCATTCTGTGTATCAATCGAGTGTTACTTTTGTATGGAAAACTCGAACTCGATCGAAATACAGAATGCAAAATTTTACATCCGAACGAAATAATTCGATTCGATCGAAATCTAGAATAGGGGGAATACAAAATCATCATTCATAACAGAATCAAGTGGAAATCATTTTATAAAATTTTCTTATTCATTCCACTACAATAAAATGTACATAATATAATCCATACATCTTTTATACATTGCCTTTATGAAATTCATCTTGGTAAATTACAAAAATCTTAAGCATATATGTATTGAAATTCATAACAGAATAGTTTGGAAGTCACTTTAAACTATGTTGTTTTTCATTCGACTATAATACGAAATTTATGATCAAACCAATACTTTATTCATACGTCGTCTCAATGGAATTCGTAACAATACGTTATACAAATCATAGTTTATTGAAAACTTATGTTCTCATAGCGCAATCGTATGATATCCATATTAATTTCCTTTGGTTAAATTTCATAAGCAATTATTATGATTCTTGAAATATTTTTTTCCTCAGTGTAGGCTTGTACGACGATCCTACTGACACTAAGAATCCTTACAGGTCGGGGATCGAGACGACAATTGGCTTTGTAAGACCAGCGACCTATGCGTTGAACCACAAATAACTCAAAACTATAGTTTTCTAAAATGTTTATATCAAAGAGTATTAAAGAGAAATACAGGGTCCGGCACTCGAAGTGTAACCAATTAAAAAGGCCATAAATTCAGTTTGGAAAATTACTTTTACTTAATTCAAAGTACAAAATGTGTAAAAATAATACAAAATTCAGAATCAATTCACTTTTGCTCGATATGACCACCTTTTGCCTTGACTATGGCCTTGAGACGGTCAAAAAACGAATCGCAAGCTGCCGAATGTGACTTGCAGGTATTTAGGCCCACTCGCGGACAATAACTTTTTTCAGCGCCTCGAGACTGGTGTATCTTTTAGTTCGGACTTTGCTCTCCAAAATGGCCCAAAGAGAATAATCCATTGGATTCGCATCTGGTGAATTCGAGAGCCATTGTGTGGACGTGATGAAGTTCGGAACGTTGTTTTTCAGCCATTCTTGGTTCACTCGAGCTTTGTGAGACGGTGCCGAGTCCTGCTGAAACGTCCATGGTCTGCCACCGAAATGTTTGTCTGCCCACGGCTTCAAAGCAACCTCCAGAATACTTTCCCGATAATATGTCGCATTTACCTTGACGCCAGGCTCGATGAAAACGATTGGAGAGCGCCCATCTGCGGTTACAGCGGCCCAAACCATTATCTGTTGCGGGTGCTGCCTCCTGGTGGCCAATCGATGACTCAAATTCTCGTATGATCGGTCGGTCAAGTAAACCCTATCGTTTTGAGAGTTTACGAATTGCTCAATTGGAAAAATTTTCTCGTCAGAAAATACAATGTTCGGAAATTGACCGCTTTCGGCCAAACGAAGCAACTCCTTCGCTCTCTCAAGTCTAACTTGTTGCTGCTTCGGTGTGAGATCATGCGCCTTTTGGATCTTGTAAGGCTTGACCTTCAGATCATTTTTCAGTATGCGGCGGATGCTACGGTCGGATATTTTCAGTTCTTTTGCCATTTGATTGGCACTTCGTCGAGGATTTCGTTCAAGTCGCTTCTTCACTTTTTGAACCATCTCACGTGACGTTGCAGTCTTTTGATGACCACCTCCATGATGTTTTGCGATGCTACCAGTATTATTGTAACGAGTTATGGTGCGATAAACAGAAACTTTATTCACTTTAAGGTGTTTGAGCTCACGAACAATCGCTGGTTGTGATTTTCCATCTAAATATAAAGCAATCACACTATTACGTTTTAAATCCATCACTGATTTTTTTTTTCGCGTTCACTTTTGGCAAAATGCTTTCTTGCGCTTGTAAACAATACAACTCCGAACTGTCATTTAGCAAATTTCTAGAGAGCTGATGCCCGTGCGTCAGCTGCGCGAGCGGTCTGAAGTTGGTTACACTTCGAGTGCCGGACCCTGTACTCATGACACTTGGTTTTCTTTCTCGTGCTCGGACGACGGCTTTGATGCAGAAAACGACATTGCATTCTTGCGATATCAACTGGGTAAGTATAAAATGTACAAATTGGACATGTTCAATGCATAGGACACTGGTCTTACAAGCCAGTAGCGGTACGTTCGAGCCCCGACCTGGAAGGATTCGTAGTGTCAGTAAGTATCGTACCACCAACCATGCAATTGTTCCGTACACTCTGAATCGGCTGCGAAGTCTGTTGAAACGAAAGGTCAAATTCCACTACAGGAATGTAATACCAAGGCTCTGCTTTGCAGTGACTTTTCATATCAGTAAATTAATTATTAAAGAACTTTTGGATACTTTCTTCCATTGAAATTATTGTACAGTGTGTACTTCTGCAGGCGAACAATATTTTACTATCTTTCGCCCTGTCATATTAATTTGTGCGTTGAAATAAATGTGCCGTGGATTCGTCGTACTTTATTAGAGGTGAACCATTACAACTCTGGTAATGAAATTAAACCTTGCACTTATAGACTGTCCCAGAAAGTATGGACGCAACCAAAAACCGCTGCCATTTCGCAATGGTTCAGAATCTGTCAGTTTTTGTGCCTGTTGTTTACACTCTTCTCTAACCACTTGTGCAGTTGTTTATTACTTTTCATTAGTTTGTTTCGAAATGCGTGGACTTTCAGCAGAACAACGTCAATACATTGTGTACAAATGTTGCACAGAACGCGGACTGTCACTGAGAAAGATAGCAAAAATGGAAGGAGTAAGTGAAAAAGCCGTGCGAAATGCAATCAGGAAGTTCGGTGAGGATAACACCTTTGAGGATAAACCGAAAACGGGTCGAAAAAAAGGTCCTGCTAACCCTCAGTTGGATAACCGTATACTGAAGGCGTTCGAGCAAAAGAAGGAGGTTTCAGTTCGGGATGTGGCCAAAAAAGTGGGCACTTTGAAGTCAATGTTCTTCGTGCTAAAGAACGTTTGAATCTTCGAACCTATAAGAGGCAGAAACAACCAAAAACGTAGTCCGTAACAAGAAGCAGAAGGGTTCGAAAGCTGTACAATACGATTCTTGCTGGAAATTTGAACTGCATAATCATGGACGACGAAACCTACGTGAAACTCGATTACAAATCCTTGCCGGGACCACAATATTATACGGTGCGAGAAGGGTAAGTGTTCAACCAGTCCGAGACATCGATTGAAGTCGAAAAATTTGGTAAGAAAGTTATGGTCTGGCAAGCAATTTGTAGCTGCGGTAAGATTTCGAAACCCTTCATCACCACTGCTTCAATGAACAGCGAAATTTACATCAAGGAATGTTTACAAAAACGACTTCTACCCATGATTCGAAGCCACAAGGATCCTGTTGTCTTCTGGCCAGATCTTGCTTCTTGCCAGTACTCGAAATCAGCGGTAGAATGGTATACTACCAAAAATGTCACTTTCGTCCCAAAAGACATGAATCCACAAAATTGCCCACAACTTCGACCAATTGAGGAATTTTGAACATTAACGAAGGCACATCTCAGGAAACATGTCTCGGCCGTCGAAACCATTCAACAGTTCGAAAAAGATTGGAAAAAAGTGTCAATACTTGTCGCCAAGAAGTCTGTACGGAATTTAATGAGGAACGTTCGCAAGAAGATGCGCCAGCTAGTCTACAATGGCTAAGTAGCGAATGTTGAGAATAATATTCTGTTGTTGTAGTCTAATATTGTCAGTATATCGAATAAAATTTGAATATCTAACACCTGTGAATTATTTACAGTGAAATCAAAGTGCGTGCATACTTTCTGGGACAGTCTTTATGAGAATATTTTAGATATGCAGAAATGTGAAGATATGTGTTAGTTTTAAAGTCTATTCGCATTATTCCGGGACGTTTTGTTTTCCTCATCGGCGATGACAGAGCTGTCGGCGTGTGCATGTATTGGAAGTTCGGATCCAGAATAAAATCCATTTGGTTGCCACAGATATTCCGAGTTTTCCCGGTGCCGACGGTGCTTTTATTCGTATGCACGTCATTCAGTAATGTCTTTGACATTCCCGACCGACTTTTTCCTACTAAACTTGGGTGTTTTCTTAATATAAAAAGAAAATGTGTTGTTATTTTACCCGAAGATAAGTATTATAAAGGCAAGTAGTGTTTATTTATTAAAAAGGGTAGTTAGGAGCTTCCAAAACTCTGCTTTAAAACTAGTCAAATGGCTCTCCAATTCCTCATATTGGAAATGCTCAACGCTCGACACGAGGTTTTACCACGATTTGGGTGCCACTTTCACATGAGATACAATTTTGGGTGCAACATTCACTACACGCTAGATCTTTGTTTTGCTGTTGGTTGAAATGATATATTTGTTTTTGTTTTATTCCGATCGAATTCTCGTGTGATTTACGCGACATGGAAAAAAGGTGTTTTCAACATTTGTGATAAGTGTTAAAATTGTTGTAGTTGGAATATTTCTATAACAGACACGATTTTGTTATCGTTCAGGAACGTAGTGGAGCGTTTAGAAAGATCGCGGCGAATAGTCGAGTAGGTGGCAGTAGTGTTTCCAACGTATAGAAAATTTAAAATTTACAAACTTTGTACAAGCCTGTATATCTGTTATCTGTGCTTCAAGTATCACAAATTGGACACACGCAATACTTAGCAGTCGACTTTTTTGTTCATCGTTTCGGCTAGAACATACAGGGTCCGCTATTCAACTTTTTTTTGAACTAGCGGTTATTTCGACATTGGTAATCTTAATGTAACTTCTGATTTGACAGAAACTTAGTTTTATCCTTCCGCTACGTTCCTACGCTTGAGGAACGCGTGAAAATAGTGCAGTTTTACTTTGAAAATCAGCTTGAAGAAGACGCCGATTTTTGCCAAAAAATCATCTTCTCGGAAGAGGCACATTTTCATCTCGGCGGGTATGTTAATAAGCAAAATTGTCGCATCTGGGGGACGGAAAACCCACACGTTATCATGGAGAAGCCGATTCTTCCTCAGAGAGTGACGGTTTGGTGCGGATTTTAGTCTGGCGGCATCATCAGGCATCGAATTATCAGTCTAAATTCGGATGTCGTTTGGCCGCCTCGGAGCTGTGATTTGATGCCATTAGACTATTATCTTTGGGGGGCTGTCAAAGATAAGTGTTATGTGGACAAGCCAGAGACAATTCAAGCCTTGAAGGACAACATTCGTTCGTTACGGAATTTTCGAAGCAGATTGAAAATCTATTCGAACTTGTAAGTCTGGCTATATAATGACCCTAAAAACTTACTGCAACTGTGTCAGTCTCCCGATTCCGGTTTCGGAAACAGTTATCCATAATGTCCAATATGAAACTTGCATCGATTACTCGTGATATGTTAATGAGAAAGGCACCATTACACCACTAGGTGGATTGAAACAGGCTTTTTTAAAGATACTGTGGAACTTTCAAATGGTTGAGATAGATGGAATGAATGAAATAGTTTATATCAGCGCTTTTTTGTGAGGGCAAGCGAGGGCATGTAGTGTCCCCAAAGAAAATTTCGAAAATATTATCGTGACTCATATGGCCATATGGAGGTTGGGATTTTTAACACACACCATCCCACAAGTCACAAAACTAGAATTTTGAAAAAGATTCAATATCAGATTGGGAAACATCGTTGATTTTCTAAGTCGTCGTTTATTTGACTGTTTAAAAATTTTCAACACTTATAATCTTGTGATTCAGGAATCGGAAGTCAGGATTAGGATGAAATTCAGGAGTTCCCTCTACAACCATTAGACATTTCATTTGAGTTTAACTCTCCTCATCAATTCTGTACATACCATAGTAGTTACAATGAGAAAATAATTGTGAAAAGATTAATAAGCAAAAGTTGATTAAAATTTGAAAGTTGCTTTAAAACGACATAAACAACTACTTTATGCGTTTCAATTCGATCTATCAGTTTTATTGTTCTGTTTGGTCAGCTTTGAGAGAGTGTCTAACGTTCCAATGTCACTGAGATGCGATTTACCTAGCGAATTAAACTTTTACTCACCAGGATAATCCTGTGGGATTTTGTATCCCTTTTTCCGGTTAGTTCCCGCTTTCGAGTTGAACACGTGGTATAGCTTGTAGTTGCGCATAAACCGATATAGTAAGAATAGCTCTCCGTTGGAAGAACTCGGAATGGACGATTTCTTCTTTTTCTTCCGCTCAGCCGTGCTGGTCGAATCAGCCGAACTGGATGAAGTCATTGTCTGGTCACCGGAGCTGCTGCCACCGTTTGAAGTGTAGGAAAGCCGTACTACACGAGGTAATGAGAACTTTTCAAGAAACTGCTCGGCAAACAGAGGTTCAGTAGTGGATTCGTTGCTGAGCTTAGATCCCTTACTTTCCCCGGTGGAACAATCTCCACCTGACGAAAGGGAATTCAACTTGTATCGTTGTCGTTGCCTCAGTAGGGCAGCATTTTCTAACTCGTTTCTCCTCGCAAGGCGGGCATTCTCGAACTCGGCCACCGAGAACATATTAGCGCTAGTGTCGTGTGAATTGAAGCGCCTCAGTTTAGGTTTGTGACCGTCGCGTCCGGACGAGGACACTATTGCCAGCGGAAGGTTTGTCTGAGAGTTGAAGGTTGATGCTATTGAATTACTTCCGAGCACGTTGTTGGCTATCGGAGGATTATTGTTGCTAGTAAAGTTCATGTTGTGGCCTATTTTCGCTAGGAAAAAAATTGGATTTTGCTTGAATTTGCCTTTCTTATTCAATTGTTGCTGTTGCTTCTGCTGCTGCGGAGATGGTTTCGGCATGTGCGGACTAGATTCGATCAGCCAGTTGGCCAGATGCCGTTGCCGCTCAAACTCGAGGCTAGCCCGTTGCATGTCGGCCAGCTTCAGTGCGTCTGCCATAGTGCGATCTGTAAAGAAAAACACTTCTATTAAAATAATTCTCTCTAAAATCGTATTTCCCTAGAGTATTAATTACAAGCGGAGAATGTGTACATGCATGGAGCTATCGAGTAAGACAATGTTCAATCCGGAACTGAACACGCCTTTCAAAGGCGCTTCAAAAGCAGGCGCTCATTTCCATATACTGTACGTACCATCACTTTTTCATACAAGTGTCTATTTCATGAAGGGTTTTACTCGATATATTGAATCATTAATTATTTTTCACTCTTAATTACCCGAAGAGACTCACATCCATCGTAGGAGTTTGCATTGCGTGGTTGGCGATGAAACACTTTGGCAGTCATAATATATTAACATGAAACCGATTTGTGTAAGCCTTCACACCATTTTAAATGGTGCAGCTAGCAGGTCTCGCGAATTGAAGCATTGAAGGTTTGTTTACACTACCTACACACGCTTGCAACTCATTAAACGATGTTCTTGTTTGTTAGCCAATTAAGGTACAACGAAAACAAAAAGGAATTTCTTCACAGTGCACAATCGCATATAATTACGCTACGTGGATTTGGAAAAGGTGGATCTCCACTTGGACGATGGGAGTGTTTGCTTAGGATTGGTCATGGTTTGTGGTGAAGTATTTGAAAAAATGGTATGTTGTTACAAACGGAGGTTAGTGGTGCCTGCTGTACTGCAATGCAGTACAAACATACTCAGATACCGTCGTAATAAAATGTAACATTACATGTCAAGTTTGATAGAAGAATAACGTGAAAACGTCCCTCGTAGACGATTAGCATACCTAATGGAAGTTGATAATTGAAAAGGTATAGTTTTTTTTTGTAGAACAAACATGTTTCCATTGCAGATCTAATTGGTCATTCGAAAGGTTTTGTAAGCCAGAATAATTAGAAAATAAAACAATATTTCAATTATTACTTAGTTTTAGGAAAAACCGAAAAAATGCTCAATACATTTTTAAAATTAGCAAAGTCCTGGCATTACATTCCTTTTGTGGAATTTGGCCTTTCTGTTTCAACAGACTTCGCAGCCGATTCTTAGTGTACAGAATCATTGCATGGCTAGTACTATGGATCCTACTGACACTAAGAATCCTTCCAGGTCGGGGCTCGAACATACGACAACTGGCGTCCTATGCATTGAACCGCCAACCCGGCACTCGGAAAGCAAATACCGAATACAAATAGTACTGCAGACGGCGTAGACCGAGCGAAATATATCATGAAATAACAAGAAGCCACAGAGAAAAGCAACCGTCTACTACGAGTATTCTACACAAACTGTGAAGGATCTTATTTCCTTGATCCAAAACTTTGTTTTGAACCTAACTTTCTTTTTGTTTCGATATAGCCTTCAGCTGAAAAACTACCACCATTTGCAATATAGGTTGGAAGAAGTTCGCTGTTCGTTTGACATATACAATTAGAGTGCAACATTCGAACCTCACTTCACTGTTTCACCTAAAAACAATATTACGCACAATCGTATCAAATGCGCACAAATTCTGAATAAATACACTTTATTTTAGAAGTTTACGGAATTTTTACAAATCGGTTTAGAAATTTAAATATGGATATATCGTAACACATGCGAAAAACCTCAAAACAGATTGCAAGCAGTTTTAACAAGACTATCCTTTTTAGCTTTTTAATGGATTGTTTTGCTAAGACACTTCTCATGAGTTTTTGGTTAATAAACTTGTTAATAAAACTAATTTCATTCTTGTTTTCTTTGTGCTGTCTTTCAGTAGTGATGGTGACAGATAAATAGAGTCAAATTTTCTGATTTTAATCACAAAATTAATTGTCAATGAGAATTTCGTGTCGGATTGAAATTTCACTGGTTTGTGTTCAGGATATTCTCCAACTTGAAAAACTAAACATCAGTAGTGGATAGTGATGTACAGAAATTTTGATGTAATATCACAAATGTGTTGGTGTCGTTCTAAAGGTTGTAATATTACACGAAAAGATGCATAAATTCATATCAGAATCGTATGCAATATTCAGTCAAGTTGATGTAATCTACTCAATACGTTGTTTCGATGTAATAACGTGTGATTAATTTGCAATATTTCTCGAAAACAGAGAACTATTGCATTTGATGTTCAGTACATCTAAATTTTTTGTTGAGATTGTTATAATTCTTTTTTTGGTTTTTGCTGTGTAGTTGGTCATACAAAAACTAAGCCAAGCATCAAAACAGCCTGTTTAGTAAGACAATGTGTGCGCTCGATTGGCATCAGCCGGTGGATATGTGTTTCCTCACAACGCCATCACTTTCGCTTACATACGACATAAAATATGCAGTTAATGATAAGATTATCACACTGTTTAAGTTGGCAATGAGATGGAAAACGATAACATTGCTGAAGAATTGCTACTTGAAAAAAATGGCGCCAAGGAACGCGGACGAAGTGATCTTACCACCACCCACAATCTTGTTATAACAGTTATTATTAAAAAACACAAATGGACCGTATACACTTGAATTTTTCTGGTGTCAACAATTGATCAAGTGTGTACCTATCGTACGGCATTCTACATACAAATTTCAAAGGTACCGGTGACGTTTGGAAACCATGCACTAATTTTTATGACTTATTTTGAAACGTTTGGAGTCAAAGTTGCGATTGTAAAATTTTCTGTAAGTTGTAAATAGTCAAATATTAGTTACGCCATTTGACGAAACGGATCGTTTTTGTGGGTGCAAAAGAAATTTGCGTCTCGTTCAAGAACGGTTCTATTTTCTGATAATCGTCAATTAAAAAGTATGCTATAAGAATGGATTACAATAACTGTATCCATTTTTATGTTTCGCATGATAAATGGATATTTCGGCGGGTTGCCCAACCACTGACGTATT
The DNA here is from genome assembly GCF_030247185.1 of Malaya genurostris. Classification (NCBI taxonomy): domain Eukaryota; kingdom Metazoa; phylum Arthropoda; class Insecta; order Diptera; family Culicidae; genus Malaya; species Malaya genurostris. The sequence continues at coordinate 212,932,336 of NC_080571.1, read as the reverse complement.
GGTAGGATTTTTTTTTATTATATTCTCATGTACAGAGTAAATCGGGTGTTCGCTTTGCAAGTGAAATGATTGATTGATCGATGCTGATTGAATGTGCATTTTCTATACTGCTGAATCGACAAAGCTTGTGATCCAATGAAGTACAATGTCACCGTGTTTTGTGTTGAACTGCCATTAGACAACAACGAATAGACTAGCTTGCATTGAGAATTCAAACAGTGCTAACTGATTTGCAGTACGAACTCAACCTTCTAGAGCCAATTCACATTCTTTCACCGCCCCGAGGAGCAGTCGGGACGTGAAACCAATCAATAATCTGTCAATTATTTTAAGCTGCACAGTTATTGCCCCAGCTGGTGTGATGAGAGATGGAATTTTTTCTCCATCAGCCTACACAGCAAGAGTGCAATCAGTTAATCATTACCATGCTTATGGCCAAGTACTTCTATTAATCATATGTTAGTCGTGAATCTATCAGCATTTTCCAAGGCAATATTTTTTTACAAACAAATGAAATTATCATTTGTTTGCATAATTAGATCTGAATCTTCATCAAGTTACAAAATGAAACGAAATTCCAGTCGAAATTGTTCTTTCTGTGACTTAATAAATTGAATTGATAAAAATTATATAGACGCTAATGACGCATTTCCTAAAGAAAACAAAACCACTCGTACACTGAGGTCTTTTTTTATGCGGTTTTTTATGCGACTATTTTTATGCGAATTTTCAGAGCTATGCGAAGTTTCAGAGTTATGCGGTTTTTTTATGTGAATTTTCAGAGTTATGCGGTTTCCCTTCTGCGGGTTTTTTATGCGAAGTTTCAGAGTTATGCGGTTTTTTTTATGCGAAGTTTCAGAATTATGCGGTTTTTTTTATGCGGTACGTAAATTCGCATAAAAAAAGACTTCAGTGTACTTGTTACTATAGATCAGTAATTCCCAAGAAGAAACGTACAGCCCCCATTGGCCAAAGAGTGGGCAATGAATAGCTTATATAGACATATGAGTAAGTTCTTATAATTCCAGGATCAAACCAATCTATTAGTTGAAAATATTTTATTCAAAGACCTGTTTCAATTCACCTGGTTTATATTTTCAAAAATATTATTATGGAGTTCTGCAAAATAGTTTTTCATTGTCCCTTGGACAAAAACAAGAATGATATTTTGGCTAGCAACTAACATAACCTACAAATTGAAACAGTTTGAGTCAAATGCACAACAATAACGTTTAAATTTTTTAAATACAGCCACTGTGTAATTCCGGAGCCGTAGGTCGGATCCTGACAAAATTTAATAGCAACATATTTGGTTATAAGATCTACCATTTGAGCCTAGTTTTATGAAAATCTGCTGTCATCTCTGAGAAAATTAAGTGAGTTTCTTTTTGGTGTTTTGACCCCTATTTTCGGCAAATCGGATGCTGAACATTGGTATAGTTTAAACCGGTTCGTTTGGCCGGGCATATTTGTTCATAACGGTTGCATTAAAAATAACCTTTTTTCGGATGGTGGTAAAAAAAAGCTAAGACCGATTATTGCTTTTGATAAATTTTCTATGGAAGGTGATTAGCTTACTTGCGAAAAAATATTACGCACTTGCGAGCGGCCATTCGGCAGTTAACCGGAACATCCGTCATGGCGAACTTCGTCTTCGTCCTATGTTATTTCTTGATTAACGAGCAACTTCCGGCAGGCACTTCGTGAACATTTGGGGGTTTTGTTGGTTTGTGCAAACAGCACTTATTTTGTTTATATTTCTTCGCGTTTCGCCCTTGGGCATTTCGTACTAAAATTTCCCCGTTCACGGCCAGTCCGGAGTGAAAGAAGAGCGGCTTTTACATCCTCTTCTCGCTGATTGTCAGCCTGACGAGTGCATGTATTGGAATCCCGGATCCGGTATAAAATCCATTTGCAACCGAAGGTTCAAATAAAATTCAATATCATCCTATGAGATCGTAGGTCATTTCAGTCGAGCCTGAAACAATTTTGAGTCAAATTTAAAAAAATATATATTTTTCACGTTTTAAATTTTGAATACAATCTACTCAGTAATAATGGAACCGTAGGTTGAATTCAAATAATATTCAGTACCAACATAGGAGACTGTAAGACTTTAAGTATGAGAAAATTAAAATCTTTGAGTAAATGAATGGAGCTACTTTTTGAAATTTTTGCTTCCTATTTCCGGTACTTCCGGAACTGAGCACCGGTAAAACCGAAGTCAGTTTGGGTGGCCATCAACTAACTAGTGTACAGTTGTAGAATTATATGGCTAACTTCAAAAGATTCTGATCGTTTTTTCAAGCGTCAATAAAATTTTGCTAATCAGTCGGAGACCGGAAATCGGATTCAGATAAATAAGATTTTATAAATTGTGCATGGTTTTTGTTATTACTCGTTTTATCCTGTAATTTCGAAATTGGAAAGCGGCCCTCCAAGCATTGGTTCAAAAGTCGGTTTTCAAAGCGATTGCATATCCTTTATTTATAAGGAAGGCTAAAAGGATAAATCATAGTTCAAAATAATCTCATTTTGCGCATAAAAAGGCGAACCTAAACTTCGGATTGTAAATGCTCTATGAATTAACAAATTTGGTAATAATAATAAGAACTAAAATATTGATTCGTTCTTAAATTATTGAGTTTTACATGGTGTGTAACTTCGTGAGAGTCAAGCGGAATATTTTTATTAATGTCATCACACCCCAAGTAGCAAATGTAACTTATTGAAGAAGATCTACAATTGTTTTAGAATTGTTTTTTTATGTTAGATATGTTCAGAAAGATATTTAAATATATTAAAATCGGTTGTGCAATTTATCACTGTTAAGTTTTACAATACTACCGAAATAATCACTATAGAACAATTTTAAGGACATCTAAAACAATTGTGCAGCAAATCATTAACTTGCACACGTTGCACTAGTAGTTATGGAAGCTCTGCAAAGAATTTCACATCGCCATGTAAAAACGAAGTAACTAAAACAATTGTTCAACTTATCAAAAAATTTCCAAATGGCTGTCATAATTGTATCCGACTCAATATATGCCGAAGTGACTGTAAACCTCTTGTGAAGAAAAAAAGTGAAATTATGCACTCCGCAAGGCAAAAAATGATGAGCCAAGTTGAAAACCTGGCAGTAAAAACTATTTCGCTGCCAAGTCCGCATAGTCTTGGCTACCTCGTGAAATTTTAGGTCAGTGTGAGAAGTTTTCTTCATTTTTAGAAAAACAATTCGAAACTTGAAAATAAGTTGTACCAGATTTATCTACTCGAAATGAACGCAAAACTTGCCGACATGAGAATATTATCATAAAAGTTTCAGAAATACAGCATTACATACGCAATGAAAACAAAAATCAATTAGATGCTTTCATCTCGCGAAAAAAATGAACAGACCTGACATCACTTTTCAAAGATATTGAACGAAAAGTTAAGTTCATCATAGTTACTCTCATAGTTATATATTACCGCTTGAGCAACTTGTTTTTGCAACTACAGTACATGGGCTCACCAAATAATACCTACAGTGCGTATTACAAATGTCGGGTTCACTAAGATGAATGACTTTGTTTGTTGCTTAAGTCAACTAGTTTGATTAAAATAAAAACAACTATTTTGATAAAAATAAAAACAAAAAATTATCTTTTCAATATTTACATGTTTATATTTTCTTTTATTTAGGTAAAATAAATCAGTACGTTGGGTGAACCATTCTCTTTTCAACACACTGTTACCGACGACACGACCTGCCACTCGTCTACAGGCATGTCCAAACACTGCACTGCACTGCGTGCTTCATATAACCACCGCCACCGCGTGTATTGAGAATGCCATTGCGTGCCAGTGCACAAAGAGAAACACGAAACGCAATATCCGAAGCCACGGTGCTCGAGGCGCTGTTTTATTTTCGGCGCTGGTGTTTCAAGCTTCGGCATACACCGAAACTGCGTGTTTTTAGTTTCGTTAAACACCGGAGCCGAGTGTTTTCAATTTCGCGAAGGCACCGAAGAGCACCCATGCTTTGGTTATATTGTCAATCAATTGAATTCAATCAGACGCGTATTGATGAAAAAAGAATTAATCATTCAAACGCATTTTTCGTCATACCGTGGCGCTATAGGTGCTTATAGTACAAGCAACGTATATGGCAAAATCGGAAACACTCGGCTTCGGTGTTTGCCGAAGTCAGGAACACTCGACTTCAGTGCTGCCCGAAAATCCAAACACCGTTGCTTGGCAATTACACGACCACCGGTACGGGTGCTTTTTCTACTGCGTTCGGTGTGTGTTTTTCAACACGGGCACGAAGCGTAGCATTCAATACTCCTGGTGGTGTGCTCACGAGTGATGGTGAGTACCGTGCAGAACGGATCCGTGTTTTTGCCATGCCTGCTCGTCTATTAAAACTGTATCGCAAATTTAACTACCCCTCAGTAACTGGTAACGTCAAAACTAAATCGCTTGAAAAAATATTGAAACTGGCAACAAGAGCCAAAAATTGTTGATTTCGAATAACAAACCGTAGTTACCAATGTTGTTCTGTAGAAAAATAAAAATAATCTAAAATGGTACCGAAATTGTGATCGTGCTAAACGAAAAATGGCTTTATTAGCAATATGACAGGTAAGGTATAACGACAGCATTTTTGAAATAGTTATTTATTTTCAGGTTACCCGTTCATAAGCCGAACAAGTACAATCCACCAAGTTCTAGCAAAGTAGAACTTCAAAACCTCAGATCCTCTGTGCGTTGGATGGAGAGGACATGTCGAATGGAGATTAGCTCAAGTTGTAAAACTACAAATTATTGTGGGGTAGCTCATCCGTGCATCGATTGGAAACAGGCTTGCGGTCAGCTAGTGCCATTATATTATTCAACAGTACGAGATTGTGTGTTTTGTCTGTTAGTCAAAATTGATAAGTATGTAGTTATCAGATGGAGCAGAACCATAAACTAGTGAAAATAAGTAAAACGGGTAACATGGAAAATGTTCCGGAAAGCGAACTGGAAATTCCAGCACCAATCCGACAGCATTTTTGAACCAAAATATTTTTTGCGCGATCGACATCGAATCGGATTCGAACCTTTTGAAACTCGCCGGAGCGGAAGGATAGGATTAAAAGTGATTGTTGTTGTTTTTGTGCAAATCATCCACTATCATCATCCGTCTATTCGCACTATGCCATGACGGTCGATCCGGGACATTTTATTTCCTCGTCGGCGTAAAATTTATTTTGTTGCCACCGATATCCCTCGCCGAGTTTTCGCACCGTCGGCACCGAGAAAAACTCGGCGTCCCGGATACTCCCGGATCGACCGACCCGGCATAGTGCGAATGGACTTTTATCCTAGAATACCTTTCCAGTTACTTGATTTTTGTGAATGAAGATAGTTTACCCCATTCATTCAATACGTTTATTTAAAATAAATAAAGTGTCCGTAATCAACTCAACTCGACATTTTATTTCATTTATTGAAACAATTACGTTTAATCTTTCAATGCATTAGTTGAAAAAATAAAATGAAAATTGGGGCTATGTAGTATCTTGTAACGCGTAGACCACATTTCGCTGACAAATTATGAGCGATCGCCGTTATGTCAGGCGTATCAAAAATTTCCGTATGGAGTACCAAACCAGAAGACAGTGATATAGCTGAAGTCTGTAGCATAAATAAACTGATTTTCCAGTTAATCGTTAAAATTTGCTCGTGATTATCGTTCACTTTGCGGTTCCCTTGATCAGCAGTGAAATAGGCTATGTTTTCGTGAGTGATAGATTTTTGCTCCAGGAACCAGACTTTTTCGGTGGTTCAGACAAAACAGCGACAATCTTCATCACTGGCGTAACCGTATCGTCCCTTAACCGACCGAGTCTACAATTTGAATTTTTAGAGATTGTTCGCTGCACCAGAGACGGGAAACCTGAACCCGACCCTCTAGTTTGTTTCACCTATACCAAACTTCTGGAGGCAAAATCTTTGTTTATTTATATTGAGACTCCTTGGAAACTTGTTCGTAGCAACTAAACAGTGTTGCTCGATCAAATTGATTTTATCAATAACGAGGGACCGCTCAATTTATGGTATTTGATGGTAAATCATTAACGAACATTTTTTAAACCGTTTTTCCTTCAGAGTGCCTGGTCGTGTCGTCGGTTTGGTTAGATTTTTGCACTTTTCGCTGTGTGAAATTCATAGTAATCGAGATCAAGTGAAGCCTTCTTTGTTTTTGCGAAAAATGTGAAAAAGGGAAATGCTTGCATAGTTCATACAATTGATCAACTAATTGATATTCGGAAGTGTTAAGGAATATGTCAGTTATTTTCGTATTCACGACATCCAGTTATGTCTCTGACATTACCCACCCGCCTTTTTTTTTTGTTGAAAAACTACTCCTTCTTGGTGTAGGGATAATTTTAACAAGACAGCAAATACTAACATTTTTTATTCACTGTGAATCAAGAAATTTATTTCATTTTCATTTGCACTACATTTTCGTAGGATCTTCTGCTATGCAAGTTTGGCAGTTGTCGTTTGATGGAAAATATGAAAAAAATTGAAGCTTTTCGATGTAAGGTTTTGCTTCGACTAAACAAGCATTTTAACCATGTAAAACGTATAATGGTCGATTGCTACTTAGTAATTAACTTTCAGCAGTGCTAATGTCTCTATTTACAGTATAAAAATCTAGAGAAACAAAGCCATTTCTTTGATATACGAATTTTCTCATAACAGTCACTCTTCGGACATTATGCCCAACCTTAGATTCAATAGTATGCTTCGAGTTAAAATATTGTTTTAAAGATTTATAACGGATATTAAAACAAAAAGTAGCCTTGCGAGAATCAAAAATGTTGGCTTTCCATTGTAATTAATCGATTATGCAATTGATTTCTGAGGCAAAGAATATCTTCTTCGTCTGCTTTTCTTCTATACCGACATTTCGAGGGGCATATTGCATATCATTGTTGTAGGGCATACCACTGATTTGTTGTGAGACATATTATACGGTTTTGCAAAATGTGCTTGCATCAATCAATTCTCATCACTTCTACCGGAATCATTGAAGTTATGTTCCTAAGACGTATTGCAAAGAAATACCTACATTTTCGAAGAAAATATATCAGTAAATTTAGAAATATCTCAATGCACAGTGGTCCGGATCCACAATTTAGGGGGACAAAAACATTTGTGGCTTAGCCTTATACTTTAGAGCTATGATGTCTTCAGAACAAATGATCAGTGAAAGATAAGCCATATTTTGAAGCATATGGTATTAGGGTGGTTCTAATTATTAGGGTGATCCAAAAACTATTTTCCGTGTGTGTTGAGATAGAGGACTGCATCTTTCGGCAAAACTGTAGGAAAACTTATATTAAGCAACTTTGCCGAAAAAATTATTGTAGTATCTCTAACGGTTTTAGTGTTACAGCTATTTTAATAGAGCAACTTAGGGTGTTCCTAAAAAATCAGATTTTTTTCTCTAGCTTTCTTAATTTTCACTTCTCGATTTTGGTATCTTTGAATATCTTTTAGAGTTGGTTGAAACCAATTTTTTCATGACTAGCGCATTCAGGTAGCGTTTTCAGAACCGAAGTTATGAGCAAAACTAGTTCAAAAACAGATCATTTTTAAACTTCTATATCTAACATTGTAGCAAATGAAAAAAAAATTGGTTTCTTTCATTTGATAGAAAATACTTTCGAGCATGTTTATAAAAAAATGGCGGAGGAGATATTTTTTTAAATTTTTTAAATTGTGTTCAAACATTGGTTTTTTTTCAGTGAAAAATGCTTTTTCATGTAAGACATTTATTAGCTATATATATATATATATATATATATATATATATATATATATATATATATATATATATATATATATATATATATATATATATATATATATATATATATATATATATATATATATATATATATATATATATATATATATATATATATATATATATATTAAAATAAGGTATTGCTGTCTTATATAGTGTTAAAACCAATTCAGCTGCACAATCGAGTAGATGGAGTGCATTCACGTTGGTTGTTACTCTATTCGATAATGCTATTACAGGATCAGACGTTAAAAGAAATCGTTTGAATACATCCTCTAGATTCACTAAACGATTGAATTTCTGCGGATGGAACTATCTATACTTACGAATTGATTTATTTCGACTCTCTTGCGCTTCCTTACTGTACATTATTTGATATCTGTTTGGTTCCCTTGCGATTGATTGTTGAGCAAGAAGGCTAGATAATCTGGAACAACAATTATCCTTCATCTGTTTCCCTTTGCTGCTCAAAATAATAATTTTTCAAAAGGAAAACACGGAGCTAACAGCAGGAAGTGGACAAAGTAAATGCAGAAATTGCAGAGCTTTCTCCCACAGTACTGGGGAAAGTATTTGTATCAACGAAGCTAGCGTTCTGCCTGAACGATACGAAAGTGTTAAACGACATAACAGGCACACAATCCCAAGCTTGGTACAGATGCAAGCGCTCAGGAAAAGCTCTGAATTTTTCAAGAACTGAAACAAATGAGAATAATCCAAACAAATATCAATTTGGAATTTCGCCTCTACACGCAATGATTCGATCTATGGAACTTTTGCTAAAAGTGAGTTATTGTTTGCACATTGAGAAACCGACCTGTCGCGTGTCCCGACAAAATCAGCATGTCAAGGAGCGAGAGACAAACATACGAACGGCATTAAAATAGCAGCTAGGGTTGCGTATTAGCAAAGACGTCATATTAACAAGATATCCAGCTCTCACATTTCCAGAATAAATCATTGACAACATCCTTTTTTGCGAGTATGGTGCCCTCAGGTGAGTCCGCATCGAATCTCGTACATAGAAGTAGGGAAGAGAAATGTCAAATTCTTGCGCGCAAAAATAGCAGCACTGCGCAACCACTCAATTGACATGATATGTTGAATGTGATGCCGTGCGATGGCGTTCCTATACTGAAGATTGATTTCGCTCCAAGCTGACAGGGTCTGGCATTGGTGAACCATTACCTGGAGGCGGCCACTCGAATGATGGTATCTGGGCCCGTAGAATTTTCAAAGAATATAACACAGTAGCGCAAATCATCGAAACCGATTTTTTTTTCATTTGCTCCAATGTTAGATATAGCAGTTTAAAAATGATCTGTTTTTGAACTAGTTTTGCTCATAACTTCGGTTCTGAAAACGCTACCTGAAATCGCTAGTCATGAAAAAATTGGTTTCAACAAACTCTAAAAGATATTCAAAGATACCAAAATCGAGAAGTGAAAATTAAGAAAGCTAGAGCAAAAAATCTGATTTTTTTAGGAACACCCTAATTTGCTCTATTAAAATAGCTGTAACACTAAAACCGTTAGAGATACTACAATAGTGTTTTTGCAAAGTTGCTTGATATAAGTTTTCCTACAATTTTGCCGAAGGATGCAGTCCGCTATCTCAACTCATACGGAACATAATTTTTGAATCATCCTAATAATAAGAACCACCCTAATACCATATTCTTCAAAATATGGCTTATCTTTCACTGATCAATGTTCTGAAGACATCATAGCTCTAAAGTATAAGGCTAAGCCACAAATGTGTTTGTCCCCCTAAATTGTGGATCCGAACCACTGTGCAATGTTTTCTTAAGGGGGTATATTATAACTCTTTATACTTTTAGTCCCAAAAATTTGCCACACGTTTTGTTGGCTTTTAAAAACTCTTATTAATTCGTAATAGATTTGTGAATGTTTCACAATTGGAATATATCCTGAATCAATCTTTATTACACTAGAACTATGAGCCATTATTTTTTATATTTGACTAACATGAGGTTATATACATATGCACCGACTAACATGCCAACAATGTATTTGCCTGAGTTTAGTAGCAACACAGAGAACAGCCATCCAAGTAAAGATTTCAATTTGTGTAAGAAATTTAACGATTGTTTTAAAAAGCAATCACCAAGTAGTAATTCTTCTGTAGAGGCGCATCGAGCAGCCAAGTAACCCTATATGGGCTCTTGCGTTCGAGCTTTCATACAATGGTGATTCATGCGTGCAAATTCGTACGCAATGGTGATTTCTAACAGATTTTTACTTGTATGCTTCACACAGCTGTTTTGAAAAAGTTTGTACCAGCTTGGATGTCTGTTCTCTGTGGTAGCAAGCATAGATTCTTATTCTAAAGATCGATTGAGAACAAGAAAACGTTTAAGTATTTTCGGTATCTTTACCAGTACCAAAATATAGTAATTATGGATTAAAAAACTGTTGAAATAAGAAATTACGGGACATTCACTAGACAACGATGTACCAAATAAATACATTTTCCATAAAGGTATATATTTTAAAATTGCGATTCTGGCACCTGTCTAGTTTAAATTTTTAATTTTGCTACAATCTGAAGCAATATTTATTATATGATACAACAAAGTTACATTAATGCATTGAGCTAAACAAAGTTTGACATTACTAGCATTATAAAAGCCAGTTGCTTTAGCAAATGAACCCATTTTATTGTATTCAACTCATTGTTATTTCAACCCAAAACCCAATTCATAACTTCGTGTCATTTTTTTTGTATGTAATTTCTGCTCACGACATAACGCCATCGAACCCACTGTGCATTTCTCACACCACCACCATACGAAACAGCAGTGCACACGGAATATAGAAAATGATGTAAAGTTTATGACCAATATATCAAAGCCAAATTTCAAAATTCCTAAAATACTTAATTTTGATAAATTTTATTGCGAAAGCCTTTTGGTTTTTGTTTTTACGATATTCTGTCTAGTTTTTGAATAATTGATCAAAAACCCGATTGGAGCATCGGTAAAGTGAAAGACGATCGATTATTATTCCAATCCAAGCATGAAAACCTAAGTTGCCATATTTTGACGTATCGTTTCGTTCTGTGCCTAGATATCATGGAAATAAGGAAAATATCATAAGAAAGTGATCTGGTCGGCCAAGAAAATCAAGTAAAGAAAAAAAAATCGTTCTAAAATGCAAATTAGTGGTGAAAAACCGAGCAAGTTTGGAACGCTAGACGGCAAGGTTGTCAATTCGATATCAGGCGTAATTTTAAACATTTTGACAAATTTCTAGAAATTTTATTCTCAATTACAGTCAATTTTCATCGTGGTGTCTGACTTCGTTGATTGAGTAATATATGTTCCGGACTGACAAATTCAATGGCGATTTCGTAATTGATACGGAGAGAGCCGGTCGCGCTAACGGACTGTTAGCTGATCGGGCCTGTGCCTAGTCGTCGCACCGTTAGCTCGAAGATTGAATATAAATGGTCGTAACGAAAATAAAAGTTTTGCTCTGGTATGAATTAAACATCAGAGGTAGATCGCAGAAAAAAAACAAGTGAGGCAATAAAATAAAAAAACAAACTGTGGTTGGTCATGTTATATGTACTTTTCCTTGAAGTTCGTGCCAATGCCACCAACACGTTGTAGGGATGGCGTACGAAGACGAAGAGCTACTGAAGACAGACGATTATGATGGATATTTTACGGAATCACACCAGAAAAAAAAGTGAGCGTACCAGGTTCAATCATATTGCATGGAAAAAAGATAAGCGTTGAAATCACCCAACCGTGGCATGAAGGCAACGCCTGCATCGCAAATAATGATGAATATGAAATTTTGTCGTCGCACGCGATAGCAGCAAAACACGCGTCTCTATTTGCCCTCACCACAACAATGTGAATGTCGCGAAAATGTGTGATGCCAAATCAAGCAAATAAAAAAGTACAGGTGAAATTGAAATGTTTCGTATTGGCTTTTATTTTGTTGACATAGAATCAGAAGGGGAAATGCCGTAAATAGTTTCGCGTATACGCTCATAAAATATGCATTGTTTCTCTGCAAAATATAGTATTTACTTTCTGCCAACATGTAGGCGAACGATTTTGTTCATGGCAAAATGTATATTATTATTGAATCGACTGATTTCAATTTACATTTTCGCCACATAGGGTATCCCGCAAAAATTATTAGTGCTTTGTTTTCTGACACGTACGATGAATGCTGGTCGTCGCGGTAGAAACTGCAAAGGTGTGAACAGAAAACCAAATGCCCTCAACTTGTACTACATGGCTGTGTTGATACATATGCATAATATGTAGCTTTTTTTAAAGGAACTTGTGTAAAGCGATAGTGCCAAATAGTAATTGATTTTTACGCGGAACAGAAAGCAGCACTGTTACGACATCAAAATAGTGAAAGTAATTTGTTGGATTTGTGTTTAGATGAAAAAATTTCGGCAAATATAAGAAATTACCGATTTTTCGGTTAATGCACTTTATTTCTTAGAAATGATCGAAAAATCAGTTTTACGCATCCTGTTTTGAGGCATTCTGTAAATAATAATACAATGTGTACGGTAAATTTGAAAACTCGCCGAGTGCGGTAAAAAACCGAATAAATGATAAAATCAACTTCTTATAACAGTACTTTCATTTGACAATTAATGAAAACTAGTTGTCATGCGGAAAAAAATTTAGATTCAAACATATTACATATATAGCTGTTACGATGAAGCAGCTATAGGAAAAAGATGAGCGATTTATTGAAATTAACGGTTAGTATACATTAATTAATGCTAAATTTTTCAGGCTTTCTTCACTGTCAGGAGTCAGTGTCCAGCACATTTTTGTTCCAGTGCTAAACATGCATTCAACTCTTAATTTTCATTATTGAAACGAATCTGAAATGATGGAATTAAAATAGTATTGTTTTGGAAAACATAAACAATATGAAATAAGCTGCAGGATTTAAAATAAATACTGGAATATCCGAATCATTCGTTATTTTATTTCACTGAAATTACCAAATGGATCGATAGGTTTGACATATCATCGATAGTGACATTACCGAATGCTCTGTAATTAGTTCAATTACCGAAAGGTCAGCTTTTGAAAAGTCGGTACAATATACTGCAAGCAAGAGCATTGCTATTAGTTATGTATAACGCTCGTACCCGTACTGTATTTTACAGTATTGTACTGTATATTCGACCCAAATACTGCGTACTGTTTTTTTACCCTCAAATGTGCTGTATTTTAATTTGTACTGCATTTTAATTTGCACTGTATTTTTTACACTGAAATGTACTGTATTTTTCAAACCAAAAATAATACAGCATTTTAAATCTTTAACGCATCGAATTTCGATTTGTGTTAGTACAAAACGCCAGAAAGGACAGTAACAACACGTAGCGAATGTGAATGTGAATGTAAGTACATCCAAATAATATACAACTGTGTAATGAAAACCGTAAAAAAGCTACCTCAGAGACGGGACTCGAACCCGTAACAAGCTCCTATCTGGGGAAATCGCTTTACCAATTAAGCTACCCCGCATGTAAAACACACGAAAAAAAGAACTAATTAAGGGCTGAGCGGGTTGCTATAGAGAAATGACTGCAAATGAACGCCGACTGTTTCTTCGTGTATTTCACATGCAGGGTAGCTTAATTGTCGAAACGATTTCTCCGGATAGGTGCTAACTAGGGTTCGAGTCCAGTCTCTGCGGTGGCTTTTTTGCGGTTTTCATTATATAGTTGTATTCTCATGTCATATTGTCGTGAATACGACTTACTTTACTATGGGGTGCCTTTTCAAAATTTACCCTCTGAGAGAGTGATACGTTTTTGATCATGAATATCTCTTGTTGTATCTAACGAATCAACATAATTTTTGCTACAGCCCATTGGAAATATGATCACAATTTTATGATAAAATTTTCAGTTGTGTGACATAATCTCAAATAATTCAAAATTAAACTTTTCTGAAATGTTTGGTATGAACGAGTATCAAAGGGGATAATCCATAAGGCTCGTTTACCATGCTCGTATTTTTAAAGCTCATAGCTCAGTGATCTGTGAAAGGATTTATATAATCTAACTACCAATAGAATCGAAATTTTTCAACTTAAACGTGTATAGCAAAAGCATTGAAGTATTTCATTAGTACACTATTGAAAAACCTGTCTCATTTGACCCATGTCAACACCAGCCAATCAGAACGCGTTCTGAGGAAGAGAACAAAATATCTGCTGCTGTACAACAAATCGTTCGAGAAAATGTTCCGAACAGTGTTTAATATCGTAGTGAGTTCCACAATTTGGTCCTTCTGAAAGGCAGGAATGAATCCCGTACAGCATCCGGATAGTTTCTTTCAATGAAATGCAAATCCGAAATGAAATATCGAAATTAAAATTCTATATGCTGCTATTTTTATAGCCGTTAGGACCGCCCATTAGTGAAAAGGTACAAACGAAATCAGGTAAAAACAAACCTCTCAATAAAAATTCGATCAGTTTGGATTCTATCGCCACTGCGAGCAGATGTATTTTGTGTTTGAAGCTAGTTTCGCTTCCGACAAGAGCGATCAGCCGTTCTAATGGCTCTAAAATTTTTCTAAAGAACTATTAGGATCTGTTGTTCGCAAAACGAAAGGAAATATCCTCAGTTTAGTGCATATCTAGAACAGTTTGGTTAGATTTGTGCACTTTTCGCTGTGTGAAATTCATAGTAATCGAGATCAAGTGAAGCCTTCTTTGTTTTTGCGAAAAATGTTGAGTTTAATGTCGTAGAGAATTACGCAATTTGACCCTTCTGAATGCTAGAAACGAATCCCCACAGCATACTGATAGTTTCTTTCAATAAATTATGCAAATCCGAAATGAAATAATGGACATTAAAATTCTGTATGCGACTATTTTTATAGTCGTTAGGACCGCCCATTAGTGAAAAAGCTACAAACGAAATCAGGTAAAAACAAACCTCTCAACAAAAATTGGATCAGTTTGGATTCTATCGTCACTGCGAGCAGATGTATTTTGTGTCGTTTGCAAAGCTAATTTCGCTTCCGACTAGAGCGATTACGTCACTGCTGCCAGTCATTTGAATTGGTGAAAGAGCAACGGTGGAGACCATTACACAAAATCAGCCGTTCTAATGGCTCTAAAAGTTTTCTAAAGAACTATTAGGATTTCTTGCTCGCAAATCGAAGGTAAATATCCTCAGTTTAGTGCAAATCTAGAACTGTTTGATTTGATTTTTGCACTTTTCGCTGTGTGAAGTTCGCAGTAATCTAGATCAAGTGAAGCCTTCTTTGTTTTTGCGAAAAATGTGGAAAAGTGGAATGCTTGCATAATTCATACAATTGATCAACTAATTGATATTCGGAAGTGTTTAGGAACATGTCCGTTGTTTTCGTATTCACGACATCCAGTTATGTCTCTGACATTACCCACCCGCCTTTTTTTAATCTGTTCTTTAGATGCTGTGCAAATTTATTTGTATTTGTTTTTTATTCTCTTTTTTCAGGAAAATGCGTACTGTAAAATGTACTGTTTTTTTTCAAAGTCGATGTACTGTATTTTCTTGATTTTGACGCCAAATGTACTTTTTTCCATAAAAAAAAAAATATACGAGCGTTAGTTATTTATGTTCAAAAATGTCCCTGTCGGAAACTGTGAGGTTGGCGAATTGTAACTTTTGTTCATTTGCATGTTTTGCATAATATTTGTCTTAAAATGATATTGAAAATCGGTTGCGTTGTTCTGGGATCTTTTAAGGCTATATGAGTATAACCCTCAACTACTACGGAACGCAGAGCATCATTAGGTTGCAACCGTGAATGCGTGAAAATATTAGAACTCTTTTCAACACAGTTCTTTTGTCTTAATATAGACAGTTCTTATGTCTTGTTATAGATTTAGAAAGAGTTGCTAAGTGTAACGTTATTCTACTCTGCACTACATAGCAGAGAGAAGAAAATTGGATAATTTTACATGAGAAAATGTAGGGTATTTTGGTCCACTTTTGGATTGATTTTATTTTGGCCCACTTTGTAAAAATATCCACCAAATATTGTAATACCTTTGAAAAACCCTTACGCAATAGGTAATTTAATGTGATTAGCTTCAAATTGATGCAACATGGGTTACTTACGATCGTTAAGATCCGATAAAATCGATAAAGTTTGTTAAGTGGCCCACATTTTTTTAAGCGGCCAAAATACCTATTTTATTCGTTATTTGTTTTTGAATTATGTCCACATGTTAATTATAGGCATGATTTGAAGAGATTATTAAATATGAACAATTCCAGAAATTAATTACAGAAAAGGTGTTAGAATCAAAATCGACTTGCTCCTATGTCTTCAGTCGAGCAAACCATTCATTTGGCAAGGATAGAGAGAACGATTCTTCTGGAGACTGTTTTTTAAAAAGGACAAATACATTCTTGCACGCGCTTTCTTTAAACCGTTGTAATTCGAAAGCTGTTACCTCTATGTTACAAAAACGGTATCCAAAGAGCAGTTGTAGGAAACACACGCAAAAAATATACTCTGAAAAAATAAGTGGAATGTTTTGAGTTACATATGTAGTTAAAACTATGGATATCGAATTACTCGATTATTCAATAATCGAATAAAAAAGTACGGGTGTGTAATGTCAGAGACATAACTGGATGTCGTGAATACGAATAAAACTGACACGCTTTCTTTATACTTCCGAATTCGAATTGGTAGTTGATCGATTATGTGAATTGTGCAACTTGCCCCTTTTTCGCTACTAGAATTTTAAACGATGCGCCTAGACTAAATTACAGATTAGTTACATTAAACATTCTGAAGCGCAATTAAATATTATGAAATAACTAGAGAGTTGTTTATAACAAAAATGGGCCGTACAGGCTCTGAATTCTAAACCTATATTCCGGAATTAAGCTCTGAAACTTGAAGGCGATTTTTCGCCACGACCATCAAAATGGGTTGTATAAAGTACAGTAAAGCAAAATTTCGCATAATTCTTTGAGAGTATTATTATGGTTCTAAAAAGAACCGAATAGAATTCAAGAATAAGGAACTGGACCTGAGTTCAAGAACTAAATTTAGAACCAAGAACAGACTCAGAGATCAGTTGCAATTCTAAAACTATAATTTCGAAACTGAAATCAGTTCCGGAATATAGTTCCAGAATCCAGTTTCAGCACGCAGGCTCTGAATTCTAAACCTATATTCCGGAACTAAAATCTGAAACTTGAAGACGACTTCTCGCTATTAATAACAGGGTTATTAATCGATTACTCGACTTATTATTCGATTAGTTAAATAATCAAATATTAGTTTGAAACTAGTCGATCAAATTTCAGACGATTATTTTTTAACTATTAACTTTACGTTTCTCCGCAAATAGCGTTAACTTTACGTCTCCTTAGCTTGAACTGTTTAAGTTTTTGCAGTAAGCAGTTCAATTTGAACTGCTCTGCACTGACGAGTCGATGACGAAACGTAAAGAATCGAGATGTTAAGACATGTCGATTTTGAAATTCAAGCGAACAGGGGTTACTTTTGGAAAATGACAAATTACAATGTAGACACGTTGGTTCATTAATTCATTGGTTTACAGATATGTACAAAACACTGTCTGGCAAAGTTTGAAACCATTCCAGTATAGTCGTTTTCACTGGAAAACTGAATCTGTATGTTCAGCGTTGATTTGGTCGTAGTTCTAAACAATACAGCCGACTAGTAGACAACGATTGTGGCCGTTCCCTCTAACAGTGCTATAGAATTGTTTATTTATTTGCCACGAATTGCTGTATGGACTTTCCAGGTCAAGCTTTGTCAGCACTAGTAGATACAGAGCGAAAGCCGACTGGCGCGCGCGATTTGCTGATTGTTTTTCCTCTCGAATCTTAATTGCGGTTTTCCGTTGGGATGAACACGCCTCATGTTTATTTATTTTAGCATCACATCAGAGCGTAACCTGATAGACTCGTTGCGAACATTATTGTAAATCATGGGTTTATGAGTGATTTAGGGTCGGTTCAAGAGGGTGCTTTGTGTAGCCGAGAAACGTGAACAATGTGGCAGTGAGTGTGTGTGTGCCATGTGCCGGTTATATTGTATAAGCATGTATTTCACCCGCAGCCGCACGAATTCGAGTTCAGGTTGGTATGATAAGTTCGTTGGAGGTGCTGCCGCGTAGGTGTGAGGAACAAGATCAACTGGTTGTATCCTTGCATAAATCGTTGCAGTCTAATTATAGGCTTGCATGATAGGAACGCCGACGGTTAGAAAACATAAATACCGTATGGCTTTTGTTGATGCAATGAACGGTTAGTAGTTGTAAGTTGTGCATGACATTGTAGTCGATTTTAGAAGTAATGTTATTCTTGTCCTAAAAGAAGTAACCTTATGTAATCACTCTGCAAACTGGTTGTGTATGATTTAGGTCAACTATGTTTCCTTTATTCTGTTTCAATGATTGGATCTAGAGATTGATGTTCAAGTAACTTAGATTCTACATGCTTTCATTTCGAATTTTCTCTTCCAAAAAAGTAAAAACTAAAATACGTAGCATTTCAATATTTCAGCTATAGAAGATAGATTTCGTTGTTATCGATGAGACTGATGCCATTTTCGCTTGAAGCCAAATCTAACCCAGTTTCCACTCTAACTGCTGTCAAACCGTTTGTTTGAAGCTAGTTTCGAACCTAGTTTCAAGTTTTTGAACTGAAAATCGAGCCTGTTTCGAACCTGGTTTTTATACTAGGTTTGCTCAAATCCCCGTTGCTAAGTGCGAAACCAACACAGTTTCGTGAAAAGTGTTTGTTGGATGAAACTACCCTGGGACAGTTTCAGTTTTCTCAAGCGCAAACGACATAAGATTCAAATGAAAGGTCTCATGGTCTCATACAAAGATTCCGGAATTAAAGGGTGATATGCAAAAACAAAAGATTGGTGGGTAATGTCACAAACATAACTGGAGCACGTGAATACGAATAAAACTGACATGTTTCGTTCTCACTTCCGGATAAAGATAATCATTCGTATTAGATTGTGTATATTTTGCAACTTTCATTGCTTCGCTTCCGCTTTCATAACGATGCATCTATACTACAAATTCTTTTAGAAATTCTTTAGTGGTTCTAAAAAACCGCTTTGCGTAATTTGTCCAATGTTTAGAACTGTTAAAATTCAAGAACTAATATAGACATCTGGGGCACGCTCAGAATCTAGGTTTATCACCCCATTAATACTGATGTTGGTGAAAGAAGTTCAGCACGATATTCAGTTCCGTCTGACTTACTAGAAAAAAATAACAATCCTCAGTCAAGATTTACCTATTACACTCGGCCAGTAGAACATCGGAACTGATATGTGCCTGACTGCCTCAAAACCGTCGTCCTGGTACGAAAAAGGCAAGCAAACGTGGTGAATTTTCCTCATTGTTTCCAAAAGTTTGAGAAAACATAGTTTTTGAATTATTTATGGTTATTTTACACTGTTGAAAATTTATTCACAAATTCCTGATTATATTTCTGGTAGCATGGAGAAAAAATTATGTTGTTGCGTTAAGTATAACAAGAGATATTCACAATCAAAAACTTATCACTCTCCCAGAGGGTAAATTTTGAAAAGGCGCCCCATAGTGAAGTAAGTCGTATTCACGACAAAAAAAAAATATCACTAGCTTTTCTCGAAAATGAAAGGTCTTAAGATCTCGTAACAATTTCTGGTTTGCTAATTTTAATAGCCTTATTTCAGTTATTAATAAACTTCAGTTATTCGGATATTTGTTTTCCGGTTCCGGGAGTATCAGAAATAGTGATCAAAAACAGAGCTATTAAAAGTAATTTTCATTGACTTAAAATAGACGAAAATGAAGAGAAATTAATGTCACTCTCAGCTTCGTTTGCAAACTATGAAAACGAAATCCATGTCCAGTCAATGACAATCCTTGGAGAACCGAAAATGACAGAAAAAGGTTTCACAATGACTTTTACCTGTTGGTGCTCGAATCTGTAGTAGTTTTGGTTTTCAACGAGGTCACTCTTTATAGCCAAGTGTCACAGATTTTCAATACATCGATGGAAGAAGAAGAATGAAATTCTTCCAGTGCTCCCTGCAGACGTTAGTGTGGTTTCGTCTTGTCTTAGAGGAAAGAGTGACGTTGGCAATTATACTCTCTTTTTTCAATAAGAAACGAAAAAGCTTGGTCTCTCTTCGTTTGTTCTGGTGTCGGTCATTTACGAATGAGACAGTGAAATGTTGTTTGTTTCCGATTATAGAGGTTTTAACATTGTTGTCATTCACCTCTTCGAGCCAGAAAAGTTTTCTGACCCTATGTGCGGGGTTGGGAATCGAACCCAGGTGGCCAGCGTGAAAGGCATTGACTTACCCATCACGCTATACCCGTTCCCCACAGTGAAATGTGGAAAATGAGGCTATTAGATTTGATTCTCTCATTGAGAATGTGTGACAATTTTAAGCTCTGATCAAAAACTCTAAATTGGAACGCTTTTCGATTTCTCAAAGAGCGATTCATCGATTTTCATAAATCTAGAATTAAAAGAAGGTTGTTACAGCCCTTACGCGACTGTTAAATTTTTACCCACTTTGACTACATCGGTTTCTGGATTCCGCTTCCAGAAATAACGGAAATAGTGATGAAAAACGCCCAAATGAAGCTCACTTCGTGTTCTCAGAAAAGACAAAACCGAATAAAAGGCCGCAAACAAAATTTCTGAATTTTATCCGATGCCGACTTTCGATTCTGGAATTACAGGGTTTCTATTTAATTTATTTTTTAAATCGATTTTTCGTTGCAAAAGCTTAACAAATGTTCCAAATTGGACTCGAAACAGTTCCGAATTATTAATTATATCGATCTACAGTTGTCAGTTCCGGAAGTACAGTGAACAGTGGTCAAAACCTTTGAATATTACACTCTGTTATGGTACACGCAGAGAAATTGAGTATGTTTAAAATAACAAAACAGCCAAAACATTTTCAAATTTGATTTATGTTGACTTCAAGCTCAAATATGACTGTTTTTAACTAATTTCTTCCTTCAACATCAACTATGACCTATGTTTAATTTGAATCAAAATTTCGGTTTTCCCA